>NC_047524.1:15814200-16486426 GCF_902827115.2 Pseudochaenichthys georgianus | reverse complement strand
AGCATGAAAGCTGTAGGCCTATAGCTATCAACTGTTCAAACTGTGATCACCAGTTCAATACATTTGACAAATTCGACTTGGTTTCTATACTTATTTGAACATGTATTTATTTATTTATTTATCTTTCAAAATAAAGAATATGTGTTTGTAATAACATTTCCCACATTTTTATAGGATATGTACATTTCGGGGTCGAATATACATTTGCTTTCAAATTCCCATCCCTAGTCTCAGGCGAATACGAAGTCAGCCAACTTCCTAAAACTATTACTAATTTGAAGGTATGTGAACATGACTGTTTTTTTATTTTATTAAACAACTTTAAAAGTATATCAAAAATACAAGTTTAAAAATACAACTACATTTTCCTCAGATCACCGATTATTATGGTGACACGTTGTACAGCAAGGAGAATGCCACAAAGGGGACATTTTCATTCATAACAGAAAATCATGACCACTTTGAGGTTTGCTTCGATAGCACATCTTCAATGGGTGAGTGAGGTGTTGTAAAAAGATATGATTTAAAATACTATGAAAGAAATACAGAAAGTTGTCCATTAATTAGAGCGGGAGAGGGAATATTCCAACTCAAATGGACAAATCCTTTATAAGTTATTTGTGACCCACAATGGAAGCCAATCATGCTTGATTGGGGTGACTCAAGTGATGCAAAATCCAAATTATTTTCTGACAAATAACACAATATGCCATTAATGCTTGACTTTAGGTAGTTGAACGGTTTCAGACCAACTGGTCAAACTGAACATAAAGCATGGCGTGGGAGTGAAGACTGAGGAAGAGGTGAGAGACCATGTTAATACTTTAATGTCAGATATCATGACACTACTGATAAATACACGTAAAATGTTGTAACCTCAAACATATAACCATTGTAACCTCTCTGTTAGATTAAACCAGTGGAGAAACTGACTCCCGCTAAAATATCTTGAGCACCTCTCTCAGTCCATCGCAGATTACTTTAAGTACTTGAAGAAACGAGGGAAAGAAATGCGACAAACAAACCGTAAGTTAAGAGAGCAATATGTTTAGTGTATACAGTTGCAAGAAAAAGTATGTGAACCCTTTGGATTCTCCACACATAGCGTTGTGTGTTCCTTCCAAACAACTCAACGTTGGTTTCATCTGTCCACAGAATATTTTGCCAGTAGTGCTGTGGAACATCCAGGTGCTCTTTTGCAAACTTCAAACGTGCAGCAATGTTTTTTCTGGACAGCAGTGGCTTCCTCCGTGGGGTCCTCCCATGAACTCCATTCTTGTTCAGTGTTTTACGTATCGTAGATTCGTCAACAGAGATGTTAGCATGTGCCAGAGATTTATTTAAGTCTCTAGCTGACACTCTAGGATTCTGCGCTGTGCTCTTGCAGTCATCTTTACAGGACGGCCACTCCTAGGGAGAGTAGCAACAGTGCTGAACTTTCTCCATGTATAGACCATGTGTCTTACCGTGGACTGATGAACATCAAGGCTTTCAGAGATACTTTTGGAACCCTTTGCAGCTTTATGCAAGTCAACAGTTCTGAATGGTAGGTCTTCTGAGAGCTCTTTTGTGCGAGGCATGGTTCACATCTGGCAATGCTTCTTAAGAATAGCACATTCAAAACTGGTGTGTATTTTTTATAGAGCAGGGCAGCTTTAACCAACACCTCCAATCTCGTCTCATTGATTGGACTCCAGGTTGGCTGACTCCATCTTCGGTTTTCTTGCTATGGCCCTGTGGCAGATTTT
The DNA here is from genome assembly GCF_902827115.2 of Pseudochaenichthys georgianus. Taxonomy (NCBI): domain Eukaryota; kingdom Metazoa; phylum Chordata; class Actinopteri; order Perciformes; family Channichthyidae; genus Pseudochaenichthys; species Pseudochaenichthys georgianus. The sequence goes on along the minus strand of NC_047524.1, from coordinate 16,484,678 downwards.
CTATTTGAGACGATTTTTCAAGACCAGGAAGTTGATTGAGTGAATATTATTTCTGGAGCGCAACCCGAGGAATGCTGGAGGAATTCTGTTTTGGGAACATTTACATAGTCGCTATAATGTGCCTTTTTCTGTGTATCTGATAATGCAACACTATTTATCAATGTTTATTCTTGAAGTCATTAAAAAAATATATATATCTCTTCTTTTATACATTTTCTGAATATTGTTTTTCGTGCTCCCCATGGTATATAAATCAAACTGGTGTTCTAACTATGTGCTTACGAAGCTAACTGTAGCTCATTTTCGACAGAATGTTATGTATAAATAGCAGAGTCTTCCTATGAGTTTACAGATGCTTAAGTATAAAAACAAACGGTTAACAGCTACAGTGCTTTAGGGGGAAATTGAGCCATTTAATAAAAAGGTAATTTTTCTGAGTTATGATTCATTTTGTTGACAATAAACAACACATTTCAAATAAAATACACACCCACTTATCTATTTCCATAAAGTTGCCATGCTTTATACATTCTTCTCAGCTTTTGGAGGTTGGGTTTCTGTAATTCCTGCAGGAGACAAGAATGCTGCGTCACCACCAGATGTCTGTGTTGTAAATACCTTTGAAAGTACATTTAGTAGTAAGTTAAGTCCATTTTAGTACCTGTTCATCTTTGTCCAAATGGAGGGTGTCCACTAAGGGAGCAATGGATGGACGGCCGTGGGCACACTGGAAGGGCAGCTGGCAGGAGGACAAGGAGGCCACCAGACTGTGGCATTCATCTCTACTCAGGCTGTCATTGAATTTGATGGCACCTGTTAAATACAAATATATAGAGACACGTTTTCAGTGTGTCCATTTATGGAATCATCAAGTAATAAACAGAAGGAGGGAGAGAAGTCATTTGACTTTACCATGGCATGCTAGGGAGGCTAGCACCTTCAGCACAGTGAGAGGCAGAGTTCCTCTCACTGTACCGGTGGAGCGGAGTAACTGAGACGAAGAAAAAGAAACAATACAATTGACCATTTATCGAGTAGCACAAGATGGTTTCTCCCCACAAAAAGGTCTAGGGGGTGTAAAGAACGTTCCAAGCTTACCTCAATTTGCTCTCGTAGATACTCCTGTCGAGTGATGACAGAAAAAGAGGTTAACATAAGGGGGTGGAAACATAAAACAATAGATAAGAGGTTTTCATTATTCTTACCTCAACAATAGTCTTGATAACAGATGGTCTCCCCCGCCTGAGCTCATTACTCTCCTTTTCCATGAAGCAAAGTGGTACCTTCCCAACAAACACAAACACCGCTGCCTGTGAGAACTTCACTTCCAGGCCCAGACTCCGCAAATGTCCCTGACATGATCTGTAGAGCAAAGGTTCACCAACATAAGCAATCCAAAAAACACTGCGATGCCAATGTAATAATGTCCATGTTATGAAATAAACAGGTTTGGAACAAAAGAAGTGTGTTTCAAACGTTTAAAGCTTAGCCAATGGCAAGAGTGTAGATTATTCTGTAAAATTGAAGAATGACAATTGCCTTCTGAAGTGAATTTCACTAACATTAGAGGTCATTGTGTGAGACTCATGTCTGTTAAATGTTGTAATGTATGTATTTTCCTGTAACAAAATACATTTAAAATGGTTATACTCTTATTACGTGACATTGTCCTATGTTTTCTAATACACCCGAGGCCTGACTATCCCCTGCATCAATAAGGCTACTGAGTGTTCAGTTCGTGTTGGGTAAAATGTCCCTAGCCACACTTACTCAAAATATTTATATTCTCAAATTGGCTAGTATCTGCCTTTAGGTAAGTGTACTGGTTTAACAGGAGTTTCCCTTTGCTCGTGTACTGTACAGATAGTAAAACACACCTGAGCAGCCTGAGCTCTTCTTCTGTTACAGTGATCTCGAGAGGAGGCAGAATAGTTGATGAACACAGACGTTTCTGCCCCGGTGCATCTGGGTCCTCCTCATATGAATCTATGACAGGACATACAGTTAAGACTGTGGTATCACGATGGAGTTGCAACAACAGCATTGCTAATTTGACATGTCTTTCTCCGTGTTAAAACTGTGCATTTTTGTTTTACCTGCAACTAGATTTTCAAGTCGAACTCTCTCGTGTGCAGCGTGTTGATCCACCAGCACCAAAAGGTTTCCTGGGGATAAATAAAAAGTGCATGAGATGCTGAAAAAAACAAAACTGTGAATCTCCTGTCCTTACCTTCAGTTTCAGTCATGGCTGCAGGCTCCTCCTCTCTCGTATTGATAAGACATGCAAGAAACTTCTTATCCACTTGATGAATAACCTATGAGGTAAATATATAACAATGACTTCCTACATCAACGGAAGTTAAATGGCATTATAAAGAGCACTTTGTCAGAACATTTAAAAGGGAACAACGAGAGAAACATGCCTTCATTGAGTGAATCATGGCCTTAGAGAAGCGGTAAGGGAACAGGATGTTGTGGATCTTCACAGCCAGCCCCACAGCTTGTCCGCTCGTAACGTCCACACCAACCTGTGGGCACGGGAGAGATCAGAATGCATCGTTAAAAACTGCATCAAAATGACATTGAGATTTAAAATTGATCAGAAAATGTAAATTCACAAGAAAAAAAAAGGCATAGATGCTTTTCTTTGTGCCATGTAAATATATTTAAACCACAGCTGAAACCCTTTTAATTAAATGAATTGGCTCACAAAAATATAACTTTTTGTTTTTCTCATTTCCTCAATCTTATTCTGGTCTCCATTTTTATTTTCACTTCTATATCATATCTTGCACCTATGTTTTAATGTAGTCTATTTGCCCTTGAATTGTATTATGCACCGTATTAAAATAATATATCAATACAATTTAAAAAAAACAGATACAAGAAAAGTTTTTCAAAACTCTTAAACACGCTTTGTTTACCGTAGGAGGGCGAACGAACACAGGATTTTTCCATTTTGAGTACAACGTCGTCAGTGAGTTGGAGCTCTCGACATTGGCATCTGTTAAGACAGACAACATAATACTTGATCACAAAAAGCAGACATTCATTGAATATATTGTGTGAGTTTTAGGCTCCCTATATCCCTCCCTATGTGTACAGTCTGTCTGTCTCTTATGTACCTCTGTCATCAAGCCCTGAACTAAGCACTCTCTCCGTCCTGGATTTAGGTAGGAAGGGCAACACTAGTTCCATCTGAAAAGGGTAACATCTGTACTCCATCCCTACAGTTTAAGGAACAGTGAAGTGGTATTCTTGGTTAATGTTAAATGCTACTTCCAGTCACTATAATGTCAAAATCACATGTTGAAAAAGCACAGAACAAAGAACTGGCTCACCCATTTTATTGATGACACTAACGGCCATGTTGGTGACATCAGACGTACAGCGCACTGTTGTTTCTTCAGGAGGCAGGTCGTCATATCGACTGAGCCCGGTCACTTTGTTGACGTACACCGTCTTTCCCACAGATGCTTCGTAGTGATGGAGCCAGTCACCTGAGGCCTCTTCCCCCTCAGCCGCCAGAGGATGTGTACTGCAAACCGGGAGCGCCTCAGGGTTCAGAGCGGTGTCACAGTGATGCTCGTTGTTATTGCCTTCTTGGGGGTCATCGTTACCAGTGCTGAGACACTTGTCCTGCGGTAATACTTTTGAATGGTGTTTCAATTGGAAGAGTTTAGATGCCAAAGATGTTTTGCCTCTATTCTGCACTGAGGCTGGTTTTAACTTGGTGAAGGCTGAGAGTGTTAGGGGGCTGTTGGTTTTCTCTTTTTCTTTTTCCACTTTTGCAACCCCACCATGTTGCTGATCTTTCTGGCAAAGCAAATTGTTCTGCGAATGCATGACAAATCCGTCTGGCTGAGAACATCTATTTGTATTGTCCTGAGAGGGTAACTTCAGTTCATCAGATTTACCATACACTCTTCTGAATCTTTCAAGCGATCCAGACTCCTTGCATAAAGACAACTTTTGAGACGTTGAAATCCTGGGAATCTTTGAGGGAATGATATGAGTGAAGTCTTGTTTCTGACCAGTTCTGTCCTGCCTTGCTTCCAGTGAGATTCTGCGTTTTAATGCAACACATCTCTCTTCACATATCTGCACAGATGTTTGCTGAAACACTGACTTGTTCATTTGTGACATGTCCTGAGTCAGCAGATTCTCATGGATATATGGATCGGACAGACTGATCTTTCTGTCGCTTACTAAAGTGTGATGATGTCCTCCTGTACCCGGGCAGTCAGGTAATATTTGCTCAATATAGTTCATGTCAGGCTGAATTTGTTGAGCGAAGCAGTCTAGTAAAGTCTCATTGCCGTTTGAGTCTGTATTGTTTATCAACATGTCATTTTCTTTTGAGAGTTCCAGCTTTTCACCCTCTAGCTGTACGACTGAACTTGGCTTACAAAAAACGTCAGAGCCTTCACCAGCTTCACTGGACTCCTCTTCTACATTATTCTTAATATCAGATGTAGGGTTGAGTCTAGCTAGATCACATGATGGCTCACATCTAACATCTTTATTTATGCTCTCTTCACTTTCCAACTGCTTTGCTGTTATCTTTTCCTTCCTTTGTTGTTCAGTCTCTTCTTTGCCCTCCACCTGACCAGACTCCCTGCTAACATCTTCCTCACATACACAGTCATCTTGGCGCTTTCGATGGACAGAATCAGATGCCAGTTTCATTCCAATACTGCAATCTAGTATGGAAGCACTGCTTGTTGCTTGGCCAACATTGCCAGTGTTATGCCCCTCTTCAACTGTAATGCGAGTGCCACACAATTCAGCAGGTGCTTTGTCGAAGACATCTTGAGAAAGCACGGCCACCAAGTTCTCCCTTCTCAGGAAAGCTTTCACTGCTTCTTCTATGCACAGCAAAACGCCATCCCAATCTTTGAACTCTATTAGAGTTTTAGCAGGCTCAAGGCATATGTCGTACTCTGAGTAAGAGCATTTCATATTGATGACGTACACTCCATGGGGGTCTTGGCTCCGTTTGGTCTTTGGACTTCTCACGGCTGACTGCATATCTGGACTGTCGTTTTTTTGGTTTGAATTGCTCAGTCTGCGTAGGAGAAAATTAAGGAGCTTGTGTATCCGTGTTTTGAGGAGCAGCCTCTCGTTTACATACAGGAACTGTAAACTGTTGCTGTAGTGGCCCTCTCTGCCAATATAACCAATCACTTCAAACTGTCCGTGTGTGTAGCTGATTTCTCCAAGTTTCTGTGCTCTCCCAAGGCTGTGGATCTGAACAAACCTGTGGTAGGTGTTTCTAGCTTTAGGAAGCTGCACCATCATGGCCCCTGTGCAGTCATTCTTCAGGGTGAAAGACACTGAGGGGTGCGTCAGAGAAATAGCCTCCACCCTGTGTCTGATCCTCTCACCCTCCAGAACAGCATCCATCCTCTTCCTCCGCACAGGCATGTTGTGGAGGAAGTTACAAACGACAACAGTTGTCCCTGCAGCGGGTCGAGCAGTCTCTCCTTCAAACACGTCCATGCTTTTGCCATCTTTGAAGATTTTGACGTGAGTTTTCACTGTTGCTCTGGTCCGGGAAGAGATTTCAACAAGTGTGGAGAGAGAAACTATACTTGCCAGGGCTTCTCCTCTGAAACCATACCACTTGAGGCTGTCCAGGTCTTCAACAGAGCTGCATTTGCTTGTGCAATATCGATTTCCCAGGGAATCCATATTCTCGGAGTTTATCCCAGCGCCATTGTCAATCACCTGAACTTTAAACGCCTCCATGTCCATCCTGACTCCCACACAGGTAGCTTCGGCATCGATGCTGTTCAGGATGAGCTCCTCCACACACTGCTGAAGTGAGGGCAGAGCGACACCGGAGCGAAGTTTCCCCTGAACCTCTTTAGGCAAACACTTTATCATTGTGTTCATTAAGTTATCTTAGCCTATCAACTACACAGCAACAAAGTAGTCAAGCGGCTAAAAACTGTCCGTTGGCAGCTAACGTTTAGCTTAGCGCTGGCTGACGTTAGTGCCATGAGTTTCAACGACATTCTGACCACAACACATTAAAAACAAATAGCTAAAAACTAAAACATTAAGCTACAACATCGAAATCCATGCTACAAATCTGCTGCTGTTTACAGTCAACGTGTATAATCAAGAGATGACCGAAGCGCTAACAGCGCCATCTTCTGGTGTGGACGACCTGCAGCTTCCGCCTTCTGTTTCCCTGGTGACCAGCTTTTATTATACCGCCATCTACTGTACGGAGTGTGCTATTTTATGTGTTCACTGACAGACTGTAGTTTTATAGCACTCAAAGTTACATTGAATTTTATAAAAAAGATTACCGACACCAAAAGTTATGAAACAAACAAATGTTGCTATACAAAAGTCAAATATTTGGTAACAATAAAGTTATCAGTGTTAGTAGCCTACATGGCAACAATTTCAGATGTACTTCACAAAACCGTCTTCTTCATTAATCACTCAATATCCCAAGTATTGCCTATTTAAGGTGTAATCTTCATGCACTTTCTTTCCAAAATAAAATAATATATATTGACTTATTTCAGGTGTGTGAATATGTGCACAGATTTTGTATGCCTCCTCCCTTTATAGGCACATTTAGTTTGTGTCACATATTTCATCCGGAGTATTTTTGTGTTATTGTTATACAAATTGAGGATGAACTAATTGTACATCTTTGGCTATTCTGTCAGTGTTTTTCCACAGCTATATCCATAGCCCAGTTCTTTCTAGGGGAAGAAATTAGGATTCTGATAGGCATTTAGTCATTTTACATGCAAACGTGAAACAGGCCGATAAAGACGGCGGTGACAGATTTTAAGGTCATACAATTGACTGCTTACCCAGCAGGGTTTCTGCTCGACTCTGATTTCCCTCAAACAGATTTACAGTGTTTAACAGAATGTTAAATAAAGTGGTCTCCTAATCAAAAATTCCTGTGCGGTTCACACAAAAACATCCAAACAATGGGTAGGAGTTTAAAGGAATTTTCCATTTATTCAATTTAATTCCGTATATTTTATAAGTTAAGGAGACATAACATGGACAACACATTTTTTATTCATTACATGAACCACATTATAACTAATACAAAAAAGACTAAATAAAATATCTGTCAAAGTTATTGTTACAGTCTGAATCTGTAGGTTTTCTTATTTTACTATATTAAAAGATGAATGTTCTAGTCGATCGACTGTCTTCTCGTTGTTGAACTCTGCCTTGGTAATGTGTGACTTGGGGCTCCCCGTGGATTTCAGCCATTCTTTCATTTCCTTCACCTTGCTGCATGGGCCTTGTAGCTGGCCCTGAACAGTTCCTGCGCTTGTGTTTTGGACCCATCCTACCAGACCAAGCTTCTTCCCTTCTGCCTGGAAAATGAAACACAGGGGATTAGAAAATAGCATGTGTAGGCTACAGATGGAGAATATGGCTATACTAAGAATATTAGTAAGATCAATTGTCCAGGATTGGTCTAGAGTTTTATATCTGAAAGTATTATGTACACAAATTAAAGAAAGACTGTACATTTCCATCTTAGAAAATGAAACATTTTATAAGAAACATATTGTGGTCATTTTAGTTTCATACTTGTTTTTTGGGTTTCTAGAATGTGTTTTCATGCTTTAATGTACAGAGAATGAATACTGAAGGTCCACATAATGGCTTTTCAGAAGATTTCTATCATGATTTCTACTTTGAAAATAAACTGGGTTAACTCTATCAACGATACTTTGAAATGGGGTTAAAAGCTCCAGAAAGAGCAAGTGAATGGAACTTAAGTTAACGTTGTCTTATTTGAATTGAAAGCAGATTATTCACATGTAGTTTAACTCTATTATACATAAACATATCTCTGTCAAACTCACTTGAGTGTATTTCCGAAAAAATACACCTTGCACTCTGCCAAAAATGTCATAATCCACTGAAATTAGGTCTTCGTTACACATAGTGGACCTAAAAAAGGAGAAAGAAACAGAAAGCTAATTAGGTGACTGTGTTGTGTATGTTAAGCACCCATCATGCATCACAGGGGCTAGGTTTTAGCTGCGACAAGCTATGCTAACATAATGTATGAATGTTCAAACGATGTGCCTCCTGAACAATTAAAACGTTAAGCTTTTGTCCTTTATTATTACAAGAGGGCTCACTGTCTGTCATGTAATTCACCTGAATATTGTTAGGATGCCGTGATACACCAGCCGGCTCCGAAAGATCTCGAATTTCGACCGGGGCTCTGCTTCCGGAAGTGATATTTAGTGGACCAATCAGAAAACAGCCGAGACATTTGGTTTCTAGGCAACGAATGTTAACGTTTGGGAGAGAAGTCGCAACAGATATTACGGATTATTTGTCGTGAGCTAAACTCAGCTTCACTTTGAATTCAGACGACATACAAAATACCAGTAAGTGTTTAAAATATTAGACAGGTTTTTGGGGTAAATGTGTCAACCACAGATGGAAACTTAAGTAGATAGACGCATGTTTCTTTTTTGCTGACCTCTAGAATTTGGTAAACAAATGTTATTCAAGAAAAACAAAAACTGGCAAATTATTAGCATTGTTTTGCTTGTTTATTCTTATATTGCAAAGGTTGTCTTAGTATTGCTCATTATTCCTGGTATGGGGTGAAAACAAATGTACTGTCCACTCAGAACCACTTTCTTGCTTGTTTTAGAGGTTGCAAAACTAACAGTCGACAAAAATATCTCCAATCAATGTCCACTTTCACAACATATTCTGGAGGTTTTGACTGTTCTTCAACACACATCATCATCTGCTGATTTCCTCATAGCAGACATTCACCTGTGCTCTTACTTTATATGAACAGTGACACTTTTTTCTTTTAACTTCATTCCCTTTTTTTTCTTTTTCCTAGAAATTATACTGAAAAAAACAGGTGTGGACGGCTCAGGTCTCTCAAGATCTATATGATACAAAATAATACCTCAAAGACATCCAATAAAGTCATGGAAGGACAAAGAAAAGGCAGCGTCTATCAAGCACAACATGGTGTAGCTGGTAAGAGAAAAGATGGAGTTGACCAGTCGTTTCCAAACAAACCTGTTAGCCACAGAAGACCTCTCAACCCAGGGAAACAAGACTCACTTGATCTGGAAGATTTTGAAAAAATAATTCTGACAGAACAACCAAGAGGCCCTTCGTTTCCCCCAAAATACCATTCAGATGGCATCGGAAAAACCACTGGATCGCGGCAAACAAGGAAAGACTCGCACATAGAGACCAGTGGAGAACTGAAAATGGCCAGAGCAATTCATGAAAAAAAGCTAATACTACAGGAGAAGCTGTGGAGCGTTGAGGAAAAAGTAAGACAGAAATACCAGAGATACGCTGCTGCACATGAGGACCCAAAGAGTAGGGAACAGAGGAACAACAGGGGACAAGCAGAGAGGGGAAAAGTTCAGACAAAAGGTGGGCTGTTTGAGCATCAGACAATGGAACCAGTGGAAAGAGAAATGATGTTGCAAGATAGAAGACAGGAGGATGTTAAACAACTCAGGAGGATGCAAGATCAGAGGATCGATGACAGAATAAGTATAAAACATGAAGAAGAAAGGGCCAGATGGGAAAAAGAAGTTGCACAGTCACAAAGAAAAAGTCATAAAGGAACTCATCAGACCACAGTTCATGAGCAAGAAGTGAGTGGAGAGTTAATCAAGGCAACTAGGGGAAATGTGAAGGAGCATACCGGAAGCAAAAGAGGGGAGGAAAAAGGTGAAGCCATTTGGGGAAAGACTGGTGTCAGGTCTCAGGATGGAACAGTAAAAACAAAAGAAAGAGCAGATACAGATTGGTCAAGAGAAAGGAAATATAAGGAACTGTATCTCTCTGAAGATGAACGAGATATGCCTCATCAAAGTAGTCAACACATAACTTCTCATAAGGCTGCAACAGGAAACAGCAGAGGTGCAGAAAGAAAAGTGTCTGAGGGACAACTGCTTCCACCAGTTTCTCATCCCTCTCGTTCCAGCAGACCAGAGCAAGGGGAGCTCAGACAGGAAGAGAGCACAGACACCAGCCTCCGACACGTCCCTTGCAGCGTCTGCAACAGAATGCTTGCAGGTGAAAGATTACAGAAGCATCTCGAAATCTGTACTAAGCAGAAACAATCGAAGCGTACAGTCTTCGACATCTATGCACACAGGACTAAGGGATCCGCCATAGAGGAGTACTGGAAAACCCACACAAAGATTCCAGAGGTATGCCAGTTTAATTAACAGGACCACACTACAAAACACACATTGAGAGTTTAGAAGGCATGTGCATTTACATATATACATACAGTCTAATGGAGAGGTGCTATTGGTTGCATTATTGGAAATGTAAATTGATTATTTAAGTAAGCATTTACTATTTTTGATGTCTTTTTATTTCAGGTTTTGGAGAAAAAAACCATTCGGCATCCCCACAAGACAAACATAAGTAATCTGGAGGAAAGTCGACTCCCAACTGGAACTTCCAAACCAAAATGGGCAAAGTGAGCTGAGACTTTAAAGAAGAAATCTGCAGGTGTCAGCACTTCAAGTCACTCATTGTCATTATTATTATTATTGTTCCAATTAACCCATACTGTAATTATTAATTGCCTTAAAAAAAAATGTAACATACTAATCAGAATTGTTGCAGGAATAGTGCATATTGCTATCAACAAATAGGTTTAGTGTGGTGTATTGTGGTTTGTATACATATTGACAGTAGACCAGAACAAAAGACAGATGTTATTTTATTTATGGCTTTTAAACAAAGACTGAATCTACAGTGTGCCTGTAAGAAAAGAGTTTATACAACTGTTACATCTCTATAATATTTGGTTAACTGTTGCGAAAAATGAAACGCTGCCAACACACTACACACTGTCATAAATGCAATAACTTTTGGTTTATATAGCTTTCTAAGGCACCGTTGCATTTTTTTGTTATAACACACACAAAAAAACATACATATTTGCTTTCACAAATATTTCAAAATATGATGAAACATAAATTTAGAAAGTACCAAAGACAGATAAAATGGTTAAAAATGCATGAGAAAAACAATGACATTATAGCTGCAATGAACTATATAATGAATGTTTCACCATTCAAAGAAAACATTTCAAGTGTTGTGCATGTGCTGCCCCACAAGAATTCAAGCGTTGAAGGCAAAAATAAAAGGTGTCTTAAAAGTATGATTCAGTAGTTACGTGTTCACCCAAATACTTTCATATGTTAAGTCATGTACATTAAAAAAAGTATATATTTGCATGAGATAAGTTGAATATGTTTGTAATGGCTTACATGTCCGATAAATATGGAAAATAGTCTTAGAGGCTTTTTGTCTTTGGCACTTTAACCTTCTCTAAGAAGATCAAATGGAAGTACAGTAATGAAGAATAAAGTGATACATAAAAAAAGGTTTTTTTTCACATTGGAAGATTGCGCCAACATGATCAATCTGGACAACAACCCGGCAGCCAATCTCCTAACAATTGACAAGAGGAAACTCTAAACATTGGATGCATTCGCAAACTATTTCATAGTCACATGAGATTCTCTTACCTAAATGCACGTATGTGAGGCACTAAGGACTGAATAAACAATGCTGACATCATCTTAAAAGTCCATCAAAAAACGACTTTCACAAAGCAGAGTAACACTATGATGATCCTCTCTCAGGGGCTTCTTGCTGAACACAGCCAACATTTCAGTTGTGAACAAGTGTGCAAGGCATTATACAGTATAACGTAACAGAATGTCATCATGCAACTACATTTGAAATATGTATACTGTATGTAACCATTGTCAAACAGGCAGGAGGCTGCACCCTCTACTGCACATCCAACCAGCTTGTTTGGTTCGATATAAGAGTTTTGACACGCTCCCATAACCAGGGCATCTGCAGGTGAAGTCTCACACGCTGGCCCCTGCAGGTCGGCCCCCATGGTGTGTGAGTCTGCCTCCTCTTTCCCCCCCATCCCCGGGCATACGGGCGTCAGAGGGATGGTTTCCGTTGTTGTCACATCCTGCTTCCCGTAGCGTTGAGCGATTGATGGCTGCCCAAAGCCTTTCGTTCTCCTTCCGCTGCTCGTTGACCTAGAAGAAGGAACACACGCCGTTACTCATGAACACGGATCAAAATTAGACGGACGGGTGACTTTTGGGAAAAACGTCTCACCTGCTTCTCCAGCATTTGGATCCTCAAATCCTGACGAGCAACCGTCTCTTGCAGCTGCGGAATAAACCTATACTCAAATACCGTGACAATAAAAATGTAGTGTGGATCATGTTTTTTAGTACACAGATTAAGATACCTGTGTGACTTCACTACTTGCTTCGCAGCAGGCACCAGACTGTCCTTTTTTGCAGACGTCAGCCTCCTCCAGTCCGTTGACTTTATCACAGCCCATTCGTTTAGTCTGGAAATAGGTGGATGGGTTTTAAAATGCAGTGTGAATAGCAGTATCTGAAAGTGTTAATTTGGAGTACACCATTCATGTCCATATGAATGCAAAGAACAGCCGTGTTAGCGTTACCGATAGCTCCTTCTTTGTGCTGACTGCTGCTGCCGCGGCCTTCAGCTCTTTCAGCTCCTCGTAAGGTAGAGTGACGGTCTCAGAGACAGAAGAGAGCGGGTCAGGAGTGGATGCCTCAGAGTCCAGTGGGATGGGGATGAACTCTGCATTCTCGAGCTCCTGTTGGATGAAAACCTCCGTGAATTAGAACACCACGACTCGCCATGCAGGGAATTTTATTGACTTATTCCTCTGTGGTTTCCTGATAACTCACCTTCCTGAGCCAGAGGGGGCAGGAGCTGTCCCCACTCTGACTTGCTAGTGACATATTCGACGTCTCCATGAAGCACTCCTCTGTTTTATCCTCCCGTGTTCCCCCAAGGCCCCGGTCACGACACTCTGTCTCTGATCCAGGTTCTATGTCCAGATCCACTGTGGATGTAGATGCTCCTTGGCCCAGTCCTATACGTACATTGAAACTTGCACATCAGCAATGTAGACTTGCAGGTGAAAATGAAGACTTAATTTTAAAGCAGAAGAAGAATCAATGATCAAAGAAAATTATTTACCACTACCAATTGATATACCGCTGCTGTTCGAGCGAATAGTCTTGGAGTTCAGCACTTTCTCTGCAAAAGGAGAACATATATTAGTCAGCTGGCTCCCGATGACCGCACAATGTGCAAGTGTCTGGTTTTCATTACTGACCCATTATGATGATGGTGTGCCAGCCACGGCAGGAGAGGTCCGGCACATGATGGAGGGAGCCAAAGATCGGCCTTGGCATGGAAGGGCACACCTCTGAACCGAAGCCCTTATCAGCCGGCATCCCGAGGCGCCCGTTTCCTGCGTTTCCCCAGGCAAAGATATGATTGTCTGCAAGAATCAAAAGCAGGTGATGATAAGGGCTGTACAGAATTATTCGAGCCTTTTTTCACAAACTCTCAAATCAACGTTCGAATGATTGAATTAGGAGATACAGATTATGCTACACTAAAATGAGTATGATGCTATTTGCAGGATTTAAACCCTAGTGATGGCTTAAAGCAATGTTTCATACTTCTGAGTTTACAAATCATCTCAGAGCATTCTCAAATCCAATAGTCATAATGTATTGAAGAAAGATAAATGAAATAATTTCTTTTTTTTTCTTCCTACTAAATAGACTGCTCTAATCCACATTTGTGTCGTCATGTATATCAAACATAACATATTCACTGCTGTTGGCTCTCCGCACACTGGGAGGAGGCACACCTGTATTATTCGGGGGGTGCAAACCAACACAATAAATTACTTTATATAACCACATTAACATCAATCTTTTTCTTTTAGGGTGATGGCTTCAAAAATATGACAACAGACATCATTCTTAACCCTTAAAGAATGTTTAAATGAAAAAATATGACATTCAGTATGGCATATTCTCAGGACAAAAGGTCTGGAGCTCCTGAAAGACACAAAGGTGCCACAAACCTAAAGTCAGTTAACATGAAGGCCACATGTTATTGCTACAGATGCACCACAACACTACATGCTCCTACCCTCAGTGGCTGCGATGGTGAAGCCGTCTCCACACGACACTTTGGTCACCGTCTTGCCTCCAAAGGGTCCGAGGAGGAGTTGGACTCCCTGATGTTTCTTAAAGTCTTTCACACCCAGCTGTCCGTACTTGTTGCACCCGAAGGTGATCAAACGACCACGTTCTGCAAAGCCAGAAATCTAGTGAAATAATCGTTCTTTGAAAACGGTAACAATTTCGACATGCAAGATGAAAATGTGCCTCTTTTACCATCGATAGCAGCCGTGTGGGTCTTCCCCGGAGAGATGGCGTGGATCTTGAACCTCGACAGCTGCTTTACCAGGGTCAACGTGGTGATGTACGGTATCCCCTGGTAACCCTGTGTGGTGTACAGAAAGGTATTTTTATAAACCTAGCCGTCACATAAAGCCACTATTATTACAGTCCTTTAAGTATAACTCATTACCTCTCCAGTGTGGTTCTTGAGACCAGAGATTCCCTGGTTCAGTCCCAGCTTGTTGAACTCATTGTTTCCACACGCTAGGACTTTGCCAGTGTCTGTTAAAAAGAAGGTTCCATCGGTGGAACATGACACCGAGGAGATGGTGGCGCCTTTAGGGATCTTCACCTGGGAAAACCAAAAAAACAGATGGTACTTTTAAAATAAATAGCTGGAAATAACACTATTTTATCTTATTGACTCCTGCAAGGTTTTTAATCTGGTGACAGACAGTCAAGAATATACCAGAACAGGAAAATAAATCTTACCTGCATTGGAGATGAGAAGTCATCCTCACATTCCAGACCAAGACGCCCTACAGAAGAAAAATAGAACAATTCTGAGAACACTTTTTTATGACTGTATATTAAAGGGGTCACTATCTCCACCTGCTGGCTACTGCTATAACAGCAAAAACAACGTGGCATATGAAGCTTGAACAGAGACATTATATATTGGAACTGAAAAATATCTCCATTGAAAAATGAAAAACATTTCATTTTGAGATTATTTTGGTTTATTGGTTTTTAAATTATACTTTGTATTGTACTGTTTCAGTTTTTCTGTTAAACTTTTTACAGTGCCAATGTTTTCTTTTTCTTGGCCAAATTAAATTTTTGTTGTCAAATGTTACTGTCACAGTTATAGATCCATAGCAGAGACTATATCAGCTTCACACAAAGACTCTATGTACCGTACTCTCCGCAGCCCCAGGAGTAGATGTCCCCACTCTGAGTGAGGACCACCACATGGTTGTCTCCACATGAAACCTGACGCACAGGCCGCTCCTCGAAAAAATCCAAAAGCACTGGCTCCAAAATCTCCGTGCCAAACTCGCCCTCCACTCCGATGCAGCCGTAATAGTCCGACCCGAACATGTACATCTCGTCCTCATCTGCAGGAGCAGCAGCAGAAGGTTGGAAAGGTGCATCTTTACAGGACCATTTTTTGCTCTTCTTTTTCCTCACTCACCGGTGATACAGGCAGTGAAGTCAGCCCCGCAGGCCACCTGTCGGATGGCCTTCCCCTGCAGCTTCTCCACCCTCTTCGGCTGCCGATACGAGGCCTGGTCTCCGTGTCCAAGCTGGCCCACCATCTTGGCTCCACTTTGAACATCCTGAAGGCAAGTTTGAGAAAGCTCCATGTAGTAAAGCGCAACAGGATCCAGTCTATCTATCGCGGAGTGATGCTGTAATACTCACAGCCCAGGTGTACAGCTCCTTCTCCACTGTCACCACGGCAAAGTGACTCTCCCCTGCACACACATGTTGGGCACTGCTGCCTCCTTTAAACGAGTCCAGTTTCTGAGGGGTGAACTTCCCTCCGCCCCAGCAGTACACCTCCCTCGAGCGTGTGGTCACCACAGCAACAGGAGTGTCGCTGACTGTACTCAGCCTATGGTGAAGCCAGGACAACAAAAGCAGTTATAAATGACAAAATATGACTCAAAGGAAAACTTACAGTACTTCAATAACTCAACCTTTTTCTTAGTTTTACAGATTTTTCATTCACCGTGGAGGCATGCGAGGAAATGGTTACACAAGGTATGACATTGAAATATAATTTGGGTGGTTCAAAAGGTGAGGGACTTTCAATCAGCTTTATTTGAAGAGACTCTAGGTCTATTTTTTAAAGACATACAACACTCAAATATAAATAAAAAAAGGCAGTTATACCAATGTTTCCACAGAGGTGACAGGTATCGTACAGTACTGAGACAAGGATTTGACAGCAGCATAATGACAGAATGATGAGAAACATTCAATCGACAGATGAATTTGTACATCAGATTTCTCAAGAGAGCATGGAACGTGTTGACTCGTGCATTACAAGACATTTCACTTGCACTGCACCACCTTGGTTTTCTAAGCAGTATACGCAAACAATCATTATAAGCAACCTGGAGCTTCTGGAGGCTCGCCTTCTTCAACTTGACCCACAAGGAGGCAGTATAAAGAGGAGTACAATAAGCTCTAAAGAGGTTCACCTTAACCCAACACCAAGAGGATTTTCTAGCCAACACTATAGACAGGAAAATGCAGAATATAAAAGAAGCACTAACAACTTACTTTGGTTTCTTCATTGCAGAATTCAGCAGGGCAACGCGCTCTTCAAGCTCCCTGTCAAGAATGTTTTTGAATAAGTTGCGACAACAGACTCAAAAATAATTGATCCTTAAATGAAAAAGGAACACGCTCCTTGTCCACCAACCCAACTTACTGTCTGCAGCAGGAGATTATTGGCTGGTCCAGGATCTCGTCAGATGTAGGCCTCTTTGCAGGATCCTGCGACACAAACAGATAAGAACTTACAGTGAAAGCGGTCATGGAGGACCCTGTATTATCTCTGGCAAACCAATTGTTTGATGACAATCTCACAAAACATTCTTTTCGGATTATTCCCCCCCCCCCCCCCCCCCACTCACTTGATCGAGGCACTCATACACGAGTTTGATCAATGCAGATGAATAAACATCCGAGTTCACTTCCATAGTCCAGTTGCCCTGGACAATTTTCACGCAGAGGTTCAGAGGGTTCTGGTGGACACAAGCAGCTGAGTGAGTTACTTCTGATAAAAATAATAAAATGTTCTGATCAATGCAAAGAATTCAAAGTATTTCCTGCAAGTAAACAAACCTACCGTTGCATCAAACGTTCTTGTGAGAGTCAACACTTCAAAAATGACACAACCCATGGCCCAGATGTCTGATTTAAAGTTGTACTTCGTTCCTTGGCACAATTCAGGCGACATGTAATATGGAGTTCCCACACACTGGATTTACAGAGGAAGAGAAAAGTGAAAGGGAAACTCAGTCTTCCTACTTGTTTCCAAAGACTAAAATCAGCACTTTTAAGTATTTTCAAGGTGCGTGGTCAAGGTTTTCCATCAATTGACCACTGTGGTTGATTACATATACATGTATAACATAGTAGATACTTTATGAAGTATACTGGTAAATTAATTTAAAATTAAACAAGATGTTGCTGTGCTATAAACACAATAATACTTTTTTGGATTCATCACTTAACCTGCAGGGTGACAGTTACAATTGTGTGCAGTTTACAGCACTTTGCAAACCTTGAAAACACCACATTAAAATTCAAATGTTTTCATACATTTTCTGCACATGTATAAACACTTTTTTACTAAATCATTGCCAGTCTGATTAAACACAACACACAACTTACAGTCTCCGCCATTGAAAACTCATTGTCTAGCTTTTTGGCAAGCCCATAATCGCCCAGCTTGATGAGGTCAGTCTTAGTCAGGAAAATATTCAAAGTTTTGATATCTCTGCAAAAGAAATGAAGTTGCAAAGGCAACATAACATCATTGATTGAAACAAACGAAAAAGTCCTGCAGATGCCATTGATGAGGGCATGAAACATACTGAAAATCTTACCTGTGTAAGATCCCAGCCTTGTGAATGTGCGACACTGCTGAGGCAACTTGGTACAGGTACCATATGACTACCTAAAGAAACATGTTAAAAAGGTAAAGATATAATAGACATGTCGGTTTTAAATAAGAATACAAATGTAATTCCCTGCAGTGTTGCACTCATACCTCTTCACTGAACAGTTTGCCATTCTGGTGGTTGATTTTATCATACAGATTTCCTCCTGTGATAAGAAGGCCATTTAGCATTGTGTCACAGATGAACTGCAGTCAGTCTAATCGTGATCAAATCTTTAGAATGGACACAATATTTACTTACCATTACAATACTCCAACTCAATGAGCAGGGTGTTTTTATCAAGGAAGTGGTTAAAGTAGGCGATGATGTTATTGTGCTCCAGGATGGAGAGGATGCTTATTTCGTTCATGACATCTCTGCGCTCCTTATCAGAGAGATTGTTCAGCTCCACCTCCTTCCATACCACCAACGAGTTGTCCTATAGGATGGCCGGAGGGGACGTGTCATTATATAGAAATGTTAAAATAGGTTATTTTTACCAGCTTACCGAATAGACAGAAACAAAAACTTCACATGTTTAGTGCAACAACCTTATCAGACATATCATTGGTTTAGATTACTTTGTTTCAAGGGAGAGGTAGCATAAAAGGGTCTTCAGACCTTTAGTATATGCACCAAACTCGACTACAGGACAAAGAAGCAAGGCATGGGAAAGTCATTTATCTAGTGAACTCTCAGGAATTTCTCACAGGGGTATGGAAACTGAGGAACAGTGAGCAATTCAGTCAGCCAGACACATCCTATACAGCAAATCATAATAATACTCTAAGAAAACAAGATGTAGCACTATTAACAGCACAATATGTTTACACAGTAAGCACCGGTTCTAAAACATTCTAACTAACTATAGTAAAATAGCAAGAAATATGTGTAGTTATGTATCTCATATCTTGCTGTTTTGATTCAGGCCCATTTTCCAAGCGTTTGCTCTGTCAGTTGTGTTGTTATTTTTGTAATAAAGAAATTACTATTTATTTATGTATTACTCTAAACATTTTGTATATAAATCCCCAATGGTTTTTCTTAACCTATAGCTATCTCATTGTGTTTATATTGTTTGTAGTTATCCTTTAGTCTAAAGGATACCCTGCAGATCATGACTTTTCAAGGAAAAGTTGTTGACTTGGGACCTTATAACTTTACATATTTGCACGAGTCTGTTGTTATTACAGTGGTTAACAAACACTTTTAACAACAATGTTTTTTGTGGAGGAACACACATGTGACATGGATACTGTGTGATAAATCCGTGCCTTTTAAAAACAGGAACACTTTCCTGGGCCAGCACTTACCTCAGATCTTCTGTACAGAGTGGCCTCCCCGAACGCCCCCCTCCCGAGGATCCGGATGGGAATGTAATGCAGCTTCTCCTCTTCGCCATACGTGCTGGCCGCTGACCGCTCACTGACCACCGACCCGCCGCCCAAATCTGAATTTAGCGAGTCGAAATGTCTTTCATAGTCTCCCAGTGACATGTCTGTTTAGGGACTTGTTATCCACTAGCAGGGATGTAAATAACCCGAGCAGGCCTAACACAACTCTTCCTGATAGACTCCTACAATACCGCACACACGTCTAACATGTTAACGTTATCGTGTCGGCTAAAACAAATAGGCCCGTCAAAGTATTCCTATTAAGTTACTAAATGCCTCAAAACTACTCAACAGACTCAATGTAAAGACAAATACAACGTAGGAAAATACGTGCACTAGCGTCAAGCATGACAAAAGTGACAACGTTCAGCCAACTTTTTGAAGTTTCACAATAAAAGGTTCGTCTTTGTAGCGGGTCGTCGTGTATTTTACACTGAAAGGCAAAAGAGCGTATTTCCGGTATGGCTCTACTCTGTTTAGCTTGACTTGGCTAACACGCTAGCAAAAATAAAGTACAGCGCCGCAATCAAATCCTGAACTATCTTGGTAAAGTTACCACGTTACAGTCTTTAGTAAGTATGCATAACAAACACAATAGTTACGAATATTTAAAGGGTCAACAACACAAAGAAAACGGGTCCATTCCCTCTTGGCTGTTCCCCCTTCGCTCAAACCCGGAAACTCAAATTAAACGGTCTCCTATCATTTTCTAAAAGTCTTTTAATTACATTTAAAAACTGCAATGTTTTCATCACCTCCAAGACAATTGTGTACTTCGAGTGCGTTGCTCACTTGTATGCCTTTTTCATAATATAAATGTATAAATTCTAAATAAGTAAAATAACAAAGAGACAAAACTTTAGACATCCATCGGTAGAAAAAGGTTACCTGTTTATTACAGATCTTGATGTTATTTCACATTGAATCTTTATTTCTTTGGGGTAAATCTAATTAAATGTTACTATATTATTTATCTCCAATTTTATATAGTTTATTTTACATACGTATCAATATTTCTTTCTATCAAACTCCTAATTTAAATGTTAGGGGAGTGTCCTACTCATTACAAATCCTAAAACACTACCATATTGTTGTGTAATATTGGTAACATTTTGTCACTTTATAACTTGTTTTACATTAACATATCAAAATGTGTAATTGTAGGCTATAGTACATTTTCTGGAATAAAATCTAAATACGACCTGTCAATGGACAGAAATGTAAATGTTGTTATAATCTACCAAATTAATTACTTGGAAAATAAGAGCCACAAGGTATCCCATTCATACAAAAATCATATCATATTACAATATTGTAGTTATTTATTTAAAAAATATAATGTATATCAGATAGCCTAAAATAAAATACATTATCTTTGTATAAAAGGGTAGGTGTCACTTCTTCAGCGTGTATCATGGCAATTTTCCCTATGTTACAAATAATCAGTTTTACTGTTTTCTACAACCAACTAGCAGACTGTTAGACTTACGGTACAATCACATCACCAACCACCCATTTGATTCAATCTTTGCCCTGTGGGCGGCACATTAGAGGTCACCGGAGCACTCTGCAGTAAATACATTACATACAATGAATTTATTTTTATATTATAAGAAGTTATAAATGTAACTTTATGTGGCCTTCCCATACAAATCTTAAATAAGAGAGAAAAAAACCTTCAGATCACTTTCACATTACAGAGAGAGGGTAAAAGGGATTCAAGCGCACACTTGCACCCACACAGTTTTGTAATATTGACAGAGCAATTTCCTCACACAGATAAAAGTAACATGCCTGGGCAGTTGAGTTAAAACCTGAAGACCAGAGGAATGTTCATGATTCACGATTTCAAATTATGGCAAAACAGGAAAACAATGGTAGGCTTGCTTTATTTAATTGGTCCTCACAATACATCTTTAGAAAACATGCTGTATTATTGTCTGTTTTTCCCTCCGAGCTCAAATCAACATATGTTTTTCAGGACCTATGGTCACAGTTGGGTCCAGAAGTCTGCCACTGTATCCACTGGTTATCGGGTTTTTAGGTCTGCTGAATGCCATTCTGATTCTGACTGCTATTGTTATTGGGATTTACTGTGAGTACATCTGATCCAAGTAATGTGGTGTATATCTATACTATCCTGAGTACTGTAACAATTCATTAACTAGGCTGTGGACATGCTTTTCAACTTAGATCCTTAACTACATTTACACTTTCTTACCCAATGCTATAACTTGGTAAATATAGAAAAAAATTGAACTTATTTTTGACAATTGCCTATAAGATTAATCAAAAAGGTGTCCTTTCTTTCGCTCGTCGCAGGTGGCAAAGTCAGTGAGGAATCTGCTCCAGACCAAATAACAGCACAAGGGCTCATCATAGAGGTGAAGCAACTTCAAATAATGCAGACTGAAGCAGTCAAAGCTCAAAAAGAGGCAGAGCAAGCAGTAGAGAAAGAGCTAAGGGAACACCAGCAACTAAAACTGCTGTTAGGGTTGAACAAGACCCTCATCGACAGCATTCAGAGGAGTTATGAAGTACTGAAAGTGGAGAGAGCTACACTGAAGTCCAATTCATCTGATATACGTGAGAAGCTATTGCATACATTTTTTGAATTTGGAATCAAATGTTTTCCTTTTGTTTGGATTTCAACTCATTTTCATCTTTTAACAGGAGAAAGTTGTGGACGATGCCAGTCAGGATGGCTTTTACTCAACACATCGTGCTACTTCCATGGTAAATCAGCCTCCAATCCTGGCAGGCAAAACTGGCAGGATAGCCGATCGGACTGTATCAGGCGTGGGGCCGATCTGGCTGTGATTAATAGCTTGGAGGAGCAGGTGAGTCCAATATGAATATGATAAAAAGGGTGTTATTTTGATGATTCGTGGACATACTGTAAGGTAGCACTGTACTGTATTGTGGTGTGGCTCAGTATTCTAGCTTGCTTGCCAACACATTCAACTTGTACCTGCTGTCGAAACATGGAGGAAGTTAATAATTCTAGTAGTAGGTTTTATCTGAAGTAAATTCTGATAATTAAAGCATCATAGCCAAAACTACCAGGGCTCAACCAAAATGCCTGAAATAAAATGAACAAACGCTCCAGCTGGGTTTAATTTGGTCTGGCTCAAGTTACTCACCAAAGCCTCAGCATGTGCATGATGATCTAGCATGACCACAAACAGACACCATAGCCATTTTAATAAAGAGGAGAGTGGTGTAAAGGTTAGAACGGTTAACCTGAAGCGCAGAGGACTCATAACGACTTGCACCTCACATTGGAAAGGCTGTAAAGGCCCTTACTGCTGTGGACAAATTCCCATTGACATTCATGAGGTAAGTTTAAAGCTAGGTTAAAATAGCAATGGTGTCATTGGGAGGAGACGTGGGTGGAGGCTCCAAGCTTCACTCAGTGAACAAATCCTAGGAACTAGGCCTACATAAAATTGCGATGATGAATCAGTCGCTACTTAGGCCTGCACTGCTAATAAATACATTACAGATATACCTGTGATTAACCCATTTTGATTTTGTAATCTCTGTTTGTCTAGCTTAATCTTTTTGAGTTCCTACCTAAAATGGATCCCAGGATTCGACCGTGGTGGAGCACGCAGGGGGGGTTTTGGATCGGCCTTACGGATATTCAAACAGAGGGCCAATGGGTTTGGGTAAACAATGTGCCTCTGCAGAATCCAGGGTAAGAGCTTTAAGACTTACTTTGCAGTATTACTAGAATCATTTCACATTTTAGAAAATACACTAATTCACTTTCTTGTTGAGAGTTAGATTAGAAGATCGATACCACTCTCATGTTCAGTGAATATATAGATGACAAATACAAAATTGGCACCCTAACCGTAGTCAAATCTTGTGTGGGTGTTCATATGGTAGAGGAGTAGCAGACTAGTGTACAGTTCATCATAAAAACACAAGAAAATCAGTCGTTAGCATTATCAAGTCTGTTTAAAGCCTGCGGCTACCTATACTTTTCATACTTCATTGCACTTGTTCTGTTTTTATTGAATACATGACCTTAACAGTTTAGATAAGATACTGTGCTGTTGTTTTTACCATAGACTGTATGGCATGTACAGATTCAACAGTAATTTATGTAATGGCTCGCTTTATTAACTTACTATTAAGAAAATCAAGAGACTAAAGTATTTCCTTAGAGTGTGGGTTGATTGCCCTTATGTTAATAATACACTTTTTGTATCAATCTGTGGGGCATTTTAGCTTGCCATGACCACATGCTGCTTTTCTCACGCTGCATTGAGTCTGAAATAAGTACAATTTAAAATAAATGTTCAATTGTATGTGATTAAAAAAGTGGACACAATACATTTTTTAATAGTGTATTTTATTATTAAATGTATTCTTAAGCATAACTTGGATTTTTCTTTAGGTACTGGATAATAGATGAGCCCACCAGCTCCGGAGGAACAGAGGAACAGCGTTGTGTCGCATTTATTAACCTAAAAAACCCAAGGAAAACATTCTTTGATGATCCCTGCGAAGTACAAAGGGAATGGTTATGCGAAATGGAGCCCAAGATGTGAAAAGAAAATAACCATGGAAATATTAACAATTGTTCTTCAATGCAGTTGATAACAGTCACATCAGTCTTGGTTGTAGCTTCATTCGTATCAAACAGTTATGAGAATGGTATCTTTTAACTTATCTACCTCTATTGGTAATATAATACGATCACAAAGGGAGTCGGAAACAGGCTTCAAGTTATTAGGCTTTAATAACTCTTTTTATTTCTCAGATGATCACAAGTTCATGTACAGCTTGTGGGTTCAACCTCACACTAACTCTAACTCACACCCATATATATATCAGTGTCTACGTCACAACTTCCCCGCCCTCCCCCGTCTGCTCCCCCAACCACAGGCCCGCACCTCAACCAGAATCACTGTGCAGCTATGATTGGCAGAGAGACGGGTGATGCCTGAGTGACACCCTCAGCATCCTATAAAGGGTCGCTACAGTATTGTCAAAATGTCTAACTATTTCTTTGTCCGACATGTGTAAATGTAAGATGGAGCAAAGTTAAACATAAAACCCCTCAAAAAGTGGAAATCACAAATACTGGACAAATCATGTATGTCTTTGAAATATCTTTCAAATAAACTGTTTAATACATTGGACTTTTCTTCTTAAACTGTGATAATTTAGTATGCTGTTACTGTCCTTCAGCGGATGAATAATTATTTAGTGAAAGTAAACTTAGTGTAATAAAAGTGCCAACTAAATAAATAAAAGAATGCATGAATTTTTGTTTACATAACTGATTTTGTGATCAGAAAATGACACAGCTCTTCAAATTCAAGCATCCCCCTGTAAATGTTTAACAAATGAACTAGATGTTCTGTTTGTAATGATGTTAACACACACACACACACACACACACACACACACACACACACACACACACACACACACACACACACACACACACAC
Organism: Pseudochaenichthys georgianus; assembly: GCF_902827115.2. Lineage (NCBI taxonomy): Eukaryota > Metazoa > Chordata > Actinopteri > Perciformes > Channichthyidae > Pseudochaenichthys > Pseudochaenichthys georgianus. The sequence continues at coordinate 16,459,832 of NC_047524.1, read as the reverse complement.
ACACACACACACACACACACACACACACACACACACACACACACACACACACACACACACACACACACACACACACACACACACACACACACACACACACACACACACACACACACACACACACACACACAGGGCAAGGTCCTGACAAATAGTCCTTTCTGAACAGTCACGTCAGACTAAGACTGCTTACATCCTCATAGTTAAAATGGACACAGAAATTGCAGGTACATTTGATGGTTCTTATAACAAACTGATCCACCAAGAGGACATCAGTGGAGATGAGCTCACTCTCTATTCAAACCAAGAACAAGAACAAGGTAAACGTCCCACGTCTAAAATAAACTGTAATCTGTACTTTGATACTGGTACCATATTCAAAAATATACAGTTTATTATTTTTGCTATATTGACCTGCTGTTATATTGTGTCATTTTCTTGTCTTTGCTATTGGTCCATCACTTCTGTGCAGTGTCCATGTCTGTGCTGAGACCTGAATCCAGTTTTAAACATTACAAACGGCTTACAGTAAGCCTTGCAGTGCTTGCTGTCATTCTACTAGCAGTGGACATTGGCCTGGGAGTCTATTGTAAGTCGTTATTATCCCACCATCTTGCAGCACAAAGCATTGTGGCATTGTACTATATTTTTGCAGCCTGAAAGAGGCTCTAATTTTATGTATTGCATTTAGCTGACGCTTTTATTAGTTCATGTATAAGGGTATCAAATATAGTCGAGCAAAAGGTACAGCATATGCATTAAAAAAGTAATGAAGTATAAGTATAAATTAGGATAAAATGGAAATATTCAAGTAACTTTAATGTAAGGTACTGTAGCCTACATACAGTACTTGAGATAAATGTTGCAGCCCCACTGGTATTTAACTATTTTTAAAACCAATGTGTCAGCCTACTCTAGAGAGCAAAGTTCATTTTCAAGTAGAAAAATTGAAGTTAACACTAGAGTTAAAGCTATTCAAAGTTTGACTGTTTTTGATCACCACTCATCAGCACATTTTCCAAAGGAAGCAACAGTTGGTGTTCTGATAAACCCACTGTTCATTAGGAAGCTAAATTAACGCCTAGCTAGCTTGTACAGTAGCATTTAGCTTAAGAGCTAGCTAGATATTTTCCTAAGGAGTTGATGGAGATAGGTAATTATACTATATGTGTTGGTAGGAACATAATAGTGTTGTTTCCTGTCAGTGCTCACAGACCAATAATGAATGCTGTATGAAAGCTTGCATTGCAACGTAACAAACATGCTTATACGATAACATACTATAAGTTAAACTTTCTGTATAGATGTACATTTAAATGTAACTCTTGACAAACCTCAACAACAAAACACTAAGAAATAACTCACGTATGGCAATGTACTTATACAAATGTTTTGAATACCTGTTTAAATATATTAATTAATTTCACCATTTTCCTGCTTGTATTTTCTACTGTTGGCCAGTAGCCTACTGTAAAAAGTGTTGCGATTTAAGGAAACATGATTTCTTCAGTAACACTAAGTCTTGACCACTTACAGATGGTAAATTTACCGATGGACAGGATACCATAATGGACATCAGTGCTGAGGTGGCCAAACTGCAGGCTGCTTACGACGCTGCGATCTGGCACAGGGACGAAGCCAAGAAACAGTTGGCCAGAGAGATAAGGGAGCAGCAAATTACCAAGTGGGAGATTGATCACCAGAAAAGCGGAAGAATGGACTACCTTAAACTGAGTGACAACATTCTAATGGAAATAGCAGCTTTGAAATCCCACATCCCAATGATTAGTGAGGGCTTTTTTTTCCATATGATTGTGTTAACAACAATTATTTTGACCCAACCAAACCAACAACACATTATGTTTTCCTTTATATTTGGCAACAGAAGAGGGCTGCAGACACTGTCTACCAGGATGGACCTTCATGTACTCAGTGTGTTACTACTTCGCTTTCTCTGATGTTTTTTCACCAAGGTCATGGCAGGAAGCCAGACAGTTCTGTATAAACCAAGGAGGTGACTTGGCAGTGATCGACAGCAGAGAGAAACACGTAAGACTAGTATTTGTAATTCTCTTTATAAGGCTTCACATTTAATTTCTGAGCAGTAAATATGCTTGGTGTCACACAGAAACCAACAAGATAAATGAATGTAATGTACATGTTTGTTTGTGTACATTTCCATTGGCAGCTGGCAATAACTGAATTGATAACAAATTATCGAGTCCCCTCTCGACCCATAGTCCGAAGTGGCTTCTGGATCGGATTGAGAGACATCGAGGAGGAAGGGATATGGAAATGGATTGATGGAACAAGACTGACCACAGGGTAACATTAACATACAAGAAAGATCTAAATTCACGAATGTGATTGCTTTCCGGTACGTCCACACAGCAGCTTTAGACGAATCTTCCACCGCTTCCAAAGCTTCTCTGCCCATTCACTTTGAATGGGGATGACGTCACTTTGCCTCGCTTTTCGCCGAACTGCATTGTGGGGGAGCGAAGCGAAGATTTCCAGGATTTCCAGGATTCAAAAGTTGAGCATTGTTCAACTTTTGAAGCTGAGCTGGAAGCGTCAGCCAATCAAACACGTTTATGCAAATCTGACAGTAGAAGCGCTAGCCAATCAAACCGCGTGTAAGCAGGGAGAACCAGACCGCAGTTAATTTCCTCATATTCCAAACGAGAAATTACGGTAGAAAATCACCCGGTTCTTTACGACCAGAACTATTAACGGGATACAAACCGAAGGAACCAGGCATGGAGGGAGGTGGCAGAGACAGTGGGTGAAACTGGTAGGTTTTCGCCTGTTTGGGGAGTTTATATATATATATATTGCTCGCATAAAATCCCCGGGGTTTTTTGCTTTGTATGTCGGGGGCGGGAGATTCATGTGATTGGTTGTTGGTCGCATTGCTCGCAAAAAATCCCCAAGCTTTCAGACACGCCCAGCTCCAAGATTTTTGAAAAGCTGCTGTGTGGACGTACCGTTACGGCCCGTCCACACAGCGGCGTGCGTTGACGCTTCACCATTCACTTTGAATGGGGTGACGTCACTTTTAGCCGAAATGCATCGTGGGAAGCGACGCGGAGCGTAGCTGGCGTGGCTCGCTGCAAAAGTTGAGCAATGTTCAACTTTTGACGCCTCGGCAGAAGCGTCAGCCAATCGAATCATATGCCAGTACAAGCTCTAGCCAATTAAACCGCTGCTTGTGTGTCAGGGGCGGGAGATTCATGTGATTGGTTGTTGGTCGAGTTTCAGACGGCAAGCGTCAGCGCACGCCGCTGTGTGGACGGGCCGTTTGACTCAACAGGACTTTATTAACACTTACAGTATGACTTCACTTGAACTTTGATTCAAAGAAGATGAATACCTTTCTTTTAATTACCCACATTCACTTTGTCTGAAGCATTACAACAGCATCCAATCAAATGACCAGAGAGAACCATAAGGAGCTTACATTACGTTAAAGATAATTTGGTATTCTACAAATAATGCGCCCTGGTCAACAAAAAACAAATTGCAGAATGCACAAAGTGTAGGTGGAAAAAGGTGAAGAGCACATTATGACTTTTTTAAGAATCAAAACAGAAACTATTTTCCTACCCATGCAGGTTCATACTAAAAGTGCAACAGATGACTCATTGTAGTCAAATTGTGTTTTTTGGAGTTGTTGTGATACCACTTTCACATACTTACAGCTGTGGCTATAATCCATCTGTGATATCATCCTTTAAAATGAAAAAGTGATTAACAATGTGTTTCAAATTGTTATTTGTTTCAGTTACTGGAATGATGGAGAGCCGAACGACTACAGTGGTGATGAGGACTGTGCAGCAACATATCCCAGAGGCAACCCCTTTAAAGCCTGGAATGATGCTCCATGCCATCATTTACTGAAATGGATTTGCCAAATGACACCAAGGTCGGAGGTTTAATCTGATTTTAATTTAATTGCATTTCCTTATTTAATTAATAGTTCATTAATACATTCAAGGGACTTAAATATTTCTTCAAAAATATTTTAAAGCATTGTTAAATATAACTTGTAATGTTCTTTCTAAAACTGTGATTATTTAATTTCTTCAATCCTATCCATCTACCTATATTTTCTGTAACCTCTTAAAAGGTAGGAACCAATTTTTTCTAACTTTTATTTTAGGTTTTAACATAAGCCAATATCAAGGTTTTCACTCAAAAGAACATGATCAAGTTCTGTTTACACAGGGCAGTGGAACTGCGTTTACACACCACCGTCTGGTTATAATCAGCCTGGGAATGCTAAATGCAGTACTGCTGATGGCTGCTGTTGTCATTGGGATTTTCTGTCTAAATGATCATATAGTACATAATACTAACTGACAAACTTGAAATGTGCAATTTAACTCCAGTGACAGTAGTATCACAGCAACTCATGATTGACAACGTCCCGAAACTGAGAGGCGGTGGTATGTGGTGGCAGAACGGATTTTGGATTGGCCTGAGTGATGTAGCGACGGCGGGAACATGGGTCCAGGTTAACAATGTAACCGAGGGGGAAACAGTGTAAGCAAGCATCTCACAGACTGCTTTTCTATTGATTTCTTAAGTTTTGTGACAGTATCATGACTCACTGGTAAAACTAAATTCTAGACTTCTTAAAAGTAGCCTACTGGAGAAATGGACATTATAACAGTTAGGGACCTCAGAGTGGGAACTGTGCAGATTCTTAATAATGTGCTGATATCAGGGGGAAATGGTTTATTGGATACTGCCTTGAACCTTCTGTTAAGCTGTATATGTGAAATGGAGCAAAGTTAAACTTAAAACCTTTAAAAAAGTGGAAATCACAATAACTGGACAAATCATGTACTATATGTCCTAAATAAACTGCAGCTTGATACATTACTATTCTTCTTAAACTGTGCTGAGCTAGTATTCTGTAATTGCTGTTTTAATGTAATAAAAGTGACACCTAAAGGAATCCAAAAATACTTTGTCCTGCTTTTCCAAATGTTTGTATACATAAATAATTTTGTGATCATAAAATTAAACTACTCTTCAAATTACGTGCATCCTCCTGTAAATGTTTAACAAATGAACTTAATTTTCTGTTTGTAATGGAGGTAAAGCAAACACACGCACACAAACACACACACACCACAGGGCAAGGTCCTGACAAATAGTCCTTTCTGAACAGTCACGTCAGACTAAGACTGCTTACATCCTCATAGTTAAAATGGACACAGAAAATGCAGGTACATTTGATGGTTCTTATAACAAACTGATCCACCAAGAGGACATCAGTGGAGATGAGCTCACTCTCTATTCAAACCAAGAACAAGGTAAACGTCCCACGTCTAAAATAAACTGTAATCTGTACTTTGATACTGGTACCATATTCAAAAATATACAGTTTATTATTTTGCTATATTGTATCATTTTCTTGTCTTTGCTATTGGTCCATCACTTCTGTGCAGTGTCCATGTATGTGCTGAGACCTGAATCCAGTTTTAAACATTACAAATGGCTTTCAGTAAGCCTTGCAGTGCTTGCTGTCATTCTACTAGCAGTGGACATTGGCCTGGGAGTCTATTGTAAGTCATTATTATCCCACCATCTTGCAGCACAAAAATTATAACATAAAAAATATTCTCAAAGTACCAAAAGTAAACAACACCTAATATGCAGAATGGCCCATTATATAATGTAATATAGTACTATTTCTGGTGCATTATTAAATTAAAATATATTAAAGGTTTATTGACATATCATATACACAACTATGGTGTTGTATGTAATTAATTAAAAACTAGGGTCACAGGTTCCTCAACAATGCAATTACAAGACATAAAACCCTTTTTAAAAACAACAACAATAAAAAAGTGCAAGCTCAGGCATTAAGTACACTGTAAAAAACCTTTCCATTGGCAGCTGGCAATATCTAAATTGATAACAAAGGATGAACTCGGGTCGAGAGATATTGAGGTGGAAGGGATATGGAAATTAATTAATTGGATGGAACAAGACTGACCACAGGGTAACATTAATAAACAAGAAAGATCTAAATTCACAAATTACACTGAATAAAAATACAAATGCAACACTTTTGTTCTTGCTCCCATTTTTCATGAGATGAACTCAAAGATCTAAAACATTTTCTATATACACAAAATAACCATTTCTCTCAAATATTGTTCACAAATCTGAAAAGATCTGTGATAGTGAGCACTTCTCCTTTGCCGAGATAATCCATCCCACCTCACAGGTGTGGCATATCAAGATGCTGATTAGACAGCATGATTATTGCACAGGTGTGCCTTAGGCTGGCCACAATAAAAGGCCACTCTGAAACGTGCAGTTTTGCTTTATTGGGGGGGTCCAAAAATCAGTCAGTATCTGGTGTAACCACCATTTGCCTCACGCAGTGCAACACATCTCCTTCGCATAGAGTTGATCAGGTTGTTGATTGTGGCCTGTGGAATGTTGGTCCACTCCTCTTCAATGGCTGTGCCAAGTTGCTGGATATTGGCAGGAACTGGAACACGCTGTCGTATACGCCGATCCAGAGCATCCCAAACATGCTCAATGGGTGACATGTCCGGTGAGTATGCTGGCCATGCAAGAACTGGGATGTTTTCAGCCTCCAGGAATTGTGTACAGATCCTTGCAACATGGGGCCGTGCATTATCATGCTGCAACATGAGGTGATGGTCGTGGATGAATGGCACAACAATGGGCCTCAGGATCTCGTCACGGTATCTCTGTGCATTCACAATGCCATCAATAAAATGCATCTGTGTTCGTCGTCCATAACATACGCCTGCCCATACCATAACCCCACCACCACCATGGGCCACTCGATTCACAACATTGACATCAGAAAACCGCTCACCCACACGACGCCACACACGCTGTCTGCCATCTGCCCTGAACAGTGAAAACCGGGATTCATCCGTGAAGAGAACACCTCTCCAACGTGCCAGACGCCATCGAATGTGAGCATTTGCCCACCAAAGTCGGTTACGACGACGAACCGGAGTCAGGTCGAGACCCGATGAGGACGATGAGCATGCAGATGAGCTTCCCTGAGACGGTTTCTGACAGTTTGTGCAGAGATTCTTTGGTTATGCAAACCGATTGTTGCAGCAGCTGTCCGAGTGGCTGGTCTCAGACGATCTTGGAGGTGAACATGCTGGATGTGGAGGTCCTGGGCTGGTGTGGGTACACGTGGTCTGCGGTTGTGAGGCCGGTTGGATGTACGGCCAAATTCTCTGAAACGCCTTTGGAGACGGCTTATGGTAGAGAAATGAACATTCAATTCACGGGCAACAGCTCTGGGGGACATTCCTGCTGTCAGCATGCCAATTGCACGCTCCCTCAAAACTTGCGACATCTGTGGCATTGTACTGTGTGATAAAACTGAACATTTTAGAGTGGCCTTTTATTGTGGCCAGCCTAAGGCACACCTGTGCAATAATCATGCTGTCTAATCAGCATCTTGATATGCCACACCTGTGAGGTGGGATGGATTATCTCGGCAAAGGAGAAGTGCTCACTATCACAGATTTTTTCAGATTTGTGAACAATATTTGAGAGAAATGGTTATTTTGTGTATATAGAAAATGTTTTAGATCTTTGAGTTCATCTCATGAAAAATGGGAGCAAAAACAAAAGTGTTGCATTTATATTTTTGTTCAGTGTACTTTAGGACTTTAATGACACTACATTACACTTATGACTTCACTTAAACTTTGATTAAAAGAAAATGAATATCTTTCTTTGAATTACCCACATCCACTTTGTCTGAAACATTCCAACAGCATCCAATGAAATTGCCAGAACCATAAGGAGCTAACGTTACGTTTAGATAATGTGTTATTCTACACATTTTCGGTCTCTGGTCAACCAAAAACAAATTGCAGAATGCACTTATTGTATGTGGGTGTAATGTAAACTTCTGAAGCAATGGAGTCAATTAGATGTGTGCTGCATCTCTACCCCAGTCCCATGTATTTAACTAGCTCTGAGAAAATAATCAACATTCTGCATAAAAAGATAAAACAGGTAAAGCACTATAACACCTCTATCAGCTGACAAATGAAAAAGTGATTAATAATGTGTTTCGTGACATAGTAGTTTATTTGGTTCAACAAAATTGTTATTTGTTTCAGTTACTGGATTGGTGAAGAGTGGAGACGCATTGATGACAGGGACTTTGCTGCAATGTATCCCAGAAGCAGCCCCTTTGAAATCTGGTATCAAGCTCCATGCCATTATATACTGAAATGGATTTGCCAAATGACAACAAGGTCTGCAGGTTAATGTGATTTTTTTTGTATTAATTGTTGCAATCAAGAATTGAGACCATTGAAAATACTTTAACACAACTTCCAAATCTTTTTTTATTGTCCTTTCAATATTTGTGGAAACTACACAATGGCAAGGTAAACGTAATAAAATACATTTGAGTTATGCAGTGAACTATCAAATGTAAGATCACCATTTTCTAGTAATAAAATAAATAAATGACCTTTTTTATGTGCATATGACTATACTATACAGGTCTGTACATTAAGTTAACACCCACCTCTACATAATTGTACATACTTACAAGTCACCACGCAGCATTAAGATATCACTTAGCATTGAGTTATTAAGGTAAAGGATTTGTTCAGATGTTTTTAAATTGTGTTGCATGAAATTCTTATCCAAACTCACTGTATTTTCCACTAACAGTGGTCGACAAGCCCTTACTTTGGAAAAATACAGCAGTACCAGCATGGGACGCGATGTATTGTTGTTGATGTGGCTGGCAGCAAAACATATAATAGCCTCTTAAAAAAGGGCTACCTAAAATAAATCAATATCAGTTTGAGTGTATGATATATTTAGAATATTTCCACTGCTTAACTTTTCTGTCAGTTAATTCAGTCACACACAAACCTACTAACCAATCAAGGCAGTGGCAAGATTACTATTTTTGTTGAATGAAGACGATGTACCAAATAAACTGAGAGTTTAGTCAATACAAAGCATTTGATAAATAAACACCAAAACGAAAGTCCATTTGTTGGTTTCTATGTCTGATTGTTATGAAGCTTAAGACGGCACAATATGTCTTATCTATGACAACTACATTATTCAAACCACACCTTGCTTCCTACGCATGCTGGACAGACACTCACAGCACCGAAAAGTGTTCTCGAAGTTGCTTCAGAAGCTGCTGAGTGTCAACATGCTCCGGAAAGGAGTCCTCAGACTTTAGGGCGGCAGTGTAGCTGCTCTGAAGGTCGCCAATCTAGAAACAGAAGGAAAAAAAGCACTTGGGTAGACTGTGTTGTGGAGATTTTACTTTGCCCCTTTAACTAGTTCAGATGTTTAGAATCAGATATAAAAAAAAGGGATAAATTACCTTTTCAGAGAGAATGGAGAGATTGTAGTGTGGCTCATACATGTGAGGAGCCAGTGATTCAGCCGTCTGCAGGAAGGCTTTAGACTGGGTCAAAGAAACATTCATATTATCAACATTTATATATGAAGAAATTCCATTAAATCAGACATTCAGATTCTCACTGGGCTCATACATTTTATATAATTAGAAAAACAGCAGAAATGTTGCTTTAACTATAGCTTGCAATTCCTCATTTATAGTAACATCTGAAGAATGAGCATCTTCAAGCTTAATCATGAGCCATTCTAACATTTCATTAGCTCAGGGGCAGTTTAAGTTAAGCTTGAAGAATATAACTGTTGGTGTTTACTGAAGACTCTACATATCAACTGTCTTTATGGTATAATGCAGTGTTGCAATCAGACTTTTAAGGCATTCAAAACAATTAAACAATAGATACTTTGTGTGCTGTTCGTCCAAATAACACTATAATATATATCACTACACAATAATAGTTTCACTCATAACTACCATTCTAAATATCATTATCCAAAAACACACCAGTTTTATTATTCCAGCACTTATTTCAGCTTGTGTTAGCATGGCATGACTTTCAGCTGATGGCTGCCACCTAGCTGTATATGTGGGGAACACACAGCCTTTGTTGCTGTGAGATAACCAAATACATCTCATAATGTCTTGTCCTACAATATAATGTTATTGCTAAATTGATTTATTACCTAGTGGCTTCTTGTGGTGTAATAGCTAGCTAATTCCGGTGTATTAGAGGGTTTAAAATTACAAAGTTATGATCTCATACGTCATATTTTAACAGTGGAATAAAAGCTACATGACTTAAGGATTTGTCTTCACCTGTTCGATTCGACCTTTGCGCAGCTCCAGCACAGCCAAGTTGTTGTAGGCCTCAGCATGGTCATTATTAAAAGCCAAAGCCAGTTTAAAACACTGGTAAGCCAGCGTCAAGTCTGCAATGCCCTGTAAAAAGAAAACATTCAAACACTGTACCCATTTGTGTGCATTTGATGTAAGCTTTTAAGTTCTCTTAACAATAAATGAATATACATTATTTTAACTGTAAACCATATCAAAAGGGGTTACATTGAGTAAAGAGTGCTACAGGAATTTCATTTTTTTGTTTGTTATTAATCAAAGAAATGATGTGGTTCTGATGGCTTCATCGGTCTGCGACCTTCAGCACTCACTGGATCGGTTCGCAACCGAGTGTGAAGCGGCTGGGATGAGGATCAGCACCTCCAAATCTGAGGCCATGGTTCTCAGCAGGAAACCGATGGACTGTCCACTCCAAGTAGGGAATGAGTCCTTACCCCAAGTGAAGGATTTCAAGTATCTCGGAGTCTTGTTCTCGAGTGAGGGAACAATGGAGCGTGAGATGGGTCGGAGAATCGGAGCAGCGGGAGCGGTACTGCAGTCGCTTTACCGCACCGTTGTGACGAAAAGGGAGCTGAGCCAGAAGGCAAAGCTCTCTGTCTACCGGGCCATTTTCGTTCCTACCCTCACCTATGGTCATGAAGGATGGGTCATGACTGAAGGAACGAGATCGCGGATACAAGCGGCCGAGATGGGTTTTCTCCGCCGGGTGGCTGGTGTCTCCCTTAAAGATAAGGTGAGAAGTTCGGTCATCAGGGGGGACTCGGAGTTGAGCCGCTCCTCCTTCGCGCCGAAAGGAGCCAGTTGAGGTGGTTCGGGCACCTAGTTAGGATGCCACCTGGGCACCTCCCTAGGGAGGTGTTCCAGGCACGTCCAGCTGGGAAGAGACCAAGGGGTAGACCTAGGACCAGGTGGAGGGATTATATCTCTTTGCTGGCCTGGGAGCGCCTTGGGATCCCCCAGTCAGAGCTGGTTGATGTCGCCAGGGAAAAGAAAGTTTGGGGCTCTCTGCTGGAACTGCTACCCCCGCGACCCGACCACGGATAAGCGGGAGAAGATGGATGGATGGATGGTTCCCAAGAAAAAAAGCCTCTTGATGATGAATTTCTTCATTACATTTTTGATTAATGCCAGAAAAAGCTCAGTGTCAAAAAAAGGGTAAATTATATTTACACCTTTTGTTTAGCAAGATAATCCTAACAAATAAACACTACTTAATGATTTTGGTGCAAATGCAATCTTTAAAAGTTCAAAGCTAAGTGGCATAACTTTAACAAAACCCCTCCACTGAGTAGATGAGGTTTTCCAGACCTTGGATGTCATGATGTCTCTGACGACCTTTAGAGTCCCATTCAGCTGCTTAACAGCCGCTTTTTTGAAAAGAAAAAAAATCATAATTCAGAAGTTTGATAATAACTGACATATTTTAAGTTGTAGCACAAAACCTGATAATATCCTGAGGTTATTTCAGGCATCTAAACAAAAACCAATAGAAAGCTCCCACTCCTGAGACGAGGGAACTGGAAGATCAAAGATGTTAACTCGTTTCCGTTTTTTGGGACTCATTCCTGCAGCACTCAGACATTCTGGGATATTTTAAGTGATTGGTAACTCACCACAGCTACATGTCCAACGTTGTACCACACATCAGCCTGCTCTTCATCATTGGCCACCAGAGCCAGGGCCCTCTCGAATGAGGACAGAGTCATGTCGTACTGCTGCGCGTAGAAGCAGCACAAACCCAGGTTGTTGTACAGCTGGCAGTTATAAACTCCCATCTGGAGTAGCCGTCTAGCAATGGGAGAAACTTATTTAATCACAGATGGGATATCATTTCTCATTACATATCCTGTAAAAATGCATTACATTTCTTATGCATAAATATTTTTCTGACCTGTAAAAGCGCAGTGCGATCTCAGGCTGATCGGTGTAGAAGTGATTGCTGCCTATGCAGGCTATAGCCTCCACGTGAGTGTTGTCCTGCTTCAGGACATCTTTGTAATACTCTGTGGCTGATGGAATGTTGTTCATCTCCTGTGACAGTATAAACAATAAATATGGCTTCCCATTTCATTATGGCAGTGTTATCTAATTTGACTCTTTAGTAAGGATCAAACTGTACCTCGTGTATGCGAGCGATTCCTGTTAGAAGAGTAACTTCACCAGGAAAATGGTCCAGACCTTGCTTGAAAAGGCTGAGTGCTGTTATTGGTTGATCCAGGCGCTGATACACCTAAGGGGAAAACATGCAAGGTTTAATAAGCAAACTATTGGCTTACCAGGGAAATATCATATTCCTTTTCAGGTCTATTCTTGTATTTTGGGTTTTTGAACATGCTTATATGCTTTAATGTCTATTTTCCAATATGCATCAAATCGGTAATGTTTCCCTACCTTTGCAAGGTAGAGATATGTATCCACGACCTCTTGATGGTTGAGAGCTGATCTAAACTGTTTTTCTGATTCTCTATACAAACCAAGCCTGCAAAGACCGGTGACATTACTCATAGCATGATTTATAAAAATGAAATGTCATTAAACATCAGAAATGAGCAGATGTCTGTAAGGTACCTGTAGTAGCATTTCCCCAGCTGAACTTTCCACCACCAGTCTTTGAACTGGGCGTGTTCAGTAGCTTGAGCAGCCAAATCTAAAGCCTGGACAAAATATAAGGTTTCAGTTGCATTTTTAATAGTCAACAATCTAACAAAGTATCATGAATATTATTAATGAAGTAGCTTTAGTGAACACTTACATTATTCACATCATTTTCATGATGGAAGATGTACTCAAAAAGTGTCTGAGAAAGCGAAATAATGGTTACTTGATATGAGAAGAAACAAATATGTATTATTTTTTGTGTATGCAAATAACAGTATCATTCTTACCCTGGATAAGTTAGGCTTTTGAGAATACTTGGCCATATTTAGTCTTGACAAATTTATAAATGGTCCTTCGGGATTGGTTAACATTGAAGCCTATAGAAACAGTGAAACAAAATGTAATGCCAAATATCACCTTCACAGTCAATGTAGCAAAATAATGTCACATTATTTGGAAATAATCATTTCTGAGAGGCAGATAATACTGAGAAGCCAAATTCCGATTGTTTCACATGAAGCCTCTCAGTCACTGCAGACTGACACACTTTCATGCACATGTACTCACTGTTCCAAGACGGATGAATCTTCCAGAAGCACTAGTGACAGGACGAGCAGTGCTGGCAGTGCGCGGGGTCTTGATGGCCTGCTCCATTGTCCCAGGACGCCCTGACTGTGTGCTGGGTCTCACAAATCCTGTTATAGGACGCCCTGATTGTGTCAAAGGCCTTGCATTCATAAAATACAAATTAGATCACTGTTAATTACTTTGTTGAAAAAGTTGTCAATGGTAAAAGCATTTTAGCCTGGCAGACAGTACCTGATAGCCGGTGTGGGACCTCCGCCATGACTGGTTCCAGGGAGCCTCAGTGATGTGCCGGGTCCTGGCAGAAAGTGAAGACTTATCAATCAGACACATTTAAGAATTGCTAATATACCTAAATGTAAGGCAATGAGAAGAGTTTGAACTCACGTGCAACTTGAGCAATAGAGCTCTCGTCCAGCATCATCTCAGCAATGCCCTCCTGGTCGACCTCAACTTCATCTATATACACCATCTCTGTGAGAGCACGGGTTTTCAAGCTCCATGCAGCCTATGAAGCAGACAATGTTTCAATCATATAGATGGCCACGGATGTTCAGGTGAACATGTTACAGTCTTTGTTGAAATGTCGTCACCACAAAGGATGGCAGAGAGGAACATGGTTACCTCTGAGATAGGTAAAGAGGAGTCCTTGGGACAGCATGCAGTGAATCAGTGAGAGAAGAGGACAGAAATTGAGGACAGATGTGAATAAATAAGGGGAAATAGAAAATGAACGGGAAAACATGGTTCAAAGAAAAACAGAAATGAGATGTGAAAAAGAAATGCACAGCAGTGACACGAATATGTTTCAAAAAACAATATAAATGTTGGTTCAAGACTAGCCAGTAAATATAACGTTAACATTACCTCAGTTTAATTATGTTAAACTACAAGTACTGGACTAATCGGGATTAAACTCCAGGTTTTCCTGCTTTCCTGCGTTAGCAAACTAGCAGGCTTTTCTTAATGGATAATCGCTAGCATGCTAGGCTAGCCCCAGGCTAACTGCACCACAGTACCTGGTCGTACGAGTTGTCTTGTAATATTGTTGTGCAAATATCAGAACATTGTTGGAGTTTTCGCCGTCTGAAATAGCTCCACGCCAGAAACAACGGGTCCATTGTCACCTCCATCGCTTTGTTCGGAGTAAAATTAGGTGTAAAATTCGGCTACCAAGCTAAAGCTGTTTAGAACTGGGATAATGGCGAGAGTGAAGCTTCCTCTGTCGCTCGGCAACCGTGGAGGGGGCGGTGCTTCACTGCTGTGCTTCCTCTAGGAGAAACCCATGGGAGAAACACACACCACACAAAATATATAACAATTTTAATATTACATAATATACTCTTTTCTATAACATGTCACGTACAACAAAGGTTACAGAGCACTTTGATTAGTTCTACATTATCATTCATTATAATATAGAAATAACAAAAACGTCCTTTTATTAAATGTTTAAAAGAAAATCATCACCTGTAAAAGAGAAAAGGGTAAATAGCTAAGACACAAAAGCTAAGACAAGTTTGCGAAAAAAGCATAAATGAAAGATGGCAAATGAAAATAAATCGATTAAATGAATAAATGTAAAAGGTATTTCATGGACATATCAAAGTATCCATGGACTTGGGTGTACTGTGTTTGAAATTAAAATGTGTCCATTCTTTATATTATGATAATAAAGTGAGGCCTATAACATTTAGTAGTATAAGAGCATGTATATTACATTATAATAAAATAAAATATATTTGAAAGGGATTTTTTGTATGTACAATTCACAAAAAAAAAAATGAATGACATTTCCAATACGACACAATTCGTCAATTTGAACGGACAATCGTTTTTATTGTACATTTATTTTAAAATGTAGCTTGGCACAACTTTCCAGCTATGACGTAGATGTCTGCTCCTGCTTTTTTTTTTTCTCTAGCGGACGAGTTAAAGGATCTGATTGGACGATGCGCTGATCCGTCATCTTTGTGGGCGGTGCTTGCGGAATAACAGCGCAGCTCCATCTTTGTAGGATTTGACAGGAGCTTTGACCTGTGTCGAGGAGGACCGCGAGCCTCGGGCTGCAGAAGTACAAGTGGACTGCCACAATGAGAACCACCGCCTAAAAAAGCTGTTTCTCAAATAGAGACAGAGGGATTTCATCCTATCCGACTGCGAGACTATAAATTCACATGACCCTCAAAAATGCCTAATTTCAACGCTCTCTCGGGACTCGTGGAAATGCAACGGAACTAATGGGACACACGGGCTTAAAATAAATCCTTTTTGGTGAATGACACTATATCAGAAAACATACGCGACAGAGAGACACATACGGAAGTGCGGACATGGCTGACAGGACTGCTCCCAGCTGCCACCTGAGACTGGAGTGGGTGTACGGATACCGGGGACATCAGTGCCGCAACAACCTGTACTACACCGCCGCCAAGGAAATAGTCTATTTTGTCGCCGGTGTGGGAGTTGTGTACAACACCCGGGAGCATAAGCAGAAATTTTACCTGGGGCACAACGATGACATAATCAGGTAGTGTAATTATACTCACAACAGTTTGTTTCAGCACCTCGGACAGCAGCTGACCCACAGCATAAAATGAATGGATACAGAACTGTTGTCATTGTGGGTGCTGGTGTCACCTTGCTAGTGTAATATGATATATAAATGTGTTTAGCTCCAGGGAACTCAAGGGCCACACACCTACTCACCGGAGTTTATAAGGGGCGTCAGTGTGACTCCAGCAGGGCTGATGCCTTTAACCAGCTTAACCAAGGGTGAAGTCTTGTCTCTCACTACTGAAGATTACACAGCTGCCACTCCTCTTATGACTGCATGGCTGCTATCATCAAATCTAAATGACTGATTTAGTCTATAAAATAGTTGAACTTCCTGAGAATTATGTTTTTTTTAACGTTGTTGAATGTCTGGTCCTACTGAAAGTCCAAAACTGAAGGGTATTTCATTTTAACACACGAAGAAAATCAGCAAATCCAGATGTGTTAAAGACAATACTTGGAATTTGATCTTTTAAAAAAATGATTCTAAAGAGTAATTTATCATGATATCGTTCGACTATTAATGTATTTTTAGATTGCCTTAATTCATAATTTGTTGCTGGCATTGCTTGTTTGATCGTTGTCTGGTAGGACATAATAAAAAAGCTCTTTTTAAAACAGCAGCCTGCACATAACAGCACTCTCAGAGCAATAATGCTAATGTGCAATTCTGAGAAAGGCACTTGAGCACAGCTGTCCTTGAAGGTATCCTTGAATTGGAAAGCTATATGTGGGTTGTGGTGAATCAAATATACCCTCAAGTCGCCTTCTCTTTGATACAACACAACAACCTGTGTTACATCACGTATACAATGAACATGCCTTTCCAACTTTTCTCAGCATGACTCAGAACAGTGCCTGTGTCAAACGCTCCAGCGCTTGTGTTGACATACATGTGTGGGTTGGCCTGGAGATGACTAGCATTATATACTGTGTCGGTAGTCAGCTGGACTCCTGCTCCATTATTAATGAGACAATAGAGATGCTAACCCCGGGCTGCCCTCTGGGCGAAGTGCCTGAGTTCAAACGTTACCTGGAGGAGTCACTGAGTGCAATGCGAGACCAATACAAGAGTAATTCATTGGTAAACCAGCACATTGGCCACCTGTACTTCCGCTCTCACTGGGGCGAGAGCATTTGCTAGGATTCAGTCCGATCAGGTTCCTTTTGGTGTCATTTTGTTGCTTTTTCTGCAGCCATGTTGTTGGATATAAATCTTTGGCTACACAGATCTCTTGAGCTGTTGACCATTATTCACACAGACTGGATAATAATCATTTGAACTGCAGATCTCAGAGGAGTGCATTAAATGAACTCTTCCTTTGACTTAGACTTCAATCTGACTGGTGAGCAGTCCTCAGCAGTGCTGAATAATTGTTGGACTGCTCTCACGTTGCACGAACTCATGTGGAATAGATTCAGCCCCCTCAGAAAGCACTAGATTCCCAATCCCCCCCCCCCCCTCTCTCTCTCTCTCTCTCTCTCTCTCTCTCTCTCTCTCTGTTTCCTTTTCTCAGCCCATTTTGGTTGTTTGTGAACTAAGTACAAATGGGTGTTTTATTTCATGAATGAATTGCTGGCTCTGTTTTTACCTCCTGGTTTATTTTGCCCTGCAGCCTCTTCAAACTGGTCTCCCAGTCTGATGTGGAGGAGATAAGGCAATATCACAATGGACTGAGAATATTAGTGTGCTGTTAATGTTAGTTAAAACACAATTATCAACCTTTGTAAAATGTGTAGTAAAATGGTATTTTCCTCACACATTTCTGTAGGAGTTCCACTATGTTGCAGCTCAGTTATGTATTCCAGTCCAAACTCAAAGAACCTGAGGCTACTGCTAAAAATCCATAGGAGTCAGGACCACAGAGCTTAACTTCTCCTATTTGCTATCATGCAGAACATGCAGAACATGGACACAGTGCCCTGAACAATGCACACAAATGCATTCAAAACACAAACACACACTAAAAAAATCAGCTCAATACTAAAGGGTGCTTCAAGTGTGTGATCCCCATGAGTTTCCAATATCCAGTCCCAGTAGGATAGTTGAAAGGGAAGTACATATTTTATTTATGTTATACATATTCTGTATAAATTAGAATATAACTTTCTGTGCCAAAAATCAGCTTTTGTCTTGTCATCAGCTTTTAAAATTCTCAAAAGATCCTACCCTGGCTTTATTTTCTGCTGTTATTCCACATCTTGGCTGATTCATGTGTGCTGTAATAGAGCAGTTAATGAGACAGTGTTATGGAGGCGGGGTAAACGGCTGTCTCATGTTACAATATCTTGTTAACTTTATGATGGACTCCAGCCAAAGTTATGGACCATAGATGCTAGACAGAGAATGGTCTTGTTTAAGTGACCTTGGAGATATTTAGTGAATACATGTATTTTATTATTCCCTAATTAGAATTGTTTAAGCAGTATGAAGGTGCATTCAATGACCTACTACAGGAATGCAGAATAGACTCTTGCACTCTGTGAACTGGGTGAACTAAATCTGCACAATTATTACAAATCATACAAAACAAACCATGTTCTGTGAAGTCATTATAGATTGTGTGATGTACATGCAATCTGGTCTTTTTTCGAGATTCTAACAATATTAATATTGAACAAGTTAAAGTTGTTAATGCGAAATTACTTTGTAAAGGTGAATTTGGTGAAAATGAATGTATAGGTGAATGTGTGGGAATGAGCTTTCAGGCAAGTAATGTTGACAATATGATTCAAATATACTTTTTTATTTTATAATTCAGAGTACAAAGACAACTATACAACCTCTGCTTACTTTGGTGTCATTCACCACCTTATTAAATAATTAACATTTTGAACCATAACCACAATAAAATAAGAAGTCCAAGAAAACCTAGTGAGAAGACTGTAGAAAAATAGACATCACATCAGAGCTTTACCCTTTACTGTTGATGACAATGCTGTCTGCTTCTTCAGCTCCTTACCCTTACACATATTTCCAGGTGCTCTGTGCAGAGTGCCAGTGAGATGCTGAGGTCGTAGGTCAAATCATTACTGTGAGTAGCTGCATGCTCTCTAAAGAGCACATCTGTCTCCTCCAATCAGGGTCCTCCGGGGTGCAGTACAGTTACTGCTAGCTCTACAGCGTTATTCAGCATTGTTGTTGCCGGGACAGACGTCCTGTTAAAGAGGTGATGTTAGTTAGATGATAGTTTCACACAGATTAGGAGGAAGCAGTTACACCTGCTCTGATTTTAAACTCCTCACTTTACCCTAACTATGTGATGTCAATGGCGACAAACTTTAGGTTATTATAGTTTATTTATGAGTTGAAAATTAAACATCATAACGATTTTACCAAATACCTTAATAGTGATAATGTCTTAATACTATATACTGCATATTGGCCCTTCTGGAAGATATTCACTGTATTGATTTTCAATGTGGATATGATGATCAATTATTCATGTTATTTTCAGAAAGATCTGATGGAAAAATATGTAGAGATGAAATGTCTACTCATTGATGAGTACGGATACTCATCGTTTCTGCACAATACTATGTTTATTAGGGCTGGTACTTTTTATAATTGTATTGAATAGATTATACATTTAAGAGTTTCATTTATCTTAATGTATTAATCATTTAGCCTATTAATGCTTCAGCTTTATGACAACATGTTCAGCCAAGTGCATAAATACAGCCCTTTTCCATCTCTCTTCCTCTCCGTCCCGTTGACTGTGGAATAAAGCAGAGCAAACCATCATCTATTGTTTACTTTCATTGCAGGTTTGATATAGCGTTAAGCCTGTGATGCATGGGCAGGTGTTTCAGATAGAGTTTAAATGGGCGGCAGGATTAAAAACATTTTGTAGAATCCTTGAAAATATCCTGAATTGTATTGCTATTCAGAAACATGCTAATCCTCTGCCTCTTTTTAATCCACTGCAGACAGAAATCCTACAAAGGAAACTCGTGCCGGGTAATGTGAATGAAAGTTGTAACAGGAACTCACAATATCACGATGGTCTATCACAATTCCTGCCTGTTTTTAATAGAAGAATAGTGTTTTGCTCACGTTGATGAAGGGAAACATTTATGCTAGAGTGGGTAGAGGTGTGTCTCATGCTCGTCTAAAAAAATATCTGATTTTGTGGCTGCCTCGTATCTTCATGAAAACAGGCTGTTTAATTGCTGCAGTAGTTAGCCAGTTTTGTACTTCAACACTTGGCAGATGGAAGACAGCCGAATCAAACAGCCGTTGCATACATCAAACAGGAGAACCTCGGCGATGCACTGCAGGCCAAGTCATTAGTGATGGCGTTTAGCAAGCTCTTCAGCTGACAGAAATGTAAATGAAACATAAATCTGGTTGTAGCTGGCTCAGACTGAACTGGATTTCCAAAGCTGTAACATGGACATACTATACACATTAAAGGTGGTAGGATGTGAGACCTAAGTGAAGTCCTGCTGAGTGTTTTGGCCTGAGATTGACTCCATAGCATGTTGGACATTTTAGCGTCCATGTTGTTTCACAAAGACTAGCTGCGCGCTACGTGCCTTTGCCAAAGCACTTTTACCTTCTGCGCCTGTCTACATCTCAAAGTGTTCCAATCATTTTTTCTCTCTTCCTCTGAAAATCTATTTATAGCTGCTTTGCTCTGATTATATAATACGTGGTAAAATAAGAAGCAAATCGTGCCAGGTTCAACAAAGAAGGTGGGTAAGCGGAGGTGATGAGAGATAACAGGGTCATGACGGGTCAAAGATCAGACATATCACATCTCAGCCACCTCAGATTCAGACATTACACTGACAAAGCTTTGTTCAACAAAACAGACGAGGTGCCAGACAGAAAGATTCAGCCTGTGAAGGTGGGAGGAAAAGCACTCGGAAAGAGAGGCGAGTCTAGGTGTATAGTATAGAAGTGAAAGTGGAAGAAGGCCTTTAGTTGAGGATGCCCGACCCGAGAAGCCTCATCCAGCCTGCTGCCTGAACGCAAGCCAGGATTAGACATTCTGGAGAGTAGTTGGCAAACTGGGCATCCTGATTATAATGGAGGGAGCTCCGTGTGTTGCAGGACGACATACATAGGCTGGGACAAGAGAAGAGGAAGAATTGCCCAGTGAATCACTCTGGCCTGCCTGGGACGTGAGTGGCGGCCGCTGAAAGGATGGGCGGAGCAGGAGAGGGAGTGACAGCTTTATACAGTGGGCTGTTGCTCAGCTGTAGAGTGGGAATGCTTGTGGGTGGGGGAGGTATGAGTGGAGTGGGGAGATTATGTAACAGTGTTACAAACATATGCCTGGTGATGCGAGGAAACCCCACATGAATTAGAAAAAGGTTACATGGACAGATAGTTGTTCAAGGGACACTGAACAAATATATAAAGACAAATATAGAGAGAAATGAAATTCACATGTTCACCACCACTGCTTTTTATACTTTACGAACACCCTGGAGGCACGTAGGAAGCCAGGCCGTGTATTTGAGCATGATTGAGTTAATTGGTCACATCGTCAAGCTGCCCCTCTGCTTCCATGTTCAGAGCCATCACAGACTTAATGTGTTCATCTCATCCCAGTGGTTTATGCTGGGAGGGTGAATGCATTGTCACACACCAACACACACACAGTCACGCAAAATGGCAATACTAACCAGATGTTTTCTCCCCCTTTTCTCTCTCCGTGCAGTTTAGCACTGCATCCGGAGCGTGTGTTGGTGGCCACAGGACAGGTGGGCAAGGAGCCTTATATCTGTGTATGGGACTCCTACACCGTGCAGACCGTGTCCATCCTCAAAGATGTGCACTCACACGGCATCGCCTGCCTGGCCTTTGACCTCGAGGGACAGGTACAGTGGTGAAACAATGACACCTATTTTCAAATAGTATCTACTGAAATGTACGGTTACGTAGTCTTGTTTGAATTGCCGCCCAATTTAAAAACATCTTCTTCGAGGCACTGGTTCGTAGAAAAAGAGTGTCAACAGAAATGTTCGTTTTGAGAGGCACAGTAGCAGCAATCAAAACTCCTCCATAGAGCTGCAGGCTGGCTTTTACAGCTCACCCGACGGGCTGAGTTACTGAATGACACATCTGTGATCACTCCAGCAGTATTGGCTGCACAGCTGCACACAGACATGCTCTACTTGGTAGATTTGACAGGAAAACAGTCAGCTGCAATGCGTGGTGTTAAGGTGATAAAAGCTTTAGCACATGGTAAGCCTTTAAATACTCTTGTGAACAGAAACAGCCCGCACATGGACAGTGGGAACCTTCTTGTGTTTCCTTTTGAGCAAGGACCCTGCACACCACCAGTCAATACTTACACACTGCAGCCTCAACCCAATGTTGAAGTGGACTATGAAAATCGATACCGTACGGAAGCAGTTCTAGGTTTTTATCTTTCCACGTCTTACCCTTCCTCCCGTGGGAGTTCTCAGAGTAATACCTCCTGTATGTTGCAGTAAGAGACCGGGAGATGACCCCGTGCTATTTTCCTGCTCGGGTAAAGAGCTGGGGATTTAGATGGAAAGTGACAGTATTTAAAGGCAGAGGAAGCTTCACCGCTTCTCAGTTTAGCGGCTCTATTTACTTTCCAGTGCTCCCCTTCCTGAATGAGAGGAAGTCAGAGCTGAACTCAAGATAATCCAGAATAATGCCTGGTGCCATTACTCTGCCCGTCAATTAAAGCAATATCAACATATACACTGATGTTTGAGACATCTCTACTATGTACTTTAGTCAGAGCTGCAGTTTTCCAGCCTGTTAATACAAATTTAACTCATGACCTTTTTGTTTTACTTTATTCCTATATGGAGTATAATATGCTGTGGTTGCTCATGTTACAATGCCTGCACACAGTAGTGCATACAATAATCTCTCAGCACTACAAGGTGCTGGCATCTCAGTTGTCATATTTTATTAATGCCAACTCTTCTAAGTGGGATATATTAGCAAGACTAAGAATCTATAGCCATGCTAGCAGCTCTGCAAAGTTAAGCTAAATGCTAACATCAACATGCTATGCTCCTCACCATGACAATGCTAACAAGTTTATGTAAAGCAGATCTATTGTATACCATGTTCCATATGTTAATGTTGCACTAAACAAAAGACTAGATGAGACTGATGGGAAAGGGATTCGTTTTGAAGATTATTGGTCATAAACCAAATGAATAGGTACCATTTATACCTCATGGCGGTGATGGGGAAAATGTCAGGGGAACACCAGAGTCATTAAGATTCATTTGAATGGGACCATCAAGGCCTGTACAAACATTCAAGGCATTCCCTCTAACAGTTATTGGGATATTTCAGGCTGAACCGATTGGCGTCCAATGGCAGTAAGACATGCCTAGAGCCACATCGATAAAATGATTACTTGAGTGTTTTAGTTACAGAGTTACTTTTAAACCCCCCGATCCAATATAAGGTAAGAAATGCCTCAACGCAGACCTGTTATCACAGTCAAACACCTATTTAGCAGTGGATAAGGAGGACATCTTTTATCATGTAAAGCAAGTAGAGAAGGATTTCCATAAAAGCTGCTCTTCTCTCTTCTGCTCTGCTGCTGCCTACTCACTCAGCTATAGGAGGCTCCTCCAGCAAAAAGCACTCAAATGTGCTCAGTGGAAGCGCCAGGGGGCTGGACAACTGTTCTGCTCTGGAGCCCTCACACTGTAGCCTGTCATGCCGCAGTGCTAGCTCAGTTTGTTATGCAGTTATTAGTGCAACAGAGCAGAGTCGGTTCAATCTGTGATGTTTTTTTCTTTCTTTTTGCTCTCTTTGCAGTGTCTGGTGTCCGTGGGTTTGGACTCCAAAAACACAATCTGTGTGTGGGACTGGAGGAAAGGAAAAGTTTTGGCAGCCGCTCCCGGTCATACAGACAGGGTAAACACTTTTCTGTCTTGTCTGTCTCTGTCACAAGCTCGGTATCGACCGATTAAATTAGCTATAAACGCTGGATGGAGCGCGTGCCCAAAGGGGACATAAACAAGTTAGGCCTGTTTGATTATGGGCTTTCCGGAGCCCGTCTGAGAGGGCGCACGGCTAATGAAAAGGAATTTAAAAAAGATGAAATACGGGCAGCTGTTCTTTTCTCATTCAGCCCACACACCATTATAACTCAGCCTGTGCAAGCATACACACGCAACACTTTCTTTTCACTTTTACTGGGTTTTTTTTTGTTCCTTTTCCATCTCTTTTGAAATCTGATCTCAAGATTTCTGATTACATTTGAGAAACATGTAACTAGATGAAATTCACATTGAAGAGTTATTTTCAAACGATCATCATTTTGCATAATGACATGCTTGATAACGTGTTTTGGTTGTCGTGTAATAATCATTGTCTGTTTTTTTACCCGCAGATATTCGACATATCATGGGATTTATACCAGCCGAGCAAGCTTGTAAGCTGTGGTGTCAAACATATCAAGGTACAGCTACTTCCTGGTCATTCTACGCCCTGTCGATTACCGCTGCCTCTTGAGATGTCTTGCGGCTCATTTGCATAATATTTGAAAACAGATTATGATTTTTAGTAAGTCTAAAGAATCCATTGGCTCCATGCCCCCTTCTTCCCTGGCTTGCATGCTTTATCGCCATGACCATATCAAAGTCTTAAAATAGATGTATGCAAATTCATTTTATATTAGAGTTCATGGTTATTAGGGTCTTAACATAAGTAGGACGGCCAATGACTCTCACACTCTTCCCTCAAATGTGTAGTAATCTGCAGTGCACAGAGGAAACATGTTTCCCTTTATGGAGGAACTATGACTCTGCGACTCATCTCCCCTTTTTAGCTCTCCTCGTTCAGCTTTGTGGAAAACACTCAACTGTGCAAACTGTACCTGGGCTCTCTTCGTTTTCGGGCCTATCTCTATTACTTATTTTCCACAGAAGAGTGTCGCTCATGCAGGGTGTGTTTGCCAACCCTGGCCTTGGGATAGGTACTAGTGTTCCTTGAGTGGTATGACCATTAGGAAGTTACAAGGACTCCAAAGCCACAGATGAAGCTTATTTTCAAAATGTCAGAATAAAATGTAAAATGTGACCACTGGCCCCGGGAGGCTGAACATCGCAGCATGCGATGCAGTCGGGAGGTTTAGCCTACTGTTCCTATTTCCCTGTGGGATAACATGTCACCGATGACTCCCTCAACTCAATCCAGCTTGACCTGCCTCCTCTCGTAGTAATTCCCCCCTGAACTCTTCCCCCACCGCCGTGGCACAGAAACCTCCTCCGGCCACTGCACCACCCCCCCCCCTCCCACACTGAATCCTCCGGTCTTCCCCCCCCTCCTCCTCTTTCCCTCCCTTCTGGTTTGCTGATGCCAAGGCAATCCAGCAATTGTCCCACATAATTCCCCAGCCTTCGCCCTGCGGACCATGGGACATCTGCTACCCGGTCCTGTGCTCGCTCAGCGATTATAGCACTCAGAGCATCCAGGAGATTTAGTCCCAGTAATCCACTCACTAGTGGGCGCAGAGGAAAACACAACCTCTTGTGACGAGGGCCAAGGCTGCTGGCCACGCTCTCCTACATGCAGCTTCTCCCAGCTAATTATACAGTGTGTTGTGTTTTTATTCATTTAGGACATGTCAGACCGTAGCATGGCATCTGCAGCCCACACACACAGAAGCACCACACTTAGCAATCATCTGCCCCCAGCCTAAATGGTTGCTGATTAAAAAAGGACTGTATCACTGCGTGTTTAGCCCAATGTCTCCAGTCCTTTTGGCTTGTGACCCCTTTAATCAAATAGTTATCTTTTCACCACCACTTTAAATTTTTAACTTTATTTCTAAAGACGCAAAGTGGGTGAACACATAAAAAGAGAAACTGAATATTGTACACCAGAAATGTTTTAATTAATATCCTAATAATCTCTAGATCCCTCAGATTGGGAACTATTGTTGTAGCCCATTTACTACAAATGCTGTAATTTACAGTAACATCACAGCATCATCAACCATATCTGTAAATACTTGTGTGTGTTTTTGTATTGTATGTTTGAGAGGTGAGCTTGAGTTTGACACCATGGGGATGAATTACCACAGCTTTTAAGAAAATCAGCATTCAGCAGTTTCTTTGCAGTGAACTGCCAAAGAGTTGACCTCTGTTAGCGTAGCATTTAGCACTAGTCTGACGTCCTTCAGGGTCACTGTGGTCTGACAGGGGGGATATTATGAGCAAGATGAAAGGGTGAGGGGTGACGCAGAAGCTGATGAGATTCACCCCTCTTTGCATTCAACTAATTTAAAAGGTTGATGAGCCTTGAAGTGATTGTGAAGGTAACTCATGATGACTTACTGGGTCATGAGGAGAGGCTTCTATACCAGAGGTTTTTTTTGGAGGATTTAAAAAAAAAAAAGTGATTTAGAGAAAACAAGCAGGTCCTGATTCCATATACAAATTGCAGTTTCATTTTCCAGCACAATTTTACGGTGCTCTCCTTCTCCCTCTGTGCTTTTCTTTGCTGCTCCTGTCCTCACCGTAAACCCCCTCAGCATCACGACTCCTTAGTAATTCAGCAGCGAAGGGATTAGCCCCGCCCGTGCCATGCTGCTTTATCAGTTGAAGGCAGGGAGGGCTGTGCAGTCACGCTGCATCCATCCCTGCTTCCTTTGCAACAGGCTGGGACACAACAAAAAACTCCCACCCCCATCTCAGCCAACCCCCAGCACTTGACACACTTTCACCTGCGCATACACCTTCCCAGATTACTCGCACACGCACACCCTTGATCTTTGCTATTAACCTTCAGGCTCGACCCCTCACATGCAAATGCTCACTTAAGGCTTGGTCAGGAGCTCAGGATTAAGAAAGACCTGTCCTGTTGAGGTGCTACAAGCTTCAGATGGGTGATTGCAGGGCTGTATCTGCGGCTGCGATGGCTGCCTGTGATAATCGATCCCTCCTGTTGGCACACAGCAGCCCTATCAGTCAGGAGGATAGTTGTTAGTGAGGGTGTGACAGGCTGTCACTGTGGAGAAGCTCATGTATTCATCGTGTGACTAGCCAGACTTATTGCGTTTGTAAAGGCACAATACCACCTACAATTTCTGTCTTTTCTGAGCAGTATTGGAAAAACTAGATTTCAGATTTCATTCTTCTTCAGGTAAACCAGAGAAGAAGCCATTCTGACATGTTCCTGCTGCTTGCCTGGGATAAATGTGTCTTTTAACGTGCAGACAGCCGTGTCTCGGCATTCAAGACACCCTCCTCGAGCTTTCTCCCTGTGATCTCATCTCCATGCAGACAGAGCGTCTCTCTTTCACTCTCTCCTCCCCTGTTTGATAGATTGAGCCCCCAGAGGAGGCCATACATGCATCGCAATGACCTTGTTCATAAATAATGAGCCCACGCGTCTGTGTGCGTCTATGTCTGTGAATGCTGATCAGGTGGTTACAGCACTGACCCCCAGCAACAGTTTCCAGTATCGCGTACAGAGGAGGGGGGAACATTGCAGTGTGACCTTGCTTTCTTCCAAGGTGTACGTGTTTGTGATATTAATGGAGTTGCTCTGTGTGTGGCTGTCAAACCATAAATAACTGGATGTTTTTTACTTTGTTGAATCAAAATGTTCCATAATTCTTGCAGCACAGGATTACAAGGGGGGATTATTAGCCACACTACTCTTTTTCTGTTTGCAGTTTTGGAGCTTATGCGGTAATGCTCTCACGCCCAAACGTGGTGTGTTCGGCAAAACGGGGGATCTCCAAACCATCCTCTGCCTCGCCTGCGCCAAGGACGAGGTCACATATTCAGGTGCCTTGAATGGCGACATCTACGTGTGGAAAGGGATAAACCTGATGAGGACAGTGCAAGGAGCTCATGGGGTGAGTTGGCTGTGTGTTCCTGCTGTGTGGCACCGCGTGGTTTTGCACCCTGCTGCACCAGATACAAAAGACTCACAGTAAATCTAGTCAACTTAAACAGGGTCGGAGCCATGCACGCTGGCTACGTTTGATTCTACTCAGTAGAAAAGGATCAGCCTTTTGCCACGCAGGATTAAATGATATCTATGGGATCAACAGCTGGGTGAGGGGATGGGTGGATGGGGGAGGGGATAATAACTACAGTACATGTGCATGCATGGCTGCTTGTTGTACCACCAAATGTCTCACTGAAGGCTTTACAAGGTGCATTGTCATGTATACAGAAACTGTTAGCTCAAGGAGGTCATCAGTGGAGCTCTTCAGTAATAAATAAAGAAATATGACACCTCCCGTTTACCTAGTTCTGTTTTATCTTGAGGCCACAGTTTTCAAACAAATGCCTGGCTGAGCCGCAGCAATATGTGGTGTGTTGCTGGGGCCTGTTCTGTCATTGCTCATTTGTTGTGCAGATCCTCACTGACAGCCTGTCATTTCCTCCAGTCA
Source organism: Pseudochaenichthys georgianus (assembly GCF_902827115.2). NCBI lineage: Eukaryota > Metazoa > Chordata > Actinopteri > Perciformes > Channichthyidae > Pseudochaenichthys > Pseudochaenichthys georgianus. The sequence continues at coordinate 16,431,440 of NC_047524.1, read as the reverse complement.
GGGATTTTCAGCATGAATGTCTGTGAGGAGGGCTTCGCCACCGGGGGCCGAGACGGCTGCGTCCGGCTGTGGGATCTCAACTTCAAACCAATTACTGTCATTGATCTCAGGGAAACAGACCAAGGATATAAAGGTAAAGACAAACCGCCTCCTCCTTCCTTTGATACTGAAACGTTGCAGGCCAAACTGTGGTCTCCTGAAGCAACGGAAGAACTGTCTAAATCCAACAAAAGAAAAACACCCTTTCTGTTCTCTTTACTAACCCCCTCTTTCTTCTTTTCTATTTTCTCCATCTCTTGTATTTATAATCTTGGACCTAACAGTAGCTAGAGGTGAAAATAGCCGAGGTGGGTAATGTGACTGCAGATGGAGTATATGACCATGTCAGTCTGTTTGTAGCCGTCTGCACATTGCTGTTCCTCTTGTTGTCAGTAAGTCAGAGCTCTGCTGCAGTTTGACGCCGTATACAGATGTCATGTTCACATTATGTATACAGCACATGCTTCCTTCATCCTGTCCTTGCTGTATTACCCAGCGTCACAGTTTGCAGATTGGCTTGACAACATGTGCTGTCATTATAATTTCTGTTAAAACCTCGGCCCTGGGTTGTCTGCAGATGGCTATATGCACCTCCTGTCTTTATTATCCCCGTCGCGTCTCTTATAATGACTTTTTAAGCGTCGTCAAATGTATGCATGCTTTTTCAAGGTTTTTTCCCGTGATTTTGAAGTCTAGTTTTGTGTTTCTGGTAGGGCTGTCTGTGCGCAGCGTGTGCTGGCGGGGAGATCACATCCTGGTGGGCACGCAGGACAGCGAGATCTTCGAGGTGGTGGTCCACGACCGCACCAAGCCCTTCCTCATCATGCAGGGTCACTGTGAGGGGGAGCTGTGGGCTCTCGCCGTCCACCCCACCAAGCCTTTGGCCATGACAGGAAGTGATGATCGCTCAGTCAGGTGAGGAGCCGCTCACGTTACGATTCTATTACTTGTATTGTAACCAGTAGAATGTTTTTTATGATAGCCCTGGTTATAAAATGACAAAACAAATGTGTTTCTTTCCGTTCTCGCTTTGGTTTCCTTCCTCAACACCCCCCACACACTCTATCCATTAGTCTATTTTTTTTATTTTTGTACACTTTGCTTCAATTTATGGTGACAGACTTTCTCTCCACCTTCCTACACTCGCATTTAGAGTGTCAATCCTTTGCCAAAAAATGAAACCAAACACACAATAAACAATGTCAAACATTTTCAATAGATTTCAATGTAATGATGTTATCTCAAATTCTTCCTGCCAAATGAATCCTGTAGGTAAAATCTGATACAGCCCTAAATCAGCATATTTAGTTTTATATTTACCTAATCATAATTATAGCAACGTTTAGCTGTTCTAAAATGCTATAATAGCGGTGCACCAATTAATTTAGTTTAGTTTTTTCACCTCTTTCCTCACTAAAGTCTACAATAATAGTTGCAGTTGTAGCTGTCAGTATACAGTCCAAAGACACAGGGCAGACCTCATTGCTGTGGCTGTTTGACTCTGTAATCCCATCACTGCTCTGCCTCTTCATTTGTCCGACTTCTCTGTGTCCAAAGGATATGGAGCCTTATAGATCACGCGCTGATTGCTCGCTGTAACATGGAGGAGCCGATCCGCTGTGCCGCCGTGAGCACTGATGGCATTCACCTGGCACTGGGAATGAAGGATGGCTCCTTCACCGTTCTGCGAGTCAGGTGGGTACACAATTCCAAATGGAAAATCCTCTGTGAATGGCCACTATGATGAAGAGCTTCGTCATTTTGTACTCATTTTAGCTCCTAATTTAAGCTACATGTTTTTCTGCTGTCCCCTGCAGAGATATGACAGAGGTGGTCCACATCAAGGACAGGAAGGAAGCCATACATGAGTTGAAGTATTCTCCCGACGGGGGCCACTTGGCTGTTGGCTCTAACGATAATTCAGTGGACATCTATGGCGTGGTGCAGAGGTACAAGAAAGTGGGCGAGTGCATCGGATCCAACAGCTTCATTACACACATGGATTGGTCCACAGACAGCAAGTTTTTGCAGATAAATGATGGCAGCGGCAAGAGGCTCTTCTACAGAATGCCAAGTAAGTCCAGGTTCCCAAGTTATATCAATATAAATCAATTTCTCTGTATAACACTTACAATCGAAAACCGAGAAACAGTTGCTTTGATATGATACTGTAGCCGAGCTCCTTTGTGAGATAAAGTTTCTTTGTCTTCTTCTGTTGAGGTGGGAAGGAGGTGACCAACCGGGAGGAGCTGAAGCTGGTTCAGTGGGCCTCGTGGACGTGTGTGTTGGGCCCTGAGGTCAATGGAATATGGCCCAAGTACTCGGATATCAATGACATTAACTCTGTGGACGCCAACTTTAACAATCAAGTCTTAGTAACAGCTGACGACTATGGATTGGTCAAACTTTTACGATATCCATGTGTAAAAAAAGGTAACGTTTGAAATGATGGCATGAATTCCGCTTTTATCATCTGTTGTGTTACTGAAATGTTTCCTCTTCATTTTAGGTGCAAAATTTAAAAAGTATTTAGGTCATTCAGCTCACATAACAAACGCCAGATGGTCACATGACTACCAGTGGGTCATAACTATTGGTGGGGCCGATCACTCGGTGTTCCAGTGGAAGTTTGTTCCAGAGAGGAAGTCTAAAGAGGCTGTGCATATAGCGCCACAAGGTAAGAGGAAACCCCCCGAAATAAGTTTTACCCAATAAAAGGATTTACATTTTACATTATAATTGCTTTAATTAGCAATATTAGTTCCATTTTCATGAAGCTGTGTGTGGAGACCACTGAGTTGCATTAAAGTTATTGTTTATTTCACAAAATCAGAAGCTCCTGCCAAAAACATTATCAAATTAGTCTGAGTGGAGATAGAAAGTTGGAAGACTCAATCTTCCCCTCAAGTACTGCAGTGTGCAAGCCTTTTAAAGGTATTGCTTTGTGGATAGAAAGAAACTACACCTGTTGAAAAATCTGCTTTTGGTGTGCATATTATTTGTAAACAAGAGCAAATGTCATAAGATGTCTTGTATCTGTTTAAACATAAGACTATTTAATCAGTATTGTGGAATGAATATGCATTTTAAGGAGTAATATGTAAAGGTAGATTCCAATATCAGAGGTTTTATGAATGTAACTGTCTGTTACATAACACTGCTCCCACTAGCCTCCTGAACTTGATGTGCTAAACCACCAGAGAGTAATGTATGAGACTGTTCCTTTCCTTAAGATGGCTCCTGAACCACCAGTGTTATGAATCTGTGCAAAGAGAGAGCCATCCCATTAATTAGGACAGATCCAATAAAAGTGAACAAAGCTTGGAAAGTATAATTGCATTGTCATTCCCAAGTCAAATGTTTGTTCCAGAGACAGAGCACAGCTGTGCTTTCTGAATTTAAAGCACATACTTACCACCTTTCTTTTTAATTTTCCTAATGGATCTTGTGAGTAGTCGCCCTCAGCTGCCAGTTCTGCTTATTGCCTTGTCTTGGCACGGCTGTACTTTGCTGTATCAGCATTTTTCTAAATGTGTCTTGAGCGATGTCACTGTAAAGCACGGCTGCCTGATAAATAGCAGATGTCACAGGATTATTACACAATTGACCCTCACTTCAACTGAAACAGGATGAAGTATTTGTCACTTTCCGGCAGTGGGATTTTTGTCTTATTTAAAGGCAAGATAACTCTTTACTTGCAAGGTGTGATGCAGCCTTGTTTCTGCCCACAGAGAGCTTGGCAGACTCTAACAGTGAAGAGTCGGACTCTGATCAGTCAGACGTACCTGAGATGGACTCAGAAATCGAGCAAGAGACCCAGCTCACGTATCGACGACAGGTTTGTATTCACATCAGATATGTTCACCTTTTAAAACATGTCTCTGCAAAATCAACAGCGAAGGGACACATTTTTCTACATGTGAACAGATTTATAAAGAAGATCTACCTCAGCTCAAAGAGCAGTGCAAAGAGAAGCATCGAGCGACGGCCATGAAGAAGAGAGAGCGCGCACCGGGGAGCGGGGTGAAGCTGCACTTCATTCATGGGTAGGCTTACCTCTGTAGAATCATAAAAGAGAAACTAGAAAGGTAGATATTGTGAGATGAATTTCAATTAGGTTAGCTTTTTAAAATTGGACATCTCACTTTGTAATGAATCCTTTCATAAAGTCCTTTTTCTCCCTTTTTTACCTTTGCAGCTACAGGGGTTATGATTGCAGGAGCAACCTGTTCTACACCCAGACCGGGGAGATAGTCTACCATGTAGCTGCCATTGGGGTTGTGTACAACAGACAGCAGAATACCCAACGTTTCTACATGGGCCATGACGATGACATCCTGTGTCTGGCTATCCACCCTCTGAAGGACTTTGTAGCAACAGGCCAGGTAGCTACCAGCTCTCCTAACAGCAAATATTCAACGTTTTTGTATTAGTTAAGTTCATGGCTCCACAGAGATGAGCATAAAGGCATATAAGACTGAACATGCTCTTGTATAAATCAGTTGAATCAAGAGGATTGCGTTCATACTTTGGATATTCTTGTCTTTTCAGGTCGGCAGAGATTCGGCCATCCACATATGGGACACAGAAACGTTAAAACCCATGTCTGTGTTGAGGGGTTTCCACCAGCTCGGAGTGTGTGCTTTGGACTTTTCTGGTAAGTCAGCACTGTTTTTTTAGACTGTCTCTTATCCAGGCCGATTCAACGTAACATGTTTTACCAATACTCCACACATCCTAGCTTTCACAGAGGAACACAATATCTTATTTTCCTCATTAAAGAAACGGGAACATTCACAAGACACACACTTGACAATGAAAACCCTATTTCTGCTGTCTGTTAGTCTTGGCAGTCTGACTGCATCAAGGTAGAGCTGTTCATCTCGCTTCCCTTAATTGGCACCAGACAGAGGCAGTGAGATGTTGGTGTCGGTGAATCACCTGCTGTATATCAAACCTTCTTGGCTGCTTTTATGTTGCTAACAAGGGCCAAACATCACTGAACCAAAGCAGGAGCTGGCTCTGTCCGTGCTGGACTTAATAGTTGTGTGTGTCCCTCCACAGCGGATGGCAAACGGCTGGCCTCGGTGGGCCTGGACGAAAATCACACCATTGTGCTGTGGGACTGGAGGAAGGGGGAGAAGCTGTCTGCCATGCGGTAAGTACAGTTATAGAAGAGTGTTTACACGGCTGCAGGTTTGCCTTTTTATCAGCACACAGCCCCACGTCTCAAAAGCTTTGACAATCCTTCCTTTCAACACTAACGATCGTTTCAGCGCTCTTAGCTTAAATATGGACATTTATGGATGAGAGTTAAATTGGAGCCACTTTGCTGTGCAGAGCTGGCGGCGTGATTGATGGAGCAGAGGAAAAATGGGGGATTCGTTACGAGGCGGCTCCACTGCAACACTTAACCCTGAATGGCTGGAGTAGGAGTTTGCCTCAGGGCCCAATCTGCAGATCCATAGTTAAAGAGAATCACTTTTAATCTTCAATGGGCTCATATTGGCGAGTTGGCTGCTTGTTAACAGATTGTATTAAGCTATGAAAACATATTAAGTAATGCAAGTTTTTTTCTATAGATGAACCGGGTTTCTGACATTACAAAATAATATCGTAAATCAAATGGGTTTAAGAAATAAAAACGTAGTACATACATGCTACCAGTTTTATTTCTGAAACAAACTTGAGTATAAAACCTTAAAATAAACCAACTTCACAGCAGGTACTATTATATGACCTGAACCAGCAGACGTATCATACTGGCAAACATCTGCTTCCCAAAATACATTTTCTTTTGCTTTGTTGCTTGTTCCACTTGATGTTCATATTTAGTATCTACTCCGTTCCCCTGGCTGGTTTGGAGCCGTGCGTTGCGGTTGCTCTCCTGCGTATTGTGTGCCAGGCTCAGGAACAGCATGGAGCTGCACTAATCTCCTCTGCAGACCCTGGTGGGCAGTGCAGTGAGGCGGGCAGAGGGAAATGGGGCCTGAAAGAGCCTTGCTTGTGCACCGCCTCTGTAGTCTTCAGCTGGGAGAGGGGGAGTGGGTGCTAGAGGGAGATGAGCACAAAGGGCAGCAATTAGAGAACTTAAAGTGTCAGGTGTTGTCCATCGCATTAAAAGGACCAGCCACTTATCCTCACTGTTCATATTGTGCGATGCAATAAAAGGGCAAAAGACATAACGTGTATCTCTCATTCTAGTGCGTTTGTAATGGTTACTAAGAAGCCGTGACAGAAATGTGACCTTAAAATGTGAGTGTGTTTTTACGTCAAAACTAATCCCGTCTTGTGCCACAGTCAGTTACGTTATCTATTTTCTCTCAAGGTGAGAGAAAGATGTATAACATACAATGTGATTATAAACAGAAATTTACAAAGGAATACAAATGAAAAACAATTAAATAAAAGTAAATAAAATATTTTAGTCCTGTCTAAATAATAGCTTGATATACGTACTGTGGCTGCCATGATTTCCGATTTTCATTAAAGGTGGGGTAGGTAATTTTGGAGAAACCAGCTCGAGTGCTCTAGAATTTGAAAATACACAGCCGGAATAAATCTGCCACTTCCTTACAAAGCCCCTCCTCCAACACACACGAACGCGCACATGACCAATGAGGGCACGAGATAAGTTTGTGCCCAGATGTAAGGCTGACACGCAGGTAGGCCATCCAGTTATTTTAGCCGGGCCGGCTAAAATAATTGGTCGTGTTTTTTACAGTACTACGGCTTCCACAGATGATTTTTTTTTAATGGATTTTTTGTCAAAGCACTTAAGATATTCATTGCTATCGGGATGTTAAGAGCATTCCATGGAATATAAAAAAAAAGTGTATCTCGAGCCGGTTTCTCAAATTTACCTACCCCACCTTTAAACATTATCATGGCCAGAATATTTCACTGTAACATAAAGTCTGTAGCCATTAATAACGTATATTATATATTGTATATCGTATCACAATACATATCATGTGTTCTCATTCATAACACTCCGTTCGATGTCTCACTATGGGATGTGCCTCATCGCGGAGCAAACAGAAGCATCAATCTCATTACGCCAATCCTGATTGGCTGGTGATCTTGACGTCAGCGTCAGGGAATTCACCCCCTATAAGTAGCTTGCGCCACGACGCATGCGTCATTCAAACACCCCTTCTCGCTTCAGAGCACATCTCTATAGTAGCCGGACAAGCTTAACGGTACGTCCACACAGCAGCTTTTCAAAAATCTTGAAAATCTTGGAGCTGGGTTGAACATTGCTCAACTTTTGAATCCTGGAAATCTTCGCTTCGCTCCCCCACAATGCAGTTCGGTGAAAAGCGAGGCAAAGTGACTTCATCCCCATTCAAAGTCAATGGGCAGAGAAGCGTTGGAAGCGGTGGAAGATTTGTCTAAAGCTGCTGTGTGGACGTACCGTAACGGTCCACAGACTGAACCCAAATATCCATTTCGGTCGACGGGCGCTCGCCGGCTACCCTTCTCTTCCCCGGAAAGTAAGGTAGGTCGGATTTTTTCAAGCTAGCAACACACCTGTTGCTAGCTCGCTCCCTCACTATCGACACCACGGTAGCGAGGAAGTTTTTTCTTTTCTCTTCCCCACGGAGGAGGAAAGGATTAAAGGAGCATACTGTCACACCAGTCAGTATTCTCCAGGAATAAAAGACCCACACCGTCCTTTTCTCCAGATTAAGGACAGGGTGGTAACACTTTTTTCTCCCAACTTACCTGTTGAGAGCGGGCCCTCTCCACGCCACGAGGCGAACAAGATGGACGCCTCTCTCCCTCACACCAGAGGAGTCAGGGACTCGGTGGCTCGACTCTGCGGCTGCGGGTTGAAGATCTCGGGGCACAGAGACACACCAGGTCTGCTCGTCCTGCCTCGGGCTGGAACACGGCGGACATTGTGTCCGCTTCATCGTGAAGAGCCTCCGCCGACGGCTAGCACGACAAGCTAGCCTGTCGGAGCAGGACCCCCCCATGTCCACTGACCTGCCGGCCGGCAGTCAAGACGCGGGGGCGTCCGCCGCAGAGAGTGAACCCCTCTCCGTGTCGGTCTGGGGCTCATTCTCTGCGATGGCTGCAGAACCGGAATCCCACGCCCAGGCAGGCCGGGACCCGGTGATGGCAAGACACGCGGGAACGGGACCCCACGCTATACCGAGCTGGGGCTCCCGGTTAGACCTCACCATGGTCTCACCCGCGGAGGATGTCCTCAAGCTGGACTACGATGAGGACGAAGAGGACGCCTTGGCGTTCCTCCTGTCCGAGTCGGATGAACATGAAGAGGACATCTTCATGTCATCGGCTCAGGCTGCAAAGCCTGGAGCGAGGGCTGCTCTCCCGGGCGATAGCACACCAGCTTCGCCCTGTCTGAGCATGGACCTGCAGGCCGTGTGTAAATGCGTCGCAGCCAGACTCGACATCCCGTGGCCTGAAATGGCCAAGGAGACCGCCAGGTCCCGCTACGAAGGGAAACATTTTCCCCAAGCAGCGCGGACGAAGAGGCAACTCCTTCCGGTCTTCCCGGAGATGTTGGATGAGGTGTCGGTCTCGTGGAGAGACCGGCCCTTCAGCAACAAGGTCCCAATCCAGGGTGCCTCCTCCCTAGACTGTGACGGAATGGAGAAGCTCGGCCTGCTCCGCATACCGCCCATGGAACCGCTGGTAGCGGCCCACCTCCTACCGAGGATGGGCCCGTCACCAAGCAGGAACCCCACGCTGCCAGCAAAGTCGGACAGATTTCAGTCGACAATGACTAAACGGTCCTACAAAGCCGCAGCGTTGTCCGCCAGGGCCCTGAATATGTCCTTGCTGCTAACCGCTTACCAAGCGGAGCTCTGCGAGGACCTGTCGGGTAACCCGGGGGCAGCCACTCTGGACGAGATGGCAGTGGTCACGGACATTTGTCTCCGTGTACAACGCTGCGCCGTCCAGGCCACGGGCAAGGCAATGGGGATCATGGTGGTGCAGGAAAGAGCGAGATGGCTCAACCTCACCACTCTCCCAGACCGGGAAAGGGAGGATGTGCTGGATATGCCCATCGTTCCCGAGGGAATTTGCGAAGGAGGTGTGAGTCGAAAAAGAAGGAGGACGAGGCACTCCACCTCTGCCTCCCTCGAAGGGTCCAGCCGCTGCCTTCGCAGCAGCAGTCCTTCGCCCAAGCTGCCTCCAACCCTGCTCGGTTTAAAACACCGAAGACGCAGAGGTCGCAGCCCGCCCCGAGTCCCCAGCCCAGGCTGGAGACGAGGGCGAGCTGGCCTAAGAAAATCTCCGGTTCCGGCTGCAGCTCAGGCGCAGCCAACCCAGAATTTCGGCCAGCAGTCGAGGAAGAAGAAGCGAACGGCGTGATAGCCCCTCCTTCTCCCCTCTGTGACAGAGCTGGAAGTCCACGGTTCCCCAGCTCTAAATGTGTTCCCGCCGCCTCGAGAGATGCCTCAACACCATCCTCAAGTCCACACAAACACGTCACACATTTGTTGATTGTTCTGTCATAAATTTGCCGCTGACGCATCCAGGCTTCAGGCCGAGGGCGCAGCTCCAAAAAATGAAAAGAAAAACAATAAAACCAATAAACAGCCCGTCAACTGTTCCCCTTCTGAGAGCAGCTACGGCATCTCTCAAAAGGCGGATTACAGGCGGGTCTGTGAAGGCACCACCGCCACGCGCATGCGCAGTGCCGGCTGGCGCTTTAAGGGCACCACCGTTACGCGCATGCGCAGTGCCGGCTGGGATTGTGAAGGCACCACCGTCACGCGCATGCGCAGTGCCGGCTGGGATTGTGAAGGCACCACCGTCATGCGCATGCGCAGTGTCGGTGGGGATTGTCGAAAAGGGGCACCACTGTGTTCAGACACTAGAGGGCCCCATAACACAACAAATAGTGACTCAGAGGGGAAGAGACGTGACATCTCCACTGGCTCTAAGGAGCATGCAGTGGAAGATGCTCACATCATCTGCTTGGGTTTTCAAGACAGTAACACGGGGCTACAGACTCCAATTCGCTGTCACCCCCTCTCGCTTCTCGGGCATTCTGCATTCGCAGGCCCGAGGAGAGTCAGCCCATATTCTGGAGAGAGAGATTCTCTCACTCCTAGAAAAGAGGGCTATATCTATTGTACCCGCCGAGCAGAGTCAGGGCGGCTTCTATTCCAAGTACTTCCTCGTTCCCAAACGGGGAGGGAACGGAATTCGGCCAATACTTGATTTGAGGGCTCTGAACAAATATCTTAAAAGATATAAGTTCAGAATGCTCACTCACACATCTCTGCTGCGGCTCGTGCGACAAGACGACTGGTTTACATCAGTCGACCTGAAAGATGCGTATTTTCACATCCCAGTATATTACCCACACAGGAAATATCTGAGATTCGCATTTCAGGGGATCTGTTATGAATACAGAGTACTTCCCTTCGGTCTGTCTCTCAGTCCAAGGGTGTTTTTACGATGTACGGAAGCCGCGATAGCCCCGTTAAGACAACAGGGTATTCGCCTGGCGACCTACCTGGACGACTGACTGCTTCTCGCACAGTCGGAGCAGGAGGCTATTACGCAGACAAATGTCCTCGTAAAGCACCTGCTCAACCTGGGTTTCATAATAAACACAGAGAAGAGCATATTGTGCCCCGCGCAGACTATACTCTTCCTGGGTTTACGCCTGAACTCGGTGCCCTTTTCAGCTCGCTTGTTAGCGGAAAGAGTGAAAGCTTTCAGAGCTTGTCTCGCTCTTTTCCAGCTGCGCAAACATGTTCTCTTCAGATCATGCCTGCGGTTGCTGGGGCTCATGGCGTCAGCCATCCTGGTCGTACGACTGGGACGCTTACACATGAGGGAGTTTCAGCGCTGGGTGGCCGCCCTAAAACTAAACCCAGCGCACCATGGCGCGCGGAGAGTGATGGTTACTGTGAAATGCGTAATGGCACTGCGCCACTGGCTGCACCCGACTTTTCTAGTACGGGATGTGCTTATGGGTGCTGTCCTTTCACGGAAAATGGTCACCACGGACGCATGTCTGACAGGTTGGGGAGGTATTTATGAAGGTCGCCCGGTGAGGGGTCTCTGGAGCAGAGACCTCCAGCGGGCGCACATAAATTACCTGGAGCTTTTAGCGGTGTTTCTCACCCTAAAACTCTTTCTGCCTTTCCTCAGGGGACATCACGTCCTCGACAGACAATACGACCACAATATCGTATATTAACTGCCAAGGGGGTTTGCGTTCTCTCCAGTTACACACACTGGCGCGCAAACTGATCCTATGGAGCGGTAGACGTCTCCTCTCTCTGAGAGCGACGCACGTACCGGGAGTGATGAACCTCGGGGCAGATCTACTGTCCAGAGGTGCACCACTTTATGCAGACAGGACTCTACATCCAAGGATTGTGAGCCAGCTGTGGGTGTGTTACGGCAGAGCCGCGGTGGATCTGTTCGTATCGAAAGACAACGCTCAGTGTCAGCTGTTCTTTTCGATGCGCGATCTAAATGCACCGTTACGGCCCGTCCACACAGCGGCGTGCGTTGACGCTTCCCCATTCACTTTGAATGGGGTGACGTCACTTTTAGCCGAAATGCATCGTGGGAAGCGACTTGGAGCGTAGTTGGCGTGGCTCGCTGCAAAAGTTGAGCAATGTTCAACTTTTGACGCCTCGGCGAGGCGTCAGCCAATCGAATCATATGCCAGTACAAGCTCTAGCCAATCAAACCGCTGCTTGTGTGTCAGGGGCGGGAGATTCATGTGATTGGTTGTTGGTCGAGTTTCAGACACGCCCGCCGGCAAGCGTCAGCGCACGCCGCTGTGTGGACGGGCCGTTAGGCGTGGATGCACTCGCGCACGATTGGCCCCCGGGCCTTCTGTACACGTTCCCACCCCTGGCTCTGATACCCCCGACTCTGGCCAGAGTGAGAGAGCAACGCCACACACTTATCCTGATAGCTCCGCACTGGCCAGCTATGTACTGGCTAGCGGAGATATATCAGCTGCTGTGCGGGCAGCCATGGCAGCTCCCACTACGCAGGGACATACTGTCCCAAGCGGGGGGGGCGATCTTTCACCCACACCCAGAGCGCTTGGCTCTATGGGCCTGGCCCGTGAGTGGTACAATCTGAATACAGTGTGACATGAAGCTGACCCTGGCAGCTGCCAAGCGACCAATGGCACTCATGCGCTATCTGTACAGTCTTCATGCCCCAGGGCAAACAGAGTGTGGTTGAAGCCCAACCCTGCCTTTATCTTAAGGCGGTTGGTTCAGGTACCACATTTGACATTGAGGCATCCTCCCCGCCACTGTATTCCTCCGAGGAACAGAGGCCGGATTTGCCGTGTCCAGCCCGTGCTTTACGCACGTACAGGGACCGATCAAGGGTGCTTCGTCATAATGACCAACCCCTTGTGTCCTGGGCTAACCCTTATAAGGGCAAGCCTGTTACTAAGCAACGGCTCTCCCACTGGTTTGTGGAAGCAATTGCTTTGGGGCCTATACGAGTCAGAGTTTGCAGGCACCCTCGGGTCCGCGAGCTTTTTCGACTCAGGGTCTGGCTGCATCCTGGGCTCTGTCCAGGATGTCTCCCATCCAAGACATTGGTGCAGCGACGAGCTGGTCCTCGCCGCTCACTTTTGTCCGCCTCTTAACAGGCTGGACGTTCTGCTCCCAGTGTGACTCAAGCAGTGCTGGGCACCTGGTTGAGTCAGAGCTCTATCTGTTAAGTTCTGGTTGGTTTGGTGATTTTCGAGGTAAGCTCGTCTGACAATACGGGAGCTACAATTTCCCATAGTGAGACATCGAACGGAGTGTTATGAATGAGAACTATAGGTTACTTACGTAACCCCAGGTCTCAGAGTAACATGAAGTGAGATGTCTCACCAGACGGCCCTCCTTGCTATGGTGAAGCGAGAAGAGGTGCTTATTTTGAATGACGCATGCGTCGTGGCGCAAGCTACTTATAGGGGGTGAATTCCCTGACGCTGACGTCAAGATCACCAGCCAATCAGGATTGGCGTAATGAGATTGATGCTTCTGTTTGCTCCGCGATGAGGCGCATCCCATAGTGAGACATCTCACCTCATGTTACTCTTAGACTGGGGTTACGTAAGTAACCTATAGTTTTTATTTGGCCATGTCACCCATACCTCACACTATTATACAAGCTCTCTGTGAGAATCTCACAGAGAGCTTGTATAATAGTGTGAGGATGGATTCATTGTGCCTTTTGACGCATTGTTATACTCCAACTATGCAACTTAGTTTTGTTCAGACATTCAGATACAGAGAGTGAGGCATATTTCCACATTGCTGTGCCGTGATTAAAAGCCTCAGTGCACTCTGTCCTTGAGTTGTTGCTTACAGTCACAGTGAATTCATTATTTTTATATTTCCACTTTTCATTCCAACTATGGGTAAAAAATTATGAAAGTAAATGCTGTTTCTCTCAAGACCAAGGTTTAATAATAGATAAAAACATCTTGAGTGTATGTGAAGAAATGTACACATCTAATGCTTTTTCTCCATGCATACTTTTCAGGGGAAGCAAGGACAAGATATTCGTTGTCAAAATAAATCCCTACCTTCCTGACAAGCTTATCACAGCGGGTGTGAAGCATATAAAGTTTTGGCATAAGGCTGGTAAGACCCCTGAGCTTTCTTTTTGTTGACGAGCCGAGGCTCTAACAAGAGGATCTCTGGCTTAGCGGTGACACATCTTACTGAGAGTTGAATGTCTGTTTCTCTTTCAGGTGGTGGTCTAATTGGGCGCAAGGGGAACATGGGGAAGACGGAGACTATGATGTGCGCTGTGTACGGCTGGTCGGAGGAGATGGTGTTTTCAGGCACCTGCACCGGGGACATTTGCATCTGGAGAGACATGTTCCTCATGAAGACTGTCAAGGCTCATGATGGCCCGGTTTTCAGTGTGCACGCTCTAGAAAAGGTACCGCGGGGAAATAATCAATTATGAACCTAGAGTAGAAGTGTATTTTTCTGTCTGTTACTTGTTTTTGTATAGTTTTTATATAGCATTTGACATTTTCAATTGGAAGGCTTTTCTCGCTAATGTAAATGTGAATATTTTATAGGGATTTGTGACTGGAGGAAAGGATGGTATAGTTGCTCTGTGGGACGACACATTCGAGAGATGCCTCAAGACTTATGCCATCAAGCGATCCGTCCTAGCTCCAGGCTCTAAAGGTAAAAAAGTTCATCCGGTTCTCAGTTGTCCTTGGATCATTATTTCTTGTTATAGAAATGCAACCATCCCAATGCAAATCCATTTAAAACAGTCAATGCTTTTAGCCGACATGAAGATTGCCTCCTGGTTCAAGCTAAGGTCTCTATGATTCATCCACTCTACAGGGTTGCTCTTGGAGGACAACCCCTCCATACGTGCCATATCTCTGGGCCACGGCCACATCCTGGTGGGGACCAAGAACGGAGAGATCCTGGAGGTGGACAAGAGTGGCCCCATCACGCTGCTGGTACAGGTAAGATACCGCTAAAAATAACCCCAAAACCTGTCACCTGTGTTGAAGATGCACTAAAGTTTCTTTTCTTTTTTATTGCAATGACCTGGCAGAAGCAGTGTGCTACTTCTTTCGTGATGTGTTCAAGAGTACTCTCACTATGGAATACTTAACTTTATTGTCTTAACTTTCAATCTCAGTTGATTTTAAGACACCCCATTTACTCGTGGTAAGAGAAAATGTGGTTGAAAAATACAGGCCCAGTTTACTGGGGGCAGAAAACGTTAGTCGTTTTAATAAAGAAGTTGGGCAGTAATTGTAGAGTTTTCCATCATTATGTGAGCAACTGTCACACAGATAGTCGATGGTTACCTGGCTGAGGAGTTGGAGATGTGCAGCCTATATATATATATGACATATTTCAAACTGATTAACTGTCAAGAAATACTAAAATAACCATATTCTATTTTTGTTGACAAGTTTATGTTGAACGACAACATTTTCTTTGCAAGTACATGGTGACAAAATGATGACGTTGCTTTATGGCTGCAAAAGTTTTAACTTAAAAAACATCATATTTGTATCTTATATCATATCATATCATATCCTAATGCATATCCTTCCTTGCACAGCGACCCAGAATCACCAAGGAGGTGGCTATGAACAGCGATGAATTATTGCTGCCTAATGGGAGATTGTTAATTTAGTTAAGTGGTCATTCAGCGTCGGTCCGGCCCCCTTAATTGTATGCAGCCAGAGCGATGCTATTGATTGCCCTTTTCAAATGCTTCCAACTACACAGGCACATTCTGATGGATGGGATGAATTGATGAGAAACCAGAGGTTGTCCTCAGTCGGCTGCTGTGTAGGCAACAGGCCTGTTGTTTCTTATAGTATCCTGTGGCTTATATAAGATATTTATCACATAAATATATCTGATTGAGTTAATTGCTGGTGTCAGGAAGGAGGAACATACAGCATAAAGATTAGGTAGATTTTCATGTTCTCTTAACCAAGAAGTTCTTTTAACATTAAAATGGTATAAGAATATAATAATAATAATTAATAATAATAATAAGATTATCATTATAACATACAGAATTATAGGTAAATAAATAAAGCAGAATCTTAGAATATTCAATATTTACTAAAAAGTATCCATTATTATTTTAACAAACTTGATCGGTCAAGCCCTTTATTAAAAAATATATATTATTAATATAAATATATTTTGTATTAATTGAACTGCTTAGACTTATCCGACAGTATGGCTTAAACCGTATATTAGTCCTGTAAGTAAAATAAGGGAGAACACCCTGATTTTGTTAAAGAAACTAAATAAAATAATAATGCGAAGTACATTTTTTCTTTAAAACCCCCCCAAAAGTTTCCTGACTAAGTCGACAAATTAAATTAATTTTGACTTTGTTTTGTGTGTCTGCAGGGTCACATGGAAGGTGAAGTGTGGGGCCTGGCCACTCATCCCCATCTCCCTCTCTGTGCCACTGTCAGCGATGACAAAACGCTGCGCATATGGGACCTCTCACCTAGCCACTGCATGCTGGCTGTACGCAAGCTCAGGAAAGGTGAGTCACTGCTCAGACACTAACAGATGAGTGCGTCCTCTGACAGGAAGTGCACTGGCCCTGGGGCTTTAACAAACACATTGTCCTCCACAGGCGGCCGTTGCTGCTGCTTCTCCCCTGATGGTAAAGCTTTGGCGGTGGGCCTGAATGACGGCAGCTTCCTCATTGTGAACGCAGACACCCTGGAGGACCTGGTGTCCTTCCACCATCGCAAGGACATCATCTCCGATATCAGATTTTCTCCAGGTCTGCCACTCAACTCTTCACCCTGACAAAACTCCCCTGAAATCCTGCCTGAGAAATAAACAGGCCTCTAAAATCTGTGTGCCCTTCAAAGCCTCTGAGAGTGTGTAGGATGCAGAAGTTCAGCAGGTGTACACATTTCACTCCCGCTGTCAATGGGGGCGATATTGCTGCAAGCCTGACCCAAATTAATTGCTTTCTGTAATAAGGCCAGACGGAGAGCCAGTAAAATAGGAATGAGTATCATTGAGTGCAGATAAAGTGAGAGCAAGAAACTAAACTCTCCTGGACACTTAACCTTAGTCCACAATGCAATCGATCCTGTTTCTCAACCCAACACCCACGGGCCTCCGTCTTGTACCAGAACTCACTGTTTAGAGCAGTATGAAGCTGGAAATGTGTTTCAGTATGGTTAAAATAGGTTCATCCGTATGTTACAAGAGTGAAAAATAGGTAGATCAAAGTAAAAGTCTGTTCAGCCAATGTGTCAAGAAAGAAAGTAAACCATCTTGCCAGCAAATCTGATGATTTCAGAGAACAACACCAGTAGGCTATCAGCTGTAGGTATATTTACAACATGACATATTGAACATTTGACCAAGTGAAACTGTCAAAACATAACCCTTTAAAAGGTCTCCTTAAGGCTTAAAGTGTCCTGTTAAGAGGGAACAAAGGACCTTGAGGAGTCTGGGATATGAATAAGCTCCTGTGTTTAGCGGTCATTACATTTACTATGTTCATTATCATAGTGTTTGCATGCCCAGAATGTGCTTGTTAGCTCTCGACATAAAGTACAGCTGACATGAGTGTAATGCAATTAGTTCTGCAGTAATTAACCAGAATATTGGATGAATTAGACGTTTGAACTCTGAGCAAATTGCAAAGCAATGTTTTTTAATATCTCTGTCTGGAGCACAGTTGTAAAACCCCTGTCTATAACTAACCACCCTCTCCCTTGTGTTTGCTCAGGTGTTGGGAAGTACCTTGCAGTGGCATCAGGAGACACTTTTGTGGATATTTACAATGTAATGAGCAGCAAACGTGTTGGGGTGTGCAAAGGATGCCTCAACTACATTACCCATCTGGACTGGGACAAGAGAGGTACAATGCTTCCTTAATTAAATACAATTGTCTCAGTAAATCCTTGCAAACGACTGCGACATAAAAAATGACATATTCAAAATGTCTCTGTTAAAGCACAGTTAAACACTGCGGCCCACTGGGCTATTTCATTCACAGGGAAACTACTCCAAGTCAACACAGGTGCAAAGGAGCAGTTTTTCTTCGAGGCTCCTCGCGGCAAGAGGCAGACGATCCCAGCGACAGAGGTAAACAGCGTGGGGGGGGGGGGGGGGGGGGGGGGAGCAACGGTTGTTGCCCCACATTTTTTTCTTTTGGGAGCAGAGGAGGCTCGCTCGAGGAGGGGGACGGCCCACTTTTCACCAGTTTCATTCTAAATCTGGCAGTGGAAGAAGACTAGTGTTTAGGGTCCCCTTAATAAAGTGTGACATTCAGACACCATGCACACAGCAGAGAGGGGAGCATTAAGAAAATAAGGGTCAGAGATGATGGATGCTGCTAGGTCGTGTTTCCTCTCCCCTTTCTCTCTTCCTGCCATGCATTTCACTCTTCTCTTGTACACTTAATCACAGGATCATTATTGACAAGTTGAGACACTGCTACTCCTCTTCCCACCTTCTTTCCTTTCCATCTACCTTCCCTCCTATATTCTCTATGATTGTATGGGACCTTTAAAGGAATAGTTGGACATTTTGCTGTGACAGAGACACAATATACAACACATTATTCAAGATATAACGCTCTCTATGGTTTATTTGCTGACTGTAGAGGCTCTATGAGCTTAGCCTGAGTACATTGTTGTATTGTTGTTCTATCTGAATAATAATAAGGTTTATTGCATATTAGGTTCTCCCTTCGTTAAATGCTATAAAAAAGTCATTTATTTTTAAGTAGCATTGGTTTATAATGAACTGAAAAGTTATGACTTTTTTTGTATGTGTTACAGCCTCAATTGCTGTAACAAAGATGGGAGACCAGAGGGGTTTAAGGGAACACAAAGCATATTTATTTGCAATAAAGGAAAACGTCACAACGTAACAAAGCTTAAACAAATGTGAAAGTCAGTAATGTATATGGGTGTGTTAAATGTGAAACAAACAAAAAAGCAGCTGTGTCCAAAAAAGAACAGTCTGACAAGGTATATTTGATCAGATTGATGATTTTATTTATATGTGTAACAAGTTCTATAAGTGAACCAAAATCATTCAAAGTAAAAAACGTTTTGTAAGTGAAATTTCAAATGAAGCTTGACATACTACTCTCTTGTCTCAGGTGGATAAGATCGACTGGAGCACGTGGACGTGTGTCTTGGGATCGTCTGTGGAGGGCATCTGGCCTTTGATCAACGAGGTCACAGAGGTCACCGCCGCCTGCCTTAGTAACGACAGGAAGGTGCTAGCAACAGGGGACGACTTGGGCTACGTGAAGCTCTTCAGATACCCTGTCAAGGTCCGACACAGTGCATATATTTCATTCTTTGTATTTCTGGGCTGAACGCCTTAAGTCTTGAGGCTTTGGTTCATGCAAATGTTATGTTAATTTCTGATAATGTCACACGTATTAAACAAATGCTGTCCCTCTCCCGCAGGGGAAGTATGCAAAGTTCAAGCGCTATGTGGCCCACAGCACACATGTTACCAATGTGCGATGGACCCATGACGACAGCCTCTTGGTGACGGTCGGCGGCAGCGACACGTGCCTCATGATCTGGGCCCATGAGCCCGAGGGCCACCGGGAATTCAAACAGTGTGACAGCGAGGAGTCGGACATCGAGAGTGAGGACGATGGAGGTGAGAGATTGGCGTCCTATGAGCTTTTTATTCATTGAATGTTTCTGTTGCTCAAACCTGAATCATTCCCGTCTTTTTTCAGGTTATGACAGCGATGTGACGAGAGAGAACGAGATCACCTACACCATCAAGGCCTTATCCACCAACATGCGACCCATGACGGGTGTGAAACCCCACCTGCAGCTGAAAGAGCCGTCTGTGGACGAAAGGTATCTGTCATTTCAGCTCAGATGAAGCTTTGCTCAAAAGAAACTCTGGCACCGTCAAAAAATGCTCTTAGAAATATCTGCCTGTCACAGTACAACAAATAAGTCTCCTGCATCAAGATGAAGCCCAACCTTCCTTCTTCTGTCAACATGTTTTTTCTTTTCCTGCGTGAAATTCCTTCCCTTTCCCTGCCCTTTTGAAATAACTCAGCCTTTTCTGCTCTTCTTCTTTCCTTTAATGGCTGTCCATCTGTCATTATCCTGCTTCGTTCTTTAATTCTACTTGAAGACAAGGGGTGGTCAGGTAAGCTCTTGTGTTCGTGTATGTTGATTTATGGACAAAAGGTTAAACAGGGAGTAGTTCAGATATGTCTTTTAGCAGAGAGAAAAAGTAACAACATACCCGACTAGATTATGTTGTCAAATGTTTTATATTCAATGCCTTGATGCCTGTGAAATGTCCTCAGTATACATCGTTTTTAGTAATTACCGTTTGAGGGTTTGTTGCTCTTTTGGATGTTCATTTAATGAGCTGCTTTTCTGTTGCTTTGTCTCACAGGACAAACTGGGCTAACAATTCAATTTGAATGCCCATTATAGTAGTCAGCATCTGAACTGGTTTTAAACAAAGATAAAAAGGACCAATTTAAATTCTTCATCTCAATCTTAACTTGGCACATAACACCAAAAATAAATATTGTAATGTACAAATACAAAACGATTATAAAAGATATCTTCTTTTAAAGTATTTTATTTACAGGTCTGGTTCTACAGCAAAGAAAGGCTACAACTAAATTATATTTCATAGCCAATTATTGTGTTGATTATTTTCTTGTTTAATCAATTCGTTTTTGGTCTGTAATATGTCAGAACATTTAGAAAATTAGGTTTCCTCAAATCTCTGTTTTTTCCAAAAGAGAAAAGATATCAAGCAAAGAGAAAAGCGTGTATGATTAAAGTTGAATAAATCCCTTATCCAAATAGTTGGCAATTAATACCAACTAGTCAATGAATCAAATAAATCATTGCTGCTCTCATTGCAGGCTTCCCATCATTCTAATCCTCTGAGGCACAGACTCAGGGTGCTTCAGGTTAATCGATTTCCAGACTTTTTTTTTAAGCAAACATCCACGCAGCATTGTCTGGGCAGCAGTTGTCATGGAAATGGGTTTAAGTTGTCATGGTAACACAGTGGTACTGACTTGTGTGTTTTATTTCCTCAGTGGCTGAAATGTTGTGCTTGGTGTGTCCGCCAGACAGTGGTGAGGAACATTTCTAATTCTTACTTTTTCTTTGTTATTGCTGCCATGAAGAGGGTCGAGGTAAGATGCTTAATTTCAGGTTGATGTATTACTTTATGGATCACACACAGGTTTGGACCTCATGTAGATATCTGTAGATTGAACATGAAGCACATGCTTACTATTCGTCTTTTAGATACCTTCACACCCTGCCTTTACTGTGTTTGTCCTTACGATCTTTCCAGTAGTCATGACACATATTCAGTCAGTGATGCTGTTGAATCTTTTAATGAATTTATATTGACTGACTGCTGAAAGATGTGGGCGGACAAAGTTCTGCCATGTAGATATTAAATATAGTTTGTTTTTTTGTATTCCCCCACTCAGTCACCTTATTCAAAACTCGTCCTTTCATTGCTTCATTGTTATTAGAAAACTCTGTACACAACCTTGATACAAAATGTAATAAAGAAAAGCAAGGATTTTCCTTTCTTCACATGAAAACGTCACATATTGTGTGCACTTATGAGCAGATGTTTGCCCAATATGTATACAGACAGGGGTAATATTATCATCATTGTCATCATTATTATCGTGATCAGCATTTGAAGCAGCTCTGTGGCAGCCGTCTCATCACAGCTGTCTGTTTCAGGCCTCCTGTCAGCAGAGCCCTGCCACAGCCTGAGAAACTGCAGACCAACAACGTGGGCAAAAAGAAGCGACCCATTGAGGTAAGAAAGACCTCACATCCTACCCAAAACAGCAAAGTCATTTATATATACCATATTCAGAAGGGAAGTCTTTCAGAGCAGCCAGAAATATTCAAAATGTTGGTTTTCTAATGTGATTTATTCCATCTGAAGACGCTGTGTGCTCGCTCTCCGTCCAGACAGCCTCTGAGGATGCTCTAATCGAATAATGACGTGCTCATTCAGCCGCTGGCTCTCTGAACATCTTTGTTGTCATGGTGCTGACCTCTCTGACTTTCTGCCGGTCTTTTTTTTCCCCCCGACTCCCCCACAGGACCTGGTGCTGGAGCTGGTGTTTGGTTACCGTGGCAATGACTGCCGCAATAACGTGCACTACCTCAACGAGGGGGCGGACATCATCTACCACACGGCCTCGGTCGGCATCGTGCTCAACCTGACGACCTGTGAGTAGACGGTCAGGAATACACACTGACAGTGTTACTGTTCAATATAAGCAAATACACTGCAATTAAATAGATATACAGCGGTCTTGAAATACTCCATTTAATAGTAAAAGTCCTGAATTCAAAATGGTGCAATATTAAGCAGTATTATCATTATTGTATTATAAGGTATTTAAAGTATCACAAGCACTGGAATAAATACTGGGTTCGATAGTTGAGTACAGCATCATATCATTAAATCGAACCAAACATATGTATTGCATTGTGTATCTGTGTGTGACGTGTTGGTGTGTGTGTGTGTGTGTGTGTGTGTGTGTGTGTGTGTGTGTGTGTGTGTGTGTGTGTGTGTGTGTGTGTGTGTGTGTGTGTGTGTGTGTGTGTGTGTGTGTGTGTGTGTGTGTGTGTGTGTGTGTGTGTGTGTGTGTGTGTTTTACAGCCTGCCAAAGTTTCTACATAGAACACAGTGACGACATTCTGTGCCTGACAATCAATCAACATCCCAAATTCCCCAACGTGGTGGCTACTGGCCAAGTAGGTATGTTTGTGAGAAATCGACCTCCTGTGTCACCAGACGCCTCATTTCTCTTCTCTGTATCACATGTTCTGCATTGTTCAGGGGGCTGATGGTACATGGCAGACAGCTATCCCCCTCCTACAAACGTATCTGTGCTATAGAGCAAAATCATCTCTTCTGAATACATACTTTAATAGTTGTGGGATTGCCACTTTTCTCACAGAAAGACACACAGTTACAGGAAATTGACAGAAGATATGCAATAGCAGCTAAAATAATATTAGTCTATACATATAACTGTAAGATTCAGACATGATCATCTGCAAATGACCCAAATATTTGAAGGTAGAAGTTAATATCAGAAGCCACTATTGTCACAAAAAATGAACAAATGATTTGTTGGTTCTGTAAATAAATCTGAATTTTCTTCTTTTCAGGTGATACTGGTGACATGTCAGGTAAGGACATTTAAAAATGTGTGTGAGTGTAAAGGGAAATGTGTTATTACTTCTGAAGAAATATTTTATGGTCTTTAACTCATTATATACTTTACGTTACTGCCATCTAGTGGCTATTTCATTTTCAATAGGTTTGTTGATTTTAACAAATTTTCTTCAAGCATAATTCAAAAATCTTTTAAGGTATATTTCTAAACTCTAGCCTCTACTTTCATTTTTATTTTGAAGGTTTGTCACATGTTAGTGTAAATTAAGAGACACCCAATAAATAAAGAAGCCATTTATTCAATATTTTAGCTTTTTAGGGTTTACTCATACTTTATATATTATATGAATGATTATATGAATTATTCAAGGTTAAGGTATTCATTTATATTGTATGTTAACGTATATTAAGATGTAAAAAAAAACAAAAGGGAGAAGGGGTCGGATTAAATAAGTGTAAACTTCTTCCGACCCCTTTTCGGACGTGTAATTAGCTAAAGTGTTGTTGTTTATTGTTATCAGACAATGATACTACAGATTATTCAATTATTATTTAAATATTTCGTTTAGTTATTGCATTCATTTGTATAGTACTGTATCATGTCTGTATCATCTTTTGTTTCATTTGTATTTTCTTTGGTTTTACACGCTCGAAAAAAATAAATAAACTAAACTAAACTCATGACACGAGTCAAACTAATATCTAATACTTAAATATAGACAAATAATTCTCCTTATCTGTCCCTCAGCCACCTCTCCATCGATCCATGTGTGGGACGCCATGACCAAGCAGACTCTGTCTGTGCTGCGTTGCTTCCACTCCGGTGGGGTTTGCTCCGTCAGCTTTAGTGCCACAGGAAAACTCCTGCTGTCTGTGGGCCTGGACCCTGAACACACCGTCACCATCTGGAAGTGGCAGGAAGGTAAAACTAAAATAATCCTCCCTTAAACTTGAACCTCCTTACGGGGATTAGAAAGTCCCCCTACAGTTGCGAGATCAATCCTTAATGCACTCTGCTTTATTTGTAGGTGCCAAAGTGGCCAGCCGGGTGGGCCACACCCAGAGGATCTTTGTGGCGGAGTTTCGTCCGGACTCTGACACACACTTTGTGTCTGTGGGGATCAAGCATGTGCGCTTCTGGACGTTAGCCGGTCGTGCTCTGCTCAGCAAAAAAGGTGTGCTGAGCTCCATAGAGGACGCCCGGATGCAGACCATGCTGTCTGTAGCATTTGGAGCTGTAAGTGCCTTCCAACCAATTCAAAAATAAAGTCTTCAAAATCACACATTACATCAAAATTTGATCCCAAGCTGTGTTGTATGTGCTGTGAATTGTTTTTGCATTGCTCGCTCTGCTGTTAGGCCACTAGATTAGTGCAGATTTGTTTTCTTTTCAGAATAACTTGACCTTTACAGGTACCATAAGTGGGGATGTGTGTGTGTGGAAGGAACACATTCTAGTAAGAATTGTGGCCAAGGCTCATACGGGCCCTGTGTTCACCATGTACACCACACTGAGAGACGGCCTCATCGTCACCGGGGGCAAGGAGAGACCGTAAGTGCTGCTCGGTTACATCAATACAACACATTACCTATTATATATTAGGGAGCCCACAGATACCCATACATATTATTTAAGCTGTGTTTTTCTTAAACTGAGGGATTAAATACATGGATGTTTTCCTCCACAGCTCCAAGGAGGGAGGCGCTCTGAAGCTCTGGGACCAGGAGCTGAAACGCTGCAGAGCATTTCGGTTAGAAACAGGACAAGTCATAGACTGCGTTCGCTCTGTCTGCCGAGGAAAGGTAGGTTACTGACAATATCGCACTCAATACAATTATTTTCAAACCCCATCATGTGTGTATTAACATGTTTTGCTGTTTCTTGTGTCAGGGTAAAATCCTTGTGGGGACCAGGAATGCAGAGATCATTGAAGTAGGAGAGAAGAATGCAGCGTGCAACATCTTGGTGAACGGACACATGGACGGACCGATCTGGGGACTGGGCACCCATCCCTCCAGAGACGTCTTCCTGTCTGCTGCAGAGGACGGCACAGTGCGTCTGTGGGACATCCCAGAGAAGGTCAGCCATGTTACCTCCACCCCCTCAGAAACATAGTCCCAGTACTTCCAAACGTATATCAGTATTTCAAGATGTTGCAAGTGAAGTTAACATGGCTTCCTTATTCCCAAAGTTACCTTGTTAACAAGTGGGTGCTTATCTTGCATGGCCGTGTTGGGGAAACAGAAGATGCTGAATAAGGTGAATTTGGGCCACCCAGCGCGCACCATCGCCTACAGTCCTGAAGGAGACATGGTGGCCATCGGCATGAAGAACGGAGAGTTCATCATCCTGCTGGTGGCATCCCTCAAAATCTGGGGCAAGAAAAGGGACCGGCGCTCGCCTATCCAGGATATTAGGTAAAAGAAACGAAAAGTATGGCACTTTACACAAGACACTGTTGGGTTAATGCATGAAGAGTGCTAAAGTGAGCTAGAACCTTTCTTTTTTGAATATATGAAAGGCACAACAACATCTACCCTCATCTATTTGAAAGATTATATATTACTTTTTAGGAAAGAGGTTACTCTTTTGTTAGATTTACCATTCTTATTATCAGATTTATTTTGGGGCTAATGGTCCTCAATAATGCATAAGTAAAGACATTTGCAGGGGCCCATTTGAAACCGCAGTGTGTCCTCCAGGGAAGCTATGAACAAAACATGTTTGCACCAATAAACCAGCACTATATAAATCAAGTTATTATGGGTATTTCACATTTACATGTTGTGTTTTGACAGATATTCAGCCTGAAATATAACATGCCAGTATAGACAGGCTGTTGTAACACTGCTGATCCATCTCACAGGTTCAGTCCAAATTCTCGATACCTGGCTGTTGGCTCCACTGAGAGCGCGGTGGACTTCTACGACCTGACGTACGGCCCGCAGCTGAACCGCATCAACTGCTGCAGGGATATCCCCAGCTTCGTGATGCAGATGGACTTCTCTGCTGACAGCTGCTATGTCCAGGTATAAACCGTGGGAGGGTTCGTCAACTTGCATGACAGGGCATGTTTGTCTCCACAGATGCTGGATGTATGCTCCCTAACCTGTCCTGCTTTAAAACAGATCTCCACAGGTTCTTATAAACGACTGGCGTACGAGGTGCCATCCGGGAAGCAGGTCACAGAGCAGTCACAAATCGACAGGATTACCTGGGCCACCTGGACAAGGTGAGAGACACAACAGGCAAAACATAATGTTTTTTTTATTTACTGGTCCATTTTTTGGTCTATTTGGCTTCAATTAAAAATCTACCCTCAGACTACAGTAGTGGAAAGAAATCCAAAATACACATTTAGGTGTTAGTTTTACTGCAATGTTTCTGTTTGTGTCTCTAGGATTGCTCCTGAATTCACCAAACGTTAGCAATAGATAAGGCATCACATGCATATTTGATAACTTAAAAAGAATTGTCTTACCGGTAATTTAAGTAATCAACTGGATTTCATGGTAATATCTATAGGTTAAACATTCTCTCCTATCCACAGTGGTCTTGCAAAATGTATGGAATTTTTCATAAACATGTTTAAATGCCATTTTCTCAAAAAGAGTTTTTTCTCCTACTCTGAGACAAATATCTCCACTTCACTTGCACTTACAAACAACCTAATTGCCAAAACTGAAATGTCTCTCCCTTTCTGTATGCAGTGTCCTTGGGGATGAGGTGGTTGGGATCTGGTCCCGCAACACTGACAAAGCGGACGTCACGTGTGCCTGCGTGTCTCACTCGGGCCTTAACATCGTCACAGGCGATGACTTTGGAATGGTGAAGCTGTTAGACTTTCCATGTCCAGAGAAGTTTGTAAGTATGATTGCATCATATTATTATTACTGCCTGTCGTTTTGCCATTGATGTATTATGACATTAATGTTTACAATATGCCATTTGTCTGATGATAAATATTTCCAATGTGTTAAATTGAAAAAAATTCATGAAGCCTGAAAACACAGAGAGAAACGTCTTAATGAAACACGTCTATTGCACCAACTTTAACCAGGATCATCTCACCTTTTTTACAAACATAATAATTCAAAACCATCGGTTTTAAAAAACTGAGATTTTCATGCACTTCACATATAACCCTTTTCCAAATTAGCACCAGTACCTAACTAGAACATAAGAAATGTTTATGGAAAACTGGCTTCACATTTATTTTTACAAATGTTTTAACCTGTGGCTGTGATTATTCTGCCTTATCTGAATACATGATAACTATGTATCACGTTTTACTGTGACTCACTAATATACAGTACATAATGTGTCTGTTTTAAAGTATAACATGACAATGCCTTATAACAAAGCCACTTGTTTTTGACTCTAGTTTCCACCTGAATGACATGTATGTGATTTGTTTTCAGGCCAAACACAAACGCTTTATGGGCCATTCTGCTCACTTGACTAATGTTCGCTTCACAAATGGAGATCGCTACGTGGTCAGCGCCGGCGGAGATGACAGAAGGTAAGACTGAAGCTCAAAATAACACTACAGTTTACCAATCATATGACAATACTAAACAAAATACTAAACAAATACTATTTCCTCCGTGTCCTGTCCAGCCTCTTTGTGTGGAGGTGTGTCCATGCCCCTCACTGAGGAACATCCTGAAGAGAAAGTCTCACCAAAATCTCCAGAGAAAAAAAAAAATCCCACTAACAGATACATTTCAACAAAGAGAAGGAGGAGGACAGACCTGGCAGCTTGTAAATGAGTGGTGATCAGACTTACTGCCTCAAATCTCAGTGCATGCATTAATGTGAAAGGCTCATTTTTGTCACAGCATTAGTCCTGATTGTGAACACAGGCGGAGGGCATACAGCCCAGCGCTCACAACATCACATCATCCTTAAAAAAGAAAAGAAAAACATCTCTCTTAAACAGTATTTGCATATCATTTTAGTGATAGCTTTTTTGTTTGGAAAGAATGAGTGCATCTGTGTATTAGTCAGTGTTGCCATTTGGCGGGCCTATTCAATTGTGTTACTGACGATGCCATTTTTTAAAACATGTAGCAAACTGAATTAGCCTTAATCTGAGAGTTCAATTTATGAGGGTTTGTTTCTTTTTTATATTACGTTGGATTTACTTTTTGGATCATGTAGTCGTTTGTTTGTTCTATATTTACTGGTGATTGCAAATCCTGTGGCCTTCCTCCTGAATGTAACATCCACTGTTATGTTCTGGATGTCAGCATGCCAAAGCATACTATGCACTGTACACCTGACCTGGTCACTGTGTTAACCCTCATGGTTCATTTATGGTTTGTTTACGTGGTTGTGTTGTTGACTGGTTGACCTCAAAGCTCCCTCGGCAGTGTTCCCCTCATGACATGTAAAACGTGCGCATACTTGTTTGAGGATTTGTCTGTGGTTAGTGGGTGTGCATGGCTTACTGGAAGACAATCTGTCCGAACCAAATTCCTCAGAAAAAAAAAAAAAAGAACAGCTGTAAATTGATGTTTCAATACACGGTTGCAACTTTCTCACTTTTCAGTGTGCTGCTATGACGTATAATTGTCGCATTTTCATGACTATGAACAGTGTGACTTTTTAAAACAGTAAGTAAATGTTTTGTGTGGTCAGATATATTACCTAAATGGAATGTTTTATCAGAGAAAATATGAAAAGTGCAAAACATTTAACTATACAAAAAGTTGTTGCTGCATATTTTGATTTACATTATACCAGTGTAAATATCATTTGTATATATTCTTTTTGTATATTTTTTGTGAGACGTTTCTTAAATTCCACTTTAATAAAAATAAAAAGCAACCATGACCTCGAGTGATATGAATTCACTAACAATGATGAAATGAATCTGGATTTAATGAAATTGACTGAAGAAATATTGTAGTTTCACTCAGTTTTATTTTAGACAAAACAAATATATTATAGCTATTTGCAATCAATATATGGTCTATTTACATATTTTACACAGAGAGGCGAACCTTAGCACTGTATACTAAAACACTTTAACAGGGTCTTTGTTTCGTTTGAATACATGACAGGAATGCCAGATTACATTTGAGTAGTGTGTACTCAGATAACAATTAGCATTGACTGTCACTATCTGCATGATAATGCAGACAGTGACAGTCAATGATTTCATGATTAATTGATACCTTTCATTCAGTTCAAGTAGTTTCACAACTACAAAACCAGAAGTACGAGTGCATTAAATCGAGTCGTGTCTATAATGTGTTACTGTATTTTGTACACAGTCCTAATAAACTGGTGAACCGGGGTGGTTAAGTAACACTGACATAAGCAAGCAGGGTCATAGTTTGACAGAGAAGGAGCTTCCACAGGAGCAGCCATGATCCGCTTGAGGGTTCTTGAGCACGAGGAAGGTGGCGCGGATCAGCTCCTGGCTGAAGTCCACAGTGGCTCCTTTCACAAACTCCAGGCTGTCCTGATCCACGATAATGCCCACTCCTCCCTGCTCAAACACACTGGATGCAGATGGAAACAGAGTTGATGGGATTAATAAACAATCAGGAAACGATGAGTGTGAAACAATAGCTTCCAAGTGGCCATTTACCTGTCATCTTCATTCCTGTTACTATCAACAGAAAACTTGTACTGAAACCCGGAGCAGCCTCCCCCCTCTACATGGATTCTCAGAAACTCACCCTTGTCCATGATTTCCTCTAGTCTCTGGATTAAAGGAGGGACATGAGCATGGTTAATGGTGTGTACAATTTAAAATAACAACCCAACACATTCAATTACAGTAGCAGCATCGCAATGTTGAATACCACAAAAGGTTATGCTGGAGTGTCCATAACTGGTTTCAGATATCAACAACTTTGACAAGAAACAATTAGCACCTCAGTAAGCCAGAATCCAAATAAATGTGTGCACTCAGTCAAAAGTCTCAGATATATATAATAACTCTATACTTTAAAGCCTATATTCCCTACACAGTAACACGTAGCGCTGATACATTTATATTGTAGCTCTTCCATTGTCAACACTGGCTCTGATGTGGACACATAGAATCTTATAAATAACCAGCTTTATTCACTCTGCAAACGTATCATTAAGTTATTTAGAGACATGCAAACAGTATGATGCTTAATCATGGGTATCTGCTGACCTTCACACATGACTCAGTGAGTCGTACTTCAGGTGGAGCTGAGACAGCAGCCTGCCCCTGGGTCGAGGCGCTGCTAAAGCGCTGAAGCCCCGCTGTGTAAAGAGCTGGCTGGGGGCTCAGGGGAAGTCGGTGTAACTGTTGGCTCACATTGATGTTGCTAATAATAGTTGAAGCCCTGTAAAACATTGTAACGTAAACATCAGACAGCAATACAGCAGAAGGAAATAGCAACCCCTAGAACGTGCTAGCTAACTACCGGTGGCGTGTTACGGGCTAGCTTGCTAACTACCTAGTAAAACGTTAACACACCGTTGTTTTTCCTACCCCCAAGGAGATTGTTTGTAGATTATGATAACAAATTATGTGTACGATAAAAGACAAATTAACGTTACCTAGCAAGGCTTAATACTTTTGACTTTGACGCATTTATCATAGCTCCAACGAATAACATCTTCCATAACAAATGTTACTAAGTTCCACCCTCAACCGTCAAGTAGAGGAAGATCCCGCTTTCATTGGCGGAAATCGTTGTCTGTCAAATAGAAACGCCCAGATCAGTGCAATATAGGCATTTGATTTGTCAGTTAACTTGCCAATAACAAGTATTTGTGTAAGGGCCCCATAGGTTTTTGATACCTTAATCTTTGCCTCTAAGGAACAGTTCCCCCAAAACATATGCGACCCTCTAAAAGAGGTACCAACCACATATTTAAATTGAGGTTTTAGTTTACAGAACAATTATTTAATGTACTGCTTAAGGGTTATATCTGGCAATTATATCACAGAAGACGGGGTTTTTTTTCAGGGGGAGAGGATTTCTGACAGGCTAAACTGCGGGCTAATAAACACCCACTTCCGATAAATAGGCGTTAAGCAATCTCGTGATGCACGGAAATAAAAAGGTGCCAGGCAGTTTTCGGCTTCATTTGGACATTGTAAGAAGCTCTACCAAGGTACAGTGTGTTGATTTTTAACTTCCTATGTTATAACTATAATAATCTTTGTTTTTTATTTCATTATACCAGGTAGTCAAATAGTATGTCTTCGTTGTGACGAACTTTATAATCACTGCTACTTTCTGGACATTTGGGGAACAAACACTTGAGTCATGTGATTAAACACTTTCTGCTGACTACTACAGAATGGTTCACTGTAATGTACTTCTCTATTGAGTAATGCTCAATATTTCCTTGTTTTAGGGTCTCACTGTAAGAAATGAGCATGGACGTCCGGGCTGGTATCATCGTGTTGTTCTGCTTGATGGGATTCACCTGTGCGGAGCCGGTGAAATTCCTTGACTGCGGTAAGATTTACTTAACTTAACCAACGCCGCTTTATTGACGTTCAAATGCTCTGTAAATAATTCTAAAGAGCTAAACACATTGAACTGAATCCAATAGGGAGAGAAGCAATCTGTTTACTTGTAAATTATATTTTTGAACGATTCTGAACTGATACAAAAAGTTTACTAGACGACAAAGGTAACGTATTCAAGCTGTTTTGTCCAACCAACCTGCGTTGGATTGCTTAACAACTTTCTTTATGATTTGATTTTTTTTTTTACTTGACTGTTTCGGTACTACATGTCTGGGTCCAAATAAAGTGGGTCCCACATATATAATTTCCTCTTCTGAACACCATTTGTTATAATGTCACAACAATAAGAAAAGATAAGATAGAACTTTATTGATCCCAATTTGGGATTTAAAAAATAACAATAATTGGCTCACTTAAGCATGAAGGTTCTTTTTTATCATTAATCTTTCCTTTTTTAATGTGTTTTATAAAAGATAACATCCTTCCCCATTTTCTCTTCAGGCTCAACTACTGGCAAAGTAGTCACAGTGGACATTGCCCCTTGTCCCATTCAGCCATGTGAACTACACAGAGGAGTGTCCTACGGTGTCAATGTGACATTCAACAGTGGTAAGGGTGCCTTAACTTTTAAACATCCAGAACATAAATGCATATATTGTTAAACGTTTTACCTCACTTTTGTGTTTTTTATCTACAGATGTGTTGAGCCAAACAAGCACAGCATTGGTTCACGGTATCATTGCTGGAGTTCCCGTCCCATTCCCCATTCCCATTGAAGATGGTTGCAAGTCTGGCATCGTGTGTCCAATCCAGCAGCAGCATAAGTATAACTATGTGAACTTGCTTCCTGTGAAGACTCAATATCCTTCAGTAAGTAGTACATGTTACAATGGCAACAATCATTCCTTTTTTAATAACTAAAAAACATTTCCATTTTTAGTTCTCTTTCACTTCCTCAAAACTTTTTTTAAATGTAAGAAACGAAGCACACTATGTTCACTGATCATGCTTGCACTCTGTCTTTCTAGATAAAGCTGGTTGTTGAGTGGGAACTGAGAGACGACAACAACAAAGACCTGTTCTGCATCCGGTTCCCAGTTAAGATTGTGAGCTAAACGAGCAGAAGCACCTCTTCACCAAGTGATTGTTTGATTTGAAAGGGATTTAGCTTTGAGTAAAAACCAGTGATACTAAATGATTCTCGTAAGATCTGGTTTTATTCATTCCTCATTGTGTTTGTTTTAAGGTGTAACTAACCACGTTCACAAGACTCTGCTGCTCTTGCACATCTTGAACTGCTGATTTTTGTCTGTGACCTGCCAACATTAACAAATGTGGATGTGCAACAAGGCGATTGATATTTGTGTGATTGACGCTGAATCACATTCCACTAAAGTGCATACTTGTCTAACTGGCTGCTGTGTAGTCGGAAAAGGTACAAGTTGTACTTCCTCTTTACTAACACTTGTTATATTTCTTACTGATCTTGTCCTACTAGATGAATGACATTTTGAAATTGTAAGTGAACATAAACTATAATAAAGAAATATAATCTGGACCAAGTGTGACTATAATATGAACAGTGATGAGTACAAATTATTCTCGATGATTGAGGCATTTTTTCAAATGATTCAAAAATACCTGTCATATGTGCACTGAATTAAAAGGCAAACTTATTAATGTCTCTGAAATAATCTTATGACAATGCAGAGACTGGCTTAGGCCTAGTGATTAAACCAACTAGTCATTGTTTAAGTAAATGTGTAGATTTTTATACATGACTTAAAGCAGACAAACATCATTCTGAGAATGTATTGGTCCAAAGAACGACCGGCAGAAGGGATATTTGTATAAATCCAAAGAGAACCAATTTCTTTAAATACGTTTTATAATAACCCTTAAGAGGTGACGTGTACAATAAACAGGCAATTGACCATAAACATGATTTTGATTCTGACAGAATGAAATAAAGGTCTGATGACATGAATACAAAAGAGTTTATTTACTTGTATAGCAAAAGCTTAAAAAGCAAGCTTGAGGTGTAGTGCGGTATGGAAAATGTAATCTTGAAGCAAAACTTGACAGTGCCCACTTTTAAAATGTTTCATGACCAATACCTTTTTTATCTCCGTCTATACAAAATAAGTTAACGGGTCAATGTTTTTTTTTTTTTCATTAAGGCAGCTTGAGTTGAAAGAATATAGCTTTGGCGCTTTGAGGTGCTGAATAAGTAGTACCTACGTATATTTGAGCAAATATCAGCTCAGAACTACAGTGAACGCAGGGTAGAGGAATAAACTGGAAAAAGAATTCACAACTTGCTGCTCCACCTTCTCGGATAATTACAAATACAAAAAGGTACAGAATACTCAGACGATGTGCTCTGACACAGATTTGAATCATGTGGAAGCTGGAAGATCTTACTACAGTAAAGTCAACAACACAATGTTGCAACAGAGCCCATATAGCCAATACCTAGCAGTAGAAGTCATTCAATGCTATGAAAATAAGTTGATGGGGCTCTTATTGTAATGGTAGCTAGGCAGGTGGATAAATCAAAATACACCCTGCATCATCAGCCCTCATTCCACTTATACAGCATGTTGGTTATTTTTATTGTCCGGTTTGCTTCAGCTGCTCGAGCCGCTGGAGTAAAGCATTCCCAAAGGCTTCTCTGTAACCCGGACTCAGCTTGTCCAGAAGAGAGTAAACAGTCTCATGATACTGGGTGTTCAAATCCTCGTCCACTTGATCGAAGGCATAGCCCACCACCTGTATGGTAGAGTGATTTATTATAAAACAGGCCATAAAGACGTAATAAAACACGAAATAACACATCTCACTTTTGGTGCATCTTACCCGTAGTCCGGACTCTGTGAGTTCCAGACAATACCGGTTTCCCTCTTTTGTTTCCACGTTTATGTGGGCCACATCCCTCGCGCTGTTGAAACTTTGTGACAAGTGCATTTCAGCAACGGCAAAAAGAACGTCACTGACAACTGCCTCTGCCTCCAATCTCATGTCCTTGACGTCACCAAGCTCAACACAGTCCTCGTCAAAAGAAGAGATGACCGGTTCCTCGGGCTGGCAGTCTATCTCCATCCCCTGTATCAGAAACAGCATTATTGATCGACTCAGCTGACGCACAGATGTTGTGATATGCTTTTAAAACTTACTGACTGGCACAAAAAAAAGTGTTCTCCATGTCTACAATAAACGAGTGCACTTCAGATTCACATATTAAATTGAAACAGTAGCTAAGTCTTAAACTACACCTGTTACATCTGGTCATAAAGCTTTTAAAATATCCAATAACCCAGCTTTGTACAGCTATGGGAAGCTTCAAGGCAGCACTCACACATTAGCATGTTGATGATTCAGCAGCAGGGTCGGTTTATCACATGTTTCCTAAGAACTGTTATCTAAAGTAAAAAGAAGAACTGAAACAAACATTGCATCAGTTGGTTCCTTTACCTTTTTTTAGTGCAGAGTGAACTCTTTTTAAATGGTCAGGTCTACACCACAAGTTCTGTTACGATTATACATTATATAAAATGCTTTGTACAATAATTAGGATGTGCTCATTTTACAAAGGCCCAAAAATGAATGGCTGCATGTAATCCATTAATATTAACAACTCAAAGTAATACCTGTTCTATTTCTACATTACATTACATTATTTATTTTTTAAGTAAATACAATACATTTAAAACAAGCAACAGTCATTACTGGGATACTTAAATAAAACAATTTAAAATACAGAACATTAAAACAAAACAAATAAAACAAAACAAAAGAACATGTTAAAACACAGGCGGTGGATTGTAAGGAGCAGAAGATTGGGTCAGTGTTGGCAGAGCTGATTCCTCACTAACCAGGTTTTGAGTTGGGATTTAAATACAGTGAACGTGGTCTGGTCTCTGATTGGAGGTGGGATCGAGTTCCATTGCTGAGCAGCTTTAACAGACAATGAAGTGAAATGAACTTTTTTTTCTGAGTGGAATAATGCAATCTCCTCTCGCTGCACCTCTTGTTACCCTAGTTGCAGTTGTGTGTATGTTAATAAACTGTCTAAGAGGAGGTGAGGTAAGGCCGTTGACAATCTTGTAAAAAAGGCAAGCATTTGCATGTTTAATGAGGTTTTCCCAGCTCAACAAGTTGTATATTTGGAGTATTGGGCAGTGATGCGAAAAAAACAAAGATTTTTTGTCCAGTATTTTGAGTGTTTGTTTGTACAATGACTCCAGTGGTTTTAATGTTGTTGTCCTGGCATGTGACCAGGTAGTTAAACAGTAGGTGATGTGTGAGAGAACCATAGAGTGTGTGTACATCAGAGATGCCTCAATTGACATGTAATCTCTGGTGAACCTAAAATTTACTGAATTTGACCCTATTACATGTTTTTTTAACCTGAGCCTTGAAATTGAGTGTTAAATCAATCATGACTCCAAGGTATTTGTATTGTGACACCACCTGTAGCCTCTCCCCTGATACAAGAACATGTGGCGCAACACAAGAGGACTTTGTTTTGGTGAAGAAGATGCATACTGTTTTACAAATATTTAGTTGCAAACAGCAGTGTTCCAACCAAGTTGTTACATGAACCATAGTGTTGTTACATGAACATGTCATTTGTTAGACGCTTTTATCCAAAGCGACTTACATTATTCAGTGGACCGTGGACAATCCCCACAGGGGCCATTTGAGGTGAAGTGCCCAGGGTCACAACGACATGCTGACTGCAGTGGGACTCGAACTTGCTATCCCCTGATTTGAAGTCCAGCACACTACCCACTGAGCCACAGCCACCCCACTCTACATGTCCACTATGTGTCCTTTTAGCACTGGTGCATTACTGTTAAACAAGATTCATCTTGGTTTGTCCTGTTTATGTCAGAGATCTGTACGCCACGCTTTCATTTGAGTCTCTTTTTCTGCATGACAGCTTAAACCTGTTGCATTGTATCGGGCTTCGTCAACATTCATTTGTTGGCTGGATGCCTTAAAGGGAAATGAGCCCTTGCCAATGTAACCACTGATTGTGAAACATGTAGCAACCTTTATTTGTCCTGTCCCTTTCTTTGCGGATCGGATGGGGATTTTAGGGCTAAAACCCAATGGATCTGTCCGTTTTTACTGGAGAATTCAATGTTATTATGGCTTGTTCCTTTGTAATTGTATATTTAACCAACACACAGTGCTGGTGAGGCTGAATTAGATATTAATAGACATTTCTACTTTCCTGTTGTGTAGACTGAACCCTGTATGGAGCAACAATTACACAATAGATACAAATATACTGAGACATATGCTTCTTTTACTATTGAAGTGAATATTAAGTTTAAGAACAAGGCAAGTCAGCAAGTTGTACTACTGTTATTATTATTATTATTATTAAATTAAAATATTTCATTTCAGAAAAATAGCCCCATTATATTATCATAACTGTAATACAGAATGATTTTTACTGCTACCTTTTAATGGTGTGTACACAGTGTTTTTCTATTATTGTAGTCAACATTTTACAAGATGATTATATTATTTGTGTTTTTATATATATATTTTTTTAATACAGCTGTCAAATAAATGTGGTAGATGTGTACAATAAGTGTTGAGTAAATATGTGTATTTGCTTTCCAGCACCACCATATTACCATCTATAAATCCTGTACCAGCGTTAATGCTAAATGTTTATTCATATACTGATAATCCTATTATTAATCACAGCTAGAATCTGGACGGTGGTGGCGAAGTCGATAGGGACTTGGCTTGGCAACTGGAAGGTCACCAGTTCAAGTCCCGGCAAGACCAAGTGCTACCGAGGTGTCCCTGAGCAAGGCACCGTTCCTCACACTGCTCAATGGCAGCACACTGCTCCTAACACTAGGATGGGTCAAATGCAGAGAAACAATTTCCCGACGAGGGATTAATAAAAGTCCATCCATCTGGTCTGATATACAGAAACATCTCAATAGTGTTGTCGTACTTCACAGCATACTCCCTACTCTGCCAGGTGCACTTAGAGATGGGATAACCAAGATGTGGCACACCCAGGGAATCAAAACATTTGGTGATCTCTACGAGAATAACTTACTTATGACCTTTGAACAGCTGTGTAACTCCTCCAGCCTCCCAACTAATCATTTCATCAAATATTTGCAAGTCAGACACTTTTTAAGCACACTTCATGGGGAAAACTCCAGTCTCTCCCAATTGACAATGTTCTAAAAGTTGTTAAGCACTCCAGAGGTATACTTCCCTTGACATATAACCGCATTCTGGCCCTTACAGAGGTTACACCCCTGAATTCTAGGACTAAGTGGGAGCAAGACCTGAGTTGTACCTTTGGAGACTTAAAATGGGAGTCACTTTCTCATACAAGTAGACATGAGAAAGCCGACATACACTTTTGCAGTTTAATATTATTCACAGATCCTACTTTACACCAGAAAGACTTCATAGGATAAATCAATCCATTTAAGATCTTTGCCCTAGATGTACTCCAGAGACAGGTAGCCTAATTCACATGTTCTGGGAATGTAATAAATTAAAGCACTACTGGGAGATTCTTAAAAATATCTCTGGGTTTGAGATTCCTTGTACACCTAAATTAGCCCTGTTAGGCGACCTTTCTGACATCCCTTCACACAAAAGGAGTAAGGTGCGCCTAATCAAACCGGCCATGATCGCTGGCAACAAATGTATTGCTCTATTATGGAAGAGTGCAGAACCCACCCCCATTTCCATGTTGCTCAAAGAAATCTCCTCCTACATGATGTCGGAAAAAAATATCTTTAATCTTAAAAAAATATCACATATTTTTGATAAGTACTGGTCTGGCTTTAGGAATTATATAGAAAACATCCAACAACCTATTGTAGGCTGAATAAGTGCTATGATAAATACACATGCATTTGCTGAGGCAAGTAGTTGAATATGTCTTTCTCCTTTTTTGACGATTACTGCACAGTGTGGCCCTGTCTGGAGGAAGGGGTGGGACTGGAGGGACTGGTCTTAGGTGTTTTCTGTTTCTGTCTTATCATGTCATTGTGTATTTTGGTTTATTTGTGTCATTGCTATTACTGTAATGGTCTTTTTATGTTATTATCATTATTGTTTTGTCATAATTGTTTTATGTATTGTGTTATGTGTTGGAAAAACCAATACATAAAGTGTTAACAAATGTTTATTAATAAAAACAATGACATACCAGCGACATCAAGAGGACTCTGAGGAGCCTTCTATTACAGACGACTGAAGCAAAATAGACCTGGTTACTGACATCATAGTTAGTTAGTACAGAATCAAAGTGAGTTTAATGAAAATGTTACTATTCGGCATGTACATAATACATACATCTAGTTAGCGAGACTGATCTACTGTAGCTTACTTTGAGGGCTAACGTGTTACATTAAGCAATATGTTGCTGTGGGACATTCAAACCTATTTATATCACTTTGTTCGTATTTAAAAGGCATTCATTTTGCACGCAATTTAACGGGGCTCAGGCATTGGGTCTAATTAGGTTGCATGAATGATTTCTGACCAAAATGTGTGCATCTTCCTCACCTCCCCGCTGGTTGTGTTCTTCCGGCTAGTTGCAGCTTCCAGCCCGCTCAGAGCTCTCCGTGGAGAGGCTTCAGTCAAGTGAGCGTTGATGCCAGAAAACTCTCTGTTTAGCATCAAATGTGTAGACAACCAGAGACAGAAATCACATTAACGCACGCTTTGTTATATAGCGACTGCGTAGTGTCTAAATAACGACCTTAAAATAAACGTTGACCCAGTGAAGTGTCCGGTGCGCGACACAGATCCGCCATGTTGTGACGTCATGGTCTAATCCCACCCCGTAGTGAGTGGGCTCAATCGGTGCGGAGTCATGAGAGTGTTTGTAAACAACTCACACAGAAGGTAATTTGACAGCTGCACTAATATCTTCAAGTGTGTTAATCTGTGTAGTCACATTGCGCTGGTGTATATGTGAAACGTGTTATTTTTCAGTGTACAGTGCAGGTGTTAGGGTCATAATTTGAGAGATTTTTGATTTAAGGGTTAGCTAGACATCCAGCGAGTGTGTACTGCTACTGTTAGCCGGCTATGCTAATGTTGCCTCACTCTGCAGACAGGAGTGGTTGTTAGGCTAGCTAACGTCGCTAGCCTTGCTAGCCGGCTACTAAGCTAAATGCCTGCCTTTGTTTAGCTAGCGCGACTCCCATCCCTTTACTACGATGACAGCCC
Organism: Pseudochaenichthys georgianus; assembly: GCF_902827115.2. Taxonomy (NCBI): domain Eukaryota; kingdom Metazoa; phylum Chordata; class Actinopteri; order Perciformes; family Channichthyidae; genus Pseudochaenichthys; species Pseudochaenichthys georgianus. The sequence continues at coordinate 16,391,980 of NC_047524.1, read as the reverse complement.
TGATAAAGTAAACATAGCTAAGGGTAGCTATTAACTACAAACTCTCTGACATGCTAACGATTATTTCCAAGTGCATTTGGCTTGTTTATCACTTGGAGGATAAATGTGTGCTTAGAATAACACTAACGTTAACTGGACATGTTATGTTATGTTGCCCTTTATTATAATGCTTGAGCAATTTAAATCAGTTCCTGTGTTAAACTGACAGCTTGTTGTTTTCAGCTGTGTTGTAAACATTATGTGTTAACGCTCATGTTGTGACAAGTGTTAAATTGCATGTGTGTGTTTTGTCATAGGTCTTTCCATAGCAGCAGCAAACTGGAGTCAGACCATTTCCCGAGTGTCAACACATCCTCCAAAGTGAACCTTATTTTAGGATGTGAGGGGGGATTGAGTTCACGATTTCCCAATGTCTTTAAGTCGACAGGATGACACAACTGTACCACTAGTTATTAATTCATAGTAGCTATAGCATTCCGTTTCAGGGCCTCAAGATTCCTTTTATTACACTGAACTGTTCACCTTTTGAGTTAAAATGCCTTGGCCATTTTCGGAATCCATCAAGAAGCGGGCCTGCAGATACCTTCTGCATAGGTACCTTGGAAACTTCCTTCAAGAGAAACTGAGTTTGGATCAGCTCAGTTTAGACCTCTATCAAGGCACTGGAACACTTGCACAAGTGCCATTGGATAAATGGGTATGTTTGTTTTGTTGCAGACGTACAACAGATGCATTTATTTGATTCAGGAGAGACTTGAGCATTTTCTTTTCTTTCTCAGTCACTCAATGAGCTCCTAGAGACAGCAGATGCACCTTTTGAGGTTATCGCGGGGTTCATCCAGACAATTTCTCTAACGGTTCCATGGGCTGCCCTACTGCACGAAAACTGTTCCCTGGAGATCAAAGGTTTGGAGATGGTGCTCAGACCAAGGCCGAGAGTGGGTAAGTCGAGTCAGCCTCTTTGAATAAAGCATTTAGATCGATGTGAAACATGTAGTCTTATTGTAACATGTTTAAAAGTTGACAGAAAAGTCAATAACTGTGTCACCGCTGGCTGTTCCTCCAGCATCTGGCACAGAGCCCATGTACTGGTCCAGTTTCATGACGAGCAGCATGCAGCTTGCCAAAGAATGTCTCAGCCAGAAACTCACAGATGATATGGGAGAGAGCTTCCAGCCTTTCGAGGGATTAGAGAAGTTTGCAGAAACGATAGAGACAGGTACGGTGTGTCTATGCTGCTAGGCAACATTCAAACCAAACATTGTAACCAGCCTATGTCTATTTAAAGTCATTTCTTTTATTTTTCCATCGTGCAGTTCTGAGAAGAGTTAAGGTGACATTTTTGGATACTGTCCTCAGAGTCGAACACATTCCCGAACATTCTAAAACTGGAATCGCCCTTGAGATTCGAATAAAAAAGTAAGTGGGGACTGTCCATGGGATATCAGGCAATCTCCAAAATATTCTAATTATTTTTCAAAAATAACTAACTACTCTTCTAGAAACTCCAGCCTTCATCCACTATCACTTTAAAGTCCTTGATCAGGATTTGACAAGCAATCAGAAAAGTATTCACACTGTGCTAAACAAGCTGCAGCTAATAGTATGAAAGTTATCACTATTAAACTGCAGGTCCTTGTTAAGCTCATCGTGTTCTGCTGTTGCTTTCAGGATTGTTTACTGCGATGAAACAGACGAGGAGAGCTCCAGTGTGAATGTGCATCAGCCAACCACATTTGCACATAAAAACTTGCAGATGGAAGACATGACCGTGTTTTGGGATGAGTTCTCAGATGTGTCCCGTGCTGGTTGTCAATCTTCACCCACTCCAACGGTTAGTGTAGTAAGTCTTTGAAATTTGCCATGAAACTGTATGTATGTATCAGCGTTTAACAACATGTTTTTCTTATTTTGCAGGAAAATGAGCCAAAACTTTCACCTAGCTGGAATCCCAAAATCATATGTGAGCCTCATCCCCAGTTTACAGAGCCTGTTTCCTCCACAACACCCTTTGAACCTGTGCAGGTCGGGAGCCTCTGTGGTCAAATTGAGTTGTCCCTCACTCTGAAAAACAACATGGCTATGCCTGGAGCAAAGGTAAATCAGTCATTATTAAATCAATATAATAAGCTATGGGTATTTGTTACTAACCAGTGTGTTTTACATGCTTTGCTTTTCAGCTGGATGTTGTTGGACATATTGATACACTTATTATTCTGCTGTCCCCACGGCAAGTTCATCTTCTTCTGGACCTGTGTGGAGCTTTCTCTGGTGGAGGTGAGAAACCCTCTGTGGAAAGATAAAGGAGAACATGTGGATCAAGCAGGGTTATAATGTTACATAATGTGCTAAATACATATGTTAAGAAGAGAGTATCTTCCTTCCCTTTGTGTGAAGGTGCACAGGAATGGGCCAAGGATAGAAAGAGCCGACCAATACAGCAAGAGGATGAGTATCGACTCCACATGGAGCTGAACCGCTGTCTGAAGAAGGACACTGCTGGGCCAGGGACTGACGCAGACCTCTTTGAGAGCCAGACCACCAGAACTGTGTCTAGTCGAGGTTGGACTGAGATGCCCTAGCCCTAGAGTTTTAGACACATCCGAAGTCATGGTTGCATTTAACTAATGACATGTCTTTTTTTTTTCTTCCTTTCCTTTGATTTTTTTTTTTGTGTTTGGTGTAGATGATGTGTTCTTCTCCATGGCAGACATGGACATGTCTCACAGCTTGTCATCCCTTCCTCCTCTGGGTGAACCCCCCACCGTTGACTTGGACCTGTCCCTCAATAGCAACTACTCTGCCTCACCAGGAGAATCTCCTTCTGGAAATGCCACAGTAAGTCTTCGCCTGTTTGACTGCAGTCATGAAGACACATTGAAATAAGTGCAGGGTGACTAATAAGTCCATTAGTCAATAGACAAAAAAGAGATAAGCGATTTATCGTAAAATTCTTTCTAGTTTTCTTGTTATGTCAGTTTTATACAGTTTTATGTGAAATAAAACTGACATTTAAAGGCATCACATTGGACTTTAAGGAACTGGGATGGAATTGTTTGCCCATTTCCTGACATTTTGTAAACCAAATAATTGAGAATTAAGAAAATAATCAGCTGAAAATATTATTATGATAATTCAAATTTGATCATAAGAGTTCCCTGTGGTCTTGTTACTCTCCTAAATACTGATATCCTCAGTAAAGTGCATTACAATAACAATTCATTTTTGTGCTGGTAAAACTACGAGGTTTATATTTGACACTTCAGTGTTTTAGTTTCTGTGGTTAAATTCTCCCAAATGAGCTTCTGTTGTTAAACTATGTCTAACATCATGTCTGTGTTTGTAGGCTCTGTGGGATGATTACATGGATGTCCCCCGACAAAGAGAAAAGCACACTAATGAAAGTCCCGCCCAACCGGATTCCCATTTCCCTCAAAAATTACTGAGACAGACATGTAAGTATCACAATGTACCTGTTTATGTTTTACATACTTTATACACTACATTTAACTACTGAATACAGTTACACCTGTGGCACTGTGCTGGAAGATGGAAAATATTTTTGTCGGATTTCATTCTAACCAGAGATATCATCAGCATGCCTTCCCGATTAGACCTTTATTTATATTTGGTTGTAGATATGATAGTCAGTGACTCCGGCTGGTCTCTTACAAACCTAACCTTCTGTTGCACATGGTTATCATTAAAACACTGAAATGAAGTATTTTGTGCATTTGTTTTTCAGCCCATCCAACGAAAACGCACGGTGATGAGTCCAGGCCAGAGCTGGTGTTGAGGTTAACTCTGAGTAGCCTGGCTGTGGCCGTCCTCCACATCGACCCGCTGCCCCCCCCAGATGCTTCTCCCAGCCCCCTCGGCCCCATGGCGGCACAGTTCTTCAACATGGTGGGCCCGGGCCGGCTCGCTCCAGCTGCTTTCCTTCAGTCTCGGACAGTGTTTAACCAAGCTTGTCCCCATGACCATTTAAGGTGGCCTTTTTACATATTTTCTGCAAGGTTACACTTGATTTTTCATGTAAGTGTTTTATGTCTGTCTGATCTGGGGTTTATATGTGCAGATTTGTGGGCCAGGGCCTGAAGATCAGCTATGAGCACTGTCAGGGGTCCAGTCTGCGGACTTTCAGCACGGACGTCTCCCTGAACCGGATGGAGTTCCTGGAGTGTCTGTTTCCCTCTGAGGCCGCCATTGGTGGCTCCCAACGAGGCATTCAGTACACTGAGGTTAGTGTTTCCAGCCTTAGCTTAGCCTATTGTGCAGTTTTGGTTGGTTACACACTGCATATATACATTCAATACGCCTTGGGGTGTTGCAATATACCATTAGCAAAGATACCCATGATATTTGAATATCATCTTAATAAGTCACATATTTTTTATTCCAACACCTCTTACATATATTTCCTGTTTGTTCCTCTTGTACGCTTTTGTGCAGTTAAGGATACAGCCTTCCCATCTCCATCTCAATACAACAATATGTTTAGTTTAAATCATTAACCAACATAAAAGCCTAAAGATGCATTTGATAAAATTATTATTATTTTTCATTAAAAAAAACATCATGACAGGTTTTTTGGGCAGTGACATGTTATAATATATAATGTGCATGATTTCGTGACAGCCGATGTTACACATGGCATGAGAGTTTCTCACTTCATTTTTTGTCACACCTCAGCTGCTGACATTTGACACCCCTGATGCTGCTGCGCCACTGACCAGCTGCCTCCACCTGCTGTACAAACAGGCCGAGCGCAGGGGCCCTCAGGTAACAGCATTTGTTAGTCCAATACAAAACCACAGCACTACTTAACATTTAAATACATTATCAGCGTTGTTGTCCTGCTTTTCCTCAGTCAAATCATTTGTTTGTGTGTGCAGGGCGGCCAGGTTCGCCTCAGCACCATTCCTAGGAAAGCAGAGATCCAGGTGGAGCTGGGCCCTGTGCGCTGTGAGCTGGACATCAGCATCGTAGACCGCCTCAACTCCTTGTTACAGCCTCAGAAGCTGGCCACCACAGAGTTGATGGCCTCCCACATGTACACATCCTATAATAAACATGTCAGCTTGGTAAGGGCTTCCTCAGAACTACACATGTATTCATATTTCTGAAATGATATGTAAAAGTAGTAAGCCACTGACATGAACTGAGATGGAAAAGGTAAAACAGTTGTATACTGAATGTCTAGGCTCTCTTACATGTCTAATTATGTGGTTTTTTTAAACTCATTTCGCAGCATAAGGCCTTTACAGAGGTTTTCCTCGATGACAGCCACACTCCCACCAACTGTCATGTATCGCTGACGGTCAATGCTCCTTTGCTTGGCCTTGCAATCCGCTTCCCCATCCCTGACCTGCGCTCAGATCAGGAGAGGGGCCCTTGGTTCAAGAAGTCCCTACAGAAGGAAGTACTCTACCTGGAGCTGGAAGACCTGGAAATGAAGACAGAGTTCATGGGTGGCAGCTCTCCTGACCAAACCAAAATGGAGCTCACTTTCAGGGAGCTTACTGGTATGTGGTCAAATGTTTTAATCTAAAATTCCCTTTGATGATTTTACTATCTCCCTAACTGATTTTTATTTGTATTCTTTGAACAGGGAAGTTTCAGGAGGAGCCGGATCAACCAGCTGTTCGGTTCTTCAGGGTGTCCCACACCATGGATGGAGACATGACGACATCTGAAAGTGTCAAATTTGATTGGCCGAGGTAAGTTGATCTAACCATCCTCAGCCCTATCAGTCCATAACAGGGGTGCCTCTCATTGATATTGCATCTCTTTGGTCAGGGTTGTCCTAAAGATGAACCCCACAGCAGTCCACTCTATCCTTGAGCGGGTGACGGCTGAAGATGACGAGGGGGCCGAGGACCATTCCCTTGAGGAAGAAGAGGAGGAAGGGGCTGCCCATTCACTGAAGGATGTCTGTGACTTTGGGAAACCAGAGCCATCGCCCTTTTCATCACGAAGGGTTATGTATGAGAATGAAGAGGTATGTCCTGGCCAAAGGGAAAAACATTTGAATTTACAGCCAACTACTGCTTTTGTAATTACATGTGAACTTGCATGTCTGCTTTAAAACTTTGAAAAAATGCAATTGAGCGAAATACATTGGATTAAAAATATATCCAGGTGTATAAAAACGCCCTCATTTATTTATGCAAGTCTGCTCTCTTTATACATAGTATCATTCTCAACATGATCTCAATTTAGACCATTTATAAGGCATGCTATCAATGCACGAATATGTGTGATATTATAAAAACACTATTTAGACTATAAGTAGTTATGCAGCCAACATATTTCCTTATATTTGAAAAAGAAATGTTTTTAATTTGCCTAATTCAAGAGTAGTTGTTTCAGTCCTGATGAAGGTATCGGTCCAAAGCAGGTTGCAGGTGTAATCATTTGCATTCAGAGGAGCGAGTTTATTCTGATGGATGTTGTGTAATGTATTACGAATGCATCATTATGCAAACAACGACATGAGCACTGCTTTGCATGCCAACCTGTTGACAGAGCAAGTGTTGACATGACCAAGTTTAGATCATCTTTATTTTTATTTTTACTCCAGATGGTCATCCCTGGTGATGTTGCTGAGATGACGGATTTCCAGGAGAAAACCATGAACAACTCTCGCTTCATCCTTGACTTGTGTTTCCCCAATGTGCAGTTAGTGCTGCCCAGCAAGGCATTTTATGAGAAACTACACAACAGGTACCACATTGGCTTTGTTTTTCACATGTAGTAGCTGAACATCAAAATATATACTTACCCCTCCATCTTCCATTAATTCATTGTATATTCCCAATATTTTAGGATAAACAATGACCTGCTGCTGTGGGAGCCCACTGCCCCCTCTCCAGTGGAGACGGTGGAAAGCATGCCATATGGAGTGGGGCTCTCTGTGGCCAGTCAGCTGATCAACACCTACTCCAAGGACAGCTTCAGCCAGTTCCGCTCCACCGGCCCCGAAGGTGAGGCAACAATAAAACATTTCCCAGTCATTTGCATTGTGTCAGGTTATTTTGTATTTTTTTTTAATTAGGGACAAGAAGCATTGAGAGTTGCAGAAGCACCAGAATACATCTGTTGATAGCTAAAGCTGTCATTAGTGGGTAACATCTTAAAGTAAGAATGAAAATAAGAATAATAAAAACATTAAATATACCAGAATCTCAGGTCAGGATTTTGATGTCTAAATCTACAATTTCCTCCTGATATACTTCAGGTTGTAGAAATGTCTACATTGAAATTGTTGTTTAAACCATCAAGTGATTGTCTCATCATTCACTTGCTTTGTGTTGTGCTTACAGATGAGACCAGTGGGTCAGACGAGGAGACCATGCACTATTACTGTCCTGTCTCTGACCTGGGCCTCAGGTCCCGCAAGAAGAAGAAACCCAAAGCCCAAAGCAAGACATCCCAGAGCATGTTCTCTGTCATCATCAGTGTCAACCACGGCCTGGTGGCTCTTCAAACTAACACAAAGGTTCAAACAGTTCACAGTGTTTTATCCAGACATTCTTTGTATCTGGTTTTATGCAAAGAAGAATTAACTTTCCATGTTTCTCCCAGAAGGAAGACAAAACCATACTGAAAAACAAACATGGCGAGTTCTGGCTGGAGGTGAAGAATGCTGTGCTGTTCAGTGTGACGCAGTACGAAGGCTATAAAGACCAACACTACCTCTGCTTCCACACCAGTAACATTTGCATGTATCATCAAGGTAAACCGACTGCACTACAATATCATCTAATGCTGTTGTGTGTATGAGGTATCCTGTCATAATGTAACCTATATATGGATTTCTCCTCTATAACCATACTGTTTCTACATCACTCTTATGCCTCTCCCTCTGTTGGTGTGCTCAGGACTTGTGGATGGAGGCGCGTCTGGCTCAGATGTCAAGTTGCCATGCAGGACTCATCCCCACTGGTTAGAGCCAACCATCTACCAATCAGAGACTTCCCCTGAGAGAGCCTCGACACCCTCAGAGTGTATTGGTCTGGAGGCTCGCAGCATGCTGTCTGTCGCTGTTAAAATCTCATCACAGAATGCAGAGCGCAATGTCAAGGTACATTACCCAAATCACTGACGGGTAAAAGGCCAAGCCGGGTGAAAGAACAGCTGTAGTTCACCTCGCTGTCTGTTGAAATGTGTGGCATTGCTGGTGAAGAAACATACTTTTTAGACCAGTCCCAGTTGTGAGCAGTTTCCACATACAGTGATGTTCAGTTTGTTACATTTGAATAGTTTTAAGGCTTAAAGATGTGAAACTACAATACACAGTGGGATGTCACCGATTGGTTTGATGTTGTTTTGAAGCTTCGAGACTGGCACTTTTGCCGTCGTCATCCCAGATACCTAGCTGGTTTTACGTGATTTAGCTAGATGTAGAGTGTGAACAGTTTCCCCATAGTGATGTTCAGTTAGTTACATTTGAATCGTTTTTAGAGGCCTAAAGATGTGAAGCTACCACAGGCTCTGGGATGTCACCGATTGGTTTGAAGTTGTTTTGAAGCTTCAAGGTTCACACTTTTGCTGTCCAATGCATCTCAGACTCACCCCAGATACCTAGCTGGTTTTACGTGATTTATCTTGTCACTTTTTGTCAAATTGGCTAGATGTAGAGTGTGAACAGTTTAGCGATCATACAACTTTTGACTTTGTGTCAACAGGGCTTAAGTCAATATTTGAATCCTGGGCAACATGATGATATGTTGATTATTGGATTATTCCTGACACCCAGGGGCGGACTGGGACTAAAATGCAGCCCTGGACACTGACCCAGTCCGGCCACATGAAATGTCAAATGTTAGAAATCCGCTGTTTATTATTTAAAGTTTTACGTCCGATTCGCTCCTTTTTTCCTCTCTGTACACAGCTCCAGTTTGGGCATTGGCCTGTCATCCGATTTCATTTTTAGTTGCTGCTGCCTGTAGCGGAAGTTTAGTAAAATTATTTTTGATGAAATACTCCAAATCTCCACCCTCCATAATTGCACTTGCTTCAGTTGCTTGCTACTTTTTAAGGGCGGTAATGACAGTTACAGTACGAACTGAAGTTGATGCAATTTGATTGGATTGTGAGACATGACGTGAGCCTCATCTGATTGGTCAATCTCTCGATTTGTTTTCACCAAGGGAAGCCAATTTCGGCTAGCCTCCTCTCGCAACAGAGAGTGCAATCTACTGTTTCACCATAACATCTAGAGGGGCGCTGTTTCACTCTTTGTAAAATACTCAATGAGAATGGGGGAGAGATGGGCCGGCAGAATAATTACCGAAACTAAACGAAGTGTTTTTATTTATTTATTAAATTGTAACTACAATTCCCTTGGCCTCCAGGAGAAAACGCCACTGAGTTCAAGGGATAATTCTCACCCACCTCTTGCTCTTGCCCTGCACTTGTGCCAGCTGGTTCTTCCACTAGCTCAACTCTGTCCCTCATCATGAACGCAGGAGGCTGGCTGTATATCTGAACTCGCGCCCTCATCATTCTCTTCATCATCTTGCACTTGTTCTAAGCTGCTGCTGATAGTGCTTGTAGCAGCGCTGCTGCCAAAAAGGTCTGTCAATTTGCGACATTTATAGGCTTCACCGACGAGTGACTTCACCTTTTTTTCTCTTGCCTTCTCGGCCCCACCTTTTTCTTTTCGTTTTCTTTGATTTGTATCCATGTTTTTTCATTCTCCCTGTCTGCCGTGGCGTCTAATCCCTTCTCTTCGTGTGGCCGGTCTTTTTTCTTCTTAGTGTGTGATTATTTGACAGATAAGAACCACACAACTGCATTAGCGGCCGCTAATGCAGCGCAACTTAAATGATGACGTTAAACAATTTCTTTTTTAAAGGGCCGGCCGGCGGTCAACGGCCCTTGACGACCGGCCGTTCCAGATTCTACAGATGGCCAGTCCGCCCCTGCTGACACCACATCTGCGCTGTGGCTCCTGTTTCCACCACATTCAGTCAACATTTCCCCATTTGGCAGAACTGGTGTTTAAAATATCATTCCGATTTTGTTTTTCTGCAGGAGTTCCTGGTTGCTGTTGGAGTGAGAGGAGCCACGCTGCAGCACAGAGTGGTCTCGCCCAGCCTGGGCTGGTATGACCAGGTAGGCTTTGCACAACCTCTTTAATTATTTTGCCTTCACACAGATGTTCAGCAAACAGTGGAAGAAAATGATGCAACACATCTGTAATCTTAATACCATTTTCTGTTTAACAGATTGTCGACTTTCTGAATGTTTCCGATGAGCCTGTGTTGGGTTATGCCCCTCCGACGTCTGTCACCACCTTACATTTACACCTATGGAGCTGCTCTCTAGACTACAGGTAATTATAGACTAAAGACCTCCCACTAAATGAGTTTATGTGTAATATGAGTTATATGTTATCTGTGTGTGTTTTCTAATTAGTTTTTTTCTTGACAGACCCCTTTACCTGCCAATCAGATCATTGTTGGTTGTAGAAACATTCAGCATCTCCAGCAGTGTCTCTCTCGACCACTCTTCTTCAACGCTCAGGTATAAGCAGGCTACTGGTGTTTCTGATACAAAATCGAGAAATGTAATGACAATTGAGTCAAAATATGTTTTATTCACAGGATAATTTTGGATGAAGCAGCTTTGTTCCTCTCAGACAAGAGTAACGTTGTCTCCGTCAATCTGGCGCGCGGTAAGATGACCACCAAGACCTATTTAAAAGGCTGCTTCGAACAATTTCAATGTGTTGATCAATGTTAGCCTTTGTTTATTTGTCACAGATTATGTCCAAGTGGTAGACATGGGTACTTTGGAGCTGAGGATTACAGCTGTCAAACCTGGAGTGGACGGAAAGTTGGTAAGAGTTGTCTGTCTTTAGATGACATTCATGTTTTTTAATGTGTGCTCTTGAAAATATGGTTGAAATTAAACATTTTGACTGTCTCTTGGCGTGTAGCTGGAGCCCAGATTTGAGCTGCGCTGTTCCAGTGACGTTATTCACATCAGAACGTGTTCGGACTCCTGCGCCGCCCTCATGAACCTCATTCAGTATGTGGCCAGCTACGGAGACTTACTGCCCCCTGCAGAACCAGAAGCCAAGCAGAGCAGCACAACACAAAGAGCCAAGGTCAGCACTAACGCTAACATACAGTAGCTACAATAGGATTTAAAAAAACTCAGTTGGTCATACGTGTTTAAAACGAGTGTTTTTGTACAGGTGGAGCGTACCAGCCGGCCCACATCTCAGACTCTGTTGCTCGCGGAGACAGAGCAGCAGATGTTGCAGGACCTGATGAGTGAAGCTATGGAGGAGACCGACGGGCAGCAGGCACCAGGGCTGCAGCAGAATGGTGAGGTTCAGTAGATATTAAAGTTTTAGCTCCATAAATGATACAGCTGAACTAGAGGTTATTCTTTTTGTACACATCCATAGGTGCATGTGAGGAGCCAAATCAAGACCACGACCCGCCTCGCTCAGACCTATTCTTGTTCCCGGATGAGAGTGGGAATTGTATCCAAGATTCAAGCCCCACTTACCCCATGCTTCACTCACCTCTCATCACTCCTGTCCCTAACTTGGCCCAAGAGACGGACGACTTTTGTATCCTGGAGACACCCGGGTCCAGAGGACAGGTCAGGACACACTCCTTCACACAGTTATGTTTACAAGAAACTCAAAGTGTGTGTTGGCTCACTGTGAGTTATATGTGTTTCAGGATCTTGACCAAGAGCCGGTGGTGAAACTTCTTACCTCAGATCCTGTGGAAATCAAAGATGATTACTTCAGTCAGCCTCTAGATGGGAGCGATTCCAGCCGCGGGGCCATGAACTTTCCCACCCCCGAGGTGCGCTACCTCATCAAAGAGATATCTGTCATCTGGCACCTGTATGGCGGGAAAGACTTTGGAGGTGCAACTTTCACACCCTCTCCTGCAAGAAGCCGGGGGTGAGCAAAACAACAAGTGACCGTGCACACACTATTACATGTGCTCAACAGACTTGTTTGATTCTACCCTTTTCTCTGCCTTGCAGGACTACACCCCATTGCTCCCCCTCTCAAACTCCAGTCAGACAGGCCAAGGCTTCAGGACGGGCCGGAGGCGGAAGAGGAAGGAACGCCGACGTCCTGATGGAGATACAACTCAGCAAAGTAAAGTTCCTCCTCGACTGGAATGAGCCTTAGGCTGCGGCCACACGAGGACGAATTTGGTCGTTTGCGTTACTGTTTAGTGTCATATAGACCGTTCGGCCACACGAGGACGACCGAATATGGCACTAAACGACTGAGGAAACGATAACGGGTCCCAAGGTGGATAGAAAGGCATACGCAACTCTCTGGGGGGTCAAACGGCTCCGTGTGTACGCCCTATACGAACATTTTCAGATCACTGATAGTGATTGCGCCCCGCCTCTCCCCACCTCTTCTGCTCACCTCCGCTTACCCCGCGCCAGTGCTGAAGTGTTTCGCCACCAACAACAACAACAATGGCGGATCGCAGAGTTGCTATCGTGCTCCGGACGCTATTGACCATGCTACAGTTGTTTGTGCAACATCTACAGCAATAATGATGAGGCAATAGCCCCGCCTCTCCCCACCTCTGCTGCTCACCCCCGTGTCAAAGTAAACTGCACCCTGAATTCAGATTATTTATCTTTCTCTCGATATGGACACGCAGCTCTGCTCACCTGCAGCTCCTCCCGCTGCAGCAAAACACACACTTCAAGTCAGATCATCACCCTTAGCTATTTTAATTACCTCTCAAACTCCCTAAGCTAGTTATAAATATGTTTATTTTTACTGTCGGCCGGGTCGCTCATTACTGGATCAGCTGCTGCATGAGACAGACACTGACGCTGTCCGAAGAGAGGGAGGAAAAAGAGAGGCTCCGTGTATTTTATTATTATATTATATAGAGTCGTTATTCATTTGTTTTAAAGCTCAATAAATAACAAAGAAGACCTTTGACCGGCACTTTTATAATTTTGTCCGGAAGATTTAAACTTTAATACACGCTGACTGGCGAAAAACTCTGCCCGGTTCCCTCGGCCCCAACCGCGGAGAATAAACAGAAGGGCAACCATGACAACCATGCTTCTTCGCTGCTTTTGTGGAGGAAGTTACAGCGCCACGTACAGGCTCCTGCATGTACTGCAGCTTCTCCAGCGGTTGGAGCTAAACGGAGCGGTCTCGTGTGGACAGACACTATCCGGATTGCGTGTGGACGGAAGCTTGTTTGCGTTTGCGTTAATCCTATGCGTTTAGCCGTTTTCGTCCTCGTGTGGCCGCAGCTTTAGTGGCTAATTACAGTGTCCTTATAGCATTTTCCAGCATCTTATTTTCAAATTTCAATGAGGAGAGAAGAACGCTAAATCAACACATGCCCATAGTCTACTTACATATACCTTACGTCATAGCTTCACCGTTCACAATCTTGTCTTTGACTTTTTCCCTAGGTGAGATTTCAGCATGAGGTGTACCCACAGGCCCAGGTGGCTTCTGGGCCAGCGATGGATCAGCCAGTCTCTCGGCAGGTGTTTATCGTGCAGGACTTGGAGATTCGAGACAGACTGGCTACCTCACAGATGAACAAGTTCCTCTATTTGTATTCCAGCAAAGAAATGCCTCGAAAAGCCCACTCTAACATGGTGAGGGATCCAACACACTCACATTAACACAGTCAAGTTGTGGCTTTGTGTAACGTCTTTCTTCTTTTGTCTCAGTTGACAGTGAAGGCGTTGCACATGTGTCCGGAGTCAGGCCAGGCTCCTCAGGAGTGCTGTTTGCGTGTTTCACTGATGCCTCTTCGCCTCAATATTGATCAGGTAAAATCTCATGCAGATACGTATATTAAATTTAAGATAAGATAAGATATGGACCTTTATTTATTCATTTATCCCTGTATGTACCAGCATCTTCAGCAACATTAGGGTGAAAGTCTTGTTTTTTGTTTGTTTGAAGGACGCACTATTCTTCCTCAAGGACTTCTTCACCAGTCTTGCTACTGAAGTAGAGTTTTTCTCCCCGCCTACTCAAGAAGGTCAAATCAATTCCCAAATACCTAAACTCAGACATTGAACAAAACCTTCACTTTGAAACACTGACTCGTGATAATATTTGTTCTGCAGCTGTGTGTGTGACCACAAAGAAAGCGTCTGCCCCAGAGATCTCCTGCAGCTTCTCCAAGCAGGCGGGCAGCAGCCAGGACCCGGCCCCCATCATCTCAGTGCCTGCTCAGAGACGCATGAGCCACAACGGTTACTCCACATGTGGTACGGAGGAAGTGACTGACGACGAAGCCTCCACTCCTTCCTTCCCAGACCAACCAATCTTCTTTAGGTCTGTGTTAAATAACCAAACAATGAAACCTCTGTAAAGAAAAAAGGAATAGCTTGTTTCATGTTTGCCAACGTTTTCTTTTCCTAACAGGGAGTTTCGATTTACCTCTGAGGTTCCCATTCGCTTGGATTACCATGGGAAACATGTAGCAATGGAGCAGGTAAATCATCTAAGAGGGTTTTGTATTAATATCACATTATTTAACTTGTGCTTTTTGAATGATTTAAGGGCGTCTTTGTTTCAGGGAACATTTGCAGGGATCATTATCGGGTTGACGCAGCTTAATTGTTCAGAGCTGAAACTGCGGCGCTTGTGTTATAGACAAGGGTATGTTTATCTCAGTAATATCTCACACCCCATTGTGTTGCTTATTATTTAATATCATGAAAGTAGTAGACCTTATTAAAAGGTGTTGAACATACTCAGAACTAATACTCTTTCCCAGGAAATTAATCCTTTTCTAATATGGGTTTCAGATTATTAGGTGTGGATAAGCTGTTTTCCTATGCAATAAACGAGTGGCTTAACGACATAAAGAAGAATCAGCTTCCAGGACTCCTGGGGGGTGTGGGGCCCATTCACTCTCTGGTCCAGCTCGGTGAGTTATATACAGGGTATGAATCCAGTCACAGGCGTTTTGTGTTATCAAGTGAAGCTACATTACACAATGTCCTTCGCTTTAATGGTTATTGGATTGACTTACCGTTTGCATATCAAACCTAAAACAAACGAGCTATAGGCACAGTAACTACAGTCAAGCACTAATGAGAGGAGATTTAAGTTTTAGTTTAATTAGATTTGGTTACACGGTTAAAAAAAGATATATTGTTAATCAATGATCAACATATAATACATATGCATTTGTCTTTTTACATTTGTATACATTTCCTCTGTTTTATACAATAATTAGAAATTATATAAATGATTACATTTTATGATATTTAAATATACTCATATATTCACACATTGTGGCTCTTACACTTAGTCAACAATGACAAAACACTTAAATTAGGACAAGTGATATAATGAGCTAGACCTATTACTGCTTGTCTTTTTTGAACCCGTTTCAATTCCTATTCAATACAATCAGTTTATCGTTACCTCTTGGCAGCTTTTACAAATGTAAGCCATAACTGCAGAATATTTTTTTTTCCAATATTTAAAAAAGGATAAAACCAAGGTTAATCAATGTCTTTGAAGCTTGGGCAAAGTGTAATTCATGATTTCCTTGAATAAGTGCAGTGAAAGTAATTTACAGTATATGAGCCTCCTACTTCTGGTGTGTCTCTTAGGTAATGTCTTCCCTGTCCTTAACATGATTGTTCTGTTCAGTTCAGGGATTCAGGGACTTGGTCTGGCTCCCGATTGAGCAGTACAGGAAAGACGGTCGGATAGTCCGTGGGTTCCAGCGCGGCACGGCCTCCTTTGGAACTTCCACTGCTATGGCCGCTCTGGAGCTCACCAACAGGATGGTGCGCACAATCCAGGTAAAGACCCGTTTCCACCATTACTAAATTACTAAACCATTTACTAGTAAAGTCATTACGATACATCTGACATTCTTGTGTTTTGTGTTGTTTTTAGGCCGCAGCAGAGACGGCCTATGACATGGTGTCCCCAGTGCCTGATGAGAGAGACACGAAGAGAATAAAACGCTTCTCCCATTACGGACTGGCTCATCAGCCGGTGGACCTGAGAGAAGGTGTAGCCAAAGCCTATACTGTCGTAAAAGAGGTAAACAAATCTAAAGATACCATGACCAATATTTTCACTTCACTGGGCTACTTCATTCGTATGTGGTTATTTGCCACAAGCTGTCATAAATTGAATCAAGCTTTAAGCCACATTTTTACAAAACACTATTTTGGTTGGATAAGGCAGCCCCTGATAACACCACCTAAACTGTAGGACTCGTAATTGGACGATGCTGACTGCAATGAAAGACTCAACGCCACCAAACTCCATCTTATGTTATTGTTTTGATTGAAAGACCCCTCGGTGCAGAAAATGGCATATTGAGAATGTAAGTGAGAGAAACTGTTTTTAATGAGGAATTGGTGTTGTTTCTATCAACAGGGCATCACAGACACAGCCCTGACTATCTATGACACAGCCACCCGGGAGCATGAGCAGCGCGGCATGACAGGGGCAGTGGGGGGGGTTCTCCGCCAGCTGCCCCCAGCTGTGGTGAAGCCCCTCATCATGGCCACTGAAGCCACCTCCAATGTGTTGGGCGGAATGAGGAACCAGATTCACCCTGATGCACGCCAGGAGGAGTCTCAGAAATGGAGGCAGGGCGAGGAGTAACACTTATTGCCATATGGTACCTGAAACCATGACTGTGCAGAATAAATGTGTCGGAAACTTTCTTCAGAACGTTGTTTTGAATAGGAACATCTCAGAAGTGCTCATACAGCCCTGGTGTAAATAAAATACTGTTTTGAGCTACTGTGATTAAGCTTGTGTCCGCTTACCAGTTCCCTCACAGTGCCTTCATGGTTATCAGCATCGTCTAACTGTACGTTTAATCAAAGGGATGGATGAAGATTGATGGATTTGTAAGCCACACATCGTCTTTATGTGGAAAATGTTCTGCTAGCGGATAGATAATAACATTATAAATACTAAATCATAACAATGAAGAAAAATAGGCTGTTGTCTCATGAGGTGCAACATCGGCTTCATTCTCAAGCAGCTTTGTTTACAATTTGTGTGTGGGGGTTGGTGTCAACAAACATAAATATAGGTGTAATGACCCTTAATTAATTGTACTTTGTTATTTACTGTAAATATCCCCCTAATGTGTAACATTTCATGCAAACTGAATGTGTTACAGCTGTGTAAAGTTCTGTTGTCAGCACTTCTATGTGACTAAGGTTAACTCGCTTATATTAATGACCGGTGGGAGGAGTACCCTAACTTGTTATAAAGTTTCACCATTTTCTTTTGAGCTGTGATCAAAGTTGTGGGATTTTCACAATAAGCTGCTGTTATAAAAAGCTGCTTTAAAATGTAAAAATAGTTTCTAATGTTGTGTGTGTCATTCTGACACCCTCATTTTCAGATGATTCAAAACCATGAAGCAAAGTCTTAATATCCTGCACAATTGTTTTGTTGTGTATATTTGACTGATGATACTAGTTGTGAAATGTTGTGTTGCAGGCTTTTGATTTGCCTATTTTGTTGTTTATGTGGACAGGATAATATTTCATGTACATAATTGTACAGTTCAATTTGTATTAAAAGCATGAAAGTGAAATAAAAACGGTTAGATTAAGAAGAGTAGTGGTTGGGTAGCTATGATATTTACATTTCATAACTAAATGTAATTGAGTTGAACGTTTCTATATCTTATGCTGAAACATTTACAATATTTGATCAGATATAGGAACAAAAGGTATTATTCAAATTGCCATGATTTTCTATTACTTTTTTATTCGATGTACGTGTTTTTTTGTGATTCGCAGCGTTTGTCACGAACAGTTTTATTTTGAAATATCGGACGTTACATCGGAAGTTGTCTTTTTGCCATGGAAACAGGAGGACAAAGAATATGTTGAGTATATCGTAAGGTTTATAACCGTTTACTGTGACACTTTATAGTGATGGAGGACGACTTATTAGCTGATGTGAGAAGTTTTTCTTTCGAGAATCCACTCACTGAGGAGGAGCAAGAGTTACTTTACCTTCGTGCACGCTCGGCTGGACTGACGTTTTGCGGGTGCGCGCACGCATCTTTCCTATGTAAACTGGTTCACTCATTGAGGTAAATGATATGTAGGCCTAGAGTTAATCAAAACACAGACAGGAAACTTCACTATTATTTTCCCCACTGCTATATGTTTATGTTTTAAGTTATTCTGATTGATTTACGTTTACATTTACAGATGTCTCATCAAAAGCCGCAGAGCAAACAGAGACTCATCGGTACCAGGAGAAGACAGCGACCTCTGCGTTGGGATCATTGGGATGGGTCACATGGGGAGACAGTTGCTCACCTCCCTCCTTGAAAAGTCTGGCATCAAACCATCACAGATTAAGATCTCCAGTAGAACACCAGACTCGGCAGGTACATTGGCAAAATAAGAAACTAACTGGACTCGAAACACCATAGATATACATTTAAAAACACTAAAATCCCATACAAATAAGTGTCTTACTTCTCTGATGTAGGAATACAATTTGATATTGGGTCACATTACATTGAAGCGGTTGAACATTAATTAGACTTTCCAATAAAGAGTTTGCTGAATTTTCATTTATTAATCATATAAAAATATATTTATTATATAAAAAACATTACATGAAAGCTATTGAAAAAAAATTAAAAAGAGCATGAATTCCCTTAGAAAATATTCATAAATGATAGAAGAAGCACTTGGATCCAATAAACAGAGGTGTTTTTTATTTGTCAAATGTAGAATCTATTCCATTCTCGTCTTATATACTCTAAATCCTGTCCATGTGTTTGCCTTGCTGCTTCCCTATTTCAGTGGAATTTATCCAGAAAGGAGTTGAATGTTTATTTGACAATCGCAGACTGGCAGCGTGGGCAGATGTTCTGTTCCTCTGCTCTCTGCCCTCTCACCTCCCCAAAGTCTGTGCTGATCTCCACTCTCACCTGTCAAAGAGCTGCCTTGTGTACAGCTTCACTTCTGCTGTGCCTGTCAACAGGTACTCACACACTCAAACACAGACAGCATTGTGGATTTTCAGTCATTGGTATTCAGTTCCTTTTGATCTTGTATCCCAGATTGGCACAGCTTCTAGGACACGACTTCATTCTCAAACCACAGTATGACTTTGTCGCCTGTGACACTGCAGATGTGGTGCTAACCTGCACTCATCTGACCACGGCTTTGACAGATCATTTCCTTATAAAGGCATCGTGTCCTCTTACAATGAGCAGTATGTATTTCATTATTGCAGACTTTGCAGTTTCTGTTCAGAGCTTGTGTAATGTTATATAAAATAAAAGAGAAAGCCTCTGAAATGTGGTGCAGTGATGCATCACACTTGATTTGAAGTATAACTGCCTAAGCTGACTTGTAATTCCTATTTTTAGGTGGCATTTATCTTGGTCTGAGCTGGGTGTGTGCAGTATTGTACAGCCTGCTAAATATATGCACCTCTACCAGTCTGGGATCCAGTGATGCTCTCTCTCTTATCAACAGAATCCTGAAAGAGAAATGGCCACTCGCTGTGGATTTAAACACACACAGTTTCATCAGTGCATCATCTACCCTGCTTACAGAGGAGTGAGTGTAACACTATATCGCTCTATAATATATTTCTGTCTTGTTTAACTTAGTCATGTCATTCCTGATTGGTCTCCTTTTTCCTCACAAAGACCTTTCCCCTGGATTTCTCTCGCTGATGCCCAGACCAAGGAGACACCATTGCTGTGCTTTCTATCAAGCAGCACATCTATGTAACAGTGCATCTCTGAGACACCTGCAAAATAAGACTCTTATGTAAAACTTAACAGTTTGTTATTTAAGGATGTCCACTCAGAGTAAATGTTGTTCCTTATGTTGCATATGTTTTTTGGCACATTATAACATGATATAAAGTGATTATTTAACTATAAAAAGCCTCAACAGTATTTTTCTGTATTTGTATGTCGTTCATAATGAATATGATTCATATATTAAATCAATACATTTGCATCTACACCATGCAGCAGTAGTTGGTATCTTCTGGCATACTACCAAAACATAATTGAACTTATTGAACATGATCTGTTTTTTGACAAAAAGATATTGTACAAAAAATATGTTAAACAGTGCAGCAAACCTACAGAATCCACATGGGATACAGCTGGGCATAAGTATAACACAAATACAGTTACATAAATAAAACACTGAGGTACAGCTTATACACAGATACAAACATATTCACTCAGATGTTTCAGGGGGGGCGCTTTCTATAATGTTCCATAATATGTGTTCAACAGCCTGTCGATGCTCAGACTCGCATTTCGTCAACGTTCGAGAAAAGGCGGAAGTGTCAACATTTCAGGGTCTGTTTTTTCCTGACAAGCAACAGCACACTGGAGAGACCCGTCACATGATTGCAGTGACATGGAAGCGCATTTCCTGATGGCCTGATTCGGACCTAAGTAAAACGGGGGCGAGTTTTCATACCATCAGTGTGACATCGTGGTAAGTCTGTGCCCGGTGTGACCGCAGCTTCCTCGGCTGCACTTTCTCTGCCCGCTCGGTAGCGTTAGCTGATGTGAGCTAACCAGCTAGCCTCCTAGCTAATGCCAGTTTTATTAATGAAGCTCGGGAGAAAAAACCCACATAAACATAACTCTTTTATATGTCTTTAACTATAATTTGGTTTATATGTTTCATATAATGTCAAACAGTAGTTAGTGTATGTAGCCAGCGTTATGTTAGGAGAGGTTAGTTTGAGTGTTTTCATATTTTCCTCGCTGCCTCTGGTTGGAAGGGGCGGGGTTTTCTATTTTTCAGCCACGCAGACTGAGGTGTTTGTCTTGTCTTTACAGCCATGGAGGGATTAGAAGCCACATCAGAGCTCCAGTCGCGGCTGTCATCCCTCTCCTTCTCGTCTTTCCCCGGGGTAACATCCAAGCAGAGCGACACCAGACCGCTGGACAGGTAGCCTGTTGCTGCAGAAAGTGCTGCTTATAGAGCTGCTGCTGTAAGGAAACGCGTTGCTAGTTATACTTCTTGAAGCCGAATATCTTCACTGTTTAAATATTGTAATGTTTTTTTCTGTTATCTTTTCAGGCTCCAGAACACAGACCTTTCACAGAGCTGCACCGAATCCAAAAACAAAGCTGAAATGGATGAAAACAAGGAGGATTCAGTGCAACATTCTGAGGTATTTATTGTTTAATATGTCAGAAGAGGGGAGAGTGCATTATAATGTAATTTCTCAGCTATAACATTAGTCTTGTGTATGCCTTTTTCAGGGTAATGAAGAGGCCCCAGCAGAGCGGGCCCCGGGGGAAGGAGATGAGGAGAACAACAGTGCTGGGAGCTGTCAGCTCCCCGCTGAGATGAAAGGTGAGGACCTGCATCATGACCGCTGCCGTGCTTTGTCTATCATTTGGATTTGATTTGATTTCATAAATCAAGTTACAAATTACATTTGTTTTTGATGAAATTAAGCCTTATGAACATGAACCTATACTTAGAAAATCAAATTACAATAAAAAAAGACTTCTCTAATCGGGATAAGTAATTTATCAGAGTTGTTTATGGCCATGTTTTCCTCCTGATGGCAGCCCAGATGCCACCCCTGAAACCCCCAACTACGTGGACATCTGCTGCACTAAAGGAGCTGAAGGCAAAGCTTCGAACGGAGGATGACAGCGTGGTGACAGTGTACCGAGGCGACATCATGACAGTTCACGTGCCAACTGTCCCTGAAGCCAAAAAAGTATGTTGGGAGTTTGCCACAGATGGTTATGACATTGGCTTCGGTATATATTTCGACTGGAGTCCTGTCACAAGCCGCTCTATCACTGTGCACATCAGCGAGTCAAGTGATGATGAAGAAGAAGAGGAGGAGCTTGAAGGTCAGTTAAATTCAGAATGATGAGCCAATAAAACATATCATTCATTTTGCTCCTACAAAACACACCATAATAGGGTTGTAATATGTTTTCCTGCAGCTGGGTGTGTTGACTTTGTGTGTTTATGTGATTCCTGTTGCAGCACCCGTCGGTAACGGAGATGTTGAGAAAGGCTCCAAAACTCAAACCAACTCTAACCTGGCTGAAGTCTTACCTGTATATCGCCAGGACAGTCACGTGTCTGTCCAGGGGGGGAGCCACGATTTTCCAGGTGAAGGCACTTACCTCCTGAAGTTTGACAACTCCTACTCACTATGGCGAAATAAAACCCTCTACTACAGAGTTTATTACAGTGCCTAAGATGCAAGTTTATGAATGTATAATTTACAATCAAATACTACTCTTAGGATCGATGAACTATTTTTGATTCCAATGTTGGGGAACAAGATGAAGTTATAATATAGCAAAAGATAAAATATAAGTATATCTATTTTTATCACTTTCAGCTTGTGTTGCCACATGTTGAATTTATGATCAGATAGTTTTGAATGCAATATTTGCTCCAATGTCTTGCTGAGTGCCATGTTCCCGTGTATGCACTGTGTTATTTAGTGCCCATCATAAAACAAATATTGTCTTCAGCTGTAACATTTCTATGGTAGCAGTGATCAGGGAACTCCTGCACAGAATATATTTCACAAAGAGAGGTGCTTAATCAGCAGTGCTCTAAAAATGTGTTTTTGTTGCCTGTGTGTGTGCATAGCCATTCTTTGATTATGTTGCTTTGTTGTTACATGCATTTATCCTTCTTCTTTGTATCGTAATTTATTTTACGTGTTTTATTTAATCACGTGATAATGAGGAATATTATGATATAGTACAAATCTGTGCACGGAACCGTCTACTGTGTGGAGTAAAATATATAAGTTGAATGTACTGAAGCAAGTGGTAACTGTTTTACAGAGTGTGCTTTTTATGACACAAATAAAAGCCATCCTTATTCCATAAAGCTCTTTATTATGTAATATAGATTCAATATTTACATATGACTCCCTTATATTTGCTGTTTTGGAGGTAGGGAGAAGTTGTAGTACTTCTTCTTACTGTATTTTGTCCACAGTTCTTTGTAAGAAAATGTGAAAGTGTTTTTTTGCATACACTACATGATTATGTTGCTTTGTTCCAAATCAATGCTTCTTCCACACTCACTTGTGCGTCATGTTCCCAAAGATGGCACAGATCTGGCTGCTAATGGAGTGACTTTGTAAAGCAACCGGTTTAAAGCTTCCCATGTTTGCTTATTCAACCTGTACTGTAAGTTAAGGTCACATTTGTTCCTAAAAATGTATATTCCACAATAAAGAGAAAATTACGATTTTCTTTGTGCTTCATTTGGGAATTAGATCAATTATATGAACACTGTGATAAGTAACTCATAGTTTGGAAACTGAAGAGTGTGTGTCTGTGTGTGTGTCCTGACTGAGATGCCACGTTTCATAACATTCTCATTGCTGAGCCAAGATTAGAAAGCCCTTCAGGTGGGTCCCTTGTGTTTTCATTAAATTGTGTCATTAGGGGTTCAATATAATTGTTACAGATGTGCTGATGAAACCAGGTTTTATTTTTAGCTTTCCCCAAAGGCCACTCAGAACCAGAATGATATCAAGTGTCCCTGTGTTTTGCTGAATTCAAAGAAAGCAGTATAAAGAGTATTTATTTCTTAATTCAAGTATAATTCAAATTACAAGTCTTTGATGATGACTGTTTATTTGATGGAGACATGCAGTAAGTGGTTGTATGTACTGATACATATTTTTTGAAGACATGTTTTTCCATACACTGTTTCCTAAGGAATAAATATATTTTCTGCACCAATGCAGCCAGCAAATCTAGTTATGTTATGTTAAATGCTGTTGTTTTAGGCTGCAGTTTGTGGTGTTGTTACATTTACCTGTATTATAATGAAGGTGTTGTCCACCCTCATTAGCTGTAGGCCTATATGAGGGAGGCAGAATAATAAACAAATTCCACCCTAACCAGTAGAAAAAAACCCTAACAAGTAAAACATATACTAACAATACGCCAATAGTTTACACTTAAAACATTGTAATGTTGTGTTAACATAAATATAACTTTATACATGCTTTATTTAACACCAATCATTACAAATGTAAATGAAACCTAAAACACAGCTCAAAAAATGACAATGCAAGCTCATTAAAAAAATCTCTTCGTACGGTGAACCATAAACTGAACATTACAAGCCTATTCCTCTACACAAATAGCTGTATTCTGTTTTTTCCTCAGATAAATATAAGGCTGACATTGTTATACAGGTGCAAATATCTTTAAGTCATCTGGCTATTTTGTTGTGTATATATTTTAGTGTGTCCTTTCTTTAATTCCAGTTAGCCCTATTTCCACTTCATCAGCCAATACAGGTGAGGCAATACTTTACTCACTGAAAACATGTTTAGCTTTTTAATTCATTATTGCATAGTGTTCAGAGACACAGCGGAACTTCGCAGGTGTTAATTAATACATTAATTGGCCTACTGTCTCAGCTGTTCGTCTTCACAACGCCCCTCAGCCAATCAGAAGTGATTACCGATGCTTCAGGTGGCACCAAACTTTTCAGTATCTGCTGCAGGGCTCTGAAGGTATCTGAAACAACATGGGGAGGCTGAGTTTTTATGTGCTTTGTTCCCTGCGTGACGCTCCCCGTCAGTTCATCAGGTAGCCTTTTTGGAAACCCTTCATACAGCAGTTTACACGCCTAAAACCCCAATTCTAACATGTCGTCGCGTGTCTCGCCCTCCGCAGGAAATCCAACCGAAGTTGCTTTCAGGTCCACATCCCACTGCCTCTCCCCAAACACCTGGTCATCTTCGGTCTTGGAGAATGGAAAAGCAGCGAGACCACAATCTCGGTAGATGTTCTGGTCAGTGCAGAAGTACCAGCCCAGAAGATTGGAACTTTGTCTCCCAAAGAGAGGTTTGTGGAGAGCAAGTCTACATCTTAATATTAGTCTTTATACAGTCTAAATGTGTAAAAAATGTACTTTGAACTCAGGTGCCTGATCTGGGAGGGGGACTGGAGCCCTGACATTGTCACAGTCGCAGCAGCGAGAGGCAGGAGAGGAGTTTATGGCAAGATTGTGCTCACAGTGTGTGAAGAGGTAAGTAATAACTGTCACCAGTTCATGTTAAGATTAAAAAAACACAATTAATATGTTTAAGTGCAGGAAGGAATCAAAATAGTTTACTGAAGTAAGCATAAGAATACTCCACTACAAGTAAAAAAAAAACCTGCATTTAAAACCTTACTAATATAAAAATATGCAAGTGTTATCAGCAACATGTTTAAGTAGAACATGTTGATAGGGTTGTAAAATGGTCCCAATGTTTTACAATTATATAATGTTTTTAGATTAATGATTCTGCTGTGTGTTGTGCATTTTACTGCTGTAGATCTTTATGGTCGGGTCTATTTTTTTACTTTTTTTTTATACTGTCAGCTAGTTTAAGCTTTGATGAAGAATCTTTGATCCAAGTGTTTTGAAATGCTATATTTAACTTGTAAAGCAGGATCATTTTATCTCCCAATTTAGGATATAATGTTTCCTTAGAATTATCACAAAAAGATCTGAAGATGTGGTTTTCACTGAACAGAAAATGGATAAAAACTGTTATATTTTTTAAAGTAACTTACAGCTGTCAGATAAATATAGTGGAGTCAAAAGAACAATGTTTACCTCTAAAATGTAGTAAAGTACAAGTTGCCTAAAATGGAGTTATGCCCCCGAGCCTGTTTTTCAGGCCTCAGGCTCGAAAATGACATTCCCAGAACAATTGACTATATCTTCACTTCTAAAAGGGGTACATTAAAAGTCAGAATCAATATAGAATTTTTTTATTTTAAATTAAAATTGAACATAGTAAAAAAAAAAGGTACATTTATAGTGTTCGTCCAAAAAATAAAACATTACTTTATAGTGAAAACCACCCTTGAATGATGGGATAGTAGACTAAAAGCTTTAGGAATCCAAACTATAACATATAATAAGTATCCTGTATCAAGATTGATGCAAAATAAGTGACATTTTACTTCTTTTTTTTTTTTAGATTTAGAAAAAAAAAACCACTTCTGGGCTCATTTGGGTGCATTTTCCATATCTCTGGCCCCCTCGGTCGATTTTGATTGACACCTCTTTTTAATCGTTAGAGCCAATAGAATCGAGGGGAAGTTCCTAAAATCCATCTAAACATTACCCATTGGTGAATGAGTGATGCGTAGCCAGAATGCCCAATACCGGAAGCTGTCATACACTCTAGCTATAGAGAGGCGAAGTCCCGCCCATCTGCTTCCGACCCATGGGACCTTATTTCGGAAAAATTATGTATTGAAGTCAATGGGGAGAGAAAGATTATCTTCCGATCCCGTTTGAATTGTGCCACGAATTACACATATGATGTTTGTCAATCTTAAAAAATAATTTCCATATCAAAAAGTCAGTTTGTCGTAAAACTGTTGAAATATAAGACTATGAAAAATACGCAACTAGAAAGACTACAAATCCCTGAATCCCGGTCCCACATGTTGGCTCCGCCTCTTACGAACCAACTAACTCCCCTTGTGTGTGTCCAGCTCTCAACATGCCCAGACTTGTAGTGATGTTAACGTCGTTTAATACTTTTCGCCTCATTCTGAAAGAAAGAAGTGAAATGTGCCAACGTTACATTACATTGCATTTAGCTGACGCTTTTATCCAAAGCGACTTACAATAAGTACATGCGACCAGGAAGACACAACCTTGAAGAAAACAGAATCATATAGGCCTAAGTACATCAGGTTTCATAGAGCCAAACATTTCAAGTGCTACTCATCTGGCTATAGATAAGCCAGTCCTTTATTAGTATATAAGTGCTCTGTTAGCAGTTTGTTAGTAATTCTATCGCTCGAAGTGGAGTCGAAAGAGATGAGTTTTCAGTCTGCGCCGGAAGATGTGCAGGCTTTCTGCTGTCCTGATTTAAATGGGGAGCTCATTCCACCATTTTGGAGCCAGGATAGCAAACCCACGTGTTTTTGATGATGGGAAATCAGCGTGACGGCTGTCTTGGTGTGTGGTGCGAGACGGGAGATGTAGTTCATTGAGCGGTTTCACACAAAAAAAAGTGTTACTTCCCAGTTTTAAGACACATTTTTATTTTTTTTACTTACAAAATTATCTTTTAAATTGACAAACATTATGTATAATTCGTGGCACAATTCAAACGGGATCGAAAGATAATCTTTCTCTCGCCATTGACTTCAATACATACTTTTTCCGAAATAAGGTCCCATGGAGGTCCCCCGGAAAGGGAGGGACTACGCCTCTCTATAGTAGCAGCTAATAGAGAGGCGAAGTCCCTCCCTTTCCGGTGGGCCTCCATGGGACCTTATTTCAGAAAAATGCCCGGGAGCATGGGGCTTAACTGGTTAAATGTACTTTGTTAATCTACCATCTAAAACATACTGTTTATACCTGACTGATACCAACACTATTGGTTGAAGATACATTTTCTAGAGATAGAAGGCATGCTTCATTTACTTCCTGGGTTATTATGAGACTGTTTTTTCTTATTCCTCCTAAGACTTGTGACCAGCCCCAGGATAAATCCAGCGCCTTCAGCAGCACTGGTCTGGCTCAAAGGACATTTAGAATGCCAGAAGAGCACGATACCACTGATCTCTCTTGCACGTTACCCCAAAACGCTGGAAATGAAACGGTGAGATAATATGCTCACAATTGTTTTTGCCGTAATCTACTTGTTTCTTACAATATTTCATTATTGTTCCTGCCTTGCAGATAACTACCAACTTGTCACAATTGTTGGTGGATAGTGTTTGCTCTGATGCTGACATTCAAGTTAATAGAATTGACACCAGTGAGTCCACTATTGAAGATGCACCCAGAGTTTGGCCTACGGTAAGAGTCTTGGTCAAGAGTATTTTAATATCTGCATGCAAGATGAGTGACTTAATCTGTGATGTAGGATAAGACACCCAGACGGACAGTTATCAGTAAGAGAGGCCACCTGACATGGAGCACTGAGGAGGACACGGAGAGCCTCGTGGAGGACGCAGACCAGCCTTCATCCCCAAATAAAATCAGGCTGTCCAGGATGAACAGCACGGAGGAAATGACTGTGCAGATAAAGAATGACAACAGAGAAGGTCAGAAAACGTAACAGTCACATTTTAATGCAAAGAATGGATTTTGACGGAGCTTGTGATTTTAGCTTCAGTGTGTCCATCAATGCGCTGGAGCCATACGATGTGTCTGAGCGACCCTGACACAGCCATCCTCATCGGAGGGGAGACAGCAGGTCAAAACCACTGCAAGGACTCCCTGTGGAAACTGGAGTTAGGTCAGTGGAGTTTTGTTAATTACCCGTTTGTTTTTTTTATTGCTTACTATATGCAGAGGACGAATGAAGATAAAATGGAAAGCCATAAAGTCCTTGTTGACCTCTTTCCAGACAGTGACTTCTGGTTTCCCATTAACTCCTCCTCCTCTGGATCCGTGCCACTATGTGCCCGAGGACACTCTGCGACATACGACCCAGACTCCAAGTCAGTGTTTGTTTACGGTGGTCTGAGGGAGGGTCAGCGCTACAATGAGCTCTACATCCTTAACACTCTGTCCTGGACGTGGAGGCTTGTCACTGTGGGTTTGCTGCAAGTTGCAGTCTGATATTCAGTCAAATACTAAAGCAGATGTATAGTTGTTCAATCTTCTTTTGGTTTGTCATGCATTAACCCCCTTTTTAGGCAAAGGGGAATGTTCCAAATGTGGCGTATCACTCGGCAGCCTTTTACAAGAAAGAGCTGTTTGTCTTCGGTGGAGTTCAGCCGAGCCATTCTTCCGTGGATAAATCCTGCAGCAATGTTCTGTACATCTTTAACCCAGAGTTTGAACTCTGGTACCAGCCGATTGTGGATGGGGACAGACCTCTGCCTCGGTTTGGGTCAGTATCCTTTTTAAAAAAAACACTATTCGCTGTCCTCCTCAAATGCTGTTTCTTAGTATATTGATCCCATGCTTATTTTTGTATCAAACAGGCACTCGGCTACACTGCTGTCAAATAAGTTGATCATATTTGGTGGACGGAAGACTGCTACCTACCTTAACGATCTCCATGTTCTAGATCTGGGTAAGATGAAGATTTGGTGGCTCTGTTAGGGCAACATTTCTTGTTCAGAAACTGATAAAAATGTGTATTCTGTTTTTTAAATGAAGGCCTCATGGAGTACACAGCTGTGAAGAGTGGGAATATGCCACCGCTGCCCCGAGGGTAAGTGCAGGACAAATCAAACTTGAGAGCTGTCATCAATGTAGCCATCTGGTTTTTAAGCAGAACTCATTTGAACTTCATGTCTTTTTTACACAAGATATAATCCTCAATGATAAAATAATACCATCTTTCTGCATTCTGTTCGATTTATTTTTGGCTCAATATGAATACTAACAGTAATAGTTTACATTTTGTTTAGAAACTGCCACTGGCTAAGGAACCATTATGCTTCACATACAAATAGTCCTTGCCTTTCCATGAACAGGTTTCATGCAGCTCTACCAGTTTCAGACGACAGGATTTTAGTCAGTGGAGGTTGCAGTGCAATTGGAGCTCTGCAGGATGTCCATATCTTCAACACGAGTGAGTTTGTGTCCCTTCCATCTCATCATATTATCATAATGTAAACAAAAGTTGGTGTTGTGCCCTTTACTTTAAGTCACACTTATTTAAGGTTTCACAAATAAACTGCTTTGATTTCTCCTCAGAGACCAACATGTGGAGCTCAGTGGCGTCTCCCCTGCTGTGCTCCAAGCCTCGTGCAGGACACAGCATGATAACGTTGGGCTGCTCCATCCTGACATACGCAGGGAACAAGGAAAATGTCAGGGTCTACTGCAGAGTGCTTGTGTTCGGTGGATCAGATTGCTCTGGTACTTTCTACAAGGACACAGTCAAGTGCACAGTGGAGATCCCTGGGGACAAGTGATGGGAAGAAACCCATTCGGGACAATTGTTTATTTTTTTTAAACGGTAGAGGATGCTGTGGTCTGCCATGACAGAAATAAGTGTTTGTATCTATATGTCTTTCTATTTGGTTGTTTGTCTTTACTTCATATAATTGTAGCATGATGTGATCTTCTGCTATTGTTACTTTTTTTTGTGTGTCTTTTTAAAAACATACATACCTCTTCCAGTCAATACTCTCAAAGCAGTAAGCTTAGAGGTTTTGAACTTTGAATAACAAATATCTCTGCTCTGCATGTTTTGTACATTACTATGTCCTGTACCTTATCTCCACATATCAATATTTATTTGAGAGTAAACTGATGGAAATGTACATGAAATGCCAATAAATATTTTTTAACTCAAAGTTTTCTTGTCTTCTAATCTAACACAAAAGAAAATGTGATTATTTCCAAAGCATCTTTATTTTTTACAAATGACTATTACAAAGTTGTTTTAAGCTGCTGAGTTGTTCTATGCTCGCAGGTCCTCGGGTGTGTCCGGCTGGCAGGACGGGCCGCTCACTCTGAAAGCTTCAATCTCAAGTAAGGTTTCATTCAACCTTTTGATAGTTGGATACTGCTCGACATCCACTTTGAACCTGTAGAGATTAAAGACAGATGGGGGTCATGCTTCTATGTAGCCTGTTTAATGTTGAGCAAAGCAACTAATGGCACGTAAACAAGGTAATTTAAAAAAGTGATGAAAATCAAATATATATATAGTAATGATCCCTTTTTTTTATTGCCTTTTTGTTGCAATGAAATTCATGTTGATTACTAATTGTTCAGGAAGACTGAGTGTTAATCTGGTATATGTATCGGTTTTAATGACATTTCTGATCACCTACCTCTCTGCATTGTAGACCTGTGGGACCAGACAGATGTCTGCCATGGATATCTGAAAGGTAAACAATAAGTCTGTTTATCACACTGCTGTAAAGCTTCAATATGTTTTCAGAATGAAATGATATATTATATAGAAAGATACACATTGCAGGAACAGAAGGAAAACCAACCGGGCTTATTTCAAGCCTCTGTCAGGTTATAGGTAACAGGATTAATATAAGTCAAATAGTATTGCAAACTATTCAAATATGTATACAACAACAATCATAATACATATACATTTGATCAATCAAAAATAAATTAGTTGTGCCTCTTACCTCGTCACCTACACAATATTTTCCTGCTGTTTGCTTCAGAAGGGGCTCAAGAGCTGAAACAGATGTTCATATTGCAAATGAAAATTGATGAATCTTAGAATGAGGTGCTTATGTATTTTTTAGAAGATGGGCCTCTACCTACCTTGAAAGCCTCGATCAATGAAGTGCTGGGCCCACTGCACCTTTTCTGTTCCCATCTTCTGAATCACGTGCAAATTCTGAAAATGTACAGACATTCATTATTAAGTAACATGTGTTGTGACCTTTATAGAAAATGTCACACCTGAACTTGCAGCTCAATAAGTGTTTGAACTTTCTGCTTTAGTCTGACTATACCCTAATTTGTCTTCTCACCTGCAGAGGCTGAATACCAGAGGCAATGATGTCACTTATCATCCGGACCTGGGCACGTTTCTTTGGGTCTGCAGGGAGAAGTGGAGGCCCTGGCCTGGTCTCATCAATGTACTGGATCACTGCCAGCTGTGTGGGCAAGAAACCATTATCAGTCATTTTCAAGTTGGTTAAATAACATGTGTTTTATAGGATTACATACTGTAGGTAAAAGCATTTGGGGACTCACTGACTGAGAAAGGGTGATGCCATCAATTTCAACTGCAGGCACTTGTTGCATGGGGTTTAATGTCTTGTACTGTTCAGTATGCTTGAGCAAATAAAGAAATTTGGTTAGACTAAAAACGTTAATTGTCACAAACAATATATTATTTCTGCATTGAGGTTTATCGTGTGTGTAAACTGTACCTGCTGACCCCCATCTTTGATCAGATGGATTGGAACCTGGTCATATTCAATGCCTTTTAGAGCAAAAGCTGATGCACAAATAATAAATGATTACATTGTTGAATTGAAAATGCGTCAAGTTACATTGTCAGATTCCTTGACATAACTTACCAATGCGAACCCTCCAGGAGCAGGAACTTCTGAAGTATCCATGAAGAACAGGCTACAAACAAAACAAAACAGAAACTTTAGTCTATTTGGAAATCGCATTACATAGTTACCGTTTCTTGTGTCTCCTGGTTCACCTTGTCTTGAGTTGCCATAGCTATCTTCCTCGAGTTTTAACTAAACTATACTGAATCCACTACTGCAGTTTTTCTACAGTTTAACATCATCCTCCAGTAGCCAATGGGATGTGCTCCTAAAATCCCTCCTACTTACTCTTTGGCCCATGACTAAGCAACATCTGGCCTTCATTTGGTGCACACACACTTTGCAAACAGCTAACAGTGGAATAGCAGTAGGCTACCTTGGCGAGGCAAACTAAGGACAAGTGCATTGTTGTGGCTGTGGTAACTTTATCGCATTAATGTTCAGGATAAGCTGTGCTGCTTAGACGTCGATGATGTCCTTCACATTTAACAGAGCAGTCCCTCTTCCAGTCTCTTACGTTCACTAATAACATGTCATGACATTCAACATTGTTCGGGTAAGAGGCAAATCTCCGTCGCTCTCAGTCTGACTAAAGCTAGTAGCTTTCCTGAGTTTTAGCAGCACTGTGGGGGTACAGTTCAGCTCCCGGTTGCGTAACTAACGTGAATGCGTTTTATCCAATGAAAAGTCGAGTTTCAGAGTTGAGGCGGGATTATATAATTCCTCATCTAGCGATTTGATAGAACGCACCCACAGTTGACCAATCAGACTTCCACTATTCGTGGAAGTGCGACCATGGAGCGAATAGCAAGCTTGGATTTTGTAAAAGCCCGCCCACTGGTAATATATGTCAGTGAGGGAGATAGCTGCATGTTTTTGGCTGGCCACCATCCTACCTGCGGAGTTGGACCAAACAAGTTCGTAGTCCATTATGGCGACCACCGCATTAAGATCAGCGCTAAAGGTAAGATATCAAAGTATTTTATGGTTTATTTCTCCCCTCAGTTGCAAATAACGCAGGGAGGTTTGACGGCACGCTTTGTTTACAGTAGCCTACAGTAAATCATGTGCTGCAGGATTTAGTTCTGGGTTGCTTTAGGCATTTGTTTCACAGATTAACTTCTCTTTAGAAGATATTCTATGTGACATTTTGATAATGCATCAACTTTAATGAGATGATTTATAGTATGAAGCAAGTGGCTTACTATTCTGTGTTGACATTTGATTTCACTCTACTTCCATAAACTTGACTTTGTCCTCAAGCCATTTCTGTCTCCACACACATAGGCCTAGTTGCTCATTAATCTTGTGAGCCTCCAGTCTGCCAACACAGTCTAAAAGTCTGCAACTGGAAGGAGCTGGTTATGTGTATTAAACGTTTTACAAAGTATGTAGCCAAACCTAGGATTATTGTTTTAGACAGGTGGATGATATTCATTGCATCTGTAAATTCAGACATCCTACTGTGTTTCTTTCTCAGGTCCCACTTCAAGTTGGCCGCATGTGCTACTCCTCAGTGGTGAGTTGAGAACAGCTTACACTTAATTGTCAGGCTGCAATTACACTTTACATCAAATCTCATACATTGATCATTAACCTGCTATCTTTAAGGTCAACTATACATGATGTTACATTCCTCCCCACAGCCCACCACCAAGCTATTCATTGATGGGAAGTTTGTTGAATCCAAAACCTCAGAATGGCTGGATATACACAATCCTGTAAGTACTCCACCTGTCCTGGATCAAGAAACTGTACTGTACATCGTTATGCTAAACTGTGGTTTGGTAGCTCAAACATGGTTTAAACAGCAACATCTATGGAGTTGCTTAATCTCACGTGTTAGATAATGTCCTTGCCTGTTGGTATAAACTGGGTTTAGAAGTTGAGCATCCTCCAATAACTTTTAGAAAATGTTTCAAATGTAGAAATCTGTATTTGGCCTATCTATAAAAGCACATTCCCATTATCTTTCATTGCGTATTGACACATCAAAATTAATTTAGAATTATGAAAAAAACATGTTATAACAAAAAACTGTTTGTCATAGGGGAATATTTATTACATTTCAGCAACACTTGGATTACAAGTCATCCCCTAAAAATCATAAATGTTTTCTTAAGGGTTGAATGGGGACCTGCAAGTGTAGGAAAGCTCACATATCTAAGTTAAACATATGCTAGGATTGACCTGTTACCTAATGTGAATTAACTCCAACATTCCCTGCAGGTTGAAAAAAGTAATCTTTAGAATAATAACCTACATTTACACGTTCCTTTTTTGTCTCCTCTGCAGGCTACCAACGAGGTGATCACCCGAGTACCCAAAGCCACCCAGGAGGAGATGCTGGCTGCCGTGGACTCTTGCTCCAGAGCTTATCGCTCCTGGTCTGAGACCTCCATCTTGGCCCGGCAGCAGGTCTTTCTGCGCTATCAGCAAATTATCAAGGACAACATTGTAAGTCAGAGTGTATACGGTGCAACTGGAAACAAGACATTACCATTTAGGACTGTTCAACTTGAAGTTTGAATTCACTACTTTTTGCAAATTTGCTTTTTGAACATTTCCACATTAGTTCAGAGCCTGCTGTTTAAACTGTATAATAAAACTGTAGTTCAGATAACATCTAAGAAAAGGAATAAAAAGGGCTCAAACTTTTGTTTCAGAAAGAACTTGCCAAGTCGATCACACTGGAACAGGGCAAGACTCTTGCAGATGCAGAGGGGGATGTGTTCAGAGGATTGCGTAAGCTTATCTCACTCACACACACACGGACACACGTGCACATATTGCACCTTTACAAAGTGCAACAAATATGTAAGCGTTTAAGCCATGCTACATTTTAGGCAGGCTTTCAGTTTGTGGTTGCATGAGTAGTTAATAAGTGATACTAAACCAGAACAAAGGGCAGTTTCTTTCTGAAGCCTTTGAATGATTGCCACAAGTGATTGCTGGTTATTAATGTGTGATTAATATGGAATTATTTTTTTGACTGTTGAAATATATCTGATTCAGCTTTCACTCAT
Organism: Pseudochaenichthys georgianus; assembly: GCF_902827115.2. Taxonomy (NCBI): domain Eukaryota; kingdom Metazoa; phylum Chordata; class Actinopteri; order Perciformes; family Channichthyidae; genus Pseudochaenichthys; species Pseudochaenichthys georgianus. The sequence continues at coordinate 16,356,957 of NC_047524.1, read as the reverse complement.
TTCACCAGAACAATATATTCTACATTGAGGAAGCCTAATCTCTTATTAAATCATTAGACATTGTCTGGACTTCCACACAGTCAACACACTCAATACTTGTCTCAGTAAAGCAGATAATTTACACTCACACACACAGTTTGGATGCTACAAATACATCTGCTTACTGTTTTTGCAGAGGTTGTGGAGCACGCCTGCAGCATAACCTCTCTGATGCTCGGTGAGACCCTGCCCTCCATCACCAAAGACATGGACACCCACACTTACCGCCTGCCTATCGGGGTGTGTGCTGGCATTGCACCCTTCAACTTCCCCGCCATGATCCCTCTCTGGATGTTCCCTATGGGCATGGTGTCTGGCAACACCTACCTGCTGAAGCCGTCCGAGCGGGTGCCGGGCTGCGCCATGCTGCTGGCCAAGATGATACAGGATGCCGGAGCTCCGGACGGGACACTCAACCTCATCCACGGCCAACACGACGGTGAGAGTTGGTCTCTGTTACCTTTAGTTACTGTCAGAACTTATTGTATAGGGCAGATGATTAAGGCCACATTTACTAAATATGTGACATCTTGACATTTTCACGTGGAAACATGATATACATAATCTCTGTCTGAAACTTCAGTCTATTAAGCATCAGAGGTAATGATGGTACAGAGACACAATGACCTTTGACCCCTCTGACGTTTAGCAAATCCAAACAAATCAATTTCCTTATTGAAAATATGGCTAATTACTGGTTATTTGTTAATCTACGACTAAACAGAAAGCTTCTGATGAGTTTTTATTGAAACATTCTATTATTTACCATTTTATGCATGGCAAAAATGTTTTTGTTGCTTTTTCTCTTTAATCTTAGTTTTTCCACAGAAAATAAATATGTTGAGATTTTGATCGACAGTGCCTTTTTATTATTATTTATTGATCCTTCAATAAATACAATTTTTCTTCTTTTGTCATATACTCTAATGCGGATACACACTTTTAAATATCACTTATTAATCACTGTCGTTATTAAATAGATATTTCAGTTATTACAGCAGCTGTCTTTCTTTCACAGCTGTGAATTTCATCTGCGACCATCCGGCCATCAAGGCAATCAGCTTTGTTGGCTCCAATCAAGCGGGGGAGTACATTTATGAGAGGGGCTCTAAAAATGGCAAGAGGGTCCAGTCGAACATGGTGAGTATCAAACGAGAGTCCAACACATGCTGTGAATGTCCAGCAGGTGGCAGCATTGGCCAACAGATGATCATTTTGTATTCCTCCTCTCTATCAGCTGTACAGATGAGACTCCAGCTGTGCATCTACTTCAAGAGCCACAATTATAAATGTTCCATCTATTTATGTCAGTCAACTGAATCTATTTTATGGACTGAAATGTCACATTTACTATACAGCATTTCCGTGTTTGTACATAATTTCCTAATTTTCCTAATATTATGTTCTGATTTGTGACTAGCCAGCTGCTGTAAAGAGATTAAACAGCAGCTGGCTAACCACTTGTCTTGTACTGTAGGGAGCCAAGAACCATGGTGTGGTGATGCCTGACGCCAACAAGGAGAACACTCTGAACCAGCTGGTTGGTGCAGCGTTCGGGGCAGCGGGGCAGCGCTGCATGGCTCTGTCCACGGCCATCCTGGTGGGCGAGGCCCGCAGCTGGCTGCCGGAGCTGGTGGAGCGCTCTAAGGCTCTGCGCGTGAACGCAGGTACTGCACCCCATCACCCGATCTTCATCTGTCTCTCCCGAGCCCTTGTTCCCCCCGAGGGCCTTCGGTTTAGTCAATTAGGGGCCACCCACGCTGCCTTAACCACACCTCTCTCCTTTTGCCGTGCTGTAACTTTACATTGGAGTCCGCTGGGAGCGAGAGCTCATTTAGTCAGCCCTGCTGCAAATGTGTGGCCAGATCTGCGGCCAAGACCTAAATAGCGGTTCAGAGCATCAAGTCCCTTCGAGAGAAGGGATGCGGAGTAAAATAGATGATTATCCCTGCCTGCAGTGATACGGACTCTTATTTTTGTAGTACACAGGAAACCCTTAATTATCAATTTTTGAGGGAGTGCCTCAGGGTGCCCCTCGTCCTGGTTTTGCGTGTTTGTAGCAAAAGACATATTTGAATGTCAGCGTCAACTTATGTGCTCACATCATACAAATGCCATGGTATGAAACCTTATAGCTGGTTGTTTATGGGGCCCCGCTAGGAGACCAGCCTGGGGCAGACGTGGGGCCTTTGATCTCTCCGCAGGCCAAGGAGAGAGTCTGCAGTCTGATCCAGAGCGGTGTGGACGAGGGAGCCCAGCTGCTCCTGGACGGCCGAAACGTCAAGGTCAAGGGTTACGAGAATGGCAATTTTGTGGGTCCCACCATCCTCGGCAATGTCACAGTACGTGGGTGTAATGTCTTAATGTGCACATTAGTACAAACCTCTTTAAACTGCCAGTAAAACCGGTTCTTCTGTGCTCTCCCAGCCTCAGATGAAGTGCTACACTGAAGAGATCTTCGGGCCTGTGTTGGTTGTTCTCGAAGCAGAGACTCTGGACGATGCCATCAACATCGTCAACAATAACCCCTATGGCAACGGCACAGCCATCTTCACCACAAATGGCGCCACTGCACGCAAATACACTCACGAGGTGGATGTGGGCCAGGTAAGTGGCTGCAGCCTCCAAATGTGTTCCTCTGTTTTGGGAGAAAGGAGACATTCACATCCCTCTGTCATGTCTATGCAGCATCTCCAGGGGAGAGCGCATCACATTTCTGTTTGAAAACCTTTACACACATTGAAAAGAACTATTATTTTCCATGTCAAGTATAGCCTTGTTTGCCCCTAACCTAATACACACACATTCGGCATCCCCCTTACCTCCACTTCCCCACCGGTAAAGACACAAATAGCTACAGCAAATATGTGTCCGTTAATAGAAGACAGGGGGACATAGAAACATCCAGGTGGTATCCAAGAGGGAAATCTTTAATTGAATCAAAAGGGATTCCTCGGTTGCTGTTCAACGACCAGGCATAAATACGGCCAGCCTTTGCCCTGTTTGTTTGCCTGTGGAGCCTTAGTTATGCCCTGTTTGCTGTTCACATGTCGGGGAATGCTGCGCAGGCCGTGTGCCGTTCTCCGCTTCAAACCTCGATGCAACAAACAACTTTTTCTTTTTTTTACCCTGCACCTTCGCCAAAAGTGCGTCCAGACCTATTCCCGCTGTTTTTAAACATTCTAAACAAACAATGCTGTGCCTCCTTTTCCTTCATAACAAAATGTTTTTATTTAGTTTTTCTTCCCTTTCATAAGATAGAACTGGGAATATAAGCCACAGCTTTGTTTAGTGAGATCATGTTAGCTTGTTTTTTAAACGGCATGGATATACCGCATCTCTTTTCAGGCTGCATCTTACTCATACTAGCAATTTAAACTTGGGGGGAATTGTATAACAAAGCTTACACTTATAGAAATGATAGCGAAAACTCTTGTTTTCTGCAGGTTGGAGTCAACGTTCCCATCCCTGTCCCACTGCCTATGTTCTCCTTTACTGGATCAAGAGGATCCTTCAGAGGCGACATGAACTTCTATGGCAAACAAGTATGAAAACAACAAACCCATCCTATCAGTACAAGTTACATAAATGCACAACTGTAGCAGACTGAGTTTGGATGAAAACATTTTTATTTGTTCTCTACAGGGCATCCAGTTCTACACACAGATCAAGACTGTCACCTCACAATGGAAAGCTGAAGATTCCACCTTGACAAGTCCTGCTGTTACCATGCCGACCATGGGACGCTAACTCCATCCATGAACCAGAATACCTAGACAGTAGACACTCTAATGTGTAGAAGTTTTAGTATTAAAAAGTTAAATAATAATCTCATTTTTTAAATACTTTATATCAGATATGTATATATAGAAACTCTGTAAATGTAAACCATTGCAGCCAAGGTTTTAACAATGAAAATAATCTGTACAGCTGAGGCTGTCATTTCCTTAAATACAACAGATAGTAAAGCTTTGTAAACTTCATTAAACTTTAGTGTTATACCATAAATGAAGGTTGCCATGGACACAGCTTTGTATCCCTATGATTGTTTTTATCTGATGCACATTTCGGTATGAGCACTGTTTTGTTTTGAAGAACAGATCTTCTAAATGTGTTGTGACAGAATTCAAACACCCTCCATGTATGAACGAGTACTCACAGGCCATATATACATGCATGGTAAGATATTTATAATTAGCACAAACAAACAACTCCCATTCTACTACACACATGATTGGCACTCTGTGGGAAGCATGGAGGCAAACAATCCAGAGTGTGATGTGCCATGGAGAGGGCACTCTGAGGTCATGTGGTGTGTATATCTGGCAGGGGGTTGGGGGGCTGCTCGGGCCCCTGGGTGATGAAGGTCGCCCGGGAGAGATCCTCTCTGATCCTGGAAGACAGTCATCGTTAAGTAAAGCTGAAGTGCATTTCTGATCAAATCACACGTAGGCACTCGTGTTCTCACAGCCAATGCTTTTTAAGCTAAACATGGAATGTGGCACCAATACACCTGCAAGTATGAGGTAACGTTTTTATTCCCGTACACTCCTTTGGTGTCTTACCCGGCAGCATCGCTGGCAATAAGGCTCCTCTTCTCGGAGGAGGCAGACAAAGCCATATGTTGGCTGTCTTTCCTATCGGGGAAATGCAGAGTTGCAGTTAAACACAGACCCTCAGAGTGAAGAAGTCATGTTTTAGCACGTTGGTGTCTCTTCAGTCAGGCCTGCAGCCGTCTTGGAAACGGGGTTAGACTGGGTCAACACAATACACTTGGACTTGGTCACCAGATGTTCTGTTATTCTGCAGGACCCGGTGCCAGACCACTGGTAACATGAATACACATCTTCTTTTGCCTGCCCTACCCCGATACATCCAGCTCCCCTGCACACTCCTTTCTGAAAATCATGTTACCAGCTGCTCGCTAACCGCAAGCGTTCAAAGAACAAAACAAACAAGTGCACGTGAAGAGGGGCCAATAGGCTGAAAGCAAATGGACGTGAACAGATGTTTGTTTCCAAGCACACGACTCTGTGGCGGGGCCTATTTTTACTATTGTGCCCAGACTCTTTCTTCATTCTTTTTAAGCAGCTGGATGGAAAAGAAAATTGGTCGAAGCCTAACTGATGTTTTATGGTATCCTCTTCTGCTGAGAATATGGCTGTTTAAAACATTAAAAAGAGGGCGGAGTCACCAGAAGTTCAGCCAGAGCTTCTGCTTGGTGTCACTGCGCTTTGTTCTTCTGAGGCAATTTATCCACAAGGCCATTTTCAGGGATTACAAGTGGATTATAGAATATTATTTAGGATCAAGTTAATGAGTGATAACTCGAGCGGAGCACGGATTTTACATAATAAAACATAATATAATTATTGGAGTGTTTTATTACCTTTCCCTCTGTCCATTCATTTTAGCAAAGAGAAGCCTGAGCACTTGTTCCTTCTGCTCCCAAGTGAGATCTGAGATTTCAACCTTGCTGTCTGGTTGATGGGTCCTTGAAAACAGGTGGATGACAGAGACTTTAATTGAACAAAATGTATCATGTTGTTGTGAGATGACCACTGACAAACATCAGATGTTAAAAATATCACAGAGCTAGGTCACTGAAATGATGAGGGGGACCTACCACCTTGCAGCCGCCTCCAGGTCTGAATAGACAGAGTTGGTACTGTGAGGTCCTTTATGGAAGGTGCGGATGGGCGGGAACTTTAGCTTTCCTGCTGTGGCTTCTTTTAGCCTCTGGCGATAAGCCTGTAGTGCCTCCTTTTTGTATTGCTGCCTGCTGGCCATGATCTCCTGCTTCACCTGAGCCAGAGCCTCATGGAAGAACTGCTCCAGCTCTGTGCGCTGATCCACGATGGAGCTGGCCAGCCGCTTGACGTGCGCCAGCTCCCTCTCCCGCATGTGAAGCACTTTCTGCAGCTTATCTAGTTCTACCTGGCTGGCCTGAATGGTGACCAGAGCCTTCTCCTCCTCCTCCTGTTTCTCAGGTTCCTCAGCTTTAAGCTCGAGGGCATGCTCCAGTGAAGCCACCTTGGCCCTCAGCTTGGATATCTCCTTTTTTTGGGCCTCCATCTGAGCTGCGTTTCTCTTTACCGTCAACTCAAACACGTTCTGCATGAGTAGACAGAAGAGCAAAGTAGTGAAATGCATGAACACCAAGCTGACTTTCATTTCCATGCCAACATAGATCTTAAACAGATTATGGTTTGTGTGCTCGCCTGTGCTGTCATGAGTGGCCTACATTTCAACATAGTGGATTTTGAAACCTTCATTTACTGTCATCATCGGGGGGGGAGATTAATGTGCCCAATATTTATTTGTCTAAAGAAATCAGTGCCAGAAGCCTGCGAGGGAGAAGCCACTGAATTTGAACCCATACCCCAGTGGAAACTCGCCACAACCGCTGACCACCGAGAGGCTGGGTAGTAGTCAGAAGGTGGGGGGGGTAGGAGACGGACCACAAGCAAAATACACAGGGTCAGGACAAGTAAACAACACGAGGGGAAAACCACCTGGAATATATTCTGCACAGGTCTGAATAGTGTTTCATAGCTGAAATGATTTTAAAATATGATTTTAAAATATGAGTTTATGGATATGAATGGCCTCTATCCAAGGACAGCTGAGCCGGGGCTTAATAGTTACACAACTGTTTGCTATCCTTTGGTTCAAACATGCCTTGTCCAGTTCCAGGGAGGCCTTTTCCTTAGCCGTCGAACGCGTCAAAGCGTGCAGGTCCTCTGCCTCCTTTATGTGGTATTTCAGAGCTTCATTCAGACGGACGTTCTCCTTAAACACAGAGCGCGAGGCATCGTCCAACTGCCTATATAGATACAAACAGAAAAAGCCTTTGACAAATCTTTATTTCACGCCAAAAGATATTTCAATCAGAATCATAAACAGGTTTATTACCAGGTTGGCTAACAAATACGAGGATTTTGACTTGGTGTTGTGGTGCATACATACAAATAAAACAAGAGTTAAAAACACAGATCGAAAACTATTTGAAGAGAACTATAATAACATTAAACAAGTATAGTAAAATATAGCAGTATTTACATTGAATATGACTGAAATTGTAGAAATAGAATTGGAATAAAATATGTGCAGTAATGGAAAAACGAAATAATTGTCCTGGTGTTAATATGAAGATTTTTAAACATGTTGCACATATTTGCTCTCCGGTTCCTCTTCATAAACGTTGGTCAATGTACTTGACTAAGACAAGCTGGGTGGGTTCAAAATTAAATCAATTACTGACACTAAGACCAGAGCGGCAGCACCACACCACACCAGTATCAATGTTGATGCTTTATGAGCTGTACAAAAAATGACTAAACATAGCGGAGGCGAAATGCACATCCTATGGCCTCAAAAGTAATAAACGCTGGGCTTCCCCACACACATTACACTCTCCTCTGGGATGGAGATGCGATCATTGGCTGCGGTGATGTACACTATCTGCACATGACCAAGTGTGGTCAAGGAAATAACATTAGTCCTAGTTATATATATATTTACACACATAAACACTTGTGTGAGTACATTTTTTTTCCTTTGAGTTCTGAGAACACGAAAGTGCAGTTTAAAGAATAAAATGAGATCGTGAGAGGGGAAGCGGAAACACACACTCACACAATGGCTTCATTGTGGGCCCTCTCCACCACCACAGCTATCGTTCGCTCTGCTTCCTTCTCCAGGCGATCCTGCGGGGAAGTTTGCAAACAAATCACTTCTTGTTCCACCTGGGATAACATCTTCTGTCATCTGTCCATGAACAGTGGGCCAGGTCTCCACAAATTATTTTTAAACCACTTTTGTTTCACTGTTTTTTCCAAATCGATCAGAGTAGGATCATTAGACTCGACCCACCTTTTCTTTGAAGAATCTGCACTCCACTTTGTTTAGGTTTTCCCTGTGCTTCTTGTCAGAAAGATCCATGCTTTCTCTAATCTAAAACAAGTAATGTTTTATTGTTATTAGTAGCATTAACAAATGGAACAACTGCTTTTAATAGAAAAGTCTATACAGTGTTTTTCCTCACATCACTGAGCTCCTGCTCCATCTGGGCTTTCCTCTTCTCAAACTCCTTAATTCTCTTCATCCCATCTTGGATCATGTTAAAGTCACTGGACTTCTTTCTGAACAGTTCCTTCATCTCATTGATTTGCCTCGTGTAGTCATCAACCTGTTAGAAACAATCATATACATTCATTATAACAACAGTATTAAATGCATGCCTTAACCCTCAAAATGCAGCTGCTCATCTAAATACTAAGATGAGACATGGGTGCATGTGATGAGGGTCCTTCCGCTATAACATATTTCAATGAAAAATGTGTGATTTTAACATCATTTTTGTCAATTACTATTGTCATATCTGTGCACAGTTAAAAGAAAAAGAAAAAAGCTGGATAATAAATCAACAACACCCGAAAAGCATAAACCAAAACTTGATAAGATCTGCACTTTTGACCAACTGAAACTTTACATCTGTGAAAAGTCATTTTGTGAATTAAGATGCGCTCCACCTCGTTTTAACAATTACTTGGTGGTGACCAAACTGGATGGGTGTTGCATCTAAGCCTTTTAACTGAGGAAAACCCAGCTAGTGCTTCAGAAAAATTCCCATAAGTGCAGTTTGAATCGGTAAGGAAAGAAAATACTTTCATACCAGAGTTCACACAGGCCATACCCATTTGCCAACCAACTTAAGCACAGACCAGTCAAGCTGAATACCTCAAGATGCTACTGTGGAAAAGCCAGTCTGAAGAAAAATGTGACAAAATGACCAAAGTCATGAGAGCCTAGAAAAACATCCACCCACAGACAAGTACATGACGACTAAATTAGAGGTTTTCATCCCTCTGATTACAACGTTAGGCCTAATCGTTATTCTTCACATAACTTTGTATGTTAATCTACACCAATGTGCCAATCATGATGCAAGTCGGTCTGCATCATAAGCAATTCTCCGTGTGTGTGATCTACCGAATGGTCAACCTACCCCAAAATATGCACCCGTTTTGAGTTAAAAGGGATTAGTCTTGCATGCATTCTGTCTTTTTCTCATGGCGTGCAGTATATACCGTTTTCTTTATTTGGCTGACGGAATTTCATTACACTACTGCTGAATTTGTCTCTCCTGAGACAAAAGCCAGGCGGTCATGCTCACGGAACTTCTTTGTTAGCTAAGTCAATTTTCAAGATGAACCCTATTATCACCTCAAAATGAGAAAAGGGCTGTGAACAGCGAGCCTTGAAGTCACGTGTTGAGGGTCAACCACATGACAGTGTTCTTTCCCCCTTATTGGACATATGTGACAGTTCCATACATGTCTAAAATAGGGATGTTACAACTTGGTCCAGACCGTGCCTCTTTTTTCCTTCTCAGAAGCTTATTGGACTCAATTTTACCAGCATGAAGTAAGAGTTGGAAAATGGAAAACAGCTGCTAGCAAAAGTAGCAACAGTTAAAGCCACTTGAACGTTGTCATGTCAGTTTGATAGCTTGATCTTCTTACCAACAAGCAGCAGGGGTCAGTGAGGATAAATGGAGTCAAAATAGTTCCTTTATTGTATTATTACGCAACCTACACTGTTAGAGTAAGGATAAGTGTGACTTTTGATGGATGGTTAACACATCAGGACCAGCAGCAGTGTGACCCCCCTTTCCCCATGCAAGCACTTTTTAATTCTTCTGCTGGCCACTAGCATGGATCTAAAATAGCATTAGAGACCCAGTAAGTCGGAATGTCAGGGTTTGTTCTTTTTGTTTTATGGCTGCTTTGTTTGGTTGTTGTTTTCTTACATAATGAATGCCAATATAATTGCACACAAGACAGCTGTTAAGACACAGCGAGCGCAGCACATTTGTACTACTTTAAGTAGCTCAAAGTAGTAAATTACAGCAATGTCATATTCTGCTATGATAAAGCAAGCTACAGCATGTTTGGTGTAAGCTAAAATTGCTTTTCTTTTGTGTGACCGTTTAAAAAAAAATGAACTCACCAGTTTGTTTTGCTCCCCCTGTGCAAGTGCCTGTTGATTTTTGAGGCTTCTCTGCAGCACGTTGATCTGTCAAAATGAGTCAGATTAAAAACAGTTAAACATTGTTAATCATTCATCTTGTTTATTTTACAAACATAAATAACGTGTTTTTATGACCTTCTCCGCTTTAGCAGCATCTTGTTTCTTCAGAAAGCCAGTAATATCGATGGAGTCTTTCTCTGCGCGATACAATTGGTTGGTGAGCTCTTCGTTTGCGCGTGCTAACTTCCGACAGGCCTCGCGATACTCCACGAGCGACTGTTCGGTGACCTTTAACCTCAGCTCCCACAGCCCAGCGTTGGCCTTGGCTTTTTCACTGTCAGACTCTTTGTCCGCTTTTGACTCATGCTTGCTTTCTTTCTTTCCTTTTCTGTGACAAAATACAAAGTGTAGTTGGAGTTTTGAACGCTAATGCAGTAGGCCTACAACGTGTAGCCTACACATAAACACAAGTTACGCACTTACCCGGCTTTCGCCCTCTTCACTTTGGGGACCTTCTTCTTCGTCATTGCTGCTAGTTTTAAATGGCTACTGTGATAGCACAGAAAACACCTCCGTGCTACAAAAGGGAGAAGAAGTGGCTCGGTAATTAGTCCAGGAAGAGAGGCTAACGGTACCGAGCTCCTGTGCAGCCCACTTGTTTGTGTGGTGCTGTTGCCATAGAGACGCTGTAACCCGGGTGAAGGTTTGAATTTCTCTGCTATATGACCTCTGGTAACCCTATAGGCAAACTACTATATTTAATACACACTTAACATTTTTAATTTAATTCAATTAAGAATGAAAGTCTCTGCACACCTGGAACCGAAAAGTCAAGCAAGAAACTTAGGTATAATTGTAGACTCTGACCTCAATTTTAACAGCCACATCAGGGCAATCAACAGATCAGCCTACTACCATCTTAAAAATATCTCACGTATTAAAGACCTTATGTCGAAGTAAGACCTTGAAAAACGTGTCCATGCATTTGTTTTTAGCAAGCTTGACTACTGCAACAGCATCTTCACAGGCCTCACAAAAAAATCACTCTGTAAACTCCAACTAATTCAAAATGCTGCTGCCAGAATCTTAACCCGGACAAAGAAAACAGATCACATCACTCCAGTGCTGAGATCACTGCATTGGCTTCCAGTTAGTGAGAGAATTGACTTTAAGATTTTAATGCACACATATAAAGCACTAAACGGGCTAGGACCCAAATATATCAAGGACCTCCTTCAGTGGTACGAACCCAGCAGACCCCTTAGGTCTTCAGGCGCAGGCCAGCTCACTGTTCCATTTGTGAGATCAAAGCGTGGGAAAGCAGCCTTCTGCATCTATGCTCCTAATGCATGGAACAAACTCCCAGAACATCTGAGAATGGCTAGCACTTTAGAAACATTTAAATCAGGTCTAAAAACATTTCTTTTAATATGGCTTTTCAAATTTAAATGTTCTAATTTTCGAACTGTTAAACATGGTTTTCTTTCTCTTAATTCATTATTTTGTGTGTTTTGTATTTCTTCTCAATGGATTTGTGTTTTCTCTGTTTGATCCTGTAAAGCACTTTGAATTGCATTACTGTATGAATTGTGCTATATAAATAAATTGCCTTGCCTTGCCTTGCCTTGCCTTACACACAGAGACTTATTTAAGTTTGTTTGCTTGGTATCGTATGCACATTCTGATGTGATTATCTTTATGTAACCTATGTATGTTTGTGTTTATGTATGTAAAAAGTACATGTGTTCTGTAGGCTTACATGGTTAGTGCAAGTTTGTTTATTATAGGCCTACTGTATTATTTGTTGTATGGATGTAGAACTTAGATGGCATAGATGATTATTGGCACTAATTATATTGTGAACCTGTATACACAGTTATGCACAGGTATGAAACAATTAGCAATGTAAAGGTATCATGTAATATAAAAGCAAGTGTGTAACAGTAAGATAATGGATTATAGTGATATAACAATAATAATAAACATAACAGAATGAAAAAAGTACATTATTCACATCTATATAAAGTTTAAATGAGTTTATCACAACAAATAAGCCAACATTAAACAAAAATAAATCAATGAAGAACAATTATTAAGTCAGTAAACGTAAAAAAAAAATGGCCCTCAAAATGTCCCAGCACACGGTGATGTCCAACAAAGAGTCTTACACCCAGTGGTGTATTACATTTTTCTTTTTATTACATGAGTCACGGACCAACAGCAAAAAAATCATGTTGGATTGACTGTTGTAACTAACACCCTTTTCCTTATTTGCATTTATATATCATCACCTATTGCTTTTCTAACTTTGGTTGCAGGGTTTGGTTTTGTCTATCCTCTGCCTTCGGTTAGTCAATTAGGGGCCACCCACGCTGCAACCCACCTCTCCTCCTTTTGCCGTGCTGTAACTTTACATTGGAGTCCGCTGGGAGCGAGAGCTCATTTAGTCAGCCCTGCTGCAAATGTGTGGCCAGATCTGCGGCCAAGACCTAAATAGCGGTTCAGAGCATCAAGTCCTTCGAGAGAAGGGAGCGGGATGAGTAGTAAAATAGATGATTATCCCTGCCTGCAGTGATACGGACTCTTATTTTTGTAGTACACAGGAAACCCTTAATTATCAATTTTTGAGGGAGTGCCTCAGGGTGCCCCTCGTCCTGGTTTTGCGTGTTTGTAGCAAAAGACATATTTGAATGTCAGCGTCAACTTATGTGCTCACATCATACAAATGCCATGGTATGAAACCTTATAGCTGGTTGTTTATGGGGCCCCGCTAGGAGACCAGCCTGGGGGCAGACGTGGGGCCTTGGATCTCTCCGCAGGCCAAGGAGAGAGTCTGCAGTCTGATCCAGAGCGGGTTGGACGAGGGAGCCCAGCTGCTCCTGGACGGCCGAAACGTCAAGGTCAAGGGTTACGAGAATGGCAATTTTGTGGGTCCCACCATCCTCGGCAATGTCACAGTACGTGGGTGGAATGTCTTAATGTGCACATTAGTACAAACCTCTTTAAAACTGCCAGTAAAACCGGTTTCTTCTGTGCTCTCCCAGCCTCAGATGAAGTGCTACACTGAAGAGATCTTCGGGCCTGTGTTGTTGTTCTCGAAGCAGAGAGACTCTGGACGATGCCATCAACATCGTCAACAATAACCCCTATGGCAACGGCACAGCCATCTTCACCACAAATGGCCGCCACTGCACGCAAATACACTCACGAGGTGGATGTGGGCCAGGTAAGTGGTGCTGCAGCCTCCAAATGTGTTCCTCTGTTTTGGGAGAAAGGAGACATTCACATCCCTCTGTCATGTCTATGCAGCATCTCCAGGGGAGAGCGCATCACATTTCTGTTTGAAAACCTTTACACACATTGAAAAGAACTATTATTTTCCATGTCAAGTATAGCCTTGTTTGCCCCTAACCTAATACACACACATTCGGCATCCCCCTTACCTCCACTTCCCCACCGGTAAAGACACAAATAGCTACAGCAAATATGTGTCCGTTAATAGAAGACAGGGGGACATAGAAACATCCAGGTGGTATCCAAGAGGGAAATCTTTAATTGAATCAAAAGGGATTCCTCGGTTGCTGTTCAACGACCAGGCATAAATACGGCCAGCCTTTGCCCTGTTTGTTTGCCTGTGGAGCCTTAGTTATGCCCTGTTTGCTGTTCACATGTCGGGGAATGCTGCGCAGGCCGTGTGGCCGTTCTCCGCTTCAAACCTCGATGCAACAACAACTTTTTCTTTTTTTTACCCTGCACCTTCGCCAAAAGTGCGTCCAGACCTATTCCCGCTGTTTTTAAACATTCTAAACAAACAATGCTGTGCCTCCTTTTCCTTCATAACAAAATGTTTTTATTTAGTTTTTCTTCCCTTTCATAAGATAGAACTGGGAATATAAGCCACAGCTTTGTTTAGTGAGATCATGTTAGCTTGTTTTTTAAACGGCATGGATATACCGCATCTCTTTTCAGGCTGCATCTTACTCATACTAGCAATTTAAACTTGGGGGGAATTGTATAACAAAGCTTACACTTATAGAAATGATAGCGAAAACTCTTGTTTTCTGCAGGTTGGAGTCAACGTTCCCATCCCTGTCCCACTGCCTATGTTCTCCTTTACTGGATCAAGAGGATCCTTCAGAGGCGACATGAACTTCTATGGCAAACAAGTATGAAAAACAACAAACCCATCCTATCAGTACAAGTTACATAAATGCACAACTGTAGCAGACTGAGTTTGGATGAAAACATTTTTATTTGTTCTCTACAGGGCAATCCAGTTCTACACACAGATCAAGACTGTCACCTCACAATGGAAAGCTGAAGATTCCACCTTGACAAGTCCTGCTGTTACCATGCCGACCATGGGACGCTAACTCCATCCATGAACCAGAATACCTAGACAGTAGACACTCTAATGTGTAGAAGTTTTAGTATTAAAAAGTTAAATAATAATCTCATTTTTTAAATACTTTATATCAGATATGTATATATAGAAACTCTGTAAATGTAAACCATTGCAGCCAAGGTTTTAACAATGAAAATAATCTGTACAGCTGAGGCTGTCATTTCCTTAAATACAACAGATAGTAAAGCTTTGTAAACTTCATTAAACTTTAGTGTTATACCATAAATGAAGGTTGCCATGGACACAGCTTTGTATCCCTATGATTGTTTTTATCTGATGCACATTTCGGTATGAGCACTGTTTTGTTTTGAAGAACAGATCTTCTAAATGTGTTGTGACAGAATTCAAACACCCTCCATGTATGAACGAGTACTCACAGGCCATATATACATGCATGGTAAGATATTTATAATTAGCACAAACAAACAACTCCCATTCTACTACACACATGATTGGCACTCTGTGGGAAGCATGGAGGCAAACAATCCAGAGTGTGATGTGCCATGGAGAGGCCACTCTAAGGTCATGTGGTGTGTATATCTGGCAGGGGGTTGGGGGGCTGCTCGGGCCCCTGGGTGATGAAGGTCGCCCGGGAGAGATCCTCTCTGATCCTGGAAGACAGTCATCGTTAAGTAAAGCTGAAGTGCATTTCTGATCAAATCACACGTAGGCACTCGTGTTCTCACAGCCAATGCTTTTTAAGCTAAACATGGAATGTGGCACCAATACACCTGCAAGTATGAGGTAACGTTTTTATTCCCGTACACTCCTTTGGTGTCTTACCCGGCAGCATCGCTGGCAATAAGGCTCCTCTTCTCGGAGGAGGCAGACAAAGCCATATGTTGGCTGTCTTTCCTATCGGGGAATGCAGAGTTGCAGTTAAACACAGACCCTCAGAGTGAAGAAGTCATGTTTTAGCACGTTGGTGTCTCTTCAGTCAGGCCTGCAGCCGTCTTGGAAACGGGGTTAGACTGGGTCAACACAATACACTTGGACTTGGTCACCAGATGTTCTGTTATTCTGCAGGACCCGGTGCCAGACCACTGGTAACATGAATACACATCTTCTTTTGCCTGCCCTACACCGATACATCCAGCTCCCCTGCACACTCCTTTTCTGAAAATCATGTTACCAGCTGCTCGCTAACCGCAAGCGTTCAAAGAACAAAACAAACAAGTGCACGTGAAGAGGGGCCAATAGGCTGAAAGCAAATGGACGTGAACAGATGTTTGTTTCCAAGCACACGACTCTGTGGCGGGGCCTATTTTTACTATTGTGCCCAGACTCTTTCTTCATTCTTTTTAAGCAGCTGGATGGAAAAGAAAATTGGTCGAAGCCTAACTGATGTTTTATGGTATCCTCTTCTGCTGAGAATATGGCTGTTTAAAACATTAAAAAGAGGGCGGAGTCACCAGAAGTTCAGCCAGAGCTTCTGCTTGGTGTCACTGCGCTTTGTTCTTCTGAGGCAATTTATCCACAAGGCCATTTTCAGGGATTACAAGTGGATTATAGAATATTATTTAGGATCAAGTTAATGAGTGATAACTCGAGCGGAGCAACGGATTTTACATAATAAAACATAATATAATTATTGGAGTGTTTTATTACCTTCCCTCTGTCCATTCATTTTAGCAAAGAGAAGCCTGAGCACTTGTTCCTTCTGCTCCCAAGTGAGATCTGAGATTTCAAACCTTGCTGTCTGGTTGATGGGTCCTTGAAAACAGGTGGATGACAGAGACTTTAATTGAACAAAATGTATCATGTTGTTGTGAGATGACCACTGACAAACATCAGATGTTAAAAATATCACAGAGCTAGGTCACTGAAATGATGAGGGGGACCTACCACCTTGCAGCCGCCTCCAGGTCTGAATAGACAGAGTTGGTACTGTGAGGTCCTTTATGGAAGGTGCGGATGGGCGGGAACTTTAGCTTTCCTGCTGTGGCTTCTTTTAGCCTCTGGCGATAAGCCTGTAGTGCCTCCTTTTTGTATTGCTGCCTGCTGGCCATGATCTCCTGCTTCACCTGAGCCAGAGCCTCATGGAAGAACTGCTCCAGCTCTGTGCGCTGATCCACGATGGAGCTGGCCAGCCGCTTGACGTGCGCCAGCTCCCTCTCCCGCATGTGAAGCACTTTCTGCAGCTTATCTAGTTCTACCTGGCTGGCCTGAATGGTGACCAGAGCCTTCTCCTCCTCCTCCTGTTTCTCAGGTTCCTCAGCTTTAAGCTCGAGGGCATGCTCCAGTGAAGCCACCTTGGCCCTCAGCTTGGATATCTCCTTTTTTTGGGCCTCCATCTGAGCTGCGTTTCTCTTTACCGTCAACTCAAACACGTTCTGCATGAGTAGACAGAAGAGCAAAGTAGTGAAATGCATGAACACCAAGCTGACTTTCATTTCCATGCCAACATAGATCTTAAACAGATTATGGTTTGTGTGCTCGCCTGTGCTGTCATGAGTGGCCTACATTTCAACATAGTGGATTTTGAAACCTTCATTTACTGTCATCATCGGGGGGGGAGATTAATGTGCCCAATATTTATTTGTCTAAAGAAATCAGTGCCAGAAGCCTGCGAGGGAGAAGCCACTGAATTTGAACCCATACCCCAGTGGAAACTCGCCACAACCGCTGACCACCGAGAGGCTGGGTAGTAGTCAGAAGGTGGGGGGGGTAGGAGACGGACCACAAGCAAAATACACAGGGTCAGGACAAGTAAACAACACGAGGGGAAAACCACCTGGAATATATTCTGCACAGGTCTGAATAGTGTTTCATAGCTGAAATGATTTTAAATATGATTTTAAAATATGAGTTTATGGATATGAATGGCCTCTATCCAAGGACAGCTGAGCCGGGGCTTAATAGTTACACAACTGTTTGCTATCCTTTGGTTCAAACATGCCTTGTCCAGTTCCAGGGAGGCCTTTTCCTTAGCCGTCGAACGCGTCAAAGCGTGCAGGTCCTCTGCCTCCTTTATGTGGTATTTCAGAGCTTCATTCAGACGGACGTTCTCCTTAAACACAGAGCGCGAGGCATCGTCCAACTGCCTATATAGATACAAACAGAAAAAGCCTTTGACAAATCTTTATTTCACGCCAAAAGATATTTCAATCAGAATCATAAACAGGTTTATTACCAGGTTGGCTAACAAATACGAGGATTTTGACTTGGTGTTGTGGTGCATACATACAAATAAAACAAGAGTTAAAAACACAGATCGAAAACTATTTGAAGAGAACTATAATAACATTAAACAAGTATAGTAAAATATAGCAGTATTTACATTGAATATGACTGAAATTGTAGAAATAGAATTGGAATAAAATATGTGCAGTAATGGAAAAACGAAATAATTGTCCTGGTGTTAATATGAAGATTTTTAAACATGTTGCACATATTGCTCTCCGGTTCCTCTTCATAAACGTTGGTCAATGTACTTGACTAAGACAAGCTGGGTGGGTTCAAAATTAAATCAATTACTGACACTAAGACCAGAGCGGCAGCACCACACCACACCAGTATCAATGTTGATGCTTTATGAGCTGTACAAAAAATGACTAAACATAGCGGAGGCGAAATGCACATCCTATGGCCTCAAAAGTAATAAACGCTGGGCTTCCCCACACACATTACACTCTCCTCTGGGATGGAGATGCGATCATTGGCTGCGGTGATGTACACTATCTGCACATGACCAAGTGTGGTCAAGGAAATAACATTAGTCCTAGTTATATATATATTTACACACATAAACACTTGTGTGAGTACATTTTTTTTCCTTTGAGTTCTGAGAACACGAAAGTGCAGTTTAAAGAATAAAATGAGATCGTGAGAGGGGAAGCGGAAACACACACTCACACAATGGCTTCATTGTGGGCCCTCTCCACCACCACAGCTATCGTTCGCTCTGCTTCCTTCTCCAGGCGATCCTGCGGGGAAGTTTGCAAACAAATCACTTCTTGTTCCACCTGGGATAACATCTTCTGTCATCTGTCCATGAACAGTGGGCCAGGTCTCCACAAATTATTTTAAACCACTTTTGTTTCACTGTTTTTTCCAAATCGATCAGAGTAGGATCATTAGACTCGACCCACCTTTTCTTTGAAGAATCTGCACTCCACTTTGTTTAGGTTTTCCCTGTGCTTCTTGTCAGAAAGATCCATGCTTTCTCTAATCTAAAACAAGTAATGTTTTATTGTTATTAGTAGCATTAACAAATGGAACAACTGCTTTTAATAGAAAAGTCTATACAGTGTTTTTCCTCACATCACTGAGCTCCTGCTCCATCTGGGCTTTCCTCTTCTCAAACTCCTTAATTCTCTTCATCCCATCTTGGATCATGTTAAAGTCACTGGACTTCTTTCTGAACAGTTCCTTCATCTCATTGATTTGCCTCGTGTAGTCATCAACCTGTTAGAAACAATCATATACATTCATTATAACAACAGTATTAAATGCATGCCTTAACCCTCAAAATGCAGCTGCTCATCTAAATACTAAGATGAGACATGGGTGCATGTGATGAGGGGTCCTTCCGCTATAACATATTTCAATGAAAAATGTGTGATTTTAACATCATTTTTGTCAATTACTATTGTCATATCTGTGCACAGTTAAAAGAAAAAGAAAAAAGCTGGATAATAAATCAACAACACCCGAAAAGCATAAACCAAACTTGATAAGATCTGCACTTTTGACCAACTGAAACTTTACATCTGTGAAAAGTCATTTTGTGAATTAAGATGCGCTCCACCTCGTTTTAACAATTACTTGGTGGTGACCAAACTGGATGGGTGTGGCATCTAAGCCTTTTAACTGAGGAAAACCAGCTAGTGCTTCAGAAAAATTCCCATAAGTGCAGTTTGAATCGGTAAGGAAAGAAAATACTTTCATACCAGAGTTCACACAGGCCATACCCATTTGCCAACCAACTTAAGCACAGACCAGTCAAGCTGAATACCTCAAGATGCTACTGTGGAAAAGCCAGTCTGAAGAAAAATGTGACAAAATGACCAAAGTCATGAGAGCCTAGAAAAACATCCACCCACAGACAAGTACATGACGACTAAATTAGAGGTTTTCATCCCTCTGATTACAACGTTAGGCCTAATCGTTATTCTTCACATAACTTTGTATGTTAATCTACACCAATGTGCCAATCATGATGCAAGTCGGTCTGCATCATAAGCAATTCTCCGTGTGTGTGATCTACCCGAATGGTCAACCTACCCCAAAATATGCACCCGTTTTGAGTTAAAAGGATTAGTCTTGCATGCATTCTGTCTTTTTCTCATGGCGTGCAGTATATACCGTTTTCTTTATTTGGCTGACGGAATTTCATTACACTACTGCTGAATTTGTCTCTCCTGAGACAAAGCCAGGCGGTCATGCTCACGGAACTTCTTTGTTAGCTAAGTCAATTTTCAAGATGAACCCTATTATCACCTCAAAATGAGAAAAGGGCTGTGAACAGCGAGCCTTGAAGTCACGTGTTGAGGGTCAACCACATGACAGTGTTCTTCCCCCTTATTGGACATATGTGACAGTCCATACATGTCTAAAATAGGGATGTTACAACTTGGTCCAGACCGTGCCTCTTTTTTCCTTCTCAGAAGCTTATTGGACTCAATTTTACCAGCATGAAGTAAGAGTTGGAAAATGGAAAACAGCTGCTAGCAAAAGTAGCAACAGTTAAAGCCACTTGAACGTTGTCATGTCAGTTTGATAGCTTGATCTTCTTACCAACAAGCAGCAGGGGTCAGTGAGGATAAATGGAGTCAAAATAAGTTCCTTTATTGTATATTACGCAACCTACACTGTTAGAGTAAGGATAAGTGTGACTTTTGATGGATGGTTAACACATCAGGACCAGCAGCAGTGTGACCCCCTTTCCCCATGCAAGCACTTTTAATTCTTCTGTGGCCACTAGCATGGATTAAAATAGCATTAGAGACCCAGTAAGTCGGAATGTCAGGGTTTGTTCTTTTGTTTTATGGCTGCTTTGTTTGGTTGTTGTTTTCTTACATAATGAATGCCAATATAATTGCACACAAGACAGCTGTTAAGACACAGCGAGCGCAGCACATTTGTACTACTTTAAGTAGCTCAAAGTAGTAAATTACAGCAATGTCATATTCTGCTATGATAAAGCAAGCTACAGCATGTTTGGTGTAAGCTAAAATTGCTTTTCTTTTTGTGTGACCGTTTAAAAAAAAATGAACTCACCAGTTTGTTTTGCTCCCCCTGTGCAAGTGCCTGTTGATTTTTGAGGCTTCTCTGCAGCACGTTGATCTGTCAAAATGAGTCAGATTAAAAACAGTTAAACATTGTTAATCATTCATCTTGTTTATTTTACAAACATAAATAACGTGTTTTTATGACCTTCTCCGCTTTAGCAGCATCTTGTTTCTTCAGAAAGCCAGTAATATCGATGGAGTCTTTCTCTGCGCGATACAATTGGTTGGTGAGCTCTTCGTTTGCGCGTGCTAACTTCCGACAGGCCTCGCGATACTCCACGAGCGACTGTTCGGTGACCTTAACCTCAGCTCCACAGCCCAGCGTTGGCCTTGGCTTTTTCACTGTCAGACTCTTTGTCCGCTTTTGACTCATGCTTGCTTTCTTTCTTTCCTTTTCTGTGACAAAATACAAAAGTGTAGTTGGAGTTTTGAACGCTAATGCAGTAGGCCTACAACGTGTAGCCTACACATAAACACAAGTTACGCACTTACCCGGCTTTCGCCCTCTTCACTTTGGGGACCTTCTTCTTCGTCATTGCTGCTAGTTTTAAATGGCTACTGTGATAGCACAGAAAACACCTCCGTGCTACAAAAGGGAGAAGAAGTGGCTCGGTAATTAGTCCAGGAAGAGAGGCTAACGGTACCGAGCTCCTGTGCAGCCCACTTGTTTGTGTGGTGCTGTTGCCATAGAGACGCTGTAACCCGGGTGAAGGTTTGAATTTCTCTGCTATATGACCTCTGGTAACCCTATAGGCAAACTACTATATTTAATACACACTTAACATTTTTAATTTAATTCAATTAAGAATGAAAGTCTCTGCACACCTGGAACCGAAAAGTCAAGCAAGAAACTTAGGTATAATTGTAGACTCTGACCTCAATTTTAACAGCCACATCAGGGCAATCAACAGATCAGCCTACTACCATCTTAAAAATATCTCACGTATTAAAGACCTTATGTCGAAGTAAGACCTTGAAAAACGTGTCCATGCATTTGTTTTTAGCAAGCTTGACTACTGCAACAGCATCTTCACAGGCCTCACAAAAAAAATCACTCCGTAAACTCCAACTAATTCAAAATGCTGCTGCCAGAATCTTAACCCGGACAAAGAAAACAGATCACATCACTCCAGTGCTGAGATCACTGCATTGGCTTCCAGTTAGTGAGAGAATTGACTTTAAGATTTTAATGCACACATATAAAGCACTAAACGGGCTAGGACCCAAATATATCAAGGACCTCCTTCAGTGGTACGAACCCAGCAGACCCCTTAGGTCTTCAGGCGCAGGCCAGCTCACTGTTCCATTTGTGAGATCAAAGCGTGGGAAAGCAGCCTTCTGCATCTATGCTCCTAATGCATGGAACAAACTCCCAGAACATCTGAGAATGGCTAGCACTTTAGAAACATTTAAATCAGGTCTAAAAACATTTCTTTTTAATATGGCTTTTCAAATTTAAATGTTCTAATTTTCGAACTGTTAAACATGGTTTTCTTTCTCTTAATTCATTATTTTGTGTGTTTTGTATTTCTTCTCAATGGATTGTGTTTTCTCTGTTTGATCCTGTAAAGCACTTTGAATTGCATTACTGTATGAATTGTGCTATATAAATAAATTGCCTTGCCTTGCCTTGCCTTGCCTTACACACAGAGACTTATTTAAGTTTGTTTGCTTGGTATCGTATGCACATTCTGATGTGATTATCTTTATGTAACCTATGTATGTTTGTGTTTATGTATGTAAAAAGTACATGTGTTCTGTAGGCTTACATGGTTAGTGCAAGTTTGTTTATTATAGGCCTACTGTATTATTTGTTGTATGGATGTAGAACTTAGATGGCATAGATGATTATTGGCACTAATTATATTGTGAACCTGTATACACAGTTATGCACAGGTATGAAACAATTAGCAATGTAAAGGTATCATGTAATATAAAAGCAAGTGTGTAACAGTAAGATAATGGATTATAGTGATATAACAATAATAATAAACATAACAGAATGAAAAAGTACATTATTCACATCTATATAAAGTTTAAATGAGTTTATCACAACAAATAAGCCAACATTAAACAAAAATAAATCAATGAAGAACAATTATTAAGTCAGTAAACGTAAAAAAAAAATGGCCCTCAAAATGTCCCAGCACACGGTGATGTCCAACAAAGAGTCTTACACCCAGTGGTGTATTACATTTCTTCTTTTATTACATGAGTCACGGACCAACAGCAAAAAAATCATGTTGGATTGACTGTTGTAACTAACACCCTTTTCCTTATTTGCATTTATATATCATCACCTATTGCTTTTCTAACTTTGGTTGCAGGGTTTGGTTTTATGTCTATCCTCTTGGAAAACGTGTGTTTCTCCTGCCAAAAGGTTCTAATCTATCAACCCATCACTCTGGGAGATAAGATACAGATGTCTGTTCTGCTCAACAGCCTCCTGACTGACACGCTTTCTCACTTCTCTTGTAATTACAGTCTTCTCTGCTGGGCTCCATCAAACAGGATCTGTTTGCACATGATCTCCTCCCACATGATGACCTGAAAAACATTCGGCTCTTGTCAGCAGTATTGTCCAGGTTGTCCTGAAAAGAACTATGTGTTAGTCTTTGCCATCCCCACAGTGCTTCTTCTAAAGTTATGGGCAAACCACTGAGATCAACCTAAATGCTATTGGCTTACATCTTCCAAGAATTCAATCCAAAAAAAACAATGTAAGGTTAGCGTAGGTCATAATTAAAGCTTGTAACCACAGAATTGTCTCCATTATCTTGTTCAGCTTTGTGCAGAAGCCTGAGAGTGTTCAGTGTTGATTATTCATCAAACAAGAAAGTAAATATCACAAAAGTGTTGGGTGTAGCTTCTGTAAACTGAATCATATAGGGTCATTCACAGCGCTGGCATCATCAACAGAGCTTGAAGACTAAATTTAAAGGTAATTACTATGACAGTGAGGAGAGAAAACTGAAATAACCCTGAGCTTTTCAAAGCTGTCATTATCATTGGAATTGTAATGACAAGGTTTGGGTCTCTTCAATTGACTTCTTGGGGTAGGACACCCACAAACATGGCATTCCTGAGGGTAACATTGCAGCATATTAATGATATATTGCACAGTGTGGATTACAAAGCTGGGGTCTCGTTTCATGCTTTATGGTTTCAGTTAACTTGAAACAAAATACCAAAATGTCCTTTCGAACATTGTTTGTAATGTGATGTGTCATGCTGTAGAAAGGCACTTATCATACAGAGTTTACAGCAGTGCACATTTGGACGACATCCTAAAATGATTTGGCAACATATAGATATTCCTTTAGATTTGTTTAGTTTATTGTATGTATATTTCTAGACTCAATATTTAAAATGTCAGTTTCAGTTGTAAAATCTAAATTCATGGCATTTTACTCGGAGGGCAGTACCTTCTAAGGCGCATTATAATGCTATTATTAAAGTAGGTGTGTAATTAAAACTAAACATGCTGTGATTCATGCTACAAATGGCTTGAGGTAGATTGCAGCTTTTCCAAACACTGCTCATTATCCACATCACTAAAATTACCACAAAATGTGTCTCAACATTAAAAACAAGAAAATATTGAATAAATCAATCAATCAATGTTTATTTATATAGCCCAATATCACAAATGTTACATTTGTCTCAGTGGTCTTCACAGTGTGTACAGAATATCAGTATGACAATATGACACCCTCTGTCCTTAGACCCTCACATCGTACAAGGAAAAACTTCCAAAGAAAACCCAGTTTAAAGGGAAAAATGGGAGAAACCTCAGGGAGAGCAACAGAGGAGGGATCCCTCTCCCAGGACGGACAGACGTGCAATAGATGCCGTGTGTAAATTGAAAAGATAATACATTTGCAACATAGGTAGTCCAAATGTTTGGAAATGCATGTGTGTATAATAAGAAGATGAATCCACGAGGATATCCGTCCAGGACCTATGATCCAGGACCACAGCCACGACTCAAGATCCAGGGCTCGCGACACAGGACCGCAGGATCATCCATGACTCCGGATCCCGGCGTATATAGACACCAAAAAGAAAGAAATTTGGGGAAGCTGGGTTAATCGGAACATGAGAGTACAGCTATAGACAGAGAGAAGGAAGAAGTAAGATGTCCCCCGACAAACTAACCATGAACCATGATTTCCAAATAACGACACACCCCGGACAAAACACTGCTTCTTTCAATATGTTTTAATGGGACATCTTTATTCAGGGTGTATTGTCGCATTGTCACACTGTTAACATGCAACCAAGACATCTATGGGAGATTCAGTGAGAGGTCCTGCACATGTACTCTTTGATAGGGGCAAACGACCATTCTGGTGAGCCGCAGGATTGAAAAAAGTAGCCACAGTATTTAGAAAAAAGGAAGGACGCAAGAAAGTCCAATATTTTTAGTCCAAATTACAGTGTTGGAACAGTGCTTTGCACAGTTGAGTGTCCTGGGAGTGGAATGGCATGATGGTTTAACGCTGGTGCCAAGCCCCACCCTCCCCACATTGTCCTCTCTGTGGACTTTCTGCACTCTCTTGTGCCAATCTGCAGGACCTCTGCCCTTCCCTTACCCTCCTGCCTGGGATGTGGACAGCTTGGTTTCGGCCTGCTGCCTGAGGTGAAACAGCCTCGTATAAGCTCATGTTAGGTCAGTGCTGGCCGGGGCAGGGTCATTTCCCCCAGGATGCCTCAATTGCTACCTGCGGCTCCTGGTTTAGATGTGTGTCCTGTTTCTGTTGATATAAAGAGGGTGAAAAATATCACAGCATACAAAACTACATGTAAGGTCTCAGAGTGTCTGCTGTGGGATATCCTTGATGCCTCTGCATCCTGCACTAAAGTCAGAAACTTTGCACATCACACGAGAAAGCATAAGCTGATACACTTCAGCATGGCTCATGATGGCGCGCCAACCACCCACCAAAAGCAGAGAAACAGCCACTCATGCTTTTCATGCATTCTCTCGTGAAACGTGCCGTGCTGTCCAAATATTTTTCCCTTGGAAAGCCTGTGGTTAACACGAGGATGAGTGGGAGTCAGATGATTGCTAACATTCTTTTAACTTTTATGACAGCTGGAGTACAGGTTACATTTGCATTTTGTTAAGGCTGGTAAAAGGACTATAGCAACTTTAATGTGATGATTATTGCAGGATCACAATAAGGAGATTGAGAGTATTAAATAAAACACAAGATTCATTTGAGCTACTTAACATGATTTAGTAGATGTAATAAGACAAAGGAAGAATCCATTAAAAAACATAATGAGCCACATTTTCTGAAATTAGTACTTAGAATTTCTGTTTAATTTATTGTCTTCCCTTTGATCACAAGTGCAGTTTAAATTAAACAGAACTAATCATTACTTATATTTTCAATTCCAAACATTTGTGTAATTTAAGAGATTTAGATGTGCCTTTAGAGCTGCCAAATACAAACTTACATCACTCTTAATTTAATTTACTTGTTAAGTTGTTAAAGTCCAAATAGTTGCCGGGTGAAGGACATTCTGAAGCAAATGCACTCATAAAAAGTATTATAAGACCATTTATGTTGGTTTTCTTGAGTGTGAACCCATTCATTTTGACTTCTTTATAAATCCTTTTCCTTGGGGGAATTCTTGGCTCCGGTATAACCAGTAAATATGAGATGGGGAAAAAACACTATCAAAAATAATCCTCCACAAAAAAAAAGAAAGAAAAAGTTGTTGGTAGGCAGGTAGTTGGTCTCCAGCTCAGCTCACAGGAGGGGGGACTCCTGGTGGAGTTGGGATGGACCGCCACAGGATTGGTGGATGGCTGTACTCGGTGTGGCCCCATGCCAAGCCCGTATGTCTTTATATAGTGTGAACGGGTGACCGGACAGTCCTGAGTGTGCATCGCATCCACTCTGCGTCTCTCCATCTCCACTGCTCTCTCTCTCTCTCTTCTCTCTGCGGGGCCCCTGTCAATCTTTAACTCCAGCAGCATCCACCATATCTTCTTCTTCTTCTTCTTCTCATCCATCTTTACTCCTGTCTCTTTCTTTCCCCGGCTGTGAAAACAATGGCCATGCCGAGCCTGCTCCTCACTTTCTCCCTGTGGCTCCTGGCTGGGAGCCTCATAGTGGAGGCGACTTACTACCGGCACCACCGCTACGTCCCCCACGTCTACCGCTACCGGGAACACTCTGACAACACGGAGAACCTCCTCCCTGAGGTCTCCAACCCGGAGCCTGTAGTCCCACAGCCGGGTGAGCCGATCTACCCCGTGATCCCCGAGGTGTTCCACCCGGCACCTGAAGTCCTACACCCCTTACCAGAGGCTTTCCACCCGGTGCCCGAAGTCGTGCATCCTGCACCTGAGCCCTACCACCGAGCTGAGGTTTTCCATTCGGTGATTGAAGCCTCCTCCCCCGTCAACACCAGTCGGGTTTTCTACGGGATCATGTTTGACGCTGGGAGCACGGGCAGCAGGATCCACATCTATAAGTTCATCCAGAAAGACCCTGGTAAGTGCACCACTTTCCCTCTCTCTACCTAAACCAATAGAGATTTGAAAATACTGCTGGCTCCCACTCTGTCTACTTGCTGTTAGGTCATTCACTGTGTGGTGTGAGAAAAAACATTCACCGGCACAGGGCCAGAGCAATACAGCTG
Source organism: Pseudochaenichthys georgianus (assembly GCF_902827115.2). Taxonomy (NCBI): domain Eukaryota; kingdom Metazoa; phylum Chordata; class Actinopteri; order Perciformes; family Channichthyidae; genus Pseudochaenichthys; species Pseudochaenichthys georgianus. The sequence continues at coordinate 16,329,585 of NC_047524.1, read as the reverse complement.
CTGAAAGCGGCTGAGGTTCACTTGTAATGTTAACTGCCTGACTCATATGTGTAGGCAGCAGGTCAGGGTGTAGGTGATACAGTCTAAATATCATGAGTTGCAAAAGGGAAAATATGCAATTATATGTAGTTGAGTTTCTATTTTTCTCCCAGTAGTATCCCTCTTGTTTATGATTTGTTCACTGACACTGACGTCTTTTTTAGTTGAGCTGCCAGTCCTGGACAATGAAATGTACTACGCCGTGAAGCCTGGTCTTTCTGCCTATAAAGACAACCCTGAGGAGGTATGTATGTGCCTTTAAACCATCAAACAATATTAATTATCAGGTATATTAGGGAGTTGTTCACAGTCTGCAAAACCACTGGGATTTTCTTTGGGTTGGGTTCATGTGATGTAAACAGTGTGTAATTACAAAAAATGCCTGCTTCTGATGCTGTCACTGCTGCTGTCTGCTACCTGTGATTTACACATGTTTTTAAAGACTTTGACCACTGAATAAATATCTTAGTTTGATTATGAAATGTTCCTCCATTTGATGACTAAGCTGCCTGTAACTGATTGTCATATTTTCCATAGGGTGGCAACACTATCCGTCAGTTGCTGAAAGTTGCCAAGAAGACAGTGCCAGAAGAGGACTGGAGGAGGACGCCGGTGGTCCTGAAGGCCACAGCGGGTCTGCGTCTGCTGCCTGAGGATAAGGCAAATGCTCTTCTGAAGGAGGTAAGACACGTTTTCTCTCTGCCGTCAGACAGTTTGGTATAAACAGCACCCGTCCCGCCATGGAACGGGATGAGAAACCACTAAGTGCTTACAAGTGTCACTGAAAAAAAGCAGCAAGTCTGCCCATTTGGTGGCTATCATGTTGCAAAAAAACAGCTGTTGTGGGGTTGTGTGGAGTAACCATATTTGTCATTTAGAGTATTAAATCCAGGCTACTGTTCCAGCCATGCTTGTGGTTGGGTTATCTGTCACTCTAAAACAGAACCAGAGCCTGAATACACTTTATCCTGCCACTGGCAGAATATTTGGGTGTGCAGCCTTGAATATTTGTTGTGTTTTAACAGATCCAGCTGATAACTGTTATTAAACATCTACAGGTGCGAGAGGTTTTTGACGAGTCCCCTTTCTTCGTGCCAAACAACAGTGTTTCTATCTTGAACGGAGCAAAAGAAGGTAAATTAACTCTCAATGTCCTGTAACCAATTCATACTATATATAATAAACAAAACATATGATTTGTATTAGTTTTATTTAAGACAGTTATATTTGATATATCAGGTGCTTGAAGTGCCTCCTTTACTCCGGATGCATCAGACAATGCTTCTTTCATAATTGTTTTTACAAGAGCTCTATTTCTACCTCACTGAGACAAATAAGTAAGCCAGTGTGAGTTGTTGCCCCACGCCCAATCATTTAGTGCGATCTTCCACATCACTCATTAAGACACCCTCACAATGTAATGTTTCATCATACAATATCTGCCATTCATTATCCTTACTTTATGAGCGCAATAACTTGACATCCGAGACAATTGTAATTACCTGGGTTGGTCTGCATTTTGGTAACACCAACTTTAATATCAGCATAATGACAGAGAGCTGAACTAAAAAGTTAAGACATTTAAATGTGAAAGTTGAGCCTAGGTTCGTTGTAATCACTTTTACACTAATACAGACATTTTCACCCATGTGCTGTTTTAGGAGTCCTCGCCTGGGTCACAGTGAACTTCCTTACAGGTAAGACATTGCTTGTGTTTTGCTATGCTGGTGTTAGTGGTCAGGAGGCTCATATCTGAGGCTCCAGTGTACACAGAAGCCCGGCAGTGAAAGACTCTTGTCTCCTGTCTGAGGTTATGAGTTTGAATCACTGGCCCCAAACAGGTTGCAAAAACAAGCAACATTTCCTCACGTGTTTCACACAGCTATGGAATCATCTCCATCCATCCATCCATCTTCTCCCGCTTATCCGTGGTCGGGTCGCGGGGGTAGCAGTTCCAGCAGAGAGCCCCAAACTTTCTTTTCCCTGGCGACATCAACCAGCTCTGACTGGGGGATCCCAAGGCGCTCCCAGGCCAGCGAAGAGATATAATCCCTCCACCTGGTCCTAGGTCTACCCCTTGGTCTCTTCCCAGCTGGACGTGCCTGGAACACCTCCCTAGGGAGGCGCCCAGGTGGCATCCTAACTAGGTGCCCGAACCACCTCAACTGGCTTCTTTCGACGCGAAGGAGGAGCGGCTCAACTCCGAGTCCCTCCCTGATGACCGAACTTCTCACCTTATCTCTAAGGGAGACACCAGCCACCCGGCGGAGGAAACCCATCTCGGCCGCTTGTATCCGCGATCTCGTTCTTTCGGTCATGACCCATCCTTCATGACCATAGGTGAGGGTAGGAACGAAAATGGCCCGGTAGACAGAGAGCTTTGCCTTCTGACTCAGCTCCCTTTTCGTCACAACGGTGCGGTAAAGCGACTGCAATACCGCTCCCGCTGCTCCGATTCTCCGGCCCATCTCACGCTCCATTGTTCCCTCACTCGAGAACAAGACCCCGAGATACTTGAACTCCTTCACTTGGGGTAAGGACTCATTCCCTACTTGGAGTGGACAGTCCATCGGTTTCCTGCTGAGAACCATGGCCTCAGATTTGGAGGTGCTGATCCTCATCCCAGCCGCTTCACACTCGGTTGCGAACCGATCCAGTGAGTGCTGAAGGTCGCAGACCGATGAAGCCATCAGAACCACATCATCTGCAAAAAGCAGTGGTGCAATCCTTACTCCACCGAACTGCAGACCCCCCCCCCCACGACTACGCCTCGAAATCCGATCCATGTATATTACAAACAGGATTGGTGACAAAGCGCAGCCCTGGCGGAGGCCAACCCTCACCGGAAATGGGTCCGACTTACTGCCGAGGACCCGGACACAGCTCTCGCTTTGGGAGTACAGAGATTGGATGGCCCTGAGTAGAGACCCCCCTCACCCCATACTCCCGCAGCACCTCCCACAGTAACTCCCTGGGAACCCGGTCATACGCCTTCTCCAAGTCTACAAAACACATGTAGACCGGATAAGCGTACTCCCAGGCCCCCTCCAGGATCCTTGCGAGAGTAAAAAGCTGATCCGTCGTTCCACGACCAGGACGGAATCCGCATTGTTCCTCCTCAATCTGAGGTTCGACAATCGGCCTGACCCTCCTTTCAAGTACCTTGGAGTAAACTTTCCCGGGGAGGCTGAGTAGTGTGATGCCTCTGTAATTGGCACACACCCTCTGATCCCCCTTTTTGAAAAGGGGGACCACCACCCCGGTCTGCCACTCCTTCGGCACTGTTTCCGACTTCCACGCAACGTTGATGAGACGTGTCAACCATGACAGTCCCTCAACACCCAGAGCCTTCAGCATTTCCGGGCGGATCTCATCCACCCCCGGGGCTTTGCCACTGTGGAGTTGTTTAACGACCTCAGTGACCTCCCACCGGGAGATTGGTGTTGATCCCCCGTCATACTCCAGCTCTGCCTCTAACATAGAGGGCGGAGTTGTCGGGTTCAGGAGTTCCTCAAAGTGTTCCTTCCAACGCCCCAACACTCCATCAGTTGAGGTCAACAACGTCCCATCCTTACTGTACACAGCTTGGATGGTTCCCTGCTTCCCCCTCCTGAGGTGTCGGACAGTTTTCCAGAACAACTTTGGTGCCGCCCGAAAGTCCTTCTCCATGTCTTCTCCGAACTTCTCCCACACCCGCTGCTTTGCCTCGGCCACGGATGAGGCTGCTGCCCTTCGGGCCTGTCGGTACCTTGCAACTGCCTCGGGAGTCCCCCGGGATAACAAATCCCTGAAGGCCTCCTTCTTCAGTCGGACGGCTTCCCTGACCACCGGTGTCCACCAGGAGGTTCGAGGGTTACCGCCCCTTGAGGCACCTAGGACCTTGAGACCACAGCTCCCCACCGCGGCTTCGGCAATAGAGGCTTTGAACACCGACCACTCTGGTTCAATGTCCCCAACCTCCACAGGAATGCCCGAAAAGCTCCGCCGTAGGTGTGAGTTGAAGGCCTCCTGAACTTGGGCCTCCTCCAGACGTTCCCAGTTCACCCGAACTACACGTTTGGGCTTACCAGGTCTATCCAGAGGCTTCCCCCGCCACTCGACCCAACTCACCACCAGATGGTGATCAGTTGACAACTCCGCCCCTCTCTTTACCCGAGTGTCCAAAACATACGGCCTCAGGTCCGATGATACGATAACGAAATCGATCATGGACCTTCTGCCTAGGGTGCTCTGGTACCACGTACACTTATGAGCATCCTTATGTTCGAACATGGTGTTTGTTATGGCCAATCCATGACTAGCACAGAAGTCCAGTAACAAACCACCACTCCGGTTCAGATCAGGGGGGCCGTTCCTCCCAATCACGCCCCTCCAAGTGTCTCCATCATTGCCCACATGTGCGTTGAAGTCTCCCAGCAAGACTAAGGAGTCCCCTTCAGGAGCCCCATACAGGACTCTTTCCAGGGTCTCCAAGAAGGCCGAATACTCTGAACTGCTGTTGGGTGCATAAGCACACACAACAGTCAGAGTTTTCCCCCCCATAACCCGCAGGCGTAGGGAGGCGACCCTCTCGTCCACTGGGGTAAACTCCAACAACGAAGCACCTAACCGGGGACTTGTGAGTATCCCCACACCCGCCCGGCGCCTCACACCTTGAGCAACTCCGGAGAAGAATAGAGTCCAACCCCTATCCAGAAGTAAGGTTCCAGAGCCGACGCTGTGCGTAGAGGTGAGCCCAACCAGATCCAACTGGTACCGCTCCACCTCCCGCACAAGCTCCGGCTCCTTCCCCCCCAGAGAGGTGACGTTCCACGTCCCCAAAGCCAGCTTCTGCCGCCCGGGTCTGGTCCGTCGAGACCCTCCGCTTTCACTGCCACCCTTCTGGCAGCGCACCCGACCCCATCGATGTTTCCCGTAGGTGGTGGGCCCGCGGGACGGAGAAGCGGAGGTGTTGCCCACGTTGCCTTTTCGGGCTGGGCCCGGCCGGGCTCCGTGGCAAGCCCGGCCACCAGACGCTCGCCGACGAGTCCTCCTTCTGGGCCTGGCTCCAGAAGGGGACCCCGGGCTTCCTCCGGGCCGGGTATCCTCACTTCTTGTTGTTTCTTTCATGAGGTCTTTTGAACCAATCTTAGTCTGGCCCCTTGCCTGAGACCAATTTGCCATGGGAGACCCTACCAGGAACACAAGGTTCCAGACAACACAGCCCCCAGGTTCATCAGGGCACACAAACCTCTCTACCACGGTAAGGTGCTGGTTCTTCAGAGAGGAATCATCTCATTTATTTTAAACCACCACCTTAATCTTAAAAATATAAATGTTTTTCCCTCTTGGTGGGGAAAAATGTAATCTGTAAACATGCATCATCCTGACAGTGGTGGTTGTGAATGGAACGAGTTCTAACTAAAACTGGTGATTAAGCTAAAGTAATACACAGTATGCTCTGTGTGTTTCACTGAAGAGGAGTCATATCATGGTTTTAACGTTGAGCTTATTCTCCATAGGTCACTTGTACTCCAACACAAGGAGGACAGTGGGCATCCTGGACCTGGGTGGAGGATCTACACAGATCACGTTCCTTCCCAAGTCAAAGGTGCATTTTTGTATGTCCTGTATAAGCTTGTTTAAATAATTTCCTACCAAAAATGCAACAATAACATTGTTTTTTATCCAACAGAAAACTATTCAGTCTGCTCCCGCCACTTATATTTCTAGTTTCAACCTCTTCAAACATACCTATCAACTCTACACACACAGGTAAATAACAGATAAAGAAGATGCTATATTCTTAATTATTTAGATTTTGCTTGATAACTCATATTCTATATGTCAATATCAAATAGCTACCTGGGAAATGGACTTTTTGCGGCCCGACTGGCGACTCTTGGAGCACTAGGAGCCGATGGTAAAGTATTTTCTTATAGCCTCCCTATTTGCCGTCTTGGCCATTCTTTCATAAATGTATAAAGGGAAGATTACAAAACTGTTTCTTGTTGTTTTCCCAGGTCTAGATTGGAAAGTCTTCTCAAGTTCCTGCCTCCCGAAAAAGTTCACTGAAAACGTAACTTTTGGTGGAACCACCTACAAAGTTAGCGGGATTCCTGACGGTAAGATAAAAGCACCCTGAGGTTTATATTGCCTTCAATGAAGTGATCCACACATTCCTTTCTCAACTCCAGTAAACAATCGAGTAAAGTATAATACAGTCTCATGAGAACATTTATGCACTGAAGTTTCAGTAACCTTGGCGCCAAACGCATGTTTTGTCATCCTCTCTCTCTGTGTTCCCTCTTGAACAATTATACTGCAGTCAACCTTGTATTTAAACGAAAAGAAAACTGTCAGTTAACTTCACAAATAAGGCAGTCACTCCCATACCACAGTCAAGTAGCCAAAAGATCCTGGGCTTGTCCCTGAGTTGTTATTTTTTGTGTGTAACGAGCGGCTTGATCTGGACCGCGTACAATTATGTGGTAAAAATAGACAGCCCAACAGGGCCGCACTCACTGCCGCTCTTGTTATCACATGGTTTTACCGGCACAATTGAGCCAACCATACCCATGAGGTTGTGTGAAACTTGTCCTTCTGGGGCTTCCCTTGTACGGTGAACCCCTAGCTTCAGACACTGTCTAACCTCAAACTCGGCCTCCAGACTCACGATGGCATTCCAAACATTGCTGCCCCAAAACACCTTTAACTCATTGTTTACTCAAACATTAGCTATATAAGTTAAGTCTTATTTTGTCTACATTTAACCATTTCTCTCTCTCTACAGGGTATGCAGGCTATAAGCTGTGCTACTATGAGGTTATGAAGGTAATCAAAGGAATAGTGCACCAGCCTTATGAAGTGAAGGGCAGCAGTGTCTTCTACGCCTTTTCGTACTACTTCGACAGAGCTGTGGAGTCTGGCCTCATCGGTGAGTGGGTGCAGAGCAAAGAGTAACCTTCCAGTGCCATCGACTTTCATGCTAATTATCCTCCCCTGCACAAAATAGGTATTCATCACATTACATTACATGTCACTTGACTCTTTTATCCAAAGCGACTTACATACTCAATACTGTGGGCAATCCCCACAGGAGCAATCTGGGGTGAAGTGTCTTGCCCAGGGACACAACGACATGCTGACTGCAGCGGGGTTTGAACCTGTGACCCCCTGATCCGAACACCTACGGACAACCGACTACGCCACACGCCTCCACATTATTCAAATTGCATGTTTGTTTTGCTGCACAGATGGCAGTCGAGGTGGTGCGGTTGAAGTCAGGGATTTTAAGAGGAGAGCCAAAGAAGGTAAGAGTTACATGTTATCTTCTTGAGGGTTTTATACACATGTGAATGAACCCAACAATCTACAAGTTATATCAGTCCTTTAACCACTGAATTGAATGCAACAGTCCAGGCCCTAAACAGCAAAAACACTCAAACGTATTTTGTACCAAAAACACTTGGCACAATTGGCAGAGCCCATCCTGTCGAAAATCATTTAATACAGTAGTAAAATGTATTATGGAGATGGGTTATAAGACAAATGTAGTTTATAAAAGATCAAATACATGCTAACACCACTGTAAAACGTTGTAGCGCTCATTAGCTTCAGTGATTGACACTTGCAATGTCCATAGAGAACCAGATTTGAGCAAGTAGGAAGGAGTTGATGTGTTATGTAAGGCTGTTTGTGTTGTGAGAACACTGTCACATGGTCTTGAGGAACATGTCTAGCTCAGGCTGGCAGCTGGGCTGAAGATGTCTGTCTGGTGCAGGCAGGAGGGCACCTGACAGCCACACACCACCTGGGGGCTGACACATACTGAAACACACAAACTGTGTACACGGCTATTTAACACCGCCACCCTGCTGCAGCCTTGTGCTGACCCTCAGTTCTTCTCCTCGCACAACAAAACAGATTATCTTCTAATCATGTAGCATAGCGGTTAGAAAGGCTGCTTATTTGCTAAAACATGGAATGTGACATCGTGATATAATGCAACAAGGTGTAATATCCTTTTTGTGTCAATTGTATATTAAACCTGTTGCTATTTGTGTTTGCAGTGTGCAACAAAATGACCAAGTACCGTGCTATCAGCCCCTTCCTCTGCATGGATTTGACATATATCACTTGTCTACTAAAGGACGGCTTTGGCTTCAAGGACAGCACTGTGCTGCAGGTGAGTGACTCAGTGCTAGATTACTATATGGAGAGTAGGAGTCTAAGAGATACAAAATATGAAAAGCTACATGACAAAATGTTCATATTCTGTCTGTACAGTGTTGAAATTGTTTCGTTGTGGTTTAAATGACCCCCCCCCCCTGTCAATCTGTTCAACAGCTAGCCAAGAAGGTGAACAACGTGGAGACGAGCTGGGCCCTGGGGGCAACCTTCGACTACTTCAGAAACCTCAACATCCACTAAGGACGGCTCGCTGTCACTGCAGCCGGCACTGAGAGGGACAGTTTGTTACTTTTGGGCTTCCGTCCTCCGTCCACCCTTGATCAGACACACCTGGTCTGGCCACGCCCCTCCTCTTTTTCCCTCAACCGCCTCACCCTGCGAACACTCTGAGAACAGTTGAAAAAAGAAATCACTATATTTTTATAAGGCCAGCTATTTCTACTGTATGTTGAGCTCATAACTGGTGGGTTGACTTTATTTTTTTAAAAACGTTTACATTTTTGATTCCTTATAGGGGTGTCTGATCTGAAATGTCTTTCTCGCCTGCCTGTTAAGTGTGGAGGGTAACCAGCATGGTATAATGGTACTTACTATGATCCTGGTGTGCACTGTACAGTACAGTGGGATTTATTTAGAGACTAGTTGCTGAAACAGCAACAATCTTTCATGCTTGTAAATCAACTTTCTTCACATTCTAGGAGTTAATTATTGTAACCTGAATTCATTGCCTCATAGTCACTATTGGAAATAGAGCCGTTTTTAACCATACTGTACAGCTTATTTTCTTCAACTTTGCACATAACACTTTATTTGCAGATAGGGTAGTTAAGAAGTTTGCTTTGATATCGACAAAAGAGTTGTATATATTCATCAACTAGAGTAGGATTGACCATGACTTCTAGAGAGCGCCGTGGAGAGGCCTCTGGCAGACTGAATTGTATAGCTGTTACATGTATGGGCTTTATGTCTGTAGTTTTAAAGTCCAGCCATTATTGTTTGTTTTGTCTACAGTGGAAAGGACCTTCAGCATTGCTTAATTGCAGGGGCCCAAGGTCAAACTTTATTTTAGACAAGCGGTTAAAATAACCTCTCATTAAGCATGGATAGTGAATCAAACAACGTAATTTACAGCTATTAAAAACAGCAAAAATGTAAGCAAAAAATGTAAAAGCTTTAAAACCCAGCTCTTTCATTTGATGCCGGTTTCTCAAAAACATTAGCCATTATGAATTCTGTTTTTGAATGCTCTTGTGAACTGTACAAATATTTATATAACTTTATATAATTTAGTCTATTTGAATTATCCTTATCCAACATTAACATTTGCATCTAACTGTTCTGTAAACCATGCTTTTGCTGTTCTTTCAGTATTTAAATAACTACTGCTGTATATACATAATGTAAATGTGTATTAGTGAAATCTTCACCAGGAACTGCTTTGCAAAAAACGTTGCGCTGCACAGTTGTTCAGATATACCTGTATGTATGTATCAGTATGAATATCAAGATGACTGAAAATAGTAAAATGCTGTTTTTATTAAATCCAGTGAAAAAGTATATTGTATATATGTATGTTTTAATAAAACATGAGAAATATACTTTGTGTACTTTTACATTTTTATACCCAGACAGTCTTCTCTTTTTCAAATTGTCAATGAAGTAAACGTTATTTTTCCTTTAAATTGAGAATAGAATTAAGCTTCTTAACAAACTACAAACATTGGATTATGACTATTCATTCTCAATACTGTTACCTTCATCCGAGAATGTAGCTCTTCATTAGGGCTGCTCAATATGAGGAAAATGAGTGATAAAGCAATGAAATAAACAGCTATTAAAGTCTACTCTGCCATTCTTCTGCTTTCACTAGCATTGACATGTTTCGATGTGCTCAGACCATAGGCTCAGATCAGCTACAATGCAGTGTTGTAGATGTGGGTTAATTTTGCACCAAACAAAGACAAGAAAGAAGACAATCGCAACGGTTAAAATATATCTTAGTATTTAATTGTTTCTGCATTCACACATTTTACAGCCTCTGAAACTTACAATCTTTAAAGATCCACCGAAAACGAATGCATCACTTGCTTGCAAATGACATGATCTGCTCCTGTAGAGGAAAAAAAGACATGTACTCAGAAACTCCGTAACCTTTGAGTCACGCGTACAAAAAGCCTGTAACAAGTGCGTGGCACTGCTGGCCTCTAAACAAGACCTGTACACCAGCAAACTCTCAACATTTTATATGGAAAAAAGTCACGTTTAACCTTTGTGCCACCATGGTGAACTGCCTTTAAAGCCGGTTACAGTTGTGTTGGTCTGAATCACTTAGTAGGGAATAAAGTCATTTCACATGAGTGGTCGGTAATACAAGGGGTGTGAAAACACAAGCCAACACTGCTGTCCGCTGCCCTCGAGGGCCAGCCCAGCACCCCACCCACACACATTTGGTAACACTAAATTTGGGGCTTAACTTAGATGCCATAGTAGTAGTTTCTGAACCCTGGAAATTATAGACACCGCTAGTAAGCTTTTAGCTTTAAAGTAAAGCTCCGTGTAATCAGAAAAAGAGGGTGGAGGGTGGGGTCAGGTTGGAGGCGGAGTTCAGGTGGTTTATATTATCTGTGAGATGGCCAGGTCCACTGGAACGTGTGGGAACATATGTTTGGATTTAGAAGCTAGAAGAGAGGAGCTTACTTTTAGCGTTGGGATCATATTGGCGGCCTGCAGACCAAAGGTGCGTAGGAGAACCACGGGAGCGGCGTTAGTGGAGTAAAGGCGCTTCATCAGGTCGATGGCGGCCATCATGGGAAGATTTTTCCGCTGGCATTCAGTTTCATATTCTAACAGGTGCTGTATTGCTCCTGCACAAACAAACAAAGAGAATATGAAGACATAGTATAAGCTTGTGTCTGTCTTTCATATGTTTTCTGCATTAAGTCAAAACACTGGTGCTGCTTTGACTTCAGGGAAAGGAACAGTGGAAGGAAACAACTACATTTCTCATAACAGCATTTCATTTTTTTTCAAAACCCAACTTACATAGAGTTCTTGGCAGAATGAAGAGACAAAAACACATCAAATAAAATGTTGCCGGAAAAGCTGTTGCTTTTTATAATTTGGATCAGCAGCATGCATTTGAGTTGGGGCTATGGAAAAGAGCTTAGGGGAAACCACTATGGTTTGCAGCGCTTGTGTCTGTTTAGAGTTCTCACTGACCCAAGTCCTTCCCGTCAAAGGCTGCCTGGCTCAGGAGCTTTGTGAGGCAAGCCACATCCCCAAAACCTAGGTTGGCTCCCTGACCCGCCAGAGGATGGACACGATGGGCTGCATCCCTGCAAAGACAAACATATCCCTCATATGCATTCCACTCACAGAGGGCTATTTTATGCACTGCGCCAAAACGTGTCATTCCTCAACCCGGGGAGAAAAACCAGTGATGGAGAACAGATCATATCTCTTAATTAAAAAAAAAAAAAGTAGCAAAACCACAATGTAAAATACTAGAAGGAAAATATACTGTTATATATAATACAGTATATATAAATATGCACTTCTGTATCACAATATACTTAGAAATAGCGAAGTAAAAGTACTCATTACGCAAAGTGGCCCATTCAGAATAATATAATTATATCACTGGATTATTATTATTGATGAATTGATATGTTAGCATCACTAATGTTGCGGCTAGTTACGTGGAGCTAATTAAAACAACTTTATATACTGCCTGGTAGCTGAATCCATTATTAAACATCATCATTTATAATGTGGGGTATATTTTGTGGTAATTAACTAAGATTATTTGCATTGAAAGTACAAGTTTAAAGTAACAGAAAACTAAAAAGACTAAAGTAAAGTACATGTATCACAAATTGTATTAAATACAATAGCATAAGAAGTTACATTCCTTAATTAACTTAATGATTAGTAGAGAAAACAATGAACAACTCCTATGCATACTCATATACATCTGATATTCAGGACTTTTGTTTAACAGTATTTGACTTACAAAATGTGCAGAACATTACTTTCCTTATGGCCATCTTACCCAATGAGAGCTACGCGGTGCCTAATGTACTCTGAGGCATGACCGATGCCCAGAGGAAACATGACCCTGGACTTCGGGCTGATCCCCGCCACACTGGGGGGAAGCTGTCGAGGTGAACCTGCGGACGGCATATTAAGACAGACAGGGCGCTGCGGAACAGAGAGCCGGCCGTCTCAATCAGCTCCGACTGGTTCTCATTACTCCACTGCAAACAGACAGAGACATATTCACACAGAATGAATAACGACCAGAAGAGAGACAAAACAGACATTATCCCTTTGAGTGGTCAAATAAATTAGCTGACATAGGAGTAAAGCTGAACTCCAGGCCAGCGAAAGTGCTCTTTTCCCCTCCCTAACTAACTGGTTGGCAGGGCTTTGAGAGCTGGGCTAATTAAAAGAAGATGCCGGCCTGGCTATGCAGTTGAATGAGCTCTGTTTGAAAAACATTCCATGCAGTAATGGTCGACACTGGGAAACCACAGGTTTAATTAGCAAACCAGGCCTGAAACCGAACATGACTCAACCGTGGTGACCCTGTTCATTAGCAGGCCCAGTAAAAATAGCCAGCTTGGTGATAAGTTAAGGAGTTTCTCCAAACACAATAAAAAATGGATAGCTATGCCATTCTCTTAGTGAAATATTAGTATTGTATAACTTTTGGGCCAAACAATGACAGCATTGTTTGTATGAGTCACAGAAAAACAGCTCAACACTTAAGTGGGTCTATGGAGAATCCCTGCCACATGTAGCACAAATACAGATGTTGCAATAACTTCTAGACTGTCTATGAACACAACATCAGCAGTGTAATGGTAACAAGGCATGACTCACAAAGGCAGAGTTGATAGCGTCGACAAAGCTCTCCTCATCCAGCTCCAGCAGCTCCTCTGCGAGCCGATGGCTGGTCGACCACACCAGAGAGCTCTCTGTGTCCGACAGCTGCAGCGCACAGAGCGGGGTCAGTGAAGAGTTATCAAATACTTATGAGACCCAAGGAGACTTCGAGTAGAAAAATATACTGCAGTAAATAATGCAGATATATTACCGGTAACATTGCAATGGGTCCAGTTGGGAGGAACCGCTGCCATGCGACATTGTTCTCTGTGGGCTGTACAACACATAAATCAGATTGAATCAAATATCATACTGAAGAACAGAGAATAGTAAATTCACTCAGTAACACCCAATAGTTATTGCTTAAGAGTGTATCTTTTATGGATATCAATTGTGGGGAGTATGTGTTGAATGTGATGCTCACCTCTGATAGATTCAGCACCGCGACCACAGCTGATTGGTCATAATTCCACTTGACTGTGGGTATCCCCAGGGCCCGGCGCACCATTGAGTTTGGTCCGTCTGCACCAATCTGAAAACAGATGAGCAAAAGTAAAAAACAAAAAAGGCTTAAAGAAATGCAGACTTATAGTTTGTGTTGATGGGATTAAACTAACCAACAGCTTGGTCTGAACCGTCTCTCCGCTGGCCAACGTGACCTTGACCCATGGGATAGAGTCAGCTGCCTGGTGGGGCATCGGCCACGCGTACTTCACCACCTTGGACCTGTACTGAACTCGCACGTTATCTGACAAACAACAAGGACATAAATGTGGTGACTACAAAGGCGACAGAAAAGAAAAACAGTGGTCCTTAAAAAAAAGGCAACTGGTAAGGCTCTCACAACAAGAGGATCAATCTTCAGTTGTGTGTTTGAAGCATCACACTAAATCAGTGCTTTACTACTTTCTATGTCCAAAACGAGAGGATGCTTTTTTTCTGCAGCCAAAGCAGTGGGAGATCTATAAACCACTTCATACAAATATCATTGGTTTTCCTCCCTGGCACACAGTAGCTGCAAAAGTTGACATTTGACAATCTCCCTAATGGTCTTGGCCTGCCACATTGCCCTAACGAATAATGTTTATCTACAAAAACACCACGTCACACTTTACACATGCTGCCTGCTTTTTGGATGTTGCACTCTTCCTAAAATATCAGCTGCAGGTCAACCCAAACATGAAAGGATCCCGAGCTACGCTGCCTCGTGCCGACTTGGAGTGGGACCCATGCACAGATCTGCTACTGTTTTTCTGAGCGCTAATGTCAAGTGTGGGTTTCCAGGGGATGGAGAGCAGGGTTACATTGAAACCAGCTGTCGTGGTGCACACTTTTCATGTACTGCATCTTGAGCGTAACAACATCATGGCTAAAATGGAAGGAGAGAGAGAAGCAGGCACAGTGGAAGGCACAAGAGGCAAAAACGTGCCGTAACCACACATCCGTTGTTTGGTGCAAAATGTTGAAAACTGTTTTATAAATATGTCGCATACTGTCAAGCACGTAGCAGAGCAAAGTTTTATTTGCGAACCTCACAAAAGTTGATCTAATGTCAACAGCATTACAGCACCATACACTGTCAGGGCTTTGGTGTCTTAAGAGGTGGTGAAGTTTGGGAGCACATGGTAACTTTAAATAGGTCACTGGACCACTTCACGTGTCCTCAGAGGGTGACATGGCCCGGCAGTTCCCAAAATGTGAGGGTTTGATTGAAATTGCAGGAAAAACATAAACGGTTCCATCGGCTTAACTCGTCTTTAAAAACAGTCACCAGGAGAGAGTACAAATAAACAAACCTGGGGGAAGGATGGAATAAATGTGGCTGCATTAGCTGCCAGACTCAGCGTCCATTAGGCAGAAGGAACAGGAATCAAAAGGTCGCACAGAGCACTGCTGCTTACTGTGTGGGGCTTCATGTTTTAATCATAACTGCTGTGCTTACCAGAAAGGCTGTCCAGCTGTTTAGTTAAAGCAGCCACAGCGATGTCGTTCTCCACGATGTATGCCATCTCATCCTCCAGGTTGTCCTTATCGAATGTGATCAGGGCATCTGAGCAGGCGTCCCAAACCTAAATGAGAGACTCATTCATACTTGCCAACCTTGAGACCTCAGAAATCGGGAGCATTTCAAAACCACCACCGGGGGGGGGGGGGGGGGGGGTGTTAGTGGATCACAGGAGCTGTATTAGATTAACATTAACATGCTTATTGTAGTTGTAAGTGCACTGCCTTGCGGCCTGTAGCACCATCCTTTATGGAGCATATGTGGGGCTGGACCTGTATTTTTCAGGAAAGGAGTGAGCAGCGGGTCGAGTTGTCGATTCTTGTTCTGTTTTCTGTGACTATCTGCCTCACCCTCTCAAACTTTCAGTTGCGCACGCTACTAAAGAGATGCGCTACCATGGAAACCAAACAATGGTGTAGCTGTATTAAAGTCCGAGTGGAAACAGTCCTGAATAAATAAGATTTAGTCAGAAATCGGGAGAAATGCGGGAGAAATATGACTCCGGGAGGAAACCGGGAGAGGACAATAAAATCGGGAGTCTCCCGCGAAAATCGGGAGGGTTGGCAAGTATGGACTCATTATGCCTGTGGTCTACAACTCTATCCTTAAAGGCTATAATGCTATAGCTGGGCAGAGAAGTGCAGCTTCATTGAGCTGAACACATCAAAGTTGTTTGCTGCTGTCTAAGGTTGGCACTGCCTGCAGACATCAACCCAGAGCCATGAAGGTCACCAACACCCTCCGGCTGCCTTCAGCTTAATGGAGCTCTCTGAGGTAGAAGACTACATGACATTTTGTGATGTGGATTTTTAGAAAAATTTTTCTTGGAAACATAAATAACCAATGCGTGTTTGTGAACATAAAGAGGGAGTCAATATTTATCCGCAACCGAAAGCGGCAGAATGAGATATAGTTTTAGGTTACTCTAATTCCAACCCTGAAAGTACTGTTTGACTTAAACATGTGGGGGTGAAAAGTGTTTGTACAAGGTTAATCCTCTCCTGGGTTGTAACTATGGTGACAAAACCCTTCATTTTGCAGTAATAATGCTGCTGCACTGCTTTTTTCCCAACTTGCCATAAAGTAGGGGGGACATACCCTACAGAAAACCCACTAATGGCCAGTGGGTTTGCAACTTGTGATAAGTGGTTAGAAAGAAAGATAGACGGAGACCAGCCCAACAATGTTTTGGTTTTGTTTAGTGCTGGGTGAAATGATGCAGCTTTGGTGTAAGAATGCGTTACTACATACTTCACGATTCAAAGAATAAACTCGCAACTTTAAAAGAGAATAAAGTAGCCAAAATGATGCTTTAATGGAAGAAAACTGTGTTTGCCTTGTGTTTCCAATCTAACCCCTCGATGCTTACTGGACATTTAACGTGGATGAACATTTTACTGCATGGAAAGAATGTTATTTGGAGCTGATGTCCAGTACATACTTTCCAGTGAAATGTATATGACTGAGATTCAATCGGCAAACAAGCCAAAGCAGTGGTAGCAGAGTGAAGGTATAATGGGAGAGGCATACTACCATAATCACTGTAAGGCACTGCATGATGACATCTTAGGCCCAGAGAGAAACCCTGCGGTCGGGTGTTCGGTTCACACCGACCACATCTTACAAGAGCGACTGAGCCTGCACCCAGAGCCGTAAAGCGGGTTCACTTTGCAGCAAACAACCGCTCTCCTAATCTTTCATCTTCTTCCCGTTGTTCACATGAATCTTCGTAATTATAAGATGTGGGGAGTGACTACCAATTTGGGGACGTTAAAATGATTTATCCTTCATTGAAAACATGGCTTTAATAAATAAAACTTGCACGGTCAAACTCCAGTACTTCGAATATGCCAGGAAATGTTCTTTTTGTTTTTTTATAAATATACTTTGTGTTCTTTGGCATTGCTCTTGCCACAGATCCTACCAAGCTGCTCAAAACTAAGGCATAAATTGCACGAAGGTATGAACAAAATGCATGTTACATGAAACCCCTGCTTCCAGACATTTTTATGTAAACAATTACATACAATACACATGATTATATGATACAGTATTGTGTTGCTTGTTCATTAAGATAGATGAATGAGTAGAAGCCGAGTGTCACAGATTTTTCTCCCCACAAATTGTATGGTGCTGTGATTGATGGTTGACAGAAATACATACAGTATTCTTAAAACTAGAAAGTCTGGAGGACATGTGAAGAAGAACTCAAATTGTGTAACAGGAGGTTTCTGGAAGATGCTCCATATTTAAGTTGGCTTTAGTTATTTTTGTTTGTTTTCTATGAACTTTTAACCACATAAATGTGAGTTACTAAAACATTGTGATGCAATATTTCAACATACCTGCATCTTTTTATAGGGTTTGCACCTCATCTGTGTGATGTGATCCCATGCTCCAATACCTGTGTGTGCAGAAACACATTTCAGAACAATTACAACACTAATTGAAAGCAACAATGTATACCTAAAGTAGTACATTATGTGTTGCAAATAATTGTAATCAATCAAAATGATGATTTGGATGAATGTAACATATCTCAGTGGAAGTCAAGTGCATATGAATTAAAGCCAATCCATTTAAAAAAGACTCTGTTCAGGACAATATCTTATGGAATTACCTCAAATATAATAGAATAAGAATGTAAATCATTGTTTTAAGTTACTGCTACAAGTTGTTGCCTTTTAATTTTTGCACAGGCGCCATTGGGAGGCATCGAGGTCACAGCAATGCACAACATTTCCAATCACTTCATGACCACACACCACTGCATTCTTATCAAATTCTCTCTTGACATTTAATTGGCAAAATCTTTGATCAGATAAACGGGTTAAACAGGGTCAAGGAGGTTATTTGAGATGTAGAGCAAAGCTCAAGTGTGTCTGTTTCTCATTGGCACCTGTGCATTATATTATCTGTTATAAAAATACAATGGTGCAGCGTAATACATGATCATGTATGGTTGTTATTTTTGTTTTGTTTCATGCTATTTTTTTTGTTTTTGTTTTTTATCATGAAGGGACTATAACTGCATTTCATTGTGCAACCCTGTGCTTTACAATAAACATAAACTAACCTTAAACAATTAAGACATGAAGCATTATAAATGTGGATGAACTCATGTTTCAAACAATCAAATTACGGTAATTTACCCAAAGTAATATTATTATTATTATTATTATTATTATAAATGTTTATCTGTATTTGTTTGTTTTTGGGGTAGCAGAGGAAAAGATCTAATTGATCTAAACACTGCGTAAAATTACAAAATGATTCTGCTCCGTACTTTTTAACTATCATATGGTTAACTAGATGCACCGTCTATGGGTAATGTTTAGCTATTTCTATGGATTCTAGATCCACTGTGGCAAATGTAAGACTTAGAAAATGTTTCACAGACAAATCCATCAAGCCCAGGGAGGAATAAATCCGGTCAGGTATGATCCCTGCTAAGCTTGGGTGACTGGACAGACATTTAACTTCTCACAGGAAGGGAGGTAATCCCAAAAGAAATAACTTTTTGATTTATTTTCTGTCTGTGATGAATTTGTCTTTACAAAAGTACAACGCCTTTAAAAAAGAACATCATCCAAAAATAGTATAAGACATGTTCATTTTTGTTTGTGCCAGGTTGTTTAAGTATATACTTTACCAGTGAGGAAGGAGGCGGAGCCTGGACTGATGGAGCTGACTCTGGTGCTGTAGGTGTCTGGGACCTTGTCCATCACTTTCTTGTTGCCAGCTTCAAGGAGAAGAATCTTCTTACCCTCCAAGTTGGGATCCATGCCTGGCAAAAAAACATGTATACAATTGGAAGCACATAAATGGATCTCAGCAGTGTTGATACAGTTAGGTCTCAGCAGTGTTGATACAGTAAGAATAACATATATTTAGGTTGTGTGTAAAAAACATTGTAGAAGACTGTTTATTCTCCTTTTGCATAATTGAGTTAGTATTTAGTAGCTTTAAGACTAATACACAAACGTTTCTATGGATTTATCTAATGTAGTGCAGGTTTGCATGAACAAATATGTCACTCACCCAAGGAACATGCCATTGCAGATCCAACCAGTCCTCCCCCGGAAATAATAACATCATAAACCTCATTTTTGCCAGACCTCGTCCCTATGTTCTGCACACCAAATCCTCTGCTGGTGATTTTTATAGCAGATAACTACTTTGCTGCAATTAAAAACCCGACCAAGTCCGTTTAGGGACAGCGTTGCCCTTGAGAGCTTGTGCATGATTCTGTCTTTACTCTGTCTTCACATGGAACAAGCCCCGCAAAAAACAGGAGGAAAACTTTGAAGTCTGGCATACTTTCATATGAAAATCGGACGGATGTTTCCCCCTGGAATTTGTCCTAATAACAGCAGCTGTGTCCCTTTTTTCTGTAAACCCAGCCATGTTTTTGTTTGACATGGACAGAAGAAGCACTTCAGGGTTTTGTGTCCAATCACAGAAGACGTCTGTCACGTAGACGTATGACTGTCGCGGCCGCCGTCGTTTCTGCTTCTGTCCACAAACAGTGCTAATGCTACCAAAACTGAGGAGAGTGTGGTTGAAGAAGATACTTGGGTTTTCTCAGGTGTAGTTAATACTCTTGTTTTAGCTATTATTTCAACAACAGTCCTCTTTAGCTAGCGAATAAGCTAGCAGTGAGTGTTAGCGGATATATAAGCTAGACGTTAGCTTGCCTCAAAGTACGTTTGAGAAGAATACGCCGAGAAACCACTTCCTAAAACTCGTATTTTAGCAGGTTGGCATAATTATTAATACGTGTATTTATGTAACAATATTTTTATAAATAGAACGAAGCTTAGCATATAAGGGTTTAGTAAATACGTTTGGGTAACGTAACTTAGGGAAAGCTACTAAATCGACTTATATGATATTACTGCCACAACCTAGGTTGAGAGCGCGACGATCTGGTTACCACGGTAACCCATACCACACTGGAGGTGGA
Source organism: Pseudochaenichthys georgianus (assembly GCF_902827115.2). Classification (NCBI taxonomy): domain Eukaryota; kingdom Metazoa; phylum Chordata; class Actinopteri; order Perciformes; family Channichthyidae; genus Pseudochaenichthys; species Pseudochaenichthys georgianus. The sequence goes on along the minus strand of NC_047524.1, from coordinate 16,309,516 downwards.
GTTGTCAGCAGGTCTCATGTGAGTTGAGACCTGTAAAAAAATATTTGTAAAAAACAAAGATTTTTGCTATAATAATTAACTTAATTGAACCATTTCGAAAAATGTGTTAGATACATGTAATATTTTATGTTGAACATTGTGAGGAAATATTGAAAATGCTAATTACAACATCCCAGAAAAACCAATAAACACTTATAAATATACACCCACATATATTCACATTTAAGAAGCTGAAACCAAGGACTGTTTTTGTTATTGCACAAGAATATTACTTAAATTATCTTATGTCCTTTAAAAAAAAGAAAGAATCTTTCTGTTCAATTTCTGCTCTTATTTAAAATGTAGTTCAACTGTTCAATATAAGAAAATGCCCAGAAATCAAATAATTGAAAAATGATAACTGAGTGAGTAATGTTAATGTGTGTTCAACTTTTTGTTGTGATTTTTTGTCAATTTCTTTTGATAGACAAATAGATCAATGGACTACGCATTTAAACCCTCAAATAGAACAATGATTAGTTAACAGAAGTAAACAACTCCTTATTTTCATGTCACAGCTCTCAGAAATATGCCAAAGTTGGAGACCTTGCTGGAAGATGGACTCAGATCAGAGTTAATGCTCAAGCAGCATCTGAAGGCCCTGAGTGAGACCCTCAGGCAGCAGCTGCAGGAGACACAAAGGAGACAGAAAGAGAAGCTTGAGAGGAGGATTCATCAGAACTCTCTGCTGTCAACAGATGTGGACCCAGAGTCAAGAAATGAAATGAAACATCAGGCCAAGTAGGTTTCCTAAATGTATTTCATATTTAGTCATCATTTTAATACATTTATTTTCTCAAATACCTTTTTCAGACATTTGGGAATGAGGAAATCTTCCTCTACCTCTGCCCTGACCTCAGGCAAAGAGACATTGAACCATCTCAGGCAATCAGAGAAGTCATTTTCTGCAGCCTGTCTTTCTTCAAACTGGAAGAATGGTTCAGTCAGGGCTTCCAGGCTGGCTCCTGCTGGGACACAGTGTCAACGGTTTGCTGTATCTAAAACAACACAAGAGATGAGAGAAGATGAGGCCACGGCTGAGTGTCAGAGGAAGTTCTGCGCTCGCCCAGTGCCCAGCCACGTCATCCAGCCCCTCTATCAGGAGATGATGGAGCTGAAGGAGAAGGAGAGGAAGCAAGGCCTTAAGCACAGGAGGGACTTCTGGCTCTCTAGTGAAAGACCTTTCAGCTTCCAGGAGAAAGAAAAGGAGAAAAGGGAGAAGCTAATAGCGTTGATAAACCAAGACACAGAAGATCAGAAAACCAAGGCTACTGCTGTAAGGAAACCTCCTCACAAAGAGGTCAAAGACCCGTCTGATTCACGGCTGAAAGGTGGGTCTTCCTTGATTCATCAAAATTCATAGTAGCATATGCCCTGTAGAAACTAAGCCTTTTTATAAGCATTAGACAACATTCAAACCCATGTTGTTTTACTTGTTTTGTTCATAAATTCATAGATAAATTGTATATGATCTACATTTGTCTCAAAGAAGTTGCTGAAAATGTGTCTTTACCCAGTGTTTCCGCCGCTGCTGAATGTATATAGGGGAAACACTGGGTAAAGACATGCGCGCCGCTGCCAGGTACCCAAAAAAAATACATTCAAATAATAATCCGTGGCCGCACAGCCTCTGTGAGCGAGCGAGACAGAGAGAGAGCGAGAGAGAGCACACCTTTAACTATTTAATATAGTAATGCGTACTATAGGACAGTAAAAAAGAGTTTAAAAGGGGAGTGATTAGTAATATGCATAAAGAAAAAGAAAGAATACTAACTAAGTAACATAAGATAAGAATAAACAAGTTTAAATGATTTGTTATTGGTTGTGATCATATTCTAAAGATGTTTGGATTATTGAAAAGTAAACAGCTCCCTTTCATCTGAGTGTTGAGAGCTGTATCCATAAATTCATTCATTCAAGTGCACCAGATTGATTGAAAAAAAAAAAAAAAAAATCTTCCCGGGGGTGCATGCCTCCGGACCCCCCTAGAGGATGTGAGGTCCACCCCCAAATAAAGCAGGTTAAAATTATTAAATTGCATACATTTTATTTTGATTGTTTGTTATGTGGATGTGTAGTATTTGTGTTACTGTGTGTTCAATAAAGGTGATTTAGCAAAATACACCTGTAGAGCCTCAAGAGCCTTTCTTGTGCGGGCAGACACATAGAAACATATTGACGGGGCGCACTTCGCACATACACATAAAAATTCCACGTGCTCCGCGCTCACATTTAGCTAGGCCCGCATGCCTTAGCACCGCTGCTATGACTCCATCCTAGGGGAAACACTGCTTTACCATTTCACTTTTTAATTAATGGTCACAGTCAGCCCTATTCATATTTAAACCAAAATGTACCAATATTGGCTTCTCTGTAGCCTTTACAAAACAAAAGCAAAGTTATGACATTTATTATTAAGAGAATAATTGTTTATGTTGTTTATATAATGTTATATTGGATGCATACAGTATATCTGATACACTAAGCGTCTTTGAGCATTAGGAAAAATGCTATAAAAATACCATGTATTATTATTATTATTATTATTATTACTATACTGTTGAGTGACATGACTTACTCTTCTGCATCACCTCACTGTAATTCCGTGCAGACCAGGAGCTTGGCAGACAAGTCCCCACTCAGACGGCAGTGCCACATGAGAATCGTACCGTGTCAGGCAGCCCCAAACTCCGCACCGCTGAGCGCAACAGGCAAGAAAAGTTGGGTTTTCTGGATGAGAGACCCAGCTTCCAGCCAAAAATCCTCCAGCGTGTCCCTGACTTCAGCAGGCTGCACAAAGCCTTGCAGACAGAAGGGCTGAGAAAATCTCAGAGTAAAGATATGATAAAATGTCAGCCCTTCTTTCTGAGGACATCAGCTCTCCCTGCAAGGCAAAGTAGGACCAGCCCTGAAAAATCACAGGTAAAACATATCATTTACCACAGACACCATTTTAAGAATATGTTATAATTGTTTTATTTGCCTATTTTAACTTGTTTCGGTTAAGAATATGGGCTTACCTTTTTCAGTCTCTATTGTTTTTAATATTTTGCTTTGAAGTTTTTATCCACATTTTAATAATCCCCTGTCAATCTATGGGAGGTAGGTCTGAGACTAATTCATAACTTTTGCAAAAATATTACATAAATGTCTTTAAGGGCCAGTATCTCTCGAGGAATTACATAAGAAGACATCAAGGACTCCAACGCACCAGGCCCAGATGGCTAAACATTTTAGTTTTACATTTCTCTGTTCGATGCATGGCTCAAGACACATCCACCCACCACTTTGTCATACCCTTATTAAAATTTCACATGTTCTAGATGACAAACTCATTACCTAAACCCTTGCTCGTTTATATAAAAGCCTAATGGCAACAAGAGAACCGTTTTGCCAACTGTACAACACTTTGTTGTGTCTTCCTGCCGTCCCTCAAAGACGTTTATATGTCATAAAATGTGACAAATAACTTTGACCTGGTCACATATGACTCTATTCTGTGTCCTTGTTTGATGGTTAAAGATGTATTGCATTGGTTAAGTTCTTGTGGGGTTATGTGTTATTTTTTTGGTCCCGTTCAGACCAGTCCCCTCAGTTGTGGAACAAGAGAGCTATTTCAAATATGTTCAGTGGGTCCTCTTTACAGAGGGAATATTCAGTTATATTTTTACTTCTTCACCTCATAATTTATCAAGTTCAACTCAAGCTTTTCTTTTTTATACTTGTCCCCATTTCACCAAGACCACCCCTATACAGTACATGTTCCTAAAAATGTGTCTGGCTGGATGATTCACATGAGGGCATTTCCGAGCAGAATTAAATATAACAGTAATTTCATAAGAATAACAGTAATTTACACTAATCCAAAGTGGTAGAAAGAACTTTGTGATCAGTGAAAGTTCCTTCCTGCCATCCTTTCATATAATGTATCACTCTGCCCAAAATGATACAATTACCAGAGATCTTTTTATATGAGCTATGCCAATCATTTTTGGGCAAATTCCTCTGATTTGACTAATACTATATATATACTTGCCACATAGTACTTACCAATGTTTTGAGTGTGGCACTTACAAAAGCTTCTTCAGTCACAGTATTTGTAGATTAACATCACATAGGCCAAAACAAAGAGACTCTGAAAATACAACTCTATTTATTTTGAATAGCATAGACATTAGCACCAAACTGTGTCATCTTAAAGACATGTCACTAATTCATCTTTGACATGTTCTGTGAATGTTGATGACATTTACTGTATTGATAGTTCATGCATTAATTGTTGAAACAAAAACATAATGAAGTAAAGAGGAAAAAGAAAGACATTTATTATAACTGATATGGTTAGAATTTCCCTCTCAAACGATGTATTGTTTTTGCCAGGCATTGTCAGTCTCTCTGATTTGGCATGTCTATACAAGGCCTTCATAAATGCATCCAACCTCAGTCTACACACTGATGATATGTGGTAAACTAATATATTGGCTTCTATTTCAGCTAACAAATGAAAATGTTTCTACTTCACAGCTACCGACAAAAAGTAATATCAGCAGAAGCAAGTCACTTGGGGCCTTAACATCCCTGTCTGCAGACACACTCCCCACATATATCACAGATGCTGCAAGGAAGCGCTGCATGGCCATCAGGTGAGTTGGATTATTTTTGATATTTCTTTGGAATTTTATACTTGTATTCCTCTTGGTTCTACACACTAAATAGGTCCATCCTCTGACCTTCATAGAAAGTCAATGGAGATAAGGGATAGCAAGAATGAAGAGAGTGCCGAGTGGTTTAGGAAGCACCAAACGAGGTCGCAGGCCATGAAGAAGACTATCACTCTCCATGCCAAGCTGCTGGACCCACACGAGAGCTTGAAAGAAGTGTTTAATTACAAACTTCAGCACCATCGGTGAGTACTGGTCAAGTGAGCCCGTTCTTCTCCAAATGTTCAACCTTTGCAACTCGCATCACAACAACCACACACGCCTGCCGCAGGAGCTCAAACTATAATCTTCTCTTTCATGAAGAGAGGCTGACCAACAAAGGATGAGAGACTACATGAAGGAGTTACGGGACATGAAGGCACGAGTTAGCGAACGGCCTTATCTGTTCGAACAGGTCAAACAGGTGAGTTACAAACTGAGAAGATCACGTTGTGAATGATGTTCCCCTCAAGCATAACTTTGACTTTCTTTTACTGACAGAAAAATGCGAAGGCTCACGCAGAGCAGACATACAGGAACACGCTGAAGACAGCTGGTTTAAAGGAGCAATTTGTTGAGGAAAATGGAGAAGTAGCATCTATATCTGAGGAGGATTCAGACGAGAACTGCAGCACGGAGGAAGACATTCCCAGCAGGTATGCAGAGGGAGTATTTTAGCAAGTTGTGTTCATTCACTATGTAATACCACTTTCTCCGGTACAATCACGAATAGCACTAGTGCTTGGGAGCCTAGGACTTCTTGTGGTTTGGTCATGTTGCATTACATCATTTTCTAAGCTTGCCCTGCAGTCTTTAGTGAAGAAAGACCCATACTGAAGCCAAGTAAAAGTTCAATGTAATTACCATACCGCCATTTTCTAACCCAACATGTCTGATTTAGGGAGGAAAATGTAGACGGCGGGGAGAAAATTGAAGATGTGGAGGAGAAGAGCGTGAAGGCCAAAGCGGAAGAAAGGCCATGATCAAAAAGGTCAAAGCGTTTTTTATGGCCTCTCCGCTACAAAACAACGCTGTCCTAAAAAATGATTTATGTTACGGCTAACTATCGGCACCGAGCATTTGATAGTTTAGGATGTGCAACTGCAAATTATGAAATGACATAACATCTGGATTTTACAATCATGACTGTTAGGGATTACAGCTGGAGTAGTTTAAAAATAACTGTGTATGTTTATAAGAAATTAGTATTATATATGCTTTAAGTATACTTTGTCTGTATGATCTCCATTATATGTCAAGCAGATACAAAAATTTGAGATTAAAAAGCATTTTATTTTATGACAAATTATGCTACGAATATGAACACTGTAATTGAGAGGATGATGAGCACTTGGTCACCAGAATAAACTGATCAAAACAAAATGGGGACACCAGTTGATACCACTTTGTCTGTGAAACTAAATTGTGTTTACCCACTCTAAAATAAAGATTCTTCTGATAGCCATACACAAAAGATTATACTTTTTCCATGAGAAATGTAATCTCTTTGGCTCCAAGTTGTATTTTAGTTTTTTTTTTAAAACAATGGAATAAATGTGTGCCTTTAAATTCTGGGATGGTTGGGGTAAAGTTCCCAGTTGTTTCTCCAGCCACAGTGCAGCTAAACAAACAGCGCTGACTGTGCACCTGCCTTCACAAAGACCAGTTCAGTGCTCCGCTCCCAGCCCATAGAACCGCATCAAATACATTTGCACACTGCCCTCCACTGCAGCTTGTGCTTAGACAGCAGACTTCCAGGAATTGTTAGGAATAATTTTTACTGACAAACCACATGGGAATGTCTGCAAAATGTATACTGTATAATTATAATTAAAACGTAGTCATGGAGACCAGTACATACCATATGGTTACTTTCTGTAGGCCACTGTGTCACGTATGAAGACAATGTCTAATTTGTCCCAAGGCAACACTATCAAAGACTTAGATTGATATTTAATTTAAATATATTATATACAATTACATGGTGTGCCAGACTCCTCTCTAATTGAAACCACAAGATTAATGTTGTATAATAAAAGATAATTAAAGCCAAAATGTTGCCACATAGTAATTCTGGATGTAATAAATAATCCCTTCAGATCTCAAACATCACATGACGAAGCTTCAAGGGCTCCATCCTGTCAGGTTGTCATGGGAACACAGTTTACCCCCCCCCCCCCCCACACTCTGCCTGGTAGTCCCTGCTGCGCACCTCTGATTCCCCCGGAGCTCAGCTAAAAACAAAACCCTCCCAACCTGTTAGATAATATCCAAGAGAGACGCCTGTGAAAGCTCAGAGAAGCAACAAACACATCTCATTTAGATTAATGAGAGGCTGCACGCTTGGCCACCAAATGGTACGATCACGCTGTTAGAGGAGTGGCTCTACTACAATATAATTTCTTCTAGGTGGTGTGCAAACATTTCAGATCCTGACACTCCCCCCTGCCCTTCAGTGACCCACGTGTTCCTGCTGTTCCCATCATCTGCACACCTGTTTCCTCCTCTTCATCAGCCTAGTAGTTTGAACACCGGATAGGGCTGCACAATATGAGGAAAATGACATGTTGAATATCGCGATAATGATGATACCTCCGATAAATAAGCAGTTATTAAAGTGTATTGCTTGTTGAATAAAAGAAAAATGAATGGAAAACATTTCCAACATTCATACTTATCACCAATGAAAAATGTAACTAAACCCAAAAAAGATTACAGTTATATTTAAAATATACTTTCTTTCAAATTTTTCAAAAATGTGTGTGCAATTTCGTATTCTTTAACGGTGTGTGTATTGCGCAAGTTGACATTGCGATGATAAAATAGAATAAATTGTTCTCAAAGTCGTGCTTTTGGATTCAAACCTCTTTAAACCTGCCTTAAAACAGACTGAATGAAAAGCTTCTGTTGTATTTTCTCATTATTCTGTTGTTTATCTTCTTGTTTAATTGCATTCCCTTAATTTTAAAGGAACAGTGCAAAGACTCCTTATCTAGTACATTGCAGAGTTGTCCTCATGTATAGTCTCCGTACACTTCAGTCCTCGGTTCACCTGCAGGAGGAGCTGTGGCTCATTGCAGCCTCTCTGGAGCAGAAGAGAGAGATCCCTCTTTTTCTCCTTCAGTGGCATGAATAATATCCCCAGTGCTGGAGAGAGAGAATATCAAGAGGCAAACGGGAAGGGGAGAGAGATAGCAGCCAGTGTGACAGATAAGAGCGTGGCAGAACTTGTCTCCCTGACTGCACCGTGGGGCTGGGGAAAGAGAGAGCAAGTGCACCAGAGTGTCAGGCAAGGCTGCTGTCTGCACACACAAACACACTCACACACACTCAAGCATAGAGACCCCTCAGCCCGGGTGCACCAGAAGAAGTTCAGAGAGAAGACTGACTTCAAGAAGGTACAGTATGTGTGTGCATCTCCAGCCGAGGAATCCTGTAACAGTTGTGTCCCCCTCTGTGGAACTGACATACCAGCTTTGTGAAACTCATGATGCTTCACTTTGTTTTCCAGGTGGGTTGGCGGAGGTTTCGTCTCTGGATTACCTCAAATGTTATGGCTTTCCTCAAACTGAGTCTTCTTGTCCTGTAGAAGAGTTGTGTTTCTCCCCTCCAGAAGAACTTGTCTCGTGTTTTGATTCAGAGGGAGGATGGAGAAGCTGTCAGAGAAAGACAAGGAGCTGATACGAGGCAGCTGGGAGAGCCTGGGCAAGAACAAAGTTCCTCATGGTGTCGTCATGTTTTCCAGGTAATCTTTTAGACACATCAGCATTCATTTGGAATTAAGCAGTAAAGTGACTTGTAAGTGAAGAAACCTTAATGTTCCTGTGCAGTCATCCTTATTTCATTAGCATTCATTCTAATAACACAAGTATCCTGCTGTTTTCTGTGTTGTTACTTAATAGCTGTGGTGTTAAAAATATGTGTCTATGTAACACAGTTGTGGAGAGAGATTGAAGCTGCACACTTTCAGCATGCACGGACCGGAAGCTTGACTTGTTGCTTGGCGACAGACTGCAATAATCCACAATTTACTTTGAGACAGCTGCCGCTAAAACACAGACTATCCGGAGAGAAGTGTAGATGTATGATTTATAGATGGATTGTGTGTTTGCGTGGACGTTTTGCATCCCATGCCGTGTGCATACACCTGCAGAATAGTGTGGTATTTGTCTGTGGCAGACTGTTTGAGCTGGACCCTGAGCTCCTCACTCTTTTCCACTACACTACAAACTGTGGCTCCACACAAGACTGCCTCTCCAGCCCGGAGTTTCTGGAACATGTTACCAAGGTGAGCTCCGTTTACCGCAGTCACCACTACGAGTATACAGTTTGTACTACGGTTTAAAGCACTTTCTCTGTGTGTGTATTTGCATGTGTCTGTGCAGGTGATGCTTGTGATCGATGCAGCCGTCAGCCATCTGGACGACCTTCCTTCCTTGGAGGACTTTCTGCTCAACCTTGGGAGGAAGCACCAGGCAGTAGGAGTCAACACACAGTCATTTGCCGTAGGAACAACATTTCATATCGCAACTTTAATAAAAAAGCAATTTCACATGTCAGTGAGCTGTGAAAAAATAGTTTGTTTTTCCCAATTGTGTTTCTTTTTCAGGAGGTGGGTGAGTCCCTTCTCTACATGCTGCAGTGCAGTCTGGGCCAGGCCTACACGGCACCGCTGCGTCAAGCCTGGCTCAACTTGTACAGCATTGTGGTAGCAGCCATGAGCCAGGGATGGGCCAAGAACGGGGAGGACAAGGCCGACTGAGGCGCACAGCGGGGGGCTGCTGAGCAGTTGCCGTCAAATCACTCAACATGGTTGCCATGGAAAAAGGTTGTGTAACTTGCAACATTGTGGCTTTGGCTGCTGTACATTGGCTCTGCGTGAGGTTGCATACTATAGCGAATGTATGGTGTGGTTACAATTGGAATCAACCAAGCGCAGGGTTTATTTTCTTTGCTGTGGATGTTTAGCTATCAGAAAATGCTGCTGTACAGCTGCGAGGAGTTTGGCTCTTCTAAGTCTGGACCTGTAATCAGAGCGCCGCGAACTGAGAAACAGCAACAAGGATAACTGTTGAGTCTCTTTGTATATAATGGCTTTGATATATCTACTCAAATAACAGTGGCTGTAGTGGTCTTTGTGGTGTATCTTAAAAGAGTTGCACAATTGTGAAAGACATTATTTTTAGGCATCACACACTACTAAAACTGTGATGGTCACAGCACGGCAGCTCTATCTAACTGGAACACAGAGATACTTTACAAAACATGCTCAAAGTTTTGGGACAAAGCAATGTGATTTTTAATAAGCATATCCTATCACCTTAATCATAATCACTGCTGTGTTTTCTATTGATATTATACATCTTTACACCTACTTTTGTGTGTGACTTTGTTATGTAATATTTATCGATTAAAGATGATATTCAATAGATACTGACAAGAACTGTTATACCCTCTGATAGCTCTCTTCTGAGATCTACGACTGTTAAGGCACCCACACGGTGTGTGAGGCTCTCCTCGGTAGAGGTTGTGGTCATTTCAATAGGCTTCAGCTGACTGTTAATCTCTAAATTATAGACTGTTAAGTTTACTCTTTACTTTGGGAGTAAAATAATTATAACATCTTTGTTCCTTGGCTTTTTCCAGTCATTGTTAGTATAAAGTAGTTTTCTTGTATTGTAGGCGCTTATTTCAGTAATGCTTATTAACTGTGTTGTTGTGGCTACAGAGTATCACCTCCGCTTTAGAGGTGAGGATATGAAAAGTACTTCTACATGGAAGTAAATATTTATTTTGGATGATGAAACAAAGACAAACTTTATTGAAGATTATTATTTTTCCTTATTACCACATTACAAATAATATCGTGATACTAAATGCTGACAGAGTGTAATATGTGTCTGTTATTATTATCATCGCTGCCATAACACTGTATGTATCATCCTCAGCTGTTATTGACATTCATGGTCATAATGCCAAGTAACTTAGCAACAGTGCGCCAAGTATTAGATAATAACACCATACAACTGTAAATCCAAGCTGCTGATATGTGGTTATTATCGCTTTAGTCTGAGTTTACATCTATAAAGTTTATTTTTATATTCTGAAATCTACGTGTTGTTAAAGAGCATAGATTTTTCTTCAAATGTGATATACAGTATACCCTCACAAATATAATACATAGTGTGGATTTCCAGTTAATGAACCCAAAATGGCAAATGTTCTGCTTTTAATTGGGTTTCATTTAGTGAAAATATAGACGTTATCACCTTGAAAATGTGCAATCAAAGCAGAGTTAACTATTGAAATATGTTATCCCTGCCTAGTCTGTTCACTCTGTAATTTCTAGCCCACATGTGTAATGTTATTTAACTGACTGTGTATGTGATGTATTTGTGCAGGTTGTTCTCCATGTTTCTGTTTTGCCTGACACTAGGTCTTGTTTAGCAGGCAACTGATAACTGGCATGTTAACATCCAGCTCTGTACATAACGGTTGTGTCCCTGTCTACCTCATCATTATCAGCTGCTATTGAACAGCGATGACTTCACCTAGTTATCCTTCAACCAAAAACGCACAGCAGTATTTGAGTTAATGCAAGCACGCACTGTTTGTAAACTGGGTTCTATCTTATACTTTAAAGAATAAAACATGTCGTGTGCTTACTTGGGACTTAATAAAGTGATCTTTGTGGATATTTTACTGCTAAACAAGCTCAGTGTGTGTGTCTCTCGCACTCAGGTTGTGTCACAGACTGATGATGCTTACAACATAATGGTCAGCGTTTGAAATCAATCACACCATGCCTGATTTGCTTCCCACTGACAGCCCATCCCCTAGTGTTACATAAGATCCAAGCACCGAATGGCTCATCGCCCTTGGCTACTGAGACGAGGGCAACTTCAGGCACATCAGCCCACTTACTCATGCAACTGCACAATGTCACAGCAAGATTGTTTATGGATTTTCACAAAATCGTGAAGAATTTAACAAATGAGACATTTCGTTTTTGCAATGTGGACTGCTTTTTCTCCTCCAAAAACAAATCAAATCCTTATAGATGTGTGCGTGTGTTCCTGCTAGTTTCCGTGTGTCCTATAGGTGAACTCTACCGCAGTAATGAGAGAAGTGAAGAAGGGAGGGATGTTGTAATGGCTCATTTATCCCATACTGTATATACAATTTGCGTGTATCATTGTTAAAGTCACATCCATGAGCTGGCTGTCTGTTCTGCTGTGGCTGACATGGCCTTAATCTGTCTCTGCTCTCCCAGCATACCTCACTCTCCCACTGAGAGTCTGCTGTATGTATCGGCTCCATGCTGCATGTCTCTCTTCAGCCTGAGCCACAGTTGTCTAGTCACTGGGCTTCATAGAGACTGACCCCAACCTCTCAGGTCACCAACCAATGGTTGGATTACAACGAAATTCAAGCTATTAATTGAATTACAACAAGTGTTTGGTAATTCATAATTACGCCACTATAGCTCTACAGTCTTACCTTATAGTGCACGAGGATTTGCTCTGAAGCCATGTCGTGGTCTTGAGAGGTGTCTGCGAGAAAAGACAAACACACATTATTTTTAGAAAGTCTGCAATGTGTTTTGGAATGAAGGGGTATTGAATGTTGTCATGGCAACTGTTAAGTGATGGTCCAGAGTCGTGTGTGTCTGCACATTTGTTTTGGAGGAAGGAGAAAGGAAGCGAAGCATTACTCAATGCCTCACACATCCTAGATCACACAGTGGATAGTGACTGTGCGTAAGGGCTGAGGCTTATGAGGTTTTGATCGGATCACTGCTGGGGTCTGCAACAAAGCCAGCCAAGCATCTACCACAACAGTGAGAATACGCTGTCTGCTACTTCCAACTTGAAGAACAACCAGTAAAACGATAAGGCTCGGTTTATTTATATATATTTCAGATTGTCAATATAAGACAGAAATGATGCCCATGTCTCAATACTCTCTGAATATCCTATCCTCTGGTTTCTCAAACCCATTGGTTCATACTGAAAATGTTAACAACTGCATAGTTCAGTTAACAAGAGATCTGTCATTTAACAGTTCACCTGGGGATCGTAGTTTTTAACAAACGTTTATTATTTCTTTAGGACTATTTTCAGCAGTGGATTAATACACATTTGGTGTCTTTCAACTTTTAAAGGAGGGCTTTCACCCACGTTTTTCAGTCATCCCTCCCATGTGAGACTAAGGCAACATATACAATTTCATCTATGCAGTCATCAACACAGGCTGCACAATGGCATGCGTTTAAAAATGCTATACAGTACACGCTCAAGCGCAGTTATTTAAGTTTATTTTCTTCCTTTCTATGCATGTAACTACACTGATTGTTCAACACTCAATACTGTGCCTGAACGCATCGTGTGTAGTGTAGACACAGATGGAGGACGGAAACTGCTTTTCCACCAACTAACATGCTTTTTTTTTAATACAGGCTCATTACACATTGTTTGAAAAGGTATGTGTGGCATACATGTGGAGTTCACTTGAAATAAACTATGCCTGCGGTCATGGTAATGAAGCAACATGTCAACCAATGTAACAATGAGTCATTGATGTGTCATTTTCAGGTAAAACGAAGCTCTATAGCACGGAGGAATAACCAATATCCGCCTTTAGCTTCCCACACAATCTTATCCTAAAGGTACAGAGGTTCAGTTCCATCAATTATTGAAGTCTACTCATTTTTGATTTACTTTGAAAGCTTGTATTCCAAAAATATGACCATGATATGTAGCAAGAGAGCTGCGCAGTAGCCATGTGCTGCATCTCCCGGTGTTTTGCATTATAAAACTGTTCTTAACACTTTCTGCCTGGATATAATGAAGAAGGCATTTTTTACCTGAGACATTTTGATCTCCTTCCAAGTTTACAAAAACACACTCATTACAAGGTTCAGATTGAAAGGTTAAAAAATATTGTAGTAAAACACTGTTTCAAAGGTCAAGGGTAAACTTTACACCTAAGACAAAACATGAACAACAAGTATTACCGGGCTCAACATAGGCTAAATGAAAATGTGATACTTAAAACTGAGCCAAAATCCATCTGCTGACAGAGATTGTGAGATGGGATCAAAGATCTTGAATGGTTGTAATATTGGTTGTCAACTCTTATACATTTGTTGAAAGACTATGGTGAGCGATCCTCTAGGGAAGATAAAAAGTTCTAAATTGCGATGAGGCCTACTTTAAATGAAAATATTATGCAAATACTAAACAACAGCAACTTATTAAGCAACATTTGCATGCTGAAACAAACCCATATGGGAGTAACAATATATTTGCTGCAGGAGGCACAGATTTGTTATTCTAAGCATCTGGGCAGGAGAGGGGCGAGCGACGGGCCCTGCACCCGGAGGAATTCTCCTTTCACTGAGAAGCATGCTCTCAGCAGTTGCCACGGGTGACAGGGGAAATGTCAGGGACTTTTCTTTCTTCTTGTGTTACTCTTAGCAACGGAGAAGCAATATAACGGCAGTCATGTTATGGTGTTTCCTTACAAACCCTTTTACTGCAGAAAAAATGACATCCATGGTTTTTTTCCTGAAGAAAACGTACTAGTACACCACTTTGCTGGAACAGCATCCACCGTTGGCACTGTGGTGCTTCCATTTTACAATGTGGTTTGGATAAAAGCATATGCTCAAACAATTAATTGCCCCATCCAGACTCAGATGTGGTTTCAAGGACCAATGAGGCCTGCTGTGCAGAGGCCTGTCCCCAGGATAGTTTGTATGCAGACACACTGCTTCAAACACTAAGCTAACATGCACCTGCATTCATTAGCCACCTCTCCCACACTTTGGAAGAAATCTTGTCTGTGATCTTCTGTGGGGAGACAGTTGGATCAAGGAAATGGGATTGTTGATGTATCGTTTCTGTTATGCATAGAGTACCATAAGAAGACTGATACCACACTCTCATGTTTGTATGGTAAATATTTCAGCTGCAACCAACAACAGATTAGCCTAGTTTAGCACCAGGAAACAGAGGTAAACAACTAGCATGGCTTTGGCTCTAAATGTAACAAACGACAGAGATATATTGTGTCAATAAGCAAACATTAGAGATACTGTTTTAATTTACCATATTAATAACAAACTAACCTTATTTACACTTTGACAGTCTGTGTAGCTTCCAGCCCGTGTGCTAAACTAAGCTAACTAACTGCAGAGAGTAGACCTAGCTATCCGTATTTAACATACAAATACATGAATGGTTTCCAAACAATCTCTTCATCTTTTTGCGAGAAATCAAATAAGATAATTTAATGAAAACAAAACTATTCCTTTTAAAGTTCTAACATACACTGAACAAAAATATAAATGAAACACTTTTGTTTTTGCTCCCATTTTTCATGAGATGAACTCAAAGATCTAAAACATGGTGTGCCTTAGGCTGGCCACAATAAAAGGCCACTCTAAAATGTTCAGTTTTATCACACAGCACAATGCCACAGATGTCGCAAGTTTTGAGGGAGCGTGCAATTGGCATGCTGACAGCAGGAATGTCCACCAGAGCTGTTGCCCGTGAATTGAATGTTCATTTCTCTACCATAAGCCGTCTCCAAAGGCGTTTCAGAGAATTTGGCCGTACATGCAACCAGCCTCACAACCGCAGACCACGTGTAATCACACCAGCCCAGAACCTCCACATCCAGCATGTTCACCTCCAAGATCGTCTGTGACCAGCCACTCGACAGCTGCTGCAACAATCGGTTTGCATAACCAAAGAATCTCTGCACAAACTGTCAGAAACCGTCTCAGGGAAGCTCATCTGCATACTCGTCGTCCTCATCGGGGTCTCGACCTGACTCCGGTTCGTCGTCGTAACCGACTTTGGTGGGCAAATGCTCACATTCGATGGCGTCTGGCACGTTGGAGAGGTGTTCTCTTCACGGATGAATCCCGGTTTTCACTGTTCAGGGCAGATGGCAGACAGCGTGTGTGGCGTCGTGTGGGTGAGCGCTTTTCTGATGTCAATGTTGTGAATCGAGTGGCCCATGGTGGTGGTGGGGTTATGGTATGGGCAGGCGTATGTTATGGACAACGAACACAGGTGCATTTTATTGATGGCATTGTGAATGCACAGAGATACCGTGACGAGATCCTGAGGCCCATTGTTGTGCCATTCATCCACGACCATCACCTCATGTTGCAGCATGATAATGCACGGCCCCATGTTGCAAGGATCTGTACACAATTCCTGGAGGCTGAAAACATCCCAGTTCTTGCATGGCCAGCATACTCACCGGACATGTCACCCATTGAGCATGTTTGGGATGCTCTGGATCGGCGTATACGACAGCGTGTTCCAGTTCCTGCCAATATCCAGCAACTCCGCACAGCCATTGAAGAGGAGTGGACCAACATTCCACAGGCCACAATCAACAACCTGATCAACTCTATGCGAAGGAGATGTGTTGCACTGCGTGAGGCAAATGGTGGTCACACCAGATACTGACTGGTTTTCGGACCCCCCCAATAAAGCAAAACTGCACGTTTTAGAGTGGCCTTTTATTGTGGCCAGCCTAAGGCACACCTGTGCAATAATCATGCTGTCTAATCAGCATCTTGATATGCCACACCTGTGAGGTGGGATGGATTATCTCGGCAAAGGAGAAGTGCTCACTATCACAGATTTTTTCAGATTTGTGAACAATATTTGAGAGAAATGGTTATTTTGTGTATATAGAAAATGTTTTAGATCTTTGAGTTCATCTCATGAAAAATGGGAGCAAAAACAAAAGTGTTGCATTTATATTTTTGTTCAGTGTAAATAATACACTAGCACTGTCAGCAAAATATCCTATGGACACTACCTAAAGGCATCATGTGCACATTTACTCTTGCACTACACCACATGAAGTGTGGCTCACTGCCTCTCAAGAACCCTTAATCAAAGACCACAGTAGAGGAGAGAAATAACGACTTCATGGCACAAGATGAGTGGATCAAGCTGAATACATTTTAATTTCAGATTACAGCACTTCACTTTTGATAGAGGAAAACTCATAGGCTGACATAGATCAATCTCAAAAGCAGCCTGTCCCCTAACCTCAACTTTAGGAGAAATAACAACCCACATTTACAGCAAGCTCACATATAATGTATGACGTAAAGTATTTATGATACACACATTTCATACTGGTGGACATGTCTGGAAAGTAAATCTACTTTCAAATAGACCTTGGATGTCCGACAGTATATGAAGAGACATGACATGATACAATACAATTAGTTAATTATGAACATGGACAATCCCTCCTTGAATGGCCGTTAGAGTTAAGAATATCCTAATAAGTTTTATTTTGTATTTTCAAAGGAAAGTGAATTTAATGATCCGTGTAACAAGCTTCTAAAAGAGAAACCCACAGGACATGTTTGTATTTCGCAGTCAGAAATATGGAGATGCTCTTTGATGTTTTTTTTCCAAATAGATTTTACATCAGGATTCTCTGCACTGACCACTTCATTCACTCTGCTGCCAGCTTTCATCTCCTTTATACAGCATAAGACATAAGAAATTACAGTTAAAATGGAGCAAATAGATTTAATTTTATGCAATAATATGGCATGATTTTTATGAAAGTACAGCTGAAAAAAATATCAAATCACAGGCAGCTTATGAAATTATGAATAAACTATAATAACTCAGGACACAAAATGTACTGTACTAAAAAGAAGCCTACCTTTCCTCTACTGAACAGTCACAGTGCCGTCACTGTTAATCAAACAAGTTATAATTAAGATGTCCAAAGATAAATCATATACAAGGAAAAAATACTCTGATCAAAGAATACAAATGCTGAAAACTGAAAATGTTTTGATAGAAATTAAGAACAAGGCACCAACACAGACACAATAAAAACATCCTTGAAAAGCCGCTGAACTGCAGTGATGTAAAGAAAAACCGGAAGAGGGATTTTGATCGCATCAAATGGTCTTCATCAACATATAAAGTTTGCTCAGTTCTCCTTGACTTACAGGATTTCAAACATTTTATTAATATTGGCATCTTTATGACTTCTCTATGTCGGTTTCTGCATTTACCATTTTAATACCCTTAAAAGCTAAAAGAAAAAGGATAGCAAGTAGACCTAGTGCCAAGAATGTTTCCCATAGTGATCCGCTTACTGCTTGTATGTTGAATAACAGAATTAACTAACCATTGAATGAAAATCACTACTCTGGGTTGTTTTTGTTGTGTTTTCATCTCTTACATGTTTCTCCGCTCTGTAGTTTTCAGTCCATGCAGCATATTTCAGGCCATGCTGGATTGTCACACGAAAGGGAGTGTTTTTGTTCAAGGCACAGCAAGAGACATGAATAACAAACTACAATCAATCTACATTCAGTTTCATGAGAGAAAAACTTGCATCCATCTACAAAGGACATCAAAATAACCCTAAAATACACATTTTGCAAACATACTGACTGACAAATAAAACAATGAAATAAGCACGTGTGAACCTTCTCCTGGAAATGCATACCTCATTCAACATAACATGCAGTTGAGTGTCACACATGGGTTAATGCAACTGAAAACAAGTTAAAGTATGGTAGTGCCTGAATTGTACTGTTTTTATTTGTATTTAGGACAAAGATCTGTGATAAACGCTGAACAAACAAATTCAAATAAAGGATTTTGACCTATTATGGCAAATTATTATTAGTATTTTTATATAACGGCATCATAAGGAACACAGTATTTCACATAATAGAAATGTAAAATAAATAAATTACAGTACTCAAAACATTTTGAGAGAAAGTAAACTCCAAGGCATCATTTCAATAGGTTCATTTGGGGAAGACACACCATTTACTTGGAGTAAGATAATAGATAATAAGGGTCAATACCACACGCATGTCTGTCTGTTAAATTTAGAGCTATTGCCAGCAGTCAGCTTGCGTAGCTTAGCATGAAGACTGGAGTCTGTCCAAAAGTTTCAAAAAATACCATCATGCACCTCTAAAACCCATTGCTATGTCTTATATGTTCAAACCATAAAAAATGGAGTAAAACTACACTTGAGTTTTCTGGTGACTGTCAACAAAGATGGAGATATCTCCATCTCTTGCCAGCGCTTTGCCTCTGTTTCCAGTCTTTGTGCTAAGCTAAGCTAATTAGCTGATGTCTGTAACTTCATGTTGACTATGCAGACATAATAGTTGCATCAATTGAACTAGCACAAGGTTGAACCATTACTTTAAAACAAATAAATAAATACAATGATGTTAGATCACGTACACAGTTAAAACAGCATAACAAAGAAATACTCTGATTAAGACAGGACAGCTCTGCTAATCCGTAAACAATTAGTCTTCATCCCCAACCCAAAGCACAATATCAATGACACCAAAAATACTGTAGCAAAAATAGCAACCTTAAATTGATAGTTTACAACAAGCTTCAGGTACAGTCAAGCTGACTGTGCCTCCTTGGAGAGAGTGTTCAAATATATTACAGTAGTCTCTGAGTTACATTAGGCCCTCCGTCTGTCTGCTCTCTCACTGCAGATGGCTTCACAACTAGCTGCCCTCACCCTCAGCCTTGTGAGCTCCGCCGCCGAGGAACCAGATTTCACCCGTGCCCAGACCACACTGTCAGTCTGCCGGGGCAAGCCTGCTCACACCACCCACACTCATGGGAACTTTCACCTCCGCTCATGTCCAAGTGGCACAGCATGGACAGAGTTTCTCTGATAGCAACCCAAAGGCATTTCCACCCCAGTCACTTTCGTTACTTCACCTTACCTTTTTAACTTGCAAATGAAGCCATACACGAAGCTGGGATCCCTGTCATGGAGCAATCAGAGAACGTGAATTGTACACTAAGGGATATCTATTAGTTTGATGTTTGGGTCCAGGTTCAGAATATGTTTGTATATTTATAGTGATGTTTACATGGACCCTGCTCCTGTATTTGTTCCTCTTCTGGTTCTTTATTCTTCCTAAGCGCAGTCTGGTCTCGGGGGTCTGAGGCAGCAAAGTTGGAGTCTGAGGTCAGAAGCGAAAAACGCAGCTTTGCAGCATTAAGCAATCTGTGTTCCCCAGGTGAAGGACGCATTGAATCAGCTTGGGGGATTTGGTGTTACTGGAAGCCCACAGTGCTGTCCATGAGTGGGCTGGACAAGTAGGGGACTGGGGGGTCTTGGAGCTCAGTCTCAAGGGTTTGGGTGTTTCCTTCCTCACACTCTTCCTCCACCGGGCCGTGGCTTGAACTCTGGGAGCTCGCCATGGCACCGTAGCTGTGGTGGGCCGGGGAGGGCATGGGAGTCAGAGCCAGCTCTGGCTCCAGCAGCACGGACGCCACAAACAGCTGAGGGAAGATCAACATAGAGTTAATGACGGTGTCACCCAGTAGATCACTCGCGGAGTACATGAGATAAAAGCATGTTGTAAACATGGGTTTGTTTACCTACCCTACACTTACGATGTAAAAACTTTCACCAAGATAAGATCTCAACAAATTAATAGGACTGAGTTTCCATGCGCCAGGTCAAGTTTAAAGCAGGAGTAGCCTAGTAATTTTTAGGAGACAATTTAACCTACATGCTCTGAAGGATCTTGCAGTACTTAGACAACCTATTTAATTAAAAGTAAGCAATACCACAGTTTAAAAAAAGACTTGATTATAAATAAAAGTTATCTATTCATAACTTCACTTCTGAACATACAGAAGTATTGAGAGACACTTTTATACTAGGTATCCTTTTTTTCCCTTGAACACAATCAAATCATTGGGTTGATGCTATTACTGATGCTTTCATTATTCCTATTTACTAATCTACTGCAGTTTACATTATCTAGTTTATATTTTAAATATCTGCAAAGTAAATAAGGCTGTCAGATAAATGTAGAGGAGTTGAAGTTAAAACAACATTATCCTCTGTAATGCATAGGAGTAGACGCTTGTTGTAGAAACATTATGAAAGCACCTACAATCTGTAAGCTTTACTTGAGTAAATGCATTAAGTAATTGTACACCACTGCTACAGGTGTTTTTGCATGTGTTAACCCTTTTACAAATCAAATCACACTTTACATTATTTTGAAACATTCCCCAAATTAACCATTATTATTAGAGTCTTTGTTTAAATGCCAAAACAAGAATTGAGCGACAATAAAATCACAATATGTATGTTAACTATTATAAGAATCAAATGTACTAAATGTATCCTGTAATACATGTTTAGGTGTACTGTCAGGCAAATAAGAGAGAGAAGTGATACTGTACATTGGAGGCAGTGGTGGATGTGACAGTGCTCCTGTCTGCGTCAGTGAACGTCCCCTCGGCAGGCTGATCAGACATCTGAAACAAAGACAATGCATACTATTCATTCAGTATTCAGTATTAGTGCGTCCTCAGCTGAACTTAGCTTTTGTAAGTTACAAAAGGGCTGACCTGGTAACTTGTTGACTTGTCTGGTTGCTTCCTAAGGCACAAGCGGAAGAGGGAAAAGGCAATACACGAGAGCAGTGACACTAAGGTGAAGAGGGTGATGGGATGCACTGGACCTGTGACAGTAAGGAGAGATCGCAAGACATAACAATGTCTCGATGTTTTAATGCACACTTACAATAAGATGACGGTCACTGCAACAGGACAGACATGTAGGTGATACCATACCTAATCTGAGCATAGAGAAGAAGAGCAGCCAGAACATGCAGAGGATGGGAGCCAGGACCACCTGGCTGACGGCGGCTCTGTGGATCCGCTGGCTGAGTTTGGTGGGAACGTATGCATAGTAGATGTTGTATCTGTCAACCATGTGCTTCAGAATTAAATAGAGCAGACCTAGAAAGGCAGAGAAAACACATTCAAAAATCTAAAACACTACAGCATTCTTTGGCAAATGGGTTGCAGTATAGTTGATTAAAGGCGAAAAGATTTTAAAAAAAAGATTGATTGAAAATACAAAATTACAGAAATAGAAACAAGACAATTGGAATTAAAATGACATTGGGTTACTTTTACTTAATTTACTGGATAGCGTATGTTATTACTTTACATACTGTATAAATGATGTAATGAAGAGTCCAATAAAAATAATAATTCCAAATTCATTCAAAAAAGAAAACCCTGGTTGGTATTTCAATCGAAAAGTGATATTTAATATTTAGTTCTCTCCAATCTACCAACATCCACCAAACCCATTAGACTTTGGGGTCTCAAACACTGAATAAATACGAGGCTCAGTGTTCTGTTTAATGCAATGGTCATTCAGCAACTCAATTGTGACATGGTTACAGTGTGGCAACGTGTGACTCAGAGACAGAAAGAAGGCATCCTGTGTTTCTAATGTGTGGTTCCACGCAATGAGGTTTAACTAAGCCAATATGAATATTAGCCACAGAAAATGTTTGTTGACCAAAATGCCAGTCAGAATAAAACAGCACTAGTAAAAATGCACAGGACAGCCGGGTTGTATACATGAAAGGGCCGGTTCGGACTGAGTATTTTGAATGCTGAAGCAAATAGAAGCTTGGTGAGCTGTGGGCAGAGACAGGAGCAGAGTGGGCGTCTGGCTCGCAACTCACTGTGTCTGAGTGTCTGGGACTACAGCAGCACATTCACACAGTCTGCATCGGACTGGCAGGCAGTGGAGGAGAGTGAGGTATGAGGGTAGACAACACACACACACACACACACACACACACACACACACACACACACACACACACACACACACACACACACACACACACACACACACACACACACACACACACACACACACACACACACACACACACACACACACACACACACACACACACACACACACACACACACACACACACACACACACACACACACACACACACACAACATACTAATAGGGAAGGTAATGGGACGGCAAAGAAAGAGGTAGATGGGGATGAGAAAGTATGTTGCTCACCAAAAGGTGTGATGATGGGACATGTGATGCTGTAGGTCATACTGACTGCAAAGATACACATGGTCCAGGCGTACTCCAGGCCAAACTGGAACTCATAGGCCTGGCTCTGCAGATGAAAACACAGTTAGAGTTTGTACATGATAAAACAGAGCACAATCTAATGTAGGCCTACCTGACAGGAAAACACTGACCCGTTTTACATGAATGCGCTCCGCCTGGGACTTGGCGAAGCAGAGGCGGAGGGCATACACTGTCAGTGCGGGGATACGAAGCAGCTCCATAGATGTGCCAATCATACTGGAGGTAATCACATAGTTTACAAAGAATGCACCGTTGTCAGGAAGAAACACACACCTGGATCAAGAAAACAATGAAGACTTAGTGTTTGGTCTCAACCGAGATATCTAACGAGCAATCATAATTGATATAGTTCAACAAAAGAAGACATCTTACTGGAATTTGACTTCCTTCTCATTCAAGAAGTTGACATCAAAGAGCCATGTGAAGAACAGATCCAGACTAACAAATAAAAGCAAAAAAGGTGTTAAAATCATTCGAGTTGCTGGGATACAAGTGTAAAAGAGAATGAATATGTTTGTTGATTGCCTGCACATGTGCTGTAATATACCTGGACAGACCAAGTGAGGGCAGGATGATGACCATGAAGACCAGCAGGAAGAAACACTTGTGCATCGTGACTTGGTTCTCTCCAGATCTACGACATCAAACGAATAACATTGGAAAAAATCGTTATGCAATGCATGTATAGTTAATAAACACCTATCTAACGCAGTTGCTTTCAACATAATGAATTCATTATGTGAGATAATGTCATGTAAAGTCAGCTGACTACATTACAGACTGTTGCGTTCATTAGCACGCACTGCACTTTTCACTTCAGCAAACAGTTCGTTTGCATTCGGCTCTTCACACATCACGCCTGCACAACACGTTTGTGGCGGTGGTTATGTAAAGTAGTGGTGCTCATAGGTGCTGCGCGAGGTTATCTCCTTATGCACAGTTGTTCTGCTCCTCCTCCTGCGAGTCGCCATGTGCTGTTCCACTGCGCATGGCGACTACTGTGCATATCATTATCCTCACTGGGAGATCTCTATGACAACCTGCCCAGAATAACAGTGCAGGGAGAGTGACAGGAAGGAGGGAGCAACAGGGTGAAAGAGAAAAACATTATCGAGATGAAAAAAACAGAAATGCTGAGAGACTGTTGAGACGGGCCTCTACATAAGATGGGGCTATTTGAAGAAGCGAAGGACAGGCATTTTAATTTCATAGTTGAGAGGAGAGTGCTGGTCGGTGGCTGGTGCGTACCTGGTCCAGTGGGACTCAAAGAAAGCAGAGTAGTAGACGATGAAGGGCAGGAGCACTGAAAACGCCCACAACAGGAGGGTTGGGAAGAACTGGGTAATGATAGGGCTCTGGAACGGACAGAGAATTATTCATTATTGAAACCTGAAGAGGGTTGAAATGTAGCATTCAGGTTAAACTTGAGCTCAGAATCTGACCCGCAGGCTGTCCACAGGCCTCGTGACGTTGAACTTGTCCATAGTGTTGACGATGATGGCGGGAGTGGTGAGGAAGAAGAGGAGCAGAAAGAGGAGGATGTTGAGGAGGACGCAGCGGAGCCACCAACGAGATCCGCACACCGACAGGTTTTCCCTGGTGAGAAATAATGAGCCTCAATTTAGAAATCATCCAGCAGGACCGACAACACACTACTTTCCACACTATTGACATACGCTTTAAATAGCCAGCTCAGTATGTGAGCGTGTTTCCACTGCACTGGACTGGAGAGTCAGTTGGGAACCGCACATGTCAACGCTCAGTTTTAATGAAGCAACAAAAGGACCTGCTCAACCCCGCAGCCTGCCACGGCTCCAGTCGTCTCGTTAGTGCAGAAAACACATAAACACAACACACACACTGCTGCCAATCAGGCGTGAAGCACAAACAGTGAGCGCTGCCATCTCTGTGGTTAATATCCCATACATATGCATCCCTCCCTTGTTACATAATCTCGCTGCGACTGCTGCATCTGCTCTCCAAGATAACAAACATGCATTATAGCTAATCCAATCATGGATAGGGAATGAGCTTGAATGGTGTTTGAGAGCTGCTGCACACAAGAAACAACACACTCTTACATCTTAGAGCTCAGACACCCGGTAAAAGCTGAGATGCATAATTTGCATAATGTTTACCTCTTGTCTAAATAAATAGACTCTTTGAGGTCCATCATCACAAGAACATTTTGCATCGACAAACCTAATTACAGCCCACAGCACTTTGGTTTAAAGCCTACCCACCATCCAGAGGTTTCCAAAGATACAAAATATGTTGGGTAGATTACAGGGAAATGTGTGTTAATGATGCATAAGATGTGTCAAAGGGGATATTACACTCAAAATATGGGTTTACTCTGGTTTCCCCCACAGTCAAAATACATGCAGGTGAGGTTAATAGGCGGTTGGACTGTAGGTGTGAATGCGAGTGATGGGAGAGGTTATGGCTCCCTGCAACCATGCACTCAATAAGTACATATAACGAATACATGGACATGCTCCATGAAAACTTGTTAGCTATGGCGTTCACAAGTTTAAGTTGACATTAACCTAAAACTTTTGCCACAATTTGCCAGATCTCGCACGTATGTGTTTCCTAGACGGATAAATCAGACAGTGTGGTTTTGAAAAGGTTGAGAAAATGCTGTTTAAGTGTATGTTAGATGTGTGTTTTGTTAAAAATGTGTGTACAAATATTTACTTTGTTGATGGGGTGAAGGAATCAGTCATAATCTGTGACAGCATTCCCTTCTCCCATTGGGGTGAATAGATTCAGAACCTGTTGCCAGTCCCATGAAAATCCTCAAGCCACACACAACAGTTGTTTTATGTGCAGGAAAAGCAGCAGGGGTTGTCGATGTGAAAATGTTGTCTTTGAGGCTAATCAAGGGAACATAGAGTTGA
Source organism: Pseudochaenichthys georgianus (assembly GCF_902827115.2). Lineage (NCBI taxonomy): Eukaryota > Metazoa > Chordata > Actinopteri > Perciformes > Channichthyidae > Pseudochaenichthys > Pseudochaenichthys georgianus. Next base: position 16,283,862 of record NC_047524.1, on the reverse strand, counting down.
CGAGGTCCCAGAAATAAAGCAAACTATGTGAGTTTTGGGAATGTCCTTACTGACCATATGATGTCACTGGGGGCAGGTGCGTAGCTGACCCCCCATTTGTGGGACTGCACCACAGTGGTGATGCTGGACTGCTGGGGAGAACGACGGCAGCGAACACAACCATAGTCCTTCACAATGCTGGAAAACAAATCAAGGTGCAGGAATCTGGATCAGTATTCGGTAATGAGTGCTCTTTTGTCACTTTGTGGTTGTTATGGTCGCCCCCTGCTCTGAAAGGCTTTATGTAATGATAGGAGCTGACAGACATAAACCTTGATGTCACGTTGTTGTTTACTCACACAGCAGTCATCCTTTCATCACGGAAAGTCACAAAGGCGATGCCGAGCCTCTTCATAGAGATGCGGTTCTTCTCAGCATTAAACTCATCCGTCCGCTTTTCTTCTAACTCGCTGTAGTACTGCTCTGCATCCACCTGCAGGAAAAAAGTTAGGCACATATCAGTCACAGCACCTTCCACTCTCAGAGAGATCCCCAGACCTACAGTCCCTTCTTCTTGGTTGCAGTGCCATCCAGTGGTAACAGACTTTCTGTGCAGCACAACTAAGCTACAACACATTTACTTGCTTTAAATCAAGCGGGTAAAAAGTACCTTTTCAAAGCCACAGAAGTCGCAGCAGAATATTTGAGCACATGGATGGATCTTGATCATGATCTTCCCCTCCTTCTGGGCCTTACTGGCAAAATACAGCCTGCCTTTCATTGCCTTCCGTCTGCAAAACACAGCGTAGTCAGATACATGCATTCACACTGATCCCAAACTGAGTTTTTCCGATCTGCTAATGTACCTCTCCAAGTCCAGCCTCATCAGGTTGTGGACGTCGAGGCAGAAACGAATATCAGTGACAGTACAGCTGGGGTAGGCCTCACTAGTGAAGGGAGCAAAAGGAGTTCATTGTAGTGAAGGTAGTCCAAATACTGCATGTATAAATGTGCGGATTTTGGTGACATAAGTAGCTGATTTAACTTGACTTAACAATGAAAAAGAGAAGTAAACATAAGTACTGAAAGTGTTTGGTGATGAGTCCTGGGTCAGAGATCTCTCTTGGTATGGACGTTATCATCAGCGTCCTGGCTACCTGCAACATACAGTACGATACATCCATCATTAGAATAATAGACTCTTATCAAGAGGTAGAGCCACACTAGCACACGTCTCTATGATGTTATGATTATGAGGCAATGGGCACCTGGGCAAAGACATGTAAAGAATCTTCCCCCTATCTTGCATTAGAGACACAGATTCAAAGATACCTCTTTTTGGTCATTAGGCATCTCTTTGTAGACGTTTTGCACTATTTCCTGGACTTTTGTCTCTTCTTTCTGTCTCTTTTTGTGTCTCTTGGTGTTTTTAATCCGTTTATTTGGGGTATTTGTCTTTGTAGCTATTGTGTGTCTCTTTATGAATGTTTGGTGTCTCTTTTGGGTAATTTTGTGTCTCTTTATGATCCTTTGGGTTTCTTACGAGTCATTTTGTATCTCTTTGTGTTTTTTTTTTTTAGTTTGTTTATGATTTTGCTACAAGACATTTTAGCAGTAACAGAAGCTTTGTTTGTGCTCTGAAGGCCGGTTTAGTAATCTGTGCATGTAAAGATGGTAATGACAAACATATCTTTACATGTAGACATTTGGTTCACAAATTAATTGTCCTTAAAGAATAAATCCTTATTAGTCCTTTTGACCGCTGACTTTCCTCGAGAAACGTCAGCATGTTGACATCATTGGTCCAGAAATGAAGGTTAACTCTCAGAAATGGTCTTTTATTTTGCAGTGTAAAAATGGCCAGGCTTGATGTTTTAACAGAATACAGACCGTCTCATCTTCTCTGTACTCCAGCCGTACCAAGTGGTGAGCCATACACATCACCGTGATGATGAAGTAGACCAGAGCCAAGATGCTGTGGAGCCACAGAAAGCTGTCCCTACAAGAGGCACAAAAACGCTGCTGTAGTTTAAACAAATATAGATAGTCCCGTTGTTCACATGTCTGTGCTGCATCACGACATTTTAGAAGTGTTGGACTTACTTTGCGCTCACATTAGCCAGCGTTGTTCTTCCAAAGTTTTCAGGACTGTCTCCTGTAGAAATAATGAAACATGACAGAGGGAGACATTTACATTTTCTAATGAATTAAAGGAAACTCTGCCTCTTTTGTCTGAAGCAACAATGAAGTCACCATTCAGAGAAAACGTTTTCCATCCAATTTAATGAAATCTCTCACATCTCAATGACATTTCACCCTAAATTCGAACATCGCAGTCATGCCTAAATCTGCTGTTTTAATTTGGGCAACCTTTATTTTCCATAACCATGGCAGCATGTCGCAGGGTGTTGGTTTATTTAATGACTGGGGTGACACACTGGTTCATAAGAGCCAGAAGTAATAAAAAACGTTCTGTGGACAGCCCTGCTCCTTGTGGACCCCTTAATGACTCCTGCATTCATCCTATTATGGAACGGCTTAGTCAACACTTCCTACAAAATAAGCACACAACTGCCAAAAGGCATTTCTGCTGCGACCGTCCCACCCCTGACACCTACATGTGCATGTTGACAGGAAATCAAGCACTTTCTATTTCTATAAATCCGAGGCTTGATGAGTTGCCATTGGTATGCTAGCAACTCCCATTAGATCAAATGCAGCCTTTGTGTGTATAAGCAGAAGTAGTTTCACTTCATAAAGATGCCTTTTGGCCCTTTTTAAGTTCAAATGACCTTTCCAGCTGAATCCAAGTATAGTTTTAGTCTTTTTCAAAACTCAGCTTTACCGCAGATTGTTTTAAGCTATAGTTTTGGTGCAATAAACCCTTTGGTGTGTAGATGTCTGTGATTGTTTCTGTGTGGCCAGGCTCCGATCCCTGTGTTTCCACTATGTGCCTCTCTTGAAGTAAAGGATATCCTTTTAGCTTTTTAAACAGTCGGCTGGCGAGACCATCATCTAAAGACATAAATACCCTGGAGGTCTCCGGAAAAGTTGACCGGCAGGATTACGGCCAAAGACAGCAGGCAAACCACCGTCATGAGCAGGATGATGTGGCGCTGGAAGGACAGGTATGTGACCGCATCGATGCCGCACTTGCTACGTATCTCCTCATCCCTGCGGGAACAGATAGAGGGGAAACTCAGAATCCAAAAATAAAAGAGTTCCTAAACACTGTATGCTACATGGATCGAATAGAGATTTACAAAATGATCTTGAGGTGTCAATAAATACATTTCCATATGCGAATAATCAGAGCATTGCAATATTAATCAAACATGTGTATGTACTGTAGCTTTGTCTATTTCCAGGACAAATAGACCTACATCTTATACCTCATCTTGAGTAAAACTGTGCCACTACTACTTTGATGCCAGAAGTTGTGGGAGGTTTAGGAAACCTAGTATTATAAAACAGAACAAAAAAAGCATAACATACTGTAAGAAGAAAAGATGCTGGTGAAATGGCCCACACATTGCAAACTCTCAGGGTGGGTTTGCACTTTCCCAGGGTGAGACACTTTCACGGTAGCTAAAAACAGAGGCACCCAAACTTAACCATAATACTATGGAAACCATGGACACAGTGGAAAGCGCTGTTTTACTGCCCTTAATCTGTTGTGTGCAGTCAGACTGGAGCGAGAGCAAATATTCAACGGGAAACCACGGCACCAGCGGTCGCACGGGACAGACTGGTTTGTTTTTGCTGCTAAATGACATATAACAAGACATTTTACATTTGCCGGTGACATCAGCTTTGAAGACACTGGGGCCAATAAAAGGATGGAAGCTAAGAGTGTAAAAATATAACCAGGGCAACTGCTTAGTGTACTTACTTCATATGGTAAAGTGACGAGAGCCATGAGCAGAAGCCCTGGAAGGAGAGGAGAATCATAAAACAACCAATGGATTAGTTGTTAAAGATAATAAAGGGCATATGTATGCAAGTCTGTGCACACCACATCTGGCTATTTGCATGTATCCATCATTTGCATAGTAATAAGGTCTGCAGAGGGACATAGAGGGGGAGATTTAATAGGTCTAGCCTGGAGCAGTAACCACTTTACTGCAGCCTCAGCTGTGAGTAGGCACAGGGCGATGACTCCAGTCTGACTCTTTGTCTTGCACCGTTAAAAACATGCACGGTGTGACCTCAGTCTCTCACACAGGTGTCATGGAGTCACACACAGTGCAGAGCTGAGTCATGAGCCAAACTTTCCTCTAGCAACAGTTGATGTGTGTTGTGGGGTAAAAGTGACAGCTTGTAAAATGAGAACATGATCAGTAAGACTGCTAGACTGTGTGACTGCGGTTTTAATTAATCTGACACAATACATCTGAGTTTCTTAATGCCTTCTCCTGTATAGTAGTATTCTGCAAGTCTCACATATATGATGTTTACTCTTATTATGATATTTGTGGAGATTTAAACCATGAGTGGTGCTCTAGACTAGAGCAGTCTTACAATGAGCCATTGTATTTATTGACAGCTTGTGTTCTACCAGCATTACTACTGTACTGTATGCACTTAAACACATAGATACATAGTCACGTTTATTGTGAAAAGCGTGACACAAACTGAAAAAAAGGAATACAAATCAACAAGGTGCCTTGTATTGATTTGAAAATGCTTGGTGCTTTTAGCAGCTGATAAAAAACTCAGAACCAAACACAAAACTCACCATGTCCTTGGTGTCCGAGTCGGAGGGGCTGGACTCTGACGGAGACTTCTCCTTCTCACTTGGTTCGCCATAAAACAGGGACGTGAGACTAACATTGGAAAACAAGATGATAAAAAAGAAATGTCAACATTATCATATTACCGACAAGACCTTATCAACAGATCCATTATGTACAGTAACTCAGTGCTGTAACAACGAAGAGATTATGTAACTGCTGCAGACAGTCTGAAACCAATACTGTGTGAACATAGAGAAGACATAAAGCATGAAGACATAACACACATCCAAGGTCCAATCTAATAAAGCCAGTGTGATGACAGAATCTGTGGCTATTCCTCTCTGGGCTGTACCACTGACAATTCAACAGCGTCTCAAATTAAGCAGTATAATTGAATTAAGAGGGAGGACCGCTTTGCAAAACACACAGATGCTGTGCCGCCCTCGGGTGCTGCAAAGCCGCCGTCAGTCAAGCAGAAATAATCCAGGCCGCTCTCCCCTGAGAGCAGACTCAGGTCAAGCAGAGGAAAACTACTGCAGACTCACACAGACGGCTGAGTGGACCTACACTCATTTTGGATCCTTAAATGTAGTGATTATTGATTAAAGCTTGAGTCTGACCTCTCTCATAATGATTTACAGCAGCATGAAAGCAATTACAATAAGGAGGCTTGAATATAATCCATCACCTTCGCTGAATGGTTGACAAGAATGATGATTAATATAGGAAAAAAGTACATATAATTAATGCAAAGATTGCAGAGGTCATTTTTTTATAGAAAGGTGGGCACCAATAGTGGAGGTTATTAAGATATCAGATACTTATATATGTTTATATATAAATGATATATTTATTCTTAAATGAATAATATGTATATTTTCATATGTTTATTGGAGTGAACATTTGTGCCTTTGTAAAGTTTAACTTATGTATACATTTTTTGTAGTTTTATTTACATATGCTTGAGTAATTACCATTGAATATGTTCAGTTTTTGTTGTTTGGAAATATATAAAACCTTATAAATACTGTAAAAGGGAATTTGAAAAATAACCAAATAAAGAATATATTTAAAGGTTATTTAAAAGAAAATTGTTTTCATACTTTTACATTACATTAAACTTCATTTGGCTGAATCCAAAGCGATCCAAAGCGACTTATGATAAGTGAAAAAACAAATAAGATTCATACTCTGAACAACAAGGAAAGTGCACTGTCAACATATCTAACAAAAATACCCAGTGATTCATATGCTATCCTAAAAGATATTGTTTTTGTAACCAAAGATTATTCTTACATCCTGTTTCCCTTAATACCAATTTGTTGTTTTGAAATAAGTGTTAGTTATTTTAGGATTGAGAATACTCCTCTGTGTTTACATATCTTGGAAGTGCTAACAATTTGATATTTTCACTTTCAAGCACGAGACCATTTTTAGAGTTGCAGTCCAGTAACAACAAATCATTTTAAGAATGAAAGGCAAACTAAATGTTGCCTTCTTCGCAGTGCCATGTATTCTCAGCAGAGGGAGCTGGAGGCTCCAGGATTAAGGACCCGGGAGGGGTCCACAGAGGATTTTTTCTCCATCTTAAATCTTGTCATCGCTTTTCAAACCAGCCAGTGTATCAGACTTTTAGTGTTAGCTGGATTCACCTGTCATTCTCCATCAGCAGAGCCAGGCGGCCATAGTCCCACGCAGCCTTCCTCAGACAGGAGAAGATGAGCAGCAGGAACTGTAACACAGACCCAGAATATGGAAGCATGAAGTACCAAGTCTGATTTACACAAACACATCCTCATCTGTTACGGGCCTTATCGTAAACCTTTATCCTAAAGCTTGATTTGAAAGCTATGGCTCATCTCTGCATTCTTATGAATAGTCTACAAATAACACACAGGTTCACAATGGAGCAGCAGCAGCTATAATGAGCCATCTTCCTTCTATAGAGTGGTACCGTGGTTGTCTTGGAAACTACGAGAGACAGGTCAACATGCCCCAAGAACACATGCTGTTCACTGCAGCCAAATTAGTGTGGTCAATAGCAAGCTTAAATATGAATAGACTCCATTCTGCCACAAAACGAGGAGCTTACAATGAAGTAAAAAAGCTCATTCAGTGAAACATCATAGCACACAATAGTGGATTCAGACTGAAAGCCCTGGTTAAAGATGAGAGCATACCTGGGTAATGATGGATGAATGTTGACAAATTCAAATTGAGTGAAAGTGATGATGAATATTTGATTTTAATTACAGCATTAAATCATTCACTCATTTGAGTTTAAAAGGCATTGGGTTTAGTGGGCAGGGATCAATGTTGGATGTGATCTCGAGCCACGCAGAGTATCAGGACGGCCTTCACTAGGCTAGTAGCTGAATAATGAGTGTGTGTTCGCATTAGCAGTCAGGGTTCAAATGGCTTCTTTAAATTAAAATCCCTCTATTCCTTGCTCAGTCCTCTGTGTCCGTGCCCTTCCTGTTGTTTTGTTTCTTTGGTCTTGATGTGTGGGCATGCTCTCTTTAAGACCCACTGATGATTTATTATTACTCTGTATAATGATGATGGAGTGAAGAGGTCTCATTAAGAGACAGCCCTCGCCCCATTGCGTTGTCGTGACAACTAGGCAGCCACAGAACGCGCCAATTAAAACACAAGAGTGGCAGATTGAGAGTGATATCAACGCAGAGATCAAGCTTGACAAGGCCTGACAGCCAATCATCATCTGGTGACAGGAGGGGAAATATGCCACTACAGTGTGTTTGGAAACACTGGATCCACTCTATTACACTTTGTGAGAGGAAACATGTTGATCTATAAGATTCAGATCCCGCTTGTTTGCGGGATCTAGTAAATGATTACTAGATCCAAAAGCCTGACGAATACATCGCTCCACAGTGTTTTCCAATTTTAAGTTTAGTGTTTATAGAGCTGCACCAGACAGATAAATTGATCGAAAAAAACAAACAAGAAACTTTATAGATAATCAATAAATGGTAAAATATTTGTATTATTAATATATTTGGTTTGAACAGACTAAACTAGAGATTTATAAACTTTGGAAAACTGGGATGAACATTTTCACTATTTTCAGATATTTTATTGCCCAAGCGAATCTATAAAATAATCTTCCAAGTCATCGCTAATGAAAATTATATTTTTTTGCAACACTATATTAGTTTAAAGGTCTAAAAAGGGCTATTTCTACTGATCATAATTCCATTGTTGAGGTCTACTAGAATAGATTTAAATTGTTCAATGTTCCAAACTCACATTGGTTTCTCATACAGCATCTCTGTATAGTACTGTATGTGTATTCACTCTCTGTCCTACACACCTTGTTGGAGCTCCTGCCCCCCCCCCCCCCCCCCTAACTGATAGAAATCAAACATATTTAGGATTGTACATCTAACCATCTATCATTTATAACTGTTTCCTTTGGAAAACATATATCCTGAATTTATCCAGGAGGGTTTCACAAAAATCTAAATCTCTTCTTCCAGGGAGTCCTGGCTTTGCAGGGGGCTGGAGTGCATGCATTAGAAAGAGTGGGGTTCACCCTGGAGAGGGCAGGATTTGATCAGATACACAGATAACCATTCACATCCAGGAGCATTTCAAGTATTCAATCAACCTGGGGACCTGCAACATCAGTAAAGACTGGGTTAGGACTACTTTACATTTAGGAACACTGAAGTTTGAGGTTATTGATATAAGTCATCAGAAGGTCCTCTTAATTAAAACTAAAATGGATCATGTGTGTATTTGTGGTTTCTATAACACGGAATGTCCACTTTCATTTCACACGGTCATGTGTGATGTCCAGCATTTCTAACACTGCTGATGCAGCTGTCATACTTTATTATCATTTAGAGCAGAGGAAATGCCTGAGACAGATTTTTTTACAGACACAGCCCTCCGATCATTTATCACTTGTTGTTGTTTTCTGTTTGTATCCTCGTTATATTTCAACAGGGTGGTGGCAGCTCTGGATTTATTCACAGACCTTGTTATCGAGGCCCTTGAATTAAGCTGCAGCAGTATAAAGTAGAGGTCACCTATAGAGCAGGGGTGTCAAACTCAAGGCCCGGGGCCCAAATCCGGCCCGCGACTTCATTTTATGTGGCCCTGCAAGAGCTTGCAAAGAATATAATACGTTTATTATACGGTTACATGCCACTTTACAGAAGCACGTTGCCAATAAACTACATGTCCCACAATGCATCTCATTTTGTGACATGCGCACTGAAGAGACTTGCAATTATTTGCCCTAGACTTTTGCCTTCAGATGTAGTTAATTATGAAGTTATTACCCTATCCGATAATAATCCAATGCAGAGGCAATAATGTAATATAATACATTATTTCATATATATATATTTATATAGTCTTAAAGTTACAACCGGCCCTTTTAGTGCAACCATAATGCGGCCCGCGATGAAATTGAGTTTGACACCCTTGCTCTAGAGCATATAAATGGACAACAAGCTCCTTGATAAAGAGAGCAAGTGTAGTGAAAACAAGAATGTTTTTTTCCTGTGTATTATTAATTCCTTTTTATAATTTGTCATAGTCAATTGAACTTTTACGGAAAATGTCACTGTTTCCAGCTTCTCAGACATGAACATTATCTTTTTTTTGGTCCTCTATGATAGTAAACTAAAACTCTTTTGCATTGTTGGTTCAACAAAACATGACATCGCCATGGGCTGTGAGAATGTATGCACCTTTTTGTATAGACCAAACATTTGATCAAAACAATTATGAGCTGATAAAATATCATACAATTAATAATAAATGAAAGTTAGCTGCATTATCCCTCTATATGCATAACTCAGAATATGTTACTGCACTGGTCATTATAGTAATTGGGACGATATGAAAATGGCAAATGACCTTTTGAAAATCTGTTGGGTATTATACTTTCCAAACAGATGTTAATAGACCATAGCTTATCTCACATTAATTGTGTAAACTGTGTTAATGGGTGGTTTGTTGGGTGTGAGTCTGTACCATCCAAAGGACAACATTGATTGCGAGGACAGTGGGCACCCCTCCAAACGGGAGACCCTGCAGGACGCTGCTGCGGGAGTGCGCGCGATAGCATCTCTCTGCAGTGCTGTTTTCCTCCCCGAAAGAGTCCAGGATGCTCAGAGCATCCAGGTCTGCAGCGCCCCCCCCCACAGGGGGCGCTCTCGTCGCAAACAGCTCAGAGTGCGCCATCAGCACTGGACCATATCTGAAGGGAAAAATAAATAGGAGAAATAAAGAGAGAATCCATTAGCCAAGATGTGTTAAGTGTTGGAGAAACGTTTGCTGACAGCACCATAAGCTCAGTCATACAAGAACAAGTTGGAACTGCGAAAATCTGTGTTTCACTGCTGATGAATAGTTTACAAGAGAAGACAACGTTTGTAAAGCCTGCTTTAAGTTGGACTTAGGCATGTAATGTGTTGCCATTATGCACATCCATTCAATAACGACACACCCTATACTAGCCTGTATTAACATTGACTGAAAATGTTGATATTTGTGGGAGACGGAGGGTGTGGTGTTGGTAATTAGCGATGAAGTTGAGATTTAAAAGTCGTTTTTTTTAATACACAATTGTGGTGATTTATTTTTTCCCAGACAAGTGTGTGCCACTCACTCTACAGTAAGTGCAGTTATGATAGCACTTTGAAGAGGTCTAATGACCATCTCATTCCATTAGCAGTCATCGATCCGTGTCTGTTTATCTGACAAAGTGCAGACGTCACGTGAAAGTGACAAACTGATCTGATGACAGTTTTACTGCACCTCTAAAACATAAGAGTCTATTTGAAAGGAAGATGCTAACAAGCCCATTTGACGACGTAAACAAGAGCAGATTTTTGTTGTGATAGTCTACTCTAACAGTGCCAGAGTAAAAGCTTAAACTGTGTACACTGCAATAGTAAACTACTTGTTGAGGATTATTTGTGTTGCTGTGTACTTCCCTCTGTCTATAGAAGCATGTGCACAATATGGTCATTCACTCTGCCATGACCACAGAGTGGAGGCCTAAACCAGCAGCACACACTCTCGATCAATACAGTCCCGACTACCAGCTGCTCGGCTTGTGTACACTCTTCACTGAATAAACAGTCTGAGGAAATGGAGCAGCAACAGAGTGCTGACAAAGCTTTGCATCAATACTGGGTTTCCACCTGAGTGAAAGACATCAGTCATCAGATTTCATGGGGGAAAAAACAGATTCCTCGCTCAAATCTGAAATGTTGTTACTGTGACTCCAAACAGAGTGTAGTATACACAGTGTGCTCCGCAGCAGTAAATGGCAGCCAAAACTGCATCACAACCCCCTGTTGTCCAACTCTCACAAGAGCTGTGAGCTAACACGAGATTGAAGTGAAAAAGGGAGAGGAAGCTAAAGGCCTCCAAACTGGCACACATTACTGAACCCAACTTGGTGTGATTTATCACTGCGCCAATGACATCATTTCCTGAAAAGCTTAATCATAGTTTTGTGAAGCATTTACCAAACAACAGTTAATGCGCAACAGACACCATAGCAGGATGTGTAGTGTAGGAGGCTGAGCTGATCAATGGCAGTGTCAGAGAGGTCTGGAGAAGTATACAAATACAACGCAGTAATCTTTTAGCGGCTCTTTCTGCACCACTGTGGTCTCTTTCCTCGTACAGTTTTGAAACTGTATAGGCTTAAATCAATACTAAGATGCTGTCAGATACACAGCATCTGAGCCTCCCTGTGGAGACAACTGGGGAGGAGATCTCCTGAGGAAGGATCTCAAAGCAAATGCATAATGTACAAACACGTCTGCATAGCTGTGTTTATACAGAAGCTGCTGGACATTAAAGCAGGTTTTCTCTCTCTGCCAATAAAGAAAAAATATGCACAACATCATAATTTTTACAGCTATAAATGGATTAACAACCACATAGGCTTTTAAGTTAAGGAGGGACCATGTAGTACTCTTGAGAGAGAGAGAAAACATATTCATCATAACCATTTAGTTAACTGGTTTATTTATATTATTAGGATTATTAAACGTAAATCACATATTGAAATGTGAATTACAAGCACGCGATCAATAGACCAATCAATTAGCTAAAGCATCTTGACTAAATTCCCTTCATTTTAAATTGAGATAAAAGCCATGCTTGGGATAACAGGGGATAATGTTTGCAGCAATTGCCTGTTTTTTTTAATTAATTCAACCGTCATGTGGAAAGCCTAAAATGGCTGCAGGACAAAAGGTAAACAGTTCCTATTTTTATACCCCTGTGATTAGCTGATAACACACATGCCAAAGAGCAACTGTGTGACATGCAGCAACAGGAGCATGACGCCTTACCACACACACACACACACACACACACACACACACACACACACACACACACACACACACACACACACACACACACACACACACACACACACACACACACACACACACACACACACACACACACACACACACACACACACACACACACACACACACACACACACACACACACACACACACACACACACACACACACACACACACACACTATAAGCTGGAAGTAAACTGGAGCTCTAACAACATCAGATATGCAGAAGCTTAAACAGACCTTTATCGGCTCATTGACATCTTCTTCTTCCTGCATCAGTCGAGTCATTCACTCTGAAAGCTTCCGGCTGCTGATGCTAATATAGTCAAACTATTCCTCTCCACCTCCAGAACAGAGCAGGATGCTGAGGATACAGGCTGACTTGTGGTTTCACACAGCATTAGGACAAACGTCACAGCATGACTCAGCAGTTTAACCACTAATCACTCCATGGATATTCTGTCTTTCCGTCTCACCCATCGTATATAAACACTCAAACATGCTCACAGTTCTCCCATGCTATCCTTTTCTTCTCCATCTTATTGAACTCTGCAAATCCAAAGTCTTTCTAATCCTTTCCCTCTGCTCATTTCTCTCCCACTCATCCCTGACTGGGGCTTCCAAGCCAACGCAGCAGCTTACAAACTGATGTTTGGCTTTCGTTGTGCCTCCTTTTGGCAGCATGAGTGGAATCTGCCCTCTGTGCTCAGTAGGTCTATTATGATCACAGATGCTGAAGTCAGTACAGGAGCAGCGAGCCAGTGATGAGATATACCTGAGTTTGAGTCAGAGAAGCAGAATAGGGGAGGGAAAAGCTAGCTCAGGTCTGCTACTCAGCTCATTGCACCATAAAAACAGCTGAGGTATCTGCGTGTGTGAGAGAGAGAGAGGACAGTATCCCTAAGGCAACACAGATAAAACATTTAAACCGCAAATCAGAAAGTCAGAAAGTCAATAACATGCAATAAACCCTGATTCAATCCAGAAGTCTCTCAGCACTTCCTCCCAATATTTTTGATTGAATTAGAGGCTGCCGGAGCCTTTGTGCTGACTGTTTAAGAGCATTGTTATTGTAGGTGTGTCAACAACACATTTTGGCTTTACATATAAAGAGTTCAAAAACATTGAGTCTCGCTATCAGATCTCTGAGACTGCACAGACTTTGAGCAAACATGATAGCATGTTAATAAATTGCACATGCTTTTTTTCAACAGCTATTCAATGATTCAATACAAAGACCTACAATTAAGAGAAGACATACTGTATACAAAAAATTACAGTATTAGAACTAAAAAACAACAACAAAAAGTCCACGTGATTGTTGTTTAGCATGACATATTCTAATTAGCACTAACGTTGATAGAAAAGTCGATTTTGTTTTTAGACATATATTGCAGTTGAAATGAATTGGAAATCAGTCCAATGGCTAACTAAAAACTAGGAAGTGAAAAGTGTTGAAGACATATTTAAGTCAAGACCAAAGTGGTGGACTGACCATTGTTGCCCTTCCCACCTGCCCACTCAAAACAACACACTATAGGTTTAAATGTATTGCCAAAAAATAACCAAAGCACTGAACTAATCACTTCTACCATCCTTTAAATCCCTTTAACAGATATGTTTGCTTAGCCAATGTTGAAACAAGAAGCTGAATCTATGATATCTCATATAAAGCCATGACAGGAAACATCTTTATATGTTACCATGTTTCAAAGGGACTGGTTATTAATTCATAGCTTTACCCAAGCGTAATCAACAACATAAAGCATTTGGAGCACAGCACCCCTGAAGAGATTTGTCTCCCGACACTCGGTTGGATCAAGATTCATTACCTGCATGAGGAAATGAGAGAGAAATGATCCATAAATAAAGTGTGAACTTGAGTTTCTTCAAAACCTCTGCTCTGTCCGAGATGAAAGACTACCAGCAAGCACAACTTTCAATCACCATAAATAAAAGCGTGATGGCCTCAGAGCTGCTGTTTCCCTCTTGACTGCAGCCTTGTTAAACATGGCGTTTCCCCCTGCCACGACGCCTGCATGGAAGAGGGAGGTTTGCAGTTCCCCTGCCAACAACGTCATGTGAAAGACCCAGAGATGGTAGAATATTATCTGTGCTCTTCATGTTAATCTCAAACTGAGCCCCTGATTATGGAAATCCTAGTGTTTAAAAGGTATTCTATTGCCAATAAAACACGAGACATGAGATGAGATGAAGCCTTGTGGAAACTGATCTGTTCTGATCTGATTTAAAAAGGCAATAGCGGGTAGAGAAAATAATGTAAACACAATTTAGCTTAAATAATGTCAGCTTTAAATATCTCTCTCTTTATTTCTCTTAAGGTTGCCAGGCGTTTTTATTCACTTGCTTACCCCTACATTTAAGTTGAAGTCCTTTTTCATTGTGAGTTTATATTATTTAGTCCCCCTGTAGTTTTCCATCATCACCAAAGAGCACCTGAGGTGGATTTACTACTCTTGTTTCCTCAGGGTCACAGGTAAACCCTCCAATAATCCATATGGATCAGAGGCTGAATGATGGCTTAATTGTGTTTCGTCAAACCAGAGTTGACGGTGCAATTGCAAAACCACACAAGGGATGTAATGAAACCGCGCCAGCTTATCAGCTCTCGTTCACTTACAGAACATGAACTACAGGGCAAGTAGGGACACCTGAACATTACACGTAGACATGAGGTCTAATTATAAAGCCCTTAGCATTCATTATATCCTGCGTAAACAGCGTTCACTTTTCAGGGAAGGTTTTCTACAAGACTTTGGAACCTGGATGCAGATGTGTTTCCTGCTACAGGAACATAGGTGAAGTGGGCTTGTGATGTATGGCTGAACAACATGGCTCCATCTCATCCTATACAGTATGGGGGTAAAATGGGACTTTCTGTCTTTATTGATGGCTTTGTACACTGAGGCATTATTACATTAGAGCTTTGGACATACACTGAATCATACTGTTGACTAAGATATTGTTGTAGTGTATGCTATACTGTAGGGTTAAGACTTATTTCCATCCAATGTTCTGCATGAACCCATCGGCACATATGGGTCTGACTAAGATGAAACCTCTGTGAGCACAGTAGAGGTTCTGTTGTAGCCATCGGGACAATCGTCTTCTAGCGTGCACCGGTCATTGTTTATAGTCCCATTATCAACCTTACAGTCGCTTACAGGCTTAGTTTACACTCTAGATAAAAGCTAAATCATCCTCAGATGACAGCCGATGGGTTTAAAGATGGCATTTTAGTCGCTGTGTTCTGCCCCTTTTGCTCTCCTCATGAACTGACCACTACTATTAAACCCTATCTGTTAGTGCTATAGCCACATTTAAGGAAGAGATTCCACCAATACTTAACTTGATAGCATGTCTGCATGTAAAGGAGGAAACTTATACAAAATGTACACCACCCCAAATTGATCATGTTGTTGATAGTGCTACAGATGCGCTGCGAATACAATTAGACTTGTTGCTCCTTTGAAAAAGAAGAACATTGTCACGATCTGTCTGTGTTGTGTTTTGTCTTGTCTTTTTCTGTCTTTGGTTTCCTGTTTTATTTTGAAAAGTGTTCACCTCCTGTTTTGCCTGTTGCTTTCTGTCTGTTTTCCCTCCCTGATTACCCGATTGTGTTCACCTGGTGCCCCTGTGTTTTCTCCTCCCTCCTCACCTGTCTCTTGTTTGTTTGATTAGTCATGTGTGCATTTAGGTTCTGTGTTTTCTGTTAGTCTTTGTTAGTTCCTTGTTGTAGTTTGACGTTGTTCACGGGGAAGAGTTCTGTTTTGCTCTGTCTTTAAGCCTTGAAATAAAGGTATTTTCGGTTTATCTGCATTTGGGTCCTGCCTGCTTCGCTCTCAACCCTGACAGAAGGAACTAACCAAGGATTGGCCCAGCAGATCCTTTTGAGTTGGAATTACTTAGTTTTTCCTTTTCTTTGGCTGGCTGTTCTGATAAGTGGAGGGGAGCGTCTGGAGTTCAGCAGCGAGAGGCTGCTCTGGCTGAGGCACACCAGATGGCTATGGAGAAGCCAGATTTAGTGAAATTCTTACCTGGCTGGATTTTGGATTTCCTCTCGGTGTGTTATCCCCTGCCTGCTAGCCCCAGCCATGCTGGCTCCCTGCCTTCCAATTCCCATTATGACACCACACGCATCGGTGTGTTCCGTCTGGAGTCAACCCTTGCTTCCGCCCCAGTTCCTGCTCCTGTCCAAGAGTCGTTCTCTGGAACTCGTCTGGCTTTTGGAGGTCCACGGAGCCTCCAAAAGGCTCCTAAGAGAAGGAGTTGCAGGTCCAGGCTAGCAGCCCTAGCCACAGAAGCCATGCTTTGGGCTCCAGTACAGGCCCCAGCAGCCATGGTTCCAGCCCCAGTTCAGGCCCCAGCAGCCATGGTTCCAGCCCCAGTTCAGGCCCCAGCAGCCATGGTTCCGGCCTCAGTCCTGGCCCCAGCAGCCATGGTTTCGACTCCAGCCCCTCGTCTCCGGCCGACGCCAGCTCCCCGTGCCATGTCGGCATTCCGGGCGACTCCAGCCCCCCGTGTTCTGTTGGCGAACCGACCGTCTCAAGTCTCCTCTCAAGTTCCTTCTCAAGTCCCCTCTCAAGCCTCATCTCCAGCTCCCTCTCGAGTCCCCTCTCAAGTTCCCTCTCGAGTCACCTCTCAAGTCTCCTTTCAAGTCACATCTCGAGTCTTCTTTCAAGTCACCTCTCAAGTCCCCCCTCGAGTCCCCTCTCAAGTCCCCCCTCGAGTCCCCTCTCAAGTCCCCCCTCGAGTCCCTTCTCAAGTCCCCCCTCGAGTCCCCTCTCAAGTCACCCCTCGAGTTCCCTCTCAAGTCTCCTCTTGAGTTCCCATTCAAGTCACCTCTCGAGTCACCTCTCGAGTTCCCTCTCGAGTCCACTCTCAAGTAACCTCTCGAGTCCACTCTCAAGTCATCTCTCTCGAGTCCC
This sequence comes from Pseudochaenichthys georgianus, assembly GCF_902827115.2. Taxonomy (NCBI): domain Eukaryota; kingdom Metazoa; phylum Chordata; class Actinopteri; order Perciformes; family Channichthyidae; genus Pseudochaenichthys; species Pseudochaenichthys georgianus. The sequence goes on along the minus strand of NC_047524.1, from coordinate 16,266,821 downwards.
CTCTCAAGCCTCCTCTTGAGTGTCCTCTCGAGTTCCCTCTCGAGTCCCCTGTCAAGTCACCCCTCCAGCTCCCTCTCGAGTTCCCTCTCAAGTCCCCTCTCGAGTCACCTCTCGAGTTCCATCTCTAGTCCCTTCTCAAGTCCCTCCTCTAGTCACTTCTCTAGTCCCTTCCCGGTTCCCTTCCCAAGTCCCTTCTCTAGTCCCTACTCAAGTCAATTCCCTAGTCACTTCTCTAGTACCACCTCTAGTCTCTTCCGTGGGGGATCCTGCCGAAGCCTGTCCCACCGGCTCCGGTTCCTGCCCGGCCTCTGGAGCTGTCCCGTCAGCACCTTCCTGCCCGTCCTCCGGAGTTGTTCCGTCACCGCCTGCTTCGCCCTCGAACCCGGCCCCCTGAGAGCCGCGGTCTTCGCCCTCGAGCCCGGCCCCCTGAGAGTTGCGGTCTTCGCCCTCGAGCTCGGCCCCCTGAGAGCCCGGCCCCCTGAGAGCTGCGGTCCTCTCCCTCGGGCCCGGCCCCCTGACTCTTCCTGCCGCTGCCTTTGCCCTCATGCTCGGCCCCCTGAATTCGCCCGCTGTGGTCTTCGCCCCTCCATGGTCTCTGCCTTGCCCCCGGGCCATCCGCCCGAGACCCCCACCTTGGACTCTGCCTTGACCCCGGGCCGTCCGCCCGAAACCCCCACCTTGGACTCTGCCTTGCCGTCCGCCCGAGTCCCCCTTCTCGGCTTCTGCCTTGCCCCCGGGCCGTCCGCCCGAGATCCCTTTCGGGCCCTCCGCTCTGCTCCTGGGCTGTCAGCCCAAAACCCGTCCTCCAGACCCCCCTCCACCCACCCTGGTGGCCCTAGTTTTTCCGTAAACTGCCGACTGTTGTGTGACGCAAATGCTGCGGCTGCAAGGCATTGTGGGGCAGCATTTTCTCCTCTCCTTTCGGTGAGGGAGGTCCAGTGGTTCCTAAGCTAAAGGAAGTTTGAAACCTCCTTTCCTTTCATTCTAGAGAATTTGAACGGCTTATCATGGCTACCACTGAGGGACTTCCGGGTCATTTCACTGCGTTAGGAAGGTTCCTAAGCTAAATGGACTATTCGACTTCAGCCCTAGTTTGTCGGGGGACATCTTACTTCTTCCTTCTCTCTGTCTATAGCTGTACTCTCATGTTCTGATTAACCCAGCTTCCCCAAATGTCTTTCTTTTTGGTGTCTATATACGCCGGGATCCGGAGTCATGGATGATCCTGCGGTCCTGTGTCCTGCATCGCGAGCGCTGGATCTTGAGTCGTGGCTGTGGTCCTGGATGGATATCCTCGTGGATTCATCTTCCTATTATACACACATGCATTTCCAAACATTTGGACTACCTATGTTGCAAATGTATTATCTTTTCAATTTACACACGGCATCTATTGCACGTCTGTCCGTCCTGGGAGAGGGATCCCTCCTCTGCTGCTCTCCCTGAGGTTTCTCCCAGTTTTCTCCGGAAGTTTTTCCTTGTACGATGTGAGGGTCTAAGGACAGAGGGTGTCGTATTGTCATACTGATATTCTGTACAAACTGTGAAGTCCACTGAGACAAATGTAACATTTGTGATATTGGGCTATATAAATAAACATTGATTGATTGATACTAGGGATTGAATTGAAATATCGCCCAGCTCTTTTATTCTGAAAGTATCTTAGCATATTTAAATAGAAAGGCCATGTTTGAGTGCATCTTATTTGCACTCCACAGGAGCTACAGGGCTCTGCTGTCATAGTTTGGTTGGAGGGTGGTGTTGGAGGATGTGGATGGGAGACCCTCATCAGATTCAGCCTGAAGGGGAAAGGGGGCGGAGGTTTTAGCACAATCTGCTCACCACCTGCTCAGTGGAGGAGGGAGGAGATGTACTCTTCTCATACCCACTCTCTCTCCATCACACAACACAAACACAGATCACCAAGGCGTGTCTGCTCACAGCTAATGCAGCATCCCCCCCAGCACCTTTCTGAAGGCTGAGAGAGCCTTAGCATGACTGGCGTGATGACTACACACACTAGCAGAGATCATCAAACCTCACACCTGCTTCCTGTCTGGCTGCACATGCTCATTGGGGATCGCTGTGTGTCTGCCCTGCTGCTGTGGACTGGGTCGTTCCTCATTACATCTGACATCAGTGATGGCTTCAGTAAAACCTGACTCACATAATATGTGTCTCTGTTGCATAACTATGAGTTTCTGGAAGATTCCCCCCAGTGCAGGAGCTGATCCTGAAAATGCGCCTGAGACCCCCACATCTACAAAAAAGTCAAAACACTGACATCTTAATAGATTGATTCAGATAAATCTCTGCTCTGCAAAATAAGTTGTTTTTATAAATGCTTCTTTACAATAACTTTGCACCTATATTTTTGTGAATTACACTCCTTAATATTATACAAACACCAATCATATTCCAAAGAAGCCATTGGAACCCATTTGTTTTAGTACCATGTGAAAGTAAACTTCAGTTAAATTACAATTGAGTGATAATACAGTTTAAAGCATAATGAGATAGCTGATGAGAAATCATTATTCTCTTCTCAACAACCATGTTTGCTTAGTGTTGGTCTTTTATGATAAAAAAACAACCCAAAATGCTAAGACTGTTAACATTTGCCAGGTCTCTGTAAGCTACTTTTCATGTAATTCAATTATTGGGAGGCAATTATGTTTGGAATGTAGGACATCAATTTAAACCCCACATTTTCTCTTAATTATTTCATCCATAAAATTATACAGCATACTGAAAAGTGTCTGTCTTTTAATGTTTATTTTATTAGCTTTTCTTTTTAATGACTGATTTTAAATGCCATTTTCTTAATGTCTTTCATTTTTGTTTTAATGTTTCTTTTATTATCTTTTACTGTTTTTAAATGCCTTTGTATGAATGTCTTTCATTTTTGTAAAGCACCTTGAATTGCCTGGTGCTGAAAGGTGCTATATAAATAAACTTGCCTTGCCTTGTAGTAAGTTCCCAGAGCTCATGTTGACATATCTTACTGCCCAGCGATACCCGGAATAACTAATCAATGAGTTGACTGATTGTCGAAGTCTGAGACCTACAGGAAGTTATGCACTACAACAAGATATCAGATGGGAATCATTGGCCTGCAGTGCATGTACAACAGGCTGAGTATCATGTGAGAGCATAAGATAGTCTGTCATCTGCATATGGCTGTGAATATCTATATCTCGTTCCTGGTGTTACAGTAGGCATATGGCATTGTGCTCTTTGCTGGTGAGTGGCTGTGAACGATACAACAGTTACGATGCTGAATGCGTCAGTATCGCTGGGATGGACCCCTGTGGAATAGCAAGGAAATTCACAGCAGGAATCTCAAATAGCAGGGAGCCAACTCTTCACCAAAGACATACAAATAACAAAGCCCAGACTATGCTACATAACGGCTGTGGCATGATGGCAGGCAGAATACAAATGGAGGTTGCACAGTAGACGTTGTTTTTAATAATCTGTTTGTTTTCGATTTTCGGTCAAGAGGCTTTCACCAACGTGTTTACTGATATTTTGATTTAGCAGCCGGGTGACATGTGGCTGAGGGGATGAGTCACAGTAATATGTCTCATTAACTGAACATACACCTGCTGCACATCACATCTCACAACAGTGTGTGTGTGTGTGTGTGTGTGTGTGTGTGTGTGTGTGTGTGTGTGTGTGTGTGTGTGTGTGTGTGTGTGTGTGTGTGTGTGTGTGTGTGTGTGTGTGTGTGTGTGTGTGTGTGTGTGTGTGTGTGTGTGTGTTACACAGGGTGCAATCTGTTAACAGAGTGGGTTGTTCCTCTCAGACAGTCTGGGCTCACATGTAGAGCTAACTGTCATTCTTTAATGTGTTAAAAGCCACTACTGAATATTTATCTCATGTACTGGGATATATTACTACTGTATAAGCATTAATATTGCAATGCAGAAATAAGTATAAAGTTATTGAAGATTTTTATAAATTTCGTATTTGTTTTTTATATCAACCCCTTGCATATCAACACAACAAAACATGAAGTGACAAATGACACTACAATCTAAATGACACTAAAATCAATATATAAATCAATACATATAATAAATATGCATATCGAAAGGTTTTTGGTTGCTGTCCTTAGTCCTCAGCCTAACAAATATAACCCTCCTATGTTTCAAAAACATTTTAAGATTGAGTTTTAATGTAACTACAATACTTTTCCAATGAGGCCAAGCATCAAATAATGCTTAAAGCTCAAATGGCTTCTATATGTGACGTCCCTGGAGCCTGAACCAAGTGAAATGATTCCCCTGTACAGTGTTAGGTCTTTGTCTTTACCCATTTCCCATGTGAGAGGCGGGTTATGGCATTTTGACGCTTTGCACTGTGACAACAACACCACAAAAGATCTTTGTGCAACAACTTCACTTTTTTACTGTTTGATAATCCCCTGCAGCTGGAGCTGTCAGCCCTCCCAAGGTGTTGTAACAAACACAGAAAAAACAAACAAAGCAGACAAAGAAGATCCATGGAAATGACTGTTCAGCAGCTGTTTAATGCACGGGATCCATCTCCCTACTGCAAGCTCTTTTTTAAATCTCAGATTAGAGTCTCCTGAAATGCTAACGTCTGTGTGATACTTGAAGGTGACCAGAATGAATTTGCTCAATATTCTTGAGAGACCTTGCACTGCTTTTGAAGTGCAAGCTCAAAATATAAAGTGATTATCACAATATCAGCACTTCATTGATGTTGTGCACCTCGGTCAAACACGTCCTTTACACGTTCAATACATCTAGTATTATTATGAAGGGGTATACCTGCACAGCCAAATATATATTATTATACACCACCTGTATAATGAAAAGGTTGTGGTAAAAAGTTGTAGTGTGTGTCCAATTGATCATTATGATTCCAATTAGTTACCAGTATTACAACTATACTAACTTTTTGTAGTGACATTTAAAACCTGAAGGGATTGGCAATGCCAAAGAGTGAATTTAAAGCCATGACACTATTGTAGTATTTAAGAAATATTTCTGGAAATGCCTCAAAATGTATTGTCTTTAAAAGGCCAAACATCTCTGCATTCTCATTAAACTATTATTAAATATTACTTTCCACTACAAACAAGACCTTTCTTTTTCTGATTTTTGTTCTCACTATATGGCATGAAATTCTTCAGCATGTGTCATACAAATGCTACGCATGAGTGACACGGTAAAATGTCAAACACTTATTAGGAAGCTGACATTTTAAAGGCCACCTCCTCCTCAACACAGTCAGGTACATATGGCAGCAGTTGCAAATAGCATTATGAATTCCACATTAGTTTTAAATCGGATAATTACAAATACAAAATACAATTACATAGATATTTGAGCACAGGCCCAAACACCATCATTAGTTTTTCTCATAACAAAATAAAGGGTGTGCAGAAATGTGACCTCAGTTTACCTCAGAAGTATATTCTAAATGCTATTTTAGGAAGAGCCGGTGAGATGGTGCTAAAACCTGCTAAATATCCAGTAGATTTATCATTGATTCAACAGGTCAGGTTAACATTTAAAAGCATTCTGTCTGTAAAAGAAAAAACACAAAACATGACAGTCAGCATAGAGAAGAGACCATGGGCACAGCCTGCCTAAAGGAAGCCTAAATATGATTATGTTTGATTATTATTACTCCAATGGATAATCCAAATGCAGTTCGGGTTTTTTTAAGGTCTTCCACCCATCTGACTCCATGAGGAACAATAGGTGTAGTGAGAAAAAGGAATGTGTTTAGTGTGTAATACTCTGACACGTTGCCAGAAACCTCTTCATCCTAACCGAGCAACAACATCCCTGTGCCAGGATGCAGGGAGCCCGTTAACGTTTCCATTTCAGTTCAGGCTAAAATCGGGATATTTTAATAGAAACAAATGAGTGGTTCTCTCGTCAACCAGATATACTTAAGCGACTCTGTCCCCTCGCTTACTGCAGCACTCACAACAGTCTGCTGCACACCCACCTTCTTCCTCCACCTCTGTAACTTGATGAAAACGATTGCGCCATATATCATAATAAACCCCCTCCACATCGCGTTCACATCACAGCACGAACACATGACTTTAAAAAACAAAACCACATCGCTCACCTCAGAAAGCTCCCTGATCGCTGGCGTCTGGCGATGATGGGGGTTCTGCTGTGTTTTTTCTCCAACACCAAGAAACAAGAGAAACTCCCACCTACTCAGGGACCGTCTGACAATTAAACACCTGCCTCTACGGATGCCAGGGGAGCGTCATGTTATACTATAACTACGATGTCGTGTTTTAGGCTAATACCAATTTTAGGATATACCAATTGATTATTATATAATTATCTGTTATTATTAACTGTTTGTTTCCCACATTATTATATATTTCACTGAAAGATGCCAGCAGAATGATTAAGGCGGTGAGACAACAAAAGGTGAGGCAAGTGAGGATTGTTATGCCTGCTGAGTAAAGCAAAAATAAAAATAAACGTATATTACTCATCTGACAGCACTCATATTTTAAGGTAAAATAATTGAGGATGCATTGCCACCTACTGGAAACATGTATTTCATACATTGTCCCAGGAAGACCAAACAAAGGTAGTTGTTTGGCCTATGTTAGATTAAATGAGCCATCTATAACAATATGATGCAACATAATAACGAAAGATTTAACAAAAATGTGAAGCTTTTGAATTATATATTTATTTATTTTTACGAATTTGTGACACTTTTTCCTAAAATATTTTAAAAGAGTGTTTTTCTACTTGAGTACATTATTTGAATATCTCTTCATACTGTCAACAATCAAATAAAAACACGAGAGGTCTACACATGTACAGAAGTGGTTAATATAGATAGGTGAAAGAGTTTTGTGAAATGTTTTGACAGAAAAAGAGACATGTTGTTTTTAAATGACTTGTACGCCAAATTCGTGCTGCTATTAGTATGGGTCTGATTGAACTATCCAGCCAGTTATAAGTCAGGAAAACCAGAGAAGGTAAAAACACAGACGCATCCAGACCAACAGGTGGCGCTAGAAAAATAAGCAGACACTTGAATAATGAAAGGAGGACCTCGATGTGGCTCAACAACACCTTCAGTGCGTTTGAATGAACGTGCGGAGCTGCGAGCCGAGGCTCCGCGGTGCTGAAAGGACAGCTCCTCCGTCCTTCATCTGCAGGTAGGCAGCCTGGACACATCACAGCTGTAACTGCGTATTCATGGGACATGCATGATTGGCTACATCATTTCTGAAGAAAACAGCAAACACGGAGCTGAGGAAACTGCGATAGTCCTTCATTGTTGCTGCTGTGTGTGCTTATCTAGGGCATCCATTGGCCTAAATAGTGTTCTCATATATGAGCACGAAGAACCATTTTTAGCTTTACTCTGTGGGAGCTCCTTCCTTCCTTCATTTTTTGTTTTGGTTCTCTGTGATTTGCACATCTGTCAATCATGTAAGTTAGTAGATCACAGACAACATGATGAGATATTCTTGGTATTCTCAACGGCCCCGTATCCCTAGACCCTACTTTGCAGAGAAATTAGTTTTTTTTCTCAGCAGCACACTTACTTTTATTAAAGGAGCAACCAGATCACACCGTTTTTCAAAAGATCTAGTAGGAGATGTGATACTTTCACACAATTGTAAAGAGTCATCTGTTATCTGTGTATTTCCATCAGAACATTTGTAAGTAATCTGTGAAAGCCATAATAAGAACAAAATTAGTTTTAGTATATTATAAAATAGGCCACGTTTTTGAATGATTTTGCACTTGTATGATGTTATGTACTTCTTGAAAAGTGTAAATGAATGTATTATTTTTGATTGTATATCTTATAATTGTCAGGGTTAATAGCTCTCAGTTGTTGATTAGTCAATAGAGCAAGTTGTTTCCTTTTACCTAAACAAGACAGAATACATTTTGTTCCTGCAACAGAATCGCTCCGCAGAGCTTCTAGCAGTGTTCTAAGACTTTATGATAAACGTCTGTTTCCTCTGTCTTCACTCTCTCACAGATATGTTCACCAGGATGTTGAAACTGAGGCTCCTCAATGCCGTGGCACCTGCCTACTTCTTCATGGCTACAGCAGTCACCTTCATTTTGCACTTCTGCTTCTTCATCCCAACAATCTTCCCAAACGCCGACACATCACTGACGGGGTCTACAACTCTTCACACAGTTGTTTTCCTTTTCTTGATGTTCAACGCACTGGGAAATTACATAATGACTATTACATATCCTGCTGAGAGTGCCAACGAGATTGTGGTTCCCGTGTGTTCGGCACACTGCTCGGACAAAGTGGACGCACACTACCTCCTCAACGGTCGCCACTTCTGTAAACTGTGTAAGAAGGTTATCCTCAAGAGGGATCACCACTGCTTTTTCACTGGGAACTGCATTGGCAACAAAAACATGCGCTACTTCATCATGTTCTGCATCTACACGTCATGCACTTGTTTGTACTCCTTGGTTCTTGGTGTGGCCTTTCTAACAGTGGAGTACTCCATCTCCTTTGAGAACCCGCTGACCTTCCTCACTCTTCTCCCCCTCTCCACTGGTTACTTCTTCACAGGTGAGTTGTTTAATCCAATTAGAGCTGATACTTCAAGATTCAGACTGACTCCCTGAAAACAATGGTGTTTCTGGACCATTTCAAATATAAAAAAAGAACTGTTACATACAACCACCAAAATAGAGTTGGTTCTCCAAGAGACTTACAATAACAAGTAAGGACACTCTAAGTCCTGATCTGTGCTAAGCCTCTCTCTCAATGTTAACCCTTATTTTTTTATCATTTCATATTCCAGCTATTCCTCAAAAAACATGTTTTGGATATCATGCCATTCAAATTTTAAATTGACATGTTGTACATTTTAAAACATTTTAATTTTTAATTACTACCCCAAGCTTCCATAAGTGGGTCAAAAATGACCCACATGCATTTTCTATGGAATTTCGTTTTTTTTCAAAATGTAAAGAAAATGTCTAAAATTATAAATAGTGAAAAATTAAATATAAAATATTTCTAGTGTGAACCAAAATATAATACTACATATTATACAAGTGATTTTTCTTAACCAAAATGACAAAAATGGCATAAAAACATATTATTCTAATACGGGTCCTTTTTGACCCACTTATGGAGGAGTGTAGGGTCCAGTCACTCGGGCATCTGAGGGTTAAGACAAGAGAAAACACATTTGCCCTGTTATTGGGATTCCCTCCAAAATGTAATGGATTCTTCGTTGGCCCATGCTACGTCCTTCCACAAAGTTAATCAGAAAAAAGGAATCAGGGTTTTAGTTTTCCGTAATCCTGCTGATAAACAAGTAAACCAAACACAGGCATGTTGATTTACATTGTATTTATCATCCATGATTATCAAGATCATTGCCGGACAATGACGTATTCTCTACCTAATTTCGTAGATTGTTTATGTTCGCACCACCAGATACCAGAGCAAATTCCTTGTATGTGTAAACGTACCTGGCAATACACTTGATTCTGATTCTGATGAAATGTCCCCCACAGGAACAGTGTCAGGATTGCAGTTGTTCCTGGTGCTGATGCTGTATGTGTGGCTGGGCATCGGGCTGGTCTGTGCGGGCTTCTGTTGCCAGCAGGTGCTGCTGGTGGCCCGGGGGCAGACCTGGTGTCAGATGCAGAGGGGGCAGCTGGTGGAGAACCGCAGCCCCTGGAGATCCAACCTAAAGGATGTGTTTGGAACCCGCTGGATCCTTGGCCTTATCCTACCTGTGCAGACTGCGGAGACGTACTTTGAAGACACAGATCAACATAAGCAAGACTGAGTGAAAACGTCATATCAAAAGCTCTTAATAGGTCACAAGCGGCACAATTTGTAGAAATTCTTTTTTTGGGAACCACGTGGTGAATATAAAATGGATACTTATGACCTTTCAAGTAGTTTGTGAAATAGTAAGCTGTTAGCACACATTCACTTAAGGACAGGAGCCATATATTGATGTGAATAAGTGCATAGTGTAAGTGTATACTTTAAGTAGCTTTCGACAAGGCAATATTAAGACTAATGAGTGGGTCATTTGGGACTTGCAGTTTTAGATGGCTTTGCAGGGGCATGCATTTACAGCTTTGCATTTTGATATCATGCTATTGATTTCAATGCCATGCGCCACGCGGCGCTCTGAGATTACCAGTCATGTGTGTTGTTCTTCCACACTTCCTTGTAGATTAGGATGCTACAATGTGCCATTCGGAAAACTTACAGTAGTTTTCACAACAATCATTTTCTTTGACGGTAAGGGCTAGCAGATAAGGAAACTACAGTATGTGACTAAAGCATTAGCTGCCGTGCTAGAAACCATTGTGCTGAAAATAAACCCTCACATGTTGAGCCTGATTTCTACTCGGATGAATGCAGTAGAACAGTGAAGCTCCTTATTTAGAATGAGTAGGGCAAATGTGAAGATGACTACCATATTATTATTATCCAGGGTATTATTCACAATGTGCCATATATGCTTACAGGTGACCCCAAAGATGAGGTATCACTACACCACTTACGATAGGGCCCTCTGTATAACAATATTAAGGACTTTCAACTGTTATGCTTCGACTACAGCTTGTGACATATTCCACAACCTGTCAAAAATGTTTCGGATATTAATAAATATACTTTTTAAGAGCTATTTTGTCTATTAATGTTATATCAATAAAGATATTCAGATCACATTAAGCAGCAGTTCTTTCTTTGTAAACATACACATTCTGAGTGAACACATTGACTGAGAGTACAGTCTTTCCACAGTCTTTTAACCGTTTTATGACATTCATTATAGTGACATTTGCTAAAGAAAAGACAGAACGCTCCTCCAACAAGAACAGTAATGAAAAGTTAATGATTAAATAAGTATCTCTTAATTTTACAACTGTACAAGTAAAGAAAACATTGACATAGTAGCACATTGTCACTGAAATAAATAATACAACAACAAAGCTTGACTTAATGTTTAAAATGGACACTCAGTTATCTTCATGCAGTTATTTCTATATCAAATCTTAGTGCTTAACCTCTCCAGGACTTGACTTGTTTAAGAGAAGAGCATTCATTCTTTGGATACCTATACATATGTTATAAGCTTACACCCTAAGCTGCTCAAGCAAGGATATAAAGTGCAAACATGAATACATTCAAAAAGGCACAGGAATCTGGAAAACATCATACGATCGCTTCATCACCACAGAACACTCTTTTAGGGATACAAGTGCATCCAAACAGCTGTCAGTAATCTTATAACTAAAGTGCAAGAGTCAGTAATATGAAACTATTTTGTATTTTTATAGTTTCAATGAATATGTTAGCTTAAGCAGCAGGAATGAAAATGGCAGCAACATAGGCAAAGTTAAGAGAGGATATATGGCTACTGCACTTCACCTGCTACAGTTTTAGCTTTTGCTAATTCCTACGTAGCTCTTAAAAGATATATTTTGAAAAAAAGGAATTGCTTGAAAAGTGAACGATAGAAAACTTGTTCTAATGTGCTTGGTTTTTTAATTGTTCACACAGACATAGTATTGATCAGAAACCTTTTTACAAATAAATATAATAACACCAAGTAACAAAAATGTGATGGTTTTTCCAGCCCCTAAACTCTCACTGCGAGCCATCCAGCTGTTGTTTGAGAAGCTTTCTTACAAAGGAGGCCTCTGTTAATTTACTTAGCTCATTAAAAGGACATTGAAATACAGGCCACATGTATCCACACCGGGTTTAAAAATGATGCTAATATTTTCTCTACAGAAATCACATTCAGGGCGAGTATTGGGGATGGCCCCATGTGCCTGCATATGTGATCTACACATGCATTTTATGCAATTAGGAGTTCAAAAATATAAAGGCCATAGCCCTATTGCAAGTTCAACTTGCTATTTTTGAAATAAATTCATTATAGGCAAGGGTTTGAAATATAAGCATGCTTCTCAACTCATCAGTTTAACTTTATATTTATTTGTGCTTCAGCTCCAAATCAGATCAGTAGTTCTGAACGTTAAGATGATCTGTACTGTTTGGATAAATGCATTAAGAATCTGGTTAAGGTATTGTTTGTTTTATTGATATGGTATACTGTAGTTACAGTATATTACCCAAAGACAGCTTTCATCTTAAATATTTGAGATTTAGGTTTTCATTTTGTGACCTCCTAATAGGTCACAAAATGCTGGTCATGTTCTGCAATATGTATTACCCCAGGACTCTCTGAGCTTTACCCCCACTTTGCTCCTTGTCTGTGTGCTGCACAGAGAGCAGCAGTTTAGTCCAGAGCTGAGGGTCTCTGCTGCCCAGAGTCTCCAGCAGCAGAGCCGTCTGCTCCTGAAGCTGCTGCAGCTGGCCTTGGGTGCGCGTATTCTCCTTCATCAGCTGCTTTGTGCGCAGGGTGATCCCCAGCAAGCCAGATTTGTTGAGAATGTTGTAGGTATTGCTGAAACGCTTCAGTTTGTTACAATCCAATGAGAGTGCGTCTTCCTGGTCCACATCGATCCTGTTACTGTCAGTATCTGTCCTGAATTCATCTGTGTAGGGGAGCAGAGAGTCGGCCCCTGTCAGCAGGGAGAGAGACTCCTGACCCTCGGCTGGCTGTGATTGGTCGTCAGCTGATTCAAAGTTTGAGATGGGTTTGATTGTAGTGTGCGGTGCTGGCTCTGGGATGGGGGAGCTGTGGAGCTTGTGGCCGTGGTGGTGCCTCCTCTGCCGCTTCTCATATCCTGACGTTGAACTCACCCTCACCTTGGAGGATCCTATTCTCTTTGTGTGCGTGGCCGCCGTTTGGCGGGCAATTCTTGGATAAGACTTGAGGATGGGCATGTAGCTTTTTGGTTTTTGTATATTTTCAGAGCCAGTCTTTGAGGAGCTGTTGCTGCTGCTACCATTTGATACCATGGGTTGAAGAAGAACCACCTGTGACTGAGGCATCACTTGCAAGGGAGAAGGAAAGCCCCACTGATTTTCTGCTGGAGCCAGTAGAGATGACTAAAGAGAAAAAACAACTTTAAATATCATGCTATGAGCTATAGTATAATACCAATAATACAGTATTGATGACATGCAAGGAGCACATATTCAATGAAAAAAACATTAAAAACAGTGCAACATTCCATTTCCTAAAAAAACTGTCAAATTACAATGTACATAATTTTCACTCACAAAACAAGATCTATATTGCTATATTTTGTTTACCTGCTGTAAGACAAAGTTATTCATGATGATTAGTGGAGAGAGTCCAGCATAGGAGCCTCCCATCACAGCCACCTGGGGACCTGTCGCATCATGGTTGACTATCATCCCATTTCTACTTGCATCTTTAGAGTCAGTCAGATCGACTGTACTGAGGTACTCTGAACTGGCATCTGAAAAGGAGGAGACTAGCATATTAGTCTCGTCATGTATTGTGTAATACAACTGGGGCAGAACATTAGTACTATGAAAACATTGGCAGATGTAGATAAGCCGCTCTATAGCGTCTGGAAAAAGATACCACAAACATGATGAGTAAGCCTGAATAGTGCAAAGAATCAAATACAATGTGACCCAATACATACAGGATGACCTAAATCCCTATATTTTATTAGGGTTGACCTTGTAAATGAATCCATTTTTTTCTAACTCAAGGAAATGCTAATAACATATACAAGTATATCTAGTTTTAACATATAACATACCAACATCACTACCCTGTCAAAAACATACATCTGGACAAACTTAAAGGTGTATCATTAGTGATTATTTAAAACCTGAGAAGCCTGAATCTCTCTCCAGGTCAGACTTTGATGCTCCAATGTGTGTTGACCTGGTGGTGGTTGGTGTTGTCCTGTGTGTGTCGGGTCTACTGAAACTGCTCATGCTGGTCTTTCTGAAAAAATAGAGAGTGAGAAGGTAACTGACAAGATCTGAGTTCAGGTTATGTCATGGCAAAGACAAGACTACAGGTATGTTAACAACAAGAACGGACCCCAACTGAGGCTGAAAAAGTGAAGGGACACAGATAATCTTGTAAACATAAAACGGTTTTTTACCACTGCATTACTTTTTAATAATAAATGTAGTGTCATGATGGAAAATAATAGTTCAACTCGGTTGTAGAGGACAGGATGAATTATTCACTGTGCTGCTTGCATGAATTATCTACAAATAACTTCTCTACTGACGGGTCAGTGAGCAACATCAATAAATAGCCTTCTGTAAATAATTATTTTGTGTTTTGTTGTGTTTAATGTATTCAATTGTAACATTTAGCAGACCACATTTACAGAGAAAAGCTTATGCAAACGTCTGCAAATAGGGTATAATTACATTAAACAGGTAAAAATACTAAACAACCTATTTGATTATTACACATTTTGTGTCAATTTAATGAATTGAGCCAGTTTCCAGAGTTACTCTCCTTTCAACGTTTCCTGAAATGGCTCATAGCAAGTTAAGAGAATACGTCAATGCTGACAGCAAATAGCTTAAACTGGTAGTTTGAACGGCATGTTTATAAGTTGCAGCTAACTGTGTTGTTTGTTGTTGTTGTTTACACAGGCAAATATGAACTTACTAAGGTAAAAGTTTGAATGCTTGTTATGGTCATACACTGGTTAGGTTTAACTCGTTTAGACAGGTACGCTGAAGCCAATAAGTTAACAACCGTATGTGTAATGCAACATAGATTGTGAGTTCAGTTAGCTCGGTACCCCGCCAGCTTCCATAGCTGCAGCTTAGCAACCAGCACATCACGACTCTGTCAATGAGTTATTTTGAGAAAAGCATTATTTGTTCAAACCTTACCGGTACACCCTTTGCTTGATGACAGATAACTGTTTACAATTGTGTCCACGATTAGCTAAGGTTATTTAATGTACTCGACTCTGGTCTGAGATGAGCTTCTACTACTTCTTCTTGTAGGTTTGACGGTAGATGGCATCGTCAGTGTTGCATTACTGCCATCTTCTGGAGTCAAGTGGTTTGTCAGGTTTTTCCATCAATCCTGTAGGCTTATTCCTTAGGAAGTTGACCATAGAAGCATCTTTAAATTCATCAAACATCTAATGCCTTGTCCACATCCACCATAGGCTACTCCTGTTCAATAAAAACTGTACTACAACTGTCACAGAGTGTAGTGATATCCCAAATTCAATTCTAGACAATAATGGTTTCCTGCTGCTACACCAATACGTTTGGAGAAATATGTTTTTTAAATAATGATGGTACCATTTTATTTTGCAAAGTCAGTATAATAACTTCACAGATATACAGTGTACTGCTACCATCATCACTTCACACATCCATTGTATCCTTGTATATTACAAAAGGTTCGGACATTTTTATTTTTCTGTGAACTTTTCTTATAAACAATTTTCAAAAACGTCCCAATACTTGTTCTTTGGAGCTCTCTTGAACTCTGGCCAACAAATGAACTCAAATTGTTGGCTATTATTTATGTAGAGTGTGAAAAGCTTCATGACAATGACAGCAATCGACTTTTACTTACGATTAGTCATTGGTACCGGTACGACTAGTCTGTATTTAATAAAATAAATCACACAACCCAAACCGACAATCATAACAATTTAATTACAAAATAAATATTTCAATGAGATAAAAATACTCACACAGTAGAAATGTTACTTTGTACATTTTCATATAGATGTTCTTTGTGTAGGTAAGTACATAAACAAAAAATACAAAAGGACATTGTTTTACATGTTTACATCGTTTTACATACTTCAATTGATCTCTTTCTGACTACAGTGATTATAAATATAAGGCCTAGGTGCAGCACCCAAGCTGTTTTGGGCACCACCATGCCAAATTAATGTAAAGCCAATGTGGGGAGCATCAACATTGACTTTTCCAATAACTAATTTTCTGATTTTTGCCCCCATCCTGTTTATATGTAATATGCTCTAGCTTTTCCACATGTGTGTTCACAGATATGGTGATAACAGTAGTCCAAAATAAATGACATCTTTTAATTGAACAACATTAAATGATTTTGCAGGAAAAAAAATAGAAAAAAAATAATTTTCAGTTTTGAACACTGTTTCAATAAACACTAGAGGGAGACATTTCATTATGTCCTGTACAAAGCAGCTTCACAGTCCAACATAATATGCTGCTATGACAAGTCAAGGCGTCATGGATAATGTTTGAACCAAAGACGGTTGATAGTCAAATTATACTCAGCTGTATCAATAAATATAGAATCAAAACAAATGTAACCAACTTCAAACACCAAAGAAAGGACCAAATTACGGGTAAAGTAATAACTAGTGTAAAATAAAAGATTGTCTGTTTGGTTCTACATTGCACTAGCTCCCAGGGATGTCCATTGTGTCCGTTGTGTAACAGCAGTGATTCCACCAATCAAAACACACTTCCGACTGAAGCTTGTCATTAAAACACTCGGGCCATCGTCAGGATGACATGTCAGCAAAACAACCCAGCTGTTAGAGTCTCTGGCTGCAGACACAGTATTGATAGATAAGCGAGGGAGACTCTTGATGTTGATACTGGGTTATAAATTAATAGCGAGCCACACCGCAAATGGGGTTGGGTCGCCAGTGCAGTTACCTGCGAGGGTTCTGGCAACTGAAAAAAAGCACAAGAAAGAATAAGGCATTTTTATTGCAATTCATTTAAAGTTAGGGGTTGTATGCATTTATTTTAATGCGCCATCACCTGTCACACTCTTTTGGTTTTGGTTTTTGTTTCTCTTTTCTCTTCCTTCCTCGTCCTCGTTGCCTTTTCCTGCAATGTGAACAAAATTACCATCGAGCCTCCATTCTCTCAAATGGAAAACTATTATTCTTTAAAAAAATCGAGAAATTCTGTAGGAAATTATTCATGTTCTTACCTTTCAACTTTCACAATACGTTTCTTGACTCTGAAAACAAATCAATACATTTGAAAGAACAGCCAGCTGCAATCTTTGATAATTATTGTTAGTATTAAAAACCTTGTCTCCTAGAAATTACATTTAAGTTTGCTACTTATTAGTTTGAACAAATATGTTTTGCTATTAAGTAACTGATATGGCACTACTTTGCTGTTGTCAATTAGCAGAATGTAAATTCTAAAAGACAGGGTAAGTGTTTGTGTACTTATATATCTTTATGTCAAAAATAATGACTTGTTTTCTTACCTACATTCACATGTCTGATGCTCCACAAACGTCATCTCAACATATTCTTGACCGGGCTCTGATGGCCTGATTTTCAACAGCTGAAGGATAAAATCATTTAAGATTACCAAAAGAAGCAAACATCTTTCCTACAGTAATGGACGTTTAAGAATAATGATTACATAGCACCATGCCCTGCTTGTATTACCTGCATGGTGACGTTTGTGGTGAGGGTGGCATGGCACTCCAGGTTTTCATCCCCGCAGCAACCTGCACACCTCACAAGCGGCACACAGGCGGGGCTGTAGATGTGCTCCACCTCTGTCGGGTACTCTTGCACCACCTCCACCAGCTTCTCAATGGTCCGGCAGAAGCTGCGACCCCACACTTCTTGGAACATCAACACTATGGATGAGAGTGGGAGGCTGAGCATCAACCATTTTACTGTTACAAAGACGTCAGCTTGTGTCCTTTCTTGCCTCAAGAGACACATTATTTATATGGTGCAGGACTATGGTGATGTGTTGTATATGAATGCACCTGCATTGCCTGGAAAAGTTAGATGCCGCCTATCACAGTGCTCTGAGATTTGTTACTAACTGTAAAGCACTTACTCATCACTGTACCCTGTATGCCAAGGCAGGTCTGCCTTCACTAACTGTACGGAGGCTCAGTCATTGGTACATGTTTATCTATAAAGCCATGTTGGGTAAACTACCAACTTATATCTGCTCTTTGATCTCACAGAGCAAGTAGCTATTGCCTGAGATCCCAGGGTGTGTTTTATTACATGTGCCAAGTGCTAGGACTGTTGTAGGTACTAAAGCTGTGCTGCTCCTCTAGCTTGGAACACTATGCAACATTTTTTGAAACTGAGCATTTTGGTTCCCTTGCATCATTTTAAAGCTCGGATAGATGACATGTTATTAGATATCTGTCATTGTGAATAGGTTGCTAATGTATACCTCTGTAATTATGTTGTATGATGTCCTTTTTGTTTTCTGTTGTTTTTATGTGTAACCAATGTGCTGCAGGTGTCCCTTGAAAAAGAGATCGTTGATCTCAATGGGATTTTCACCTGGTTAAATAAAGGCTACAAACAAACAATGGTCTGTCCATGTTTCTTGCTTCTGTTCACAGTGCACACCAAACTGCACTGTTACACAAACAGTATCAGTAATTAACTTAGTAATCCAACATTGGCAACCTTATACATGCACACTGAAACATAAAATCAGTTGCAATACGCCAGTGTATATCCTGTTTTCATTTTGAAGTCAAAATGTGTGTGTAATGTACAGTTTCCCACTTTCCTGTGGGAGTATAAGTGTGAAAGTGTCCCAGTTGCGCAGTCTGGTGGAGGGGGGGGAACAGGGATGACTACGGCCGAACAAACAGAGAAGCAAGAGAAAACAAACATTGGAAACACGGTCATGAGCAGAACCCGGCTGGATCTGGAGCTGGGCCGCCCTGCAGGCACCTCAGGGACGGCAGTGAACCTCGGGGTCACCCAATGGAGCCTGATACCACAACAGCTGTTTATAAAAGCAGACAGTCTGGGAAGAGACGGCTGGAGAAGCATGTACGGCAGGAAGAGGAGGCCACAAACTATAATGTTGTACAACGCAAAGGCCACGTTACTTGCCAATTACAGCTGATAGTTGTCATTTTATTGCCACAAATGTTCTGCCTAGTCCTCTGGCTGCAGTTCTTATGTCAGTGTATTTTAATGAGCTACATTCATTTATAGTGATGCGAGGAAGGAAGTGAATATGAGAAGTAAGCAGTGGAGCAATCCCTGCTAGTCCCAACATGTCCTACCATTCTCTAAATTCAGTAAATATAAGTATTATTTCCAAGCTGGCATCCATCCGTTTGGTTTGCATCAGGCTATTGTTCCTTCTCTGTCTGCTTTACAAATATGGTTTGACAAAACAGTTTACTGTTTGAACTCAGGTCAGCACAGGAAGAGCTGAAAGAGCCTATCAGTGCCCAAGTCTGCTTCATCGGATAAAATGTAATGCATACATTGAAGGGATTTTACCTGTTTACAAGATTACAAATGAACAAAACATTTATTGATTTTATGGATTTGTATCTCTTGCTGTAGAATATTGCATTAAAAAAGCACCCCAACAAATATTACAGAAAGAAAACTAGGAGATATTCTTACCTTCAGTAGTATTGTGTATGACGGGCTGGGGAAGACTCTGCAAAACAGAAACGAATGTTGGTTATTCATTCAGGTTTGCTGTGTCTCAATTGTATAGTGTTACTGTTTACAACCTTATTCTTGAAAATGCAATGCATACAAAATATCATATCATAAAAACACCAAAGCCTGCAGACTGCAGTGTCACCAATACCAGACACTCAACTATCTGTATTCTCTAGTGGTTACAGCTGGAACTGCAGTGAAAGACAGGAGATGATCACACACCCTTTGTTCCCCCCTGCGGGGGAAAAGCCTTTCTGACAGGCAGCAAATCCAGTCTCTCATATATATCACGTTCCTCTGTGTGCCCAACTGTTTAGGTTCAAAACCTGTTTCCTGTGGTGTAAGATTCATCTCTCTATTTATTTTCCCATTGATGGTTTTCCCCTCCGTCTTGATTTTTCCCATCATCCCATGATAAACAGAGTGCATTTCTCATTGGCCTGGGAAAACACAAAACCTCTGGTTGACTCCATCGCAGGAAGGGAAACGTAAGTCGCATAAAATACCCTCCAGCAGAAGAGCCGGCGACAGACAACCTGCTTCCGCAATCTGTCCTCATCAATACTGCTGCGTTTGAGTTTTCGTATAACACGCACGCACACGCACACGCACACACACACACACACACACACACACACACACACACACACACACACACACACACACACACACACACACACACACACACACACACACACACACACACACACACACACACACACACACACACACACACACACACACACACATACACACACACACCTGATGACATTTATACTGTTACACTGTCTGCTCTGATTAAATGACAATGTGACATATACTAACACACAGACAGACAAGGAGCTTCCCATATGATTCCAAAAATTCTGATTACTGTAATGAGGAATGTCCCACTTTGACGATGATAATGATGATGATGATGCATTGCCACCATTTGACACTCACAGTAAACCTTTCTGAGGTTGTGGTGAATCTGTCACAATAGATAAGTGGCAGGAAAGGCTTCATATTTGGGACACATCTGTCCTCTCTGCAGCAGAACGCACTGTACAAAAGACTTCAGACCAGCTTCCAGTAAAACCACTTCAGTCCTCCCTGTTTATTTCAAAGTGGCTGGTTGTCTGGCTATAACGTACAGCTGTTCCTGTGACAGAAGAGCATGTTCTCTATAGAGTGGCGTTCATCGAACTGTGTCGGCTTTACAACAACACCACAGGATATAGGCTCAGTTGGCCGAGTCAGCTTCGTTCGCAGCATGCAGTCACAGTTCAGTTCAAGTTATTGTTAAAAAGTCACTTCCACTCCCGCAGGCATATGATTTGTACTTTTTTTTTTATTATTGCTGCACATCACAAGGGCTTCTTGGCTCTTGCTCCTGAGTTGCCGTTCAGAATTTGGCGAGGTTGGGAGGATTTTCTGACCTCGGTCATGGGTTAAGACCGTTAAGACTTGACATGGTGTGGAAGCATCTTTGGCATCTTCTGCGGTTCAGAAGAGAGGAGTGATCTGCCCATAAGAAGCTTCCAGATTATGAAAGGCTACATGAAGATCCTCACGTAGCCTTTCCCCTCCTCATGCACTGCCAGTAATTATTGTTTGTGATTTATGGTGACTGAGGTAATTTAGCTCTGGTGAGAAGGGAGCACCACTTTACATCAATAACTGTGTTAAAGTTGTCTAATAAATCTCAGAATCAGCATTGCTTTATAAGTAGGTCTCAAGGTTTGTTTCACTTCATTTCATGATGACCTCTGTTAAGGAGTTTTTGCATAACAATGCTGTTTGTCATTTCATTTATTATTTTCATAATTTAGATGTTAAGTGCTATGAGACCTCTGATTAATGGGAATACAAACACAATTGATCTGACCTGACTATAAACTCTCCTACACTGGGTTGTATTATGATATACCTCTACTCTGCATTACATGAAGGACATCTGGGATTTGGGAAATACAAACATCTTCTTTAAAGTGATTAAAAAAATGTATATTTCATCCTAAAATAAGACAACAAAAAAGGAATGGATTCATTTGTATCCTTACAGAAGACGAAACATATCCCACATGCTCTAAGTTTTGCAGGCTTGATTTCCTTAACAAGTCTATTGTTATATAGCTTTATTCTAGTATTAGAATAAACAATAAGGGCTGGGCAGTAGACACAACACCTTTATCCAGAAGGCCCTTGCTCAAATGTTCTCTTTTACAGCAGACATTATACTTTTCACACAGAGTGTACACAGTGTATGGGGTGGATCAGAGGATAAGGTTCATTTCAACTGGGTTTTACATTTTGAACAAATAAGCAAAGTCAGGTATAGTATGCTAGCATGGTTTGGTATTCTCTGTGTACATTTAACATCTAAACTGGCTTAGCATGTGGTGTATACACAGTCTGACATGAAGGTGAGTAGAGAAATGAGTCCCTCCAGCAATATATGAGTAGTCTGTTCTCAGGCGAGCACAGAGAATATCGCTTACTTTTTGGCAGACGATTACCCTAATGATTAAAAACTAATTTGTGCCTACCTCAGCAAACATTGTTTAAAAATGTTGCTTGAGACCGCAAAGGTTATGCAATAGCTTCATTTGATAGTGATTGTGAAATACATTGATGATATAAGGAGGGATTGTGCAATATGTTGCTTGTTATATCACTGGTTGTGAATATGTGTAATAATAATATTCACAATGGTAATGTACTTTATGAGTTGCTTTCGTTGTGTTGTGAATTCATAATATGACAAGGCAATCGCGTATTGCATATCTAGATGTCATTGTCTCATATTTTCAGTAAAAGCTATGCCAGTAGCCGTTCTCATTGGATAATTAACATGTTGGTATACGTAATCAGGGTCATGATCCCCCAGCCCAATGTGGTCTCAGAGATGTACAAGTTGTTTTCAGCCTTTAACATCTGCTTCTCAGAGATCTTCTGCTAAGCTGCACAGTGTGTTCTGTGCCCAGATTGTGTTGCAGAGTGAGGGGCAGTTATTTTTCAACAAGAGAGGTCAGATTAAACCATCTATTGCAGTGTGTAATGATTGCAAAGCCGCTTTAAAATATCCTATGTTTCTGGAGTCTCTAGTGAAAGTTTGTAAGCTGCTGGCTGGGAGTTTGCTCTGTCCCTGGGTCAGATCAGAGGACCTGTTGTGTCCCTGGGCTCCGGCTGTCAGGCCACAGAGGCTCCGGGCCTCATTACTCTCCACTCCCACACAGCTGAACTGCGTCATCTTTAACCTCTTTGCTTAACTCCATCTGTCAGAGGAAGTGCAACATGCGTAGGGAGCAAAAACAAAACATGATGGGGATCCAGAATAATGGTCATGAAAGATTTTTCAAAACTAAGGTTCAAGCTGGGGAGCAGGGAGTGAAGGCCCAGGGTCGGCGTCAAGGGGGGTCATTCGCGGGCCATGCCCCCCCAAATGAGTCACTGTGCCCCCCCCAACGCAGGGTGGGCAATCATATAAGTGAAAACGTTTCCACTAAAGGTTTTTTGTGTGAAATACATCAGAAATAAATAATACAAATATGAAACACAGCCTGAGGTGCACTGCTGCTCTCTGATTGGTGTGTTGCTTGACCAATGACCCCCGACCTTTGTTTTGTTAACATTACGTGGCTGTGTGTTTAGATGAAAGCCCAGTGGCGATCTGTTCATCTGTTACACTGATTATACAGTAAAGCCATCGAAAAGAATATTATATACAATACAGCAGTGTTGTAGTCAAGTCACCAATTCACGAGTCCAAGTCACCCTCGAGTCACCACTCTTCGAGTCCGAGTCCAAGTCCGAGTCACCAAGGGAGAGTCGTAGTCGAGTCCGAGTCCAAGTCCGAGTCACCCAAGGAGTGTCCAAGTCGAGTCCGAGTCCGAGTCATCATTACCTGTGTTCGAGTCCGAGTCCAATTCCGAATCACTTAAGAAGAGTCCAAGTCAAGTCCGAGTCACAAGTCTTCATGTATTAATCTTCGTGGATATATGTTTTGAAATGTAGCTGCTCCTCTACATTGCTGTTATCCTGTCTATTGAACTGCTGTGAAGCGAGTTTGGCTACAATTCTTGTAATAGGTGCTATACAAATATAAAGCTTATTTCTAATATTAATATTATTATTATATATAAATAAACTATATTTAAAATGAGTTACCTTTTAGAGAAGTGATTATATTTGTATGCCAATATTTTCCTATGGTAAAGTTTTCGTTTTGCACTTTTATTTTGATAGTAATAAGATGGGGACTCTTATTTTGAAGGAACTTTTACGGGTTAAATCAGTTTACCGATAAAGATTTAGCCCCAGAAAGCACATGGCTACTTAGCATGCAAAATGATGTCATTATGCATGTTAAGTACGTGCTTTCGTTATCGGCTGAATCTTTATTTATTGATTAGATCACGTTACTCTGATGATAGTGTTCAAGACAGCCTGTATGTCTGAACTCGATCCTTAGAGTAATGTGTTACGGAGCCTTCTCTTCTAAATTGTTTCCACATAACGAGCATTTTTTCGCTGCTCTTTTCCAATGTGGAAGCAGAATGTGTGAAAGCATACAGCATGATGCGGGGTGTGTCTGTAGACATCTCTAGACTGGAACAGCGGGGCCCAGTACGTGAACTCGCCATACAGGATAGAGGACATCAGACTCCAGAGAAAATGTGCTCGAGTACGAGTCCAAGTCGGAGCGTCAATGTACGAGTCGAGTCCGAGTCATCGTGGGGGGGGAATTCACGAGTCCGAGTCCGAGTCCAAGTCATCCTGTGCGAGAATTCACGAGTCCAAGTCCGAGTCGCGTCAATCAGTGCGCGAGTCCGAGTCGAGTCACGAGTCCCGAAAATCGGCACTCAAGTCCGACTCGAGTCCGAGTCCAGGACTCGAGTACTCCATCTCTGCAATACAGTACAAGTAGCCTACTTCTGAGTCTCTGTGTTTCATTCAAGCTCGGCTCTGTGTATGTGTGGCACGAGCGCATTTTGTGAGTGCGCGAGCAGTAACGTGGAATGTTGTTGTTAGCATCTGGTTAGCTAGCTATGCTAACGGATATAAAGAGCTGTTTCTACACCAAGGTGGAGGAGAGTCCTCTCCTGTCAGACTGAGAGGATCGTATAACTTCAGCTCAGTGAGGTAAGGACTCTCTCAGTGTTTAGATAGTTAACTTTAGTGTAGGTTAACTCAGTGGGTCTCAAACGGTTTGGTCACCATTTATGTAAACAAGTATTTGCGAGGAATAGGCTACCTTTATATGATCATATAGTTATTAAAGAATAACTGAAATACGGGTATGAAATACTATAGGACAGTAACACAAGAATACAGTTTAAAAGGGGAGTGATTAGTAAAATATCCATAAAGAAAAAGTAAATCTGTGTACAGTTCTGTTTCATATGGATGCTGAGAGATGTAGGCTATCCATAGATCTCTTCATTTAGCTCTCAAAGTGCACCAGATTGATGCATTTAACTTCAATATTTAAAAAATAATCTTCCCGGGGGAGCATGCCCCCAGACCCTCCTAGAGGAGGTTAGGTCCACCCCCACCTAAAACATGTTCACATGGATAGGATACTAAATACATTTTCACCCTTTTTATATGGTGGCCTATGTCATATGTTTCTGTTTTGGTGGTCGTGCCACAACCGTGCATGTATGCACAAGTCATAGGTGCGCTATAAAATAGCACTACATCCCTGCAATGTGTGTGAAAAACAATAGACTTTACAGCATGTTTTTTGAAGTTGAAGTTGCGTTGGTGTTTGTGTGTTGGTTGTTGACGGCAGTGTGTGCCCCCCCTTGGTAAATGATTGCCCCCCCATTTGATTTGTTCTAGAGCCGACCCTGTGAAGGCCAGTTCCACAGCAGGTACTCTGGACACTAGCCAAAAAGATCTGGAGAGCAGCCAGCATACTTCACAGTTTGTTTCCTAAAGAAAACAGAGACGACTTACAGATGAAGTAGAAACTAAATCTAAATCAAATGCACATTTGAGTCTTTGCCATTTTAGCCTAAAAAGATGGGACACTGCAATAAAAAATTACGCAGAACTGGATTAAGTCATCCAAGATTCTCTCTTTCATTGGATTTCAAAACAAGAACAGTATAGATGAGCATTGTTTTCTTTCAAAGAACATTTAAAATGAAGGGTATATACTGTAATCAGCCAGAGTATTTCGAGGTAATGGAAAATGTATTGTTTTATCGCATTAAAAAATAAATGTTAAAGTGGATTCAAGATTAAATATTAAAGATTGAAAGGTTTATTGTTATATGGACAGTAGCTAAAGTGCAGAAATGGCAATGAAAGTCACAGGGTCCTCCAACATTGCAGCATAGTTATTATGGATAATTATAAAATCTGCTAATTTAGGTTAGGCTTGCTGGGAAACAACTCTTGTGGCTGAAACAATATCCAAATGTTTAGACTGTGGTGTATTTCCATCCGATAAAACCAACAATGTTCGACTGGCAGTTCTTTCACAGTTTGCACATTTCAGCTGAAAGCAGCTTATACAAGAACTTCCCCATATTTGGTGTACTTTGTGGAAAAGTGGGATTACTGTTCCAAATCCTTAGTAATAGAGAAAATAAATGTTTAACCATGGACACAAATGGTAAAGGGGTATTACAAAGGTGTAAACTGACGCTATTTCATCTGTGTATTAGTGAGTGATTATATATTTGTAATCCTCTAACAAGTCTCCTTCAACATTTGCGACAAACTAAAAAAGTTTGAACTTCGATAACTTCCAAACTGACTGACGATTGGGGTGCTATTTACTGAACCTGGTTTAATTTGGACTGAGTTTTTTTTCTTCAATCCTTCTTAACTTAAGTAAGCAATGATCCCAGCTAGATTGGGCATCATGCCATTATTTATACTGCTTTACTTAACTTTATTCAGTGAGGGTGGCAGTGTGGATAAACAGACAACGGATGAGATGCAGATTTATGGTTTGGTAAACTCTGTTGACTAAATCTGCAATTGATTTGGCGATGTAGGGAATGCATGCACAGAGAAAGTGGTGCAAAAAATCCCAGTAACCTGCTACTGCATCTAAAACGCACTGAAAACACATTTGTCATCAGGAACTGTGTGTGTCATGGTTCTGGCCTGACTGAAGCCTGCCTCTGAACACGAGACCACACAGGACAGAGAGCACTTAAGCAGAACGAGTGAATACAAACAGAGACGGCTAGACGAGTGAGAAACAGAGCTGCCTCCCTGCCTCACTGAGCCATCCTTTATCGAGAACCAGATTCCACATCATCAACACCATGACCGCAACATTAATTCTCAGGCTTCTCAAGGGGCCTTCAGGTCACTGTATCTATTCTCCGCCACTACAAAAGAAAGCAGGTTCTGTTTTGTATACAGGAGGTGGGCGAACCTACAACGACAGCGGTGCTTTTACAGGTCTGACAGTATCCAGCTGGGTCTCTAGGGTGGTCAGGTCAGGGCTTGTGATCATAGAGCTCCGCCAACACACCAACAAACTTCAACAGAACATGTGGTAAACCTGCCAAAATACTTTCTCAAGTTATCTGGCTGAATGGAGCCTTTGAAGTCCAGAGTTATTCCACAGATTAGACACACTTTTAGATGAGCTGCCATACAGAACACACAAATCTGTTCCTGCATGATTTTGAAATAAGCCCTAAACCTTAAAAGTACATTTCCACTGCAGTGAAACACAACATAGTAATAGTTCGACATTTTGGTATAAATACTTTCCGGTTGAGAGTTAGATGAGAATATTGATTGAAGTTCTTAGCATGACTTTAAAAATAACACTTCAGTTTTTGAATAGAGATTACAGGCATGTTTTAATTCTAACATATGCAAACTGACTCGTTGTTTATTAAATGCACAAATATGAGAGGTAGCAATCTACCACATTTACCATCTACCTCTCTGTATAAAGGCGAACATTAAAAAAAAGAGGCAAACATTGGCTGAAGGACTCCTCTTTTTAAGACTAATTTTTAAGATAAAAATAGAAAATACTTGGTTGTTAGTTTGAAAACATTACAAGCGATCATGTTTTCTTGAAAGAGTCTAGTGTTTTTGAAAAAACAACAGCAAAATAAGGTGAATGGGCGGACTTTTAGTCCATATAAACGTTGATTTAGATAAAGACCATTTCCTCTATAAGATCATTAATGGATGCACAAATGTCCCCCTTAAGACACACATACAAACACACACAACCAGTGTATAAACCATGCACCATGTCCGCAAGCATACACACACACACACACACACACACACACACACACACACACACACACACACACACACACACACACACACACACACACACACACACACACACACACACACACACACACACGGCACAGGTCTTGAGATAAGGCTGACCGGTGGTAATTGTGGTCTCTATTACAGTAAACGCTGTTCTCCCTGTGTAAACCACAGTAAATTACATCCAGATGGGAGATTAAAGCTTGCTGAGTAGACGGCTGCCCCGAGCGCCACCGCTCCTCCTCCTCTGCAGGAGGAAGGAGAAATCCATATTTCCTGATTGCGATTGTGGCCCTCCCTTGGGCCGGGACATTACAACTAGAGAGAAATACCATAAATAAGAGTCAGCAGGTCACTGCCACTGCATGGCCCATGCAGACAGCTGAACACAAAAATGCACAAGTGTATGAGAAAGACACAAAGCAGCGCTTGTGATTCTCAGAAGCGGAATCCTTATGTAAACCTTATGCTTACTGTTTAAGTTTTATGAAAAGCTTTCGCTGAAGATGCTTTATTGCAACTACTATAAATGTGACATCGTACCATCTACACCTGCCTAGTTATAAGAAAAACACACATGAACAAAAACAGACACATGTGTCTTATGCAGATGGTCAGACTCAAGCATTGTTTTGGTGCTGGCGTATAGGAAACACCTGTGTAATGTCATGTCCTCTCACACACACACACACACACACACACACACACACACACACACACACACACACACACACACACACACACGCACGCACGCACGCACGCACCCACATGCAAGAGGCAAAGCAAGGGCTCACTGCCTTCCTTTTTTTTTAATCAAAGATAACATGAGTATTTTGTAGTACATACAAACCGTTTCATAATCTCAAGAGGTTATGCTGACTAGTGTCTGTCAGGTTTGGCTGTGTTGATGCAAGATTGTACCTGCACTCACCATCATGCAAATACAGAGAAGGTATTGTACACAGACCGTTCCGTTCTATTCATATTAATAAGGTGGGAAAAAATACCAAATGGGCAGGACCCGACAGGTATGACAGACTTACGCATATCGCTTTTGATCTGCAGATAGAAGTACAGACAGCACAATACCAACACACACA
Organism: Pseudochaenichthys georgianus; assembly: GCF_902827115.2. Classification (NCBI taxonomy): domain Eukaryota; kingdom Metazoa; phylum Chordata; class Actinopteri; order Perciformes; family Channichthyidae; genus Pseudochaenichthys; species Pseudochaenichthys georgianus. The sequence continues at coordinate 16,238,098 of NC_047524.1, read as the reverse complement.
CACACACACACACACACACACACACACACACACACACACACACACACACACACACACACACACACACACACACACACACACACACACACACACACACACACACACACACATACAGTATGTGGTTAATGTGCATAGGAAGTCCCAATAATAGACCGAACAAGAGAGAGTGTCGAGGAACAAAACAGGGGATGGACTATGTTGGTAACTCAGTGACCGAGAGGCCACCATTGTTCCAAAGGGAAGCCCAGGTGCTTCCACCCTCCATCGAGAGCTATTAGTGGGACCATGACAGTTTCAAGAGGATGCATCCCATGATACAAAGCACACATTTTTGTTCTGTTGTGATAATCGTCACAATAAAAATATTGTTTCTAAGGCAAAAGCGTACTCACTAACTAAAGCCCAATGATGGTGGTACTGTATGATGTCTTTAGCACTTTCTTTAGAAGCGTAATATGTATTCTCAGCAGCAATTATTTCCTCAAATGCAAACTTTATACTCACCCTAACTTATTTTGAAATAAGTACACCCAAATGACTGCTTGTTTAGTGCTATCTAGAACTGATGTTATACTGACCTTTAAAAATACTCAAAAACAGCAGGGGAAAAATCCCACTTTGGGCAATTTGGTAAATAGACATGACTTTATTAATCACTCACACACACACACACACACACACACACACACACACACACACACACACACACACACACACACACACACACACACACACACACACACACACACACACACACACACACACACACACACACACACACACACACACACACACACACACACACACACACACAGAGCTCTGCTGTAAATCTCTGGTAGTAGAATTATTAAGCACATGAGGTTAACCCCACCCTCCCTCTTGGCTACTCAGTGGACATGAATGACGGCATGAGTCACGAGGCTGCTGACAGCCGCTCCAGCTGCGACGGTGATGAGAAATACTTATTTTCAATTACTGGCATATATTTACGGCTAGTGAATCCAAAGACAGACATGTATAAATTACATTATCAACCATACTGCCGATGTTGGCTTTTTCCACATTGGTAAATAAACTTGCCTTGCCTTGGTATGCTAAACAGTTTACTGTTGGAGCTGGCAGGACGGACACTTACTAGATGAGTCTCATTGTGACCCTCTGGCGTGTAAAGAGCGGCAAGCATGACTGTCGCTTGCCTGCGAAAAATCTGAAATATTAATTTCCTTTAACGTTTTTATGGCTGAATCTTCAGTGTGTCTTTGCACTTTGTCAAAAGAGGAGAGCTATACCTTCCTTTTTCAAGTTGTTTTTTCAGCATAAAGCAATTATTAACAACTAAAGGCTTAGAGAAAGACTTACGAAATAAAAAGGTCAGATCCTCACAGACAGGATGAGCTCAAAGCTTGTTGAATCTCAGAGTTGAATGGTTTACATATGCTGTCAGTCTTTTGAGCAGCAGGGGGCCGTTTAACCTGCTTCATGTTTTAGGACCTGGATTTTGTCACTCCTATTTTGACTGAGCAGGCCATGAGCTGATTATGAGGATTAGTAGAGATGTGGTGATCCCGTGCCTCTCCCTCTCACTCTCAGCTCAACAACAGCTGTAAAGACTCGGCCTGAGAATCTGGTGTGACATGGAGCTTTTTCCAACCTTGAGAGACCTGACTCCACATCTACATCTAAATGTGGATCCATCCATGGCAAAAGGGAAACTACAACAGACTTTATTTCGTTCAACTGGCAGCAGCAGTGTATGAAGTGTGACAGTAGGACTGAATGGATGCAAAAGTGGCCTGGTGTTGCATTAAACATGAGCGCCATCAGATTTAGCTGCCAGCCTTCAGCCACCTTGGGAGGAAATCAGAGACTGAATGGGTTCAAGAGCCTGAACGCTGGCACCAGATCAGCTAACCAATGGCACATCCTCTAACAAGTGTTTCTTCGCAAGCCTTTGAATGCGATTCTCACTCCAGTTTCAGCTCTGTCCTATTATGGCACATTCTCATTGTAAGACTCAAAGGCAATGCCAGGCAACAGAGAACAGAACATTCCCTGCAAGCCTGACAGTGATATGATAGCCTGAAATGAAGCTTCAATAGATGTTTTACACACACACACACACACACACACACACACACACACACACACACGCACGCACACACGCACACACACACACACACACACACACACACACACACACACACACACACACACACACACACACACACACACACACACACACACACACACACACACACACACACACCATTAAACATGCAGATGTATGCTGAGACGATTCAAGACAGCATGCAGGAGAAGCTGCAGGTGCAGATGTAAGATGAGGAAGTGTAGAAGTAAACTTGCTTTCCTGTTCCTGAGGCATTGCACACTTTTAGGTGTATCAGCTTGCCAGTTCACCAGTATCTGTTTAAAAACTACAGGTATTAACATGTAATGTTTGCTTATTTAAGGAATTTCTCAGAAATCAAGAGTGTTCCTTTGATGGAAATTTAAAATACAAAAAAAAGGGAAAAGGAAGAAAAGAAGAAGAAAAAATGCAAGATTGAATCCATGTCTGTGAAAAGTATGATTCGGCTGTAATTATAAGCTTAGCGAGATTCGCCAGACACAACGGTGAGTCATCACTATGCATCATGCCCACCACAGGCTGCAGAGCGATGCAGTTTGTCACGTTTCATTTTATGAATGAGCGGAGCAGCATGGTGCTCAATAAAAACGGTACGAAGGCTTCAAAGCACAATACTTGTATATTATAAACAGACTTTTGTTGACTCAATTATACAAACATGAACATTTAACAAAAAGCACGTTGTTTAATATTCCATATCACTTAATAGCTTGTAACTGTCATACTATCAGAACCACATAATCCAACTAAAGTATGAAAACATATGTGGTGAGTATAATTTCAAGATGTTTCTTTCTTGTTGAGCAGCAATAGTCACTCAATGTAACGTACCTGTGCAGGTGAGAGCAGCAGATAAAGCGTCACCGCAGTCTGGATGACGAGACCGAGTTTCATTTCGCAATGTCTGCGAGTGGAGATGGGATGATGGCTCCCGGTGCACACAATGAAACAATCCAACTAAAGTGCCACACTACTCAGAAAATGCTGACCGGGGAATTTCCTACTCATCCACTCCCGGTTGGTTTCATGTTGAGAATGAGTGCAGTCACGTAGCTCTGACGCCGCGTGTAACCTGATCAAGTGGATTGTTTGTTGTTTATCAATAAATAAGGCCCACAGGCGAACTCAGGTCAAAGCAAAATCCTAAAAAGACCTTTCACCATAATATGGCAGCCAGTTTTGACAAAACAATTTCATGGCAAAAAGTAAAAAAAGCAGTCTATTCAGTCCAAAAAACGTGTGACGATCCGCCCCGTGCGTAAAGTTGCACCGACAGTTTCAGTTCAGTTTCCAGTCGTGCTCTGAGCTCCGGTCTTGCTTCTAATTGCCCCCACACTACCTTTTTCACAAGCTGGCCATTTAAATCTCCTCCCCTTCCCTGTTCTCCTCTCTGCTCTGCTTCATCTGCTCTCATACAGCTCACTGATCAGATTTGTTTCTTGCCTCCTATATACACTCCAGTGTGTAATGACAATGTATTTGATGCTCTAATTGGTTATCAGAGATTATGGCACTGCTGGTGATACTTTATTTCTTAATTCTAGACAATACCACAGGTAGATGTAGAGCACAGACTTCTTCACAAGACTTTCTTTGAGAGCTATTCAGGCAAGGTAAACATATAGAGAGGTTTTGCAGTGGTGACAAACTCATTGCTGTCCCAGGAGGAGATTTTCCTCTGAGGCTTTAGTATTTGCACAGACAGAAAGGGAGATTCCATTACTGTTGACACGTAGAGTTAATCTTCAGTGTGAGACTTCTGTGTTTGGAGAAACCCTGGAACGAAAGGATTCCTTGTGGGCTTCCACACATTCCTTCAACAGTGCTGAATAGCTCTACTGGCTCCTGCTATTGTACAGACCACGCTCAGGAGTGTGGTGTTTCTAAACATCTCAGACACTTTAGGCAGAGTAAACCATCCCCCCATTACCATCATCCTGGACAGAGCATCAGTGAGAGCAAACAAGCAGGGATTGGGAAAGACATTTCCTCTAATTATACTGGGCAGTCTAACAGAAGTCCTTTTCTAAATCGTATCTCTAAATGATGGATACTTTTCGAAAATTCAAGGATAGAATTAAAGCAAAGTGAGAACTGGAATAAAGAGTTTTTCTCTTTTATCCCTTTGTACTGTTTCATCCACCATATTGCTGCAGAAATCTAAGCAACCACCCAATATTTCTCTCAGGCTTTATCAATTTTGTTACATGTATACATCAACCCAAAGCCAAAATAATGTTGTTGTGCAAGAGAAGTTCCGGTTTTGCTTCAAATATTTTTAAAAGAAGTGCTTATCATCTTCTTTCTGCCGACAGCAGTACCATTTGCTGCCAGGCTCTTCCAGCCGTCTTGCCATCTGCCCAGTGATCTACGTGTGTTTTTAAAGGTGCACAAGCTGATAGGGTTTATTAAGATGACGGTAAATAAAACAGTATAAACACTCGCTGAGAAGACAAACAACATGGTTGGAGTGAAGGCATATCCCAGGAGAAGGTGGTGCTGTCGGGTCATGAAACAACCTTCAGGCCCTCATTGCTTCTGCTGAAACTACAATGATAGTGTGAAACATGTGTCTTCATGTCGTTGTGTGTGAAAATAATTTGTTATATTCAAGGGAGACACTTTCATCAAAAATATGAAGATTGTTTGAAAGCTTTTCACTGATCTGGAATATGAAGATCAAAATGTCAACTAAACATCTTCTCTAATTGGGTTTGGTGATAAGGCTTTGTGATGGAGGGGATGTCAGCTGGTTGCATAAGTCCGTCTCTCGCAGGCTGCGGTGTCTCTTGATGTTCTGAAGACCAAACGGGTTGCTCTTAGGAACTGGTGCCAAAGTAAACACATTTCCACTTTGCTTTTGACCCCTCATTTTCCAAGATTGCAGAGTAAAAGGTAAACAGATGACCAACATTAATGATGTCCATTTATCATTTTAGGGGCAGCTTTTGGTTTCTTCCACAGTGGGGCCTTTAAGGGGAAGGTGGAAGGCCAGAGCCCATTACTTTGAAGGTTCTCATTATTAACAACAGTTTGAGCCCTGCAGTGAGAGCAACATTTCTGTGTATCATGGGTGTTTTAAAATGACGTGCCTCAACACTTTGACTGCTTCTGAATACATATTTTAAACACTAAAATTAAGAAAGCAAATGTACAAGTATGGAGAGGACAATCTGAACATAAGGCTTCTGGGAGATGATGTAATATGATTTTAGTCATGTTGGACCACCTGGACATCCGACCCAAACAGGATACCACAATATTTAACATCCAGACCTTTTCTTCCTGTCATTAATTAGACGTGACAAACCATGAATCCTTTCCTCTTGCGCCAACGGTATAATTGTGACGAAAACTATATTTGAAATGGTAAATAGGAAGTGCCCCGGCCATGAGTAAAAAGCTGCTTATCGTTGCCTAAGGCGATTCGCATTATATCACAACAAGGTCTTTCATTTTAAAATGAATGTCAAATCCTGTTTACACTTCCGCTCTACATTGACATATTTTTGTCACAGACACCTTTTTGTTCCAAGGTTGTCAGGTGTCATCCTGTTTTCATACCCATGCCTGTGCATGTATAAGCATTGTTACATTCCATAGGAAGCCAGTTAACATCTAAACAGACAATCAGAAGGTATTTTAGTCTGGAGATATCATGAATCAGTCTTTGGAGGAATCTCCAGATACTATTTAACTTTATGCAGCTGTTTCTTTGACATCACAATGTCAGTTGGTAACCACCTGCTATTTGAGGATTTCATTCTTCATGTCACGAGAAAATGTGGCACAGTTGACTTTGTTTCATCTGAGGAGCAATTATAGCAAATCATATGGTTAGTTCATTGCGAAACAAAAGCTTCCAGTGAGAGAAAAGCTATTGGTAAAGAGTTTATACATTAGCTTTGACACCACTAATTGGCTTTGTTTCCACAAGATTTGTATAAGAAGACTGATACCATTTTCAATGCATTAAACATTAAGCTAGGGTGAGGAGGTGGTTAGCTTAGCCTAGCTTAGCATAACTGGAAGCAAACCACAACAGCTTGCCTGATTTAGTCAATAGTTTTAAAACACTACCATCACTACAACATCTCATGAAGCATTGCATTTCATTTGTTCAAAAATGACTGTTTGTGGTGTGGCAAATTATGTTCTGCAGTTATTTTAGACACAGAAGTTCTGCACTAATGGAAAAACTGTTCATCAATCACTTTCTGAAGCACATGCAACTTCGTTTGAAACACGCAATGTCAGTTTTAGTGAGTGAGAGAAAGTTGAGCTTCAAATGTCTTGAAATTACATTCAGTAAGGAATGTGGATTTTCTCTGTCTCTCCATGAGGCTGTGCACCCCCGACTTACTGTGCAGAGGACCTGGAGCTGCAGCAGCGCTCTGAAAGGAAGCTGAATGTTTGTCTAAGATAAAATGTCATCACCTATACAAGCTGCAGGGACAAGGGCCTGCGGTTGGTAATATAGAAGAAGAAAAACAGCACTGAGAGCGAGTTATCACGGGCTGTGTCATTGCTCAACTTTATAAATGAAGAACAGGAACTGCGTGGAAGTGTTGCTGCAGTCAGAGAGCAGGTTATAACTCAGGCCTGTGGTGATACTCTAAATTCCATTAAGAGGTCCCACATGAGAAGCACATTCACAAGTTCATGGGTTAACGCTGTTGGTGGTTGCTCAGCCTGGGCCATTAAACGGATAACATTTCTATCATATTAGAACATTCTCTCCAAATTAAAACCCCAAAATGATGTTTAATTTGAAGAGAACTTTAACGCGAGCTCTAGCAGGTGTAATGCAGAAGCCATACTCTCTAACAAGCTTCCTTGCAAACTTATTTTTTCAGCCCTCTGACATGTTATTAAAAGAGATAAAGGAGGCAAAGGCTAATGGAATATACCCTTTAATAGTACGTGTTGCACTGCGATCTGAGATTGACAGTGAGATTAGATTTATTAGAGGGGGACACTTGAGTAAACATGAACTCAATCAGGCAGCTACGTTTACTGGACTGCAGTTGTACTTGAGTGCTGCTGTTTATTTTTTCAAGTTACAGAATGTTTTTTTAAACCTCAAATTAGTTTATCCTCCCTCAGGGGCTGTGTGTAAGAGTTTTAAAAGGTTCCCTCAGAAAACATACACATCATGAAGTAAAGCTGAATAAACTGACAGTTGTAACACTTGTGCAGTTACCATAAGCTTTTTTTTAAACTCAAACTAACATTTTTATAGCTGCACATGACTGCGACTTCGACTGTGGCAAAATGGCCGATTGACTGTCGGAAAAGCATCCCTCAGAGAAAAAGTACAGAAGTAAGCCGTGGCCTGAGCAAGTGTTAGGTGAAGTTCATCTGTGTGCAAGTGTTTACACAATCTGCAGCCAAACAAAATCGTATCACTATGATTTATTTATGTTTAGAGGAATACATGGACTCGAATGGCTATAGCTTGTAGAACAGGGAACAAACAAATTGGAGCAGAGCAGGGGGAGGGTTGGCGCAGGTCAAAGAGAGGGAAAGTTAATAACTTGAACAAATAAATATTACAGCACACTGATGGGAATTTGGCGGCAGTGCCATTTATTATCATCAGTTAGTTCAGTTTGCTCAAAAATAAATGTCCGAGCATCTCACTGCTTCGTTGCTACTGTGCACTTGCTGGTGCTGGTTCCATTAATCAAGACAATGTGTATGTTTGCTGTTTAACCTGCGATTGAGTGTCTGGTCTTCAAGTGTTGCTGCCAGGGAGATGCTGGAGACAACCAGTCCCAGATGGCTCTGTGCCTTGAGGGAAAAGATAAATGAGGACCACCAGGGTGGATAAAACAGTCGGACAGTTATACCGGCTTCGCTTGATGGACATGCATTATATTAACTTAAAGCAAATGCAAATAGAGAAAGGTTTGGCTGCAGTGCAACTCAAATTATTTTTTTCCCTTGCTCAACTGAATGGGCCTCAGTTTTCTGTGAAACAGTCTGTATGACTTTCCATTTGTATAGGAAACATTTCCAGTGACATTGGGTGACGTTTCCTTTTCCATTACTGTAAAAAATAAAATAAGCAAATACACAATTTCCAGCATGACGAGTCTGGGGTTGTGAGAAAGGAGGAGCAGTTAAAAGTAATCTAATTAAGTAACCGTTTGTCAGCTGCACTGCACAGCAAAAAACCCTTATCAAGACACACATATGGCACAAATGTTTGGAAATGATTGAAGATAATTGCATGCATAAAATATTCAATCTTCATTATTTAGTGATTACAATTCAGTAATCTTTGACTTCTTTATCCAAATAAAAGCTGATCAGATCACTGAGCTAATTGCTAATCGAGTCCTTTACAGCTCTTACATAACACTACGAGACCTTTTGATCCCCTCATTACATTTGCAGAGACTTCGGTAATGCAGTGCCTTAAGACTCTTTTCTCACCGACTGTGAGGAACTTCCAATATGCATCTCTGACGAAGAACAGAACATCCATCCTGTCTTTAAGACTGTGACATCGAAGAAATATCGAGCGTAATTACAGGCATGATTGCTTTCAGACTATACCAATCTGTTACTAAAGGCGAATGCTTTTTATCTCCTCAGTGATCGGCTTTGAATTATTGAAAGCTGTTGTTTGACAATTCCAGCGGTAAGATCAACAAAGGCTGGACGCAGTTCTCGTCTGGGCGTTTGGGAGCAGATCTGGCATTGAAAGGGTTGGGGGTTAAAGAGTGTCATGATAAGCATTGAACCACAGTGGAAAGAGCGAGTGTTGAATGAACACAGACCGCTGACTGACTCCTAACACCCCGAGCTGTGAACGAGTAAAAATGTGCACCGCTAATCAGGAGAAAATAAACAGAGCAGCACTCCCCAGGCATCGTGGTAGGAATGACTGCAGGATGGTGAGGCCTTAATATCATGAGACAAAGTCAACACACATTCGTTTCTCTGTGAAAGCAGAAGCACCATTGGACCAATGATTGTGATTTTGACTTGTTTGAGGGTGTGTCACTGGTTGCAAGCAGAGGTTAACTCATTCAAAAGCCAACAAGGCCTGAGGGAGCCTGCTTCACAAATTGTGAGCCTCGGAGGAGCCAGTGCTCTCTGTCTGGGGGACTCCATCCTAATCTCCAAGATCGGGGGAATTTTCCCATCAAGATGAGAAGCAGATGTCTCTCTTTTTCTGTCTTGCTCTTCTGCTGTCGCACCGACTACGTTTCTTTCTCCCTCCCTTGTTCAGTCAAACCTGGCCCTCCATTCCCTATGAACATGGGGAGGAACATGAGCACCATGGGAAGGGTGGCTGTCCCCAGAGCCCAATAACATGACCAGTGAGCCCTTTAGTGGGAGGCACTGTATTAGGTACAGAGCTGTGAGCACATGGAGCCGGTCCAAGAACTTCAAACTTTCTCATGGAAAACACAAATAAGGCGATTTGATAAAAACGTCATGTTCTGCCGATTCCCACTTAAGAAGTGCTGGCTTTAGGTGGACTGGAGATCATTTGACTTTACTATTTTGTTCCCAGTGTTGATGTAGGGTGTGACCCCTGCCTTCTGGCGGGGAGAGGAATCATGGGGATCAGACTGGAGTGAACAGTCCACGCCTCCTCTTCTCATCGTGCCCCTGGAGTTGGTACTTCCCCTATACTCTAACGCTCCGCCTCATGCACCTGCAGGTCCCTGGGCCCTGGCCTCCCTAGAGTCCAACCCCTTGGCTCCTGTGGCCAGCTCTGACGTTCATACTCTGTCTTACAGCGTAAACAGACAGAGACAAACTGTGGGACAGTTACTGGGTGTTTGGTTGTGGTCTGTAAACAGATCAGCCAGAGGAGGAACAGGAGCTCCCAGTGGAGATGAGACTAACCCACTATCCTGAGACGTCAGAGCACCGGGATGAGATATAAGGCTTATGTGGATGCCTGTTAAATGTCCAAGTTGCCGTGCCATCATCAGAGATAAGGTGTATGGGTTTGAGATTGTTTAGGCAGCTTGGATTCCAGGAATGTCTTACAGCGCATCCCTCAGTCAAAGCACCAAGGTTAAAGACCCAGATTTGAACCTCCTGAAGTTACTCCCTCACTGAGAAGAGCAAGCAAAAGAGAACAACCCTTTAGGGATAATGAATATCTTGTTCAGGACAATCCCTGACAAAAGACAAAATGGTTTGTTGTGATATTTCTTAAAGGGGAACTGCACTGTTGGCGATCCAATTGCATTGTGGGTATTGCATCAATGTTCATACTTTAAAAATATATACACCGTGAATCCAACAATAATTTAATGAGTGCAATGCAACATAGGTACACTGCTATTTTCACTTAAAAACAACCATAGATGAACCAGAGCTTTTGGGGACCTTTTGGAACAACACAACATCAGGTAATATCTGCATTCCTTAGCAACAGCCTTGGTTACAGCTTAATAATACACTACTATCCACCAGGGCATGCAATGATTTTGCCTCCTTCTTCACTGACAAAATTCAGAAAATCAGACAACCAGTCAGTGCCTCTGCATCAGGTACAGCAAATGTGTTGTCCCTATGTCCACCTAATATCAATTCAAACACCATGACACAATTCCATCAGATTAATGATAAAAACCTGGAGGACATTATTCAACTTCTGAAATCCTCCTCCTGCTGCCTTGATATTATTCCAACAGGATTTTTCAAAGATGTTTTTTGTTGCATGGCCTCAGATCTGCTTCATATAGTAAACAAATCTCTTCACTCAGGTGTTTTTCCACAGGCCCTGAAAACTGCAGTCTTAAAACCGCTCTTAAAAAAGAATAATCTAGATTCTTCAGTAATGAACAATTACAGGCCCATATCAAACCTGCCATTTCTAGGTAAAATCATTGAAAAAGTTGTTTTTCAACAGTTGAGTAATTTCTTGCATTTAAATAACTGTTTCGATGTGTTCCAGTCAGGCTTTCGTCCAAACCACAGCACTGAGACTGCTCTTGTAAAGGTCTTCAATGACATCCACTTAAACACAGACAGTGGCAGAACTTCAGTGTTAGTATTATTAGATCTCGGTGCTGCGTTTGACACTGTTGACGACAACATATTACTCGACCGACTAGAAAACTGGGTGGGACTTTCGGGACAGTTCTAAATTGGTTTGAATCCTACTTAAAGGACCGAAAAAACTTTGTTTCTATAGGTAACTACACATCTGAGTTGACAAATATGACATGTGGGGTACCTCAAGGCTCCATCTTGGGGCCTCTTCTCTTTAACATATACATGCTACCACTGGCTCAGATAATGAAAAACAACAAAATAAGTTAGCTATGCAGATGACACACAAATGTACGTAACAATTTCACCAGGAGACTATGCTCCAATTCAAACACTGAGTAAGTGCATTGAACAAATCAATGACTGGATGTGTCAGAACTTTCTCCAATTAAACAAAGATAAAACTGAGGTAATGGTTTTTGGAGCCAAGGCAGAACGTATAAAAGTTAGCGCTGAGCTTCAGTCTGCAATGTTCAAAACAACAGATAAAGCCATAAATCTAGGAGTAGTCATGGACTCTGACCTGAGTTTCAACAGTCACATTAAAACAGTTACTAAATCAGCCTACTATCACCTAAAGAACATATCTAGGATTAAAAGACTAATGTCACAGCAGGATTTGGAAGAACTTGTCCATGCTTTTATCTTCAGTAGACTCGACTATTGTAATGGTGTCTTTGCAGGTCTCACTAAAAAATCTATTAGAAAGCTGCAGCTGATTCAGAACGCTGCTGCTCGTGTCCTCACTAACACTAAGAAAGTAGATCACATCACTCCTGTTCTGAAGTCTTTACACTGGCTTCCTGTGTGTCAAAGAATAGATTTCAAAATACTGCTGCTGGTTTATAAAGCTTTGAATGGTTTAGGCCCAAAATACATTTCTGACCTACTGCTAAATTATGAACCATCCAGATCTCTCAGGTCTTCAGGGACTGGTCAGCTTTCTGTCCCCAGAGTCAGAACTAAACATGGTAAAGCAGCGTTCAGTTATTATGCTCCAAATATCTGGAACAAGCTCCCAGAAACCTGCAGGTCTGCTGCAACTCTTACTACTTTTAAATCCAGACTAAAGACTTTTCTTTTTGTCGCTGCTTTTAATTGAACTATTCACATCTTAAACTGCACTGTAACTTTTACTCATGTATTTTTTTCTTTTAATGTTTCTTTTATTATCTTTTCTTTTTAATGACTGATTTTAAATGCCATTTTCTTAATGTCTTTTGTTTTTTGTAAAGCACTTTGAATTGCCTTGTGTTGAAAGGTGCTATATAAATAAACTTGCCTTGCCTTGCCTTACTATCTATTCACTAACGCTTTGTTATTAAAATCCTTTTTTTTAATAGTTTTTTTATGTTTATTAAAAATCAAACCAATCAATTCTAGAAAAGTGTGTTGACTATATAAACTTTACATTGCTGTGCTATAATGAGCAAAGCTCATCTGAGGCTGATGCCCGAGTCATGGCTGAAGGTTACTGAGGAAGATTACTGAGGCTGCCAAAGTTAATAAGGCTGTGTTTACATTCTGCGGCTCCACATTTAAGCAGCCCTGAATGACCCGGGATTAAAAGGGGGCCAGTAGTGGCTTGATTGCAGACACACACACACACACACACACACACACACACACACACACACACACACACACACACACACACACACACACACACACACACACACACACACACACACACACACACACACACACACACACACACACACACACACACACACCACACACACACACACACACACACACACACACACACACACACACAGGCTTTGAAGGCTGTATTCACAAATTAGTGAGTGCTTTCATATCAGCAGGATTGCTTGAATGGTATGCTATTAATATCCTTCATTAAATCATTAGATGAATATTGAATAAAACCCCAAAACGTATGTACTCCCAGATAATCTACTTTTAAACTACTTGGGGTTGAAATTGATTTATAGTAAAAGCCATATTACATTGTGCATATTTCATAAAGTTGACAATAATGCACAAATATACTTAGCTAAGCTTTTAAAACAACTGAAAATCAAAAACTGTGATACACATGGTCCTGATTATGAATGCGATTCCTCAGGCTTCCAGATGTTTGCAGAAAATATTTTTACTTATAAATTCAAAATAAAACACACTCAAATGCACACATGTGGTATTACTTATGTAATCTAGATGGTTATACTCAGATAAGGACAACATATTCCCTCAATTACACTCTGACAATTGTTTGCCTGAAAGCGCAGGGGTTTTATATTATAGGTGATATTTGGGGTAGTTTGGATTTGTATAGCATGTTAGCTACCATTACAAATGGGCAGATAGAGTGGGTGGGTTTGACCCTTACTCTCAAGTTGATTCTACTTTATAACTTCTAAAGCTTTAAAATTAGGAAATGTACATGACTGTTGATATTAACTAAATTATTTGATAATTTTCAAACTTGAAACTCTGACAATCATCAGACCTCTATGTGCCTGTGATCAGAGGAGAATCACAGTCTTTTTTGTTAACACCTGATCCTGTATACTCCCAACATACAAAAGCAAGCACTTAGCACCGCGCTCATCTATCATTTTGACATATTTTGGAACCGAACAATTGCCACTCTGCTCTAATGTTCCACTGTCTAGCCTCAGAGGTCTCTCCGTCCGCACTCCACTACACCTGGCTGTAAAGAAACCCCAGCCCACAGGCACCTGCGCAGCCAGCACACTGCAGATGGAGAGATTAATCACACAGCGGATGAATGCTGGTGATTTATGGGAAACTGTGACAGTGTGGTCATAACATTTAGACTGTGTATGCGGGATGGCCTGGAGACTAAACGGTACGGCAGGAGACTAAATGGGCCATTATTTTGAATGCATCGCTACCGCTCAAACCAAAGGGGGTGTCCCTGACTCCTAACCAGGGAAACAGAGGGAAAGGAGCTGTCCCACATCTACCGCCTTTGATGCCTCAGTTACAAGTGATTCCCCCCTCCTCTAGTCCTCTCCCCCTGTGGTTTTCCTCCTCTTCGTATTATTATTGCTATTACGGCTTCTTCCTGAGAGGACGTATTCCCACACTGTGACCAGAATGACTCTGGGTCCTCTCTGTCGTGACTTTGTCCACTTTCACCGCAGACGTACCCAGCAGCTTTAGACTCTGCCGGAGGCGAGCTTAGTAAGGGGATCGCCATCCCAAGGGACCAAACTCCACACAACAGATAAGCTCTGACAAATGGGTTCTGGCAAGTCGTTTTTACACGCTCACGTGATATCAGCAATTACACTGCTGCTCCCCCCCCCCCCACCCCCTGTGTCCCCTGGGAGGGCTCTTATCAATGTGAAGAAGTCACTAAAGGAAATGCCAACTTAACTTGAGGAGCCTGCACACTGCTGTGCATCTTCTGTCTGCAGTGACAAGGGATTTGCAGCAGCAAGGGGGGGGTCCCGAGCTATTAGGCAGTGTGCCTTGTGGACAACGAGTACCAAACTTTGTGTTGAGCACTCTGTAGGGTCCAGGATCAGATTACAGGTCTCAGAAACGGGGCACAGTGTCTGGAAGCAGCAGGATCAGGCTGAGCACGCAAGCATGGGAAATGTGCTCATGAATAGAGAGACCTTTTTACTCTGGGCAGGAAACACGAATCGGCAGATGTTGAACAGCTGGTAGACATCAGAAACTACAGCATGGGAAATAAGTACTCATGATATACAGTTCACACTGCTGAGATGTACATTTAATAACCTCTGAGATAGAGAGCTTCTGCAGGAATAGTCAAACTGGAATGAACAAATTGGATTTCTGCATGGAGAGGCTCAGTGGAATTGAGCATCACTTTTCCTATTTCTGTGCTTTTTATTAAGTGAATGTTCTCAACCTGAAGAAGGCCCAATTGACAGTTAATGCATATTGTTCTCCTGTTGTGGAAATGAGATTGAAGCAGAGGAAAAGATGAGAGTACATGACCATTTTAGAGATACAAGCAGATAGGAATTAAAGTATTTCACTCATTGTCTTGTCAAAAGCAGATGTGTCTGAGATGATGTGATGCATGTAAGCCAAGAGCTAGCCTCTTGAGATATTGGACATATTTTAGAAGAAAAAACCTCAAATTAACAAGTGCTCATTCCCATGAACTGGTAGGGGGAAGATACTATGTATGTTGGTTATTATCTTGGACAGTTTTGGAATACAATTCAAAGAAACAATCAATCAAAATGTGTTAAGGTGTTTCCTTTTGACAATACATTTATCTTCAACTGCAAACAGAAATGTGGAAACACAGGAACATCTGTAGCAGTGCACTTGATTGAGATTTGGAGAGAAGAAAAAGGCACTTTTGAAAGATCAGTGGTCTGTCCAGCAGATGTTATTATGTTGTATTTTTATTGAGAACAGAATCTCTGCAAATTACACATTTATAATGCTGTCATCAAGAATATCAAGAACAAGAATCACAAGCATCTGTCTCAAGCACATTACATTACATTACATTACATTGCATTTAGCTGACGCTTTTATCCAAAGCGACTTACAATAAGTACATTCGACCAGGAAGACACAACCTTGAAGAAAACAGAATCATAAAGTACATCAGGTTTCATAGAGCCAACACATTTCAAGTGCTACTCAACTGGCTTTAGATAAGCCAGTCCTTTATTAGTATATAAGTGCTCTGTTAGCAGTTCTTTGTTAGTCATTCATCGCTCGAAGTGGAGTCGAAAGAGATGAGTACATACACTGTGCAACCTCAATAGTACTGTCAGGGACCAAGCAGTAAGACAACAGGACACAGGAGTGGTTTAAATAAACTAGGGTTTTTATTTACCCAAAAATCCACAAAACATCATATAATAGCAAGGCCTATAAAAGAGGTCAACATAAAATACCTCAAAGAAACATAACAGGTGTTAACTCAACAAAACGGACCTCCTACAATGAAAAACCAAGGAACCTACATACAGTAGTGGCTTGGCCAAACCAAGTTGAACCCCAGGGATAATTAATAGTCACATCATACAAAGGACACTGACAAAACCCAAATCCCCCCTTTGACATGGAAGCAGGTGGTTTGTCCCAATCTGTCCCAATTGGCTCCTTGCAGTATTTATGAGTCCTCAGCGCTCGGCCACACCCTTTTCTGAACCAGGAAGTAACCTCCCCCAATGGACATGGTAACATTTAGAGCAAATGTGTGGTGTTAATTGGCATGTTTTATTGTAGCTGCACTGGAGCAAAACTACTGAAGATGAGGCTGCAGTGTAGTTGGTTTACCCTGTGTGGCTGTGGCCATCACAAGTACAAAGAGTTATATCTTCAAAGCTTTTAAAAGCCAGCAGATGTTAAGTCAGTATCAGATCGGCATTTTTCTCAACCCATTTTGAAACGTTCTCACTAAAAGGAAAAAACTAATTTTATCACTATCGGCCTTATAAATAGAATTAAGAATCAACCGTCAGGAACAGCAGACTTTTTTAAGGTTCAGCAGTTCAAATACTATATTGCTGTTCAACAACAAAGACGAAAACATTAAGAAAATGCAACCAAGGAAAATATATGGGCAAACTACGTAAATCATGTGTTTCTACTTGACTTGAAAAGCCACCAGCCCAGTCAGGGTAGAGAAGAATTGTCAGTAATGCAGTGTTAGGTGACATCAACTAACAGCCATTAAAGAAAGTAAGAAGTTGAGTTGTGATATACAGCGTAGTCTCTGTAATGTTAAGCAGCAGGACATAAACAAGGTCAGGGGACTGAATCACGTCCTTCGGGATGTAAACACATGTTTACAGTCCAAATTTGTTACATGTAAATCATCAAATTAAATGGAAAAAATCCTGTTGTTTCAGATAATTGCAACCTTACTTTATTTACATTATTTCCATCTCCAAAGACTGTTTTATAAACGTCAGTACATCTGTATATAAGCCTGCAGATATATTACCGCGTGCCAGTAATATCGATCATTTTGAAGTGATCAGTATGTTCCATATGCTGCATGCTTTATAGACAGATCTCACTGACTGACTATACAGAACGTCACTTTGGACTCAGACTCTGGCAATCGCAATAACATCTGAAATTGCTTCTAATCCTATTTCCCATAAAATTGTTGGTGGTGTCTGCTGTGCAGTTGGAGCACCCTCAATCATAAAGACGGTAAATGCTGTTTTTGGGGAGTAGCCAATGTGATAAGTCCTGGCATTCGTAAGAAAGACTACATTCACAACGAGCACTGATGCGGCAGGCTCGGGAGTGAAATGCAGCATTTCCTCTGGGATGACTGAGCATGAGACGTTTGCAAAGTCAGATAAAGGTGGTGACACTGACTTTTAATTTAAGGTCATTTGGGTCATTGTGAATAAAGAGGAATTGAAAAGGAAAATAGGAATAGAGCTAACTTTTTAATGTTTCTGAGGAAGAAGTCTACCAGAGGATTTCACCTTATTCAATCTTTAATACAATGTTTCATGTGTCCTTGGTGCTCTGTTTAATGTCGGTTAAGGAAGCTCTCATCACACTTCATACTAGGAAAAGTGAAAGCTTTATATTTAAATCCCTCAAGGGAGGTATAAGAAGACAGCCTCTTTAGCCGGACTCTGTCTTCTGTGTCTCAGAGTGTGTCTGCTGTTCTGCATCAAGTTGTTTTAAAGGAATGCTAACCTTCATACACATGACATATTATTAATAATGGCTGTTGTACTGTCAAAAACAAGATCATTTATCTGTGGTTCATCTGATACTGTCATACTCGTGAAGTGATTAAACGTAGGGGATAAAAATAGAAACAAAAAAACAGAATGAGAAACAATGTTTTTAGAAGTAACACTGGATGTTTGGACATCCTGAAAGGCAGATCTGTTGTCAGTAGACACTAAATGGCATTAAAATGCCTCTTGTGTCCCTCTAGAGTCAGTTATCTGATTTCCTGTACTCAAAACTTTAAAAACAGTTACAAATGACCAAACGTTATCTACAAAATAAACCAAAGCCCAAACACATGAGCATTTGTTGGTATTACATTATTTTAACTTAAATAAGTTAACATTGAATAAATTGATATAGGATTAGAGCAAATTCATGCGGTTAGGAGAGGCTTCAGGCGCACTGCCATGTGCAGCTCCCAGTTGAGAACATCCTTTAGAAAATGTTCTTTCCAATATAAGTGTGAAACACACCAAACAATAACAAGTCCCTTTTCTTCATCTTGAACATTTTGGTGCAAACTCTGCAGCCATTTATTGCACTGTATATTTCAGTGTCTTTGGAAATGGTCTTGGATTTGCAATTAGCAGATCAACCAGAGGGTGGCACTCTGGTAACAGCTGTAAACTGAAGGTAAACAACATAACATCATGTAATAGAAAGGAAGGATACATTCAACAATATCATTATACTCACACTGTTGGATCAGGATGTGTTCATGGAGCTCAGTTCCAGAGAACGGAAAGAAAACACAACTATTAAGAAATAATCATGTTTTTACAAAATTGTAGTTCTTTAATTAGATTTTTAAAAGTCATATAGCATACTTACCCTGGATTCATCTTTAGTCAAATACAATGAATTCAGTAAGCTGTTCTGAAAATACAATTTGATCTATCTCACAATGCATTTATGAATTTATAAAAAACTATAAATAAATAATTAATTGAGGCATTGCTGCTTAGATAATGCTTATAATGTGTTATAATATTAAGTAAAGACAAGCAGAACAGACAAGAAAAAGATATATGAGAATCTATGACATACACCGATAATGAAAAACATCATCATCATCGCTCTTGTTGAGTGTGAAGGGCGGGAACATCTCACAAGCTATTAATCATTCAAGCTAATGAGATGACTCTTGGTAATGGCTGCATTTACTTTGAGTCCACATACATTTTTGATATTCAATTGAAGTGTTCATGTTTCAACAGTAAAGTAAGAAGATGACAGATTGTAGATGTGTTTTAAATCCTGTGTTTGTATTGTATGTGAAATAGTATAGCCTTTACACTGCAAAGTAAATGTGTATGTTGTATTATTGATGTAGATTATGTAGAAAAGGTTTAAAGTTCATATTTTCTCCCAAAATGACAGCATTTGCTTAATCAAATGTAATTCGACCTTTGGCATGTTATCTGCTCTATGGAGGCATAATATATCTGAGGCATAATATAGCTAAAGAGAAGTTATACTACAAAAATGTATACTAATAAAACGGCCTAAAAGTATAGTAAGGTCACTATAATGTTGTATTGAGTACCACGGTCTTATTATATATCCCTTTAGAAATATTAAGTTGTATAGTGATACAACAGCAGATAAAATGCCAAAAGTAATATCATATTGATCCATTCATATTAACCCAAGTTATTGTATGAGTGCACTTGCAATATTGCAATGTTGATTTAAGATTGCACAGTCAGAGTAGATAATCCCATCACCATTAGGGGTCATTGCTCAGTTTTTGTGCACAGCAGGAGCTTGGGACCATTTCCTGTTATAAAACTCCTTAGGAACTCGGCTCTCAGTGAACATTGATTCTCTGTAAACTCCTCTGTGCTGAGACATGTGAGAGGGAGTCTGACCCTGCAGCTTAGCCACCATTGATGAACTAATTAGTTAAATCAATCTGAATCTGAGGGCGAAAGCAGCATTATGGGTGACGCTCAAGGGTGCACAGAGTCAGCGGGGATAAGGGTCGATATTTCTATAAGGAGCTGATCGTAAATGTCTGTGCAAAAGTGCAATTTTTGAGCAAGTCGTAAACAACTTGCTCATCAAGAGTTTCGACATTGTCGGCTAGGAAATGGTTAGCATAGTTAATCAGAGAGTGGAAGAAGAGTGAACATTGCATTTAATAATGCATACATATGATTAGAGCAAATTAATGCAGTTAAGAGAAACATCAGACAAACTGGCAGATGTATCCTTTGATGGTCCTTCTGTAATGAGCAGCTCCCAGTCGACAATACTTTCATCCTTAAGAACAGATTCCGATTCAATGCAAAACACAGCATGTTGCCTATTGAGCAAATACCCTGCAACAGCCCTGCGATCAAAGTCATTTCTATCATGGTTGTATGGTACCAAAATGTATATGAGAAGATGATCGAGATTGACACCAGTTCTGACCCACTAGGCGGTGTTCATCCAAGGGTCTCCAACACCTTGCTCTGGGCACAAGCTACAGGACACTAATCTGCGAGAACAAGGGTGTTGTCCTCATAGCCTTCTTCAATAAAGAACACATGACAGCAGCAGGTACAGAGGGCTCTGTGGATAATTTACAAACCACTTAACAGAGCTTCCACTCAATACCCATCTCGACCTTGACTTCCCCGTGTCAGCATGCCATCAGAGTTCAACGATTCGGTCTGAGACTTTACCCTCCTGGCTGATACCCTCCGTATTAGATCTCACTTAATGAGTCATGGGGCATGAATCTGTCGTAGGAGCCGAAGATGGACACTCATCTCTTGATCATCAACTCCCCTGCACTAACGCTGAGGCAGAGCTGCAGGTGGAGGATACTATAGTGTAATAATCCCCAAAATCCCCACAAAAACTCACCGCAAAATCTGCCGTGTATTTGATTGAACATTTAGTCCCGATTGATCATCTGTCAGTTATACTGCTATAACTGAGGAACTGCTTCTGGCACTGATGTCCTTCTGATCGTAGTGTAGGATGTGAACAGGTGAACACATGTGACACGTGCCTCCTCCCCGTCCAGTGCTGCAACATTTTAAGGTGAGAACCCCATGAGTGTTTAATAATAGAACACAAACATTTATAACTGCACTCTTACACATTAAGCACAACCAGGCAACACCAGACAGCACAAAACGTATCAATTATTAATGTACCGTTAATGAAAACATCCAACAACCCTTTATAAAGAGCAGATAGAGGCGCCTGGTTGTTGCCGTGTTCCTGTCAACACAACAATGGTGCAATACAATGCAATTTGTTGGACAGCATCTGTTGCAATAAACATCCTGAAACAATCTCAATTCCGAGCGTGTAAGTGTGAGACAGCCCTTTAGCTAATATCGATGTGAACATAACTAGCAATCCTGCCTGGTCAATCACACTAAATACCCCGTCCCTGCTGCCTTCTTCCTCGGCCCCCTCACACTGGCGGCCTAATCCATCATCCTGACTGCAGTGAGGAGGGATGGAGCATGCTGAAAAGCAGCAACGAGGGATTTTACTTTGTTATCTCCAGAGACCATAAATCTCCACCAGTCCTCTCCTCCCAGATTCTGCAGGTGAGATCAGGTTCAACTTCACCCCGAGAAACACAGCCTTTGTCCACTTCAATACAATGGGAAAAGAAACACCCTGCCTCATGGTAAAATGATGACATACAGGCCATGAAGGATGTGTCGGTTAGGGTTATGTGCATTTGGCTGTTATGATAGTATTTTGCTTTCATTTAACGATAGTTCTCATCGGTTTGTGTGACAACTTAATTAATTGATTATTGTTTTGAGCAGTCCTTCAGTTGCCTCGAGAATAAATGATCTCAGTCTGCCTTAACGGAGACTAAACCTTCCAACCAATCCTAAACAGACACATTTAGACATCTAAAACTGAAGGTGCCTCTCCGCTGATAAGCTTTACTTGCTGTAATTGAACATTGATGTTTGAGCTTTCACTGTGCAGAAGTTTATTTTGTACAACTTCTGACGCTAGAAAGCTGTTTTCAAATTCTTACGCCAAAGTAGGACTCAGTTGTACTTTTCTTAAATCCGAGAATTAGAGGTATTATGAGTATGATTTTGTTACATATCAACTATTTCAGAAGAAAAGCAACTCACTAATGTGTGATGTGGATTTTTTCCCTGTAATTGACTGTTTCTGGGAAAAAACAGACATACATTATTAATCAAAGAAAAGCACTTTCACATGGGATCAATGAATTGTTTTTTGCTGTTCAGCTCTGTAAATCTCTTTCTTTATCTTGAAATGAGCAATCTGTGTAATACCTCCAAATGTGTCTAAATATACTCACATTCAAGGCAAGACCCATAGACATAATGTGTATAGAGTAACCGCATAAGTAATATATACCGCACAATGAATAATCCTCATGCTGTATTCTATAAACATGTTCCTCTTCTTAGAAATGTCCTTTGATGGGATGGAGAGCCTCACAGTGACATCCAGGCATTTGGAATTACATATTGATTTTTATTTAACTAGGCAATATAATATAAGGTCAAAGGTTAGGTGCCTTTCTTATGTGCAAGCCACATGTTTAAAGCATATTGTGATTTTCAATTTTGCTGATGGTCTTTAGTGAAATGCCTCCAACGTCCCCGGTCAGGCAACGTTTAAATCATGTGCACATGCTTTACAATGCATGGTCCATGTGGGGATGACCTTCCGAGAAGTGGATATATAGATAGTTGCATGTGACATTTTCATGAGCAAATACCCTCTCAGTTACATGTAGTCAGCATGTAGGCTAATTGCCTGCTGGGTCTGTTGTACAGTACATGTGACAGTGCTGGCGCTCCTATGAGCTACACTATGTATTGTGTAATGCATATTTAACCACCTTCAACTATAAGCATGTTAAACACGAATGAAACATGGCAGGGAAAGATTTGGCATGACGAAGAGGCGAGGGTCTGTGAATAGTCTATTTTAAAAAATGCAGCCTGGTCATTGTATATTTTATTTATATGCAGACTGGTATCCCTAAATGAGAGCAAGCAAGCTCGTTCTGCAATCGGTGCCTTGAGGCAAAACAACTTCTGTTGCTGAAGAGACAAAGAGGAAACTAAATAGGCCACTCTGCAAGACTTCATAAGCAGGTAACGGTTTTTCTTTGCATGGAAACAACAAAGAAAGGTCAGACGAGCTTTAAAGGACATTATGATATTTCATCTTGCAGCCACAATGAATGAAAGAGAGCAAGTAAAACCTACACTCTGTGATGCTGTACAAGAGAGTCGGCTGTATTATAGGAAGAGAAATGTCAGATTTATTTTCTGGCATTGGTCACACATTATTTGCTTGGAAATTTGAATATTCATTCTGCGAATATGCTCCAATAGGATTATTTATTCCTAATTGTTCATACATTCATTGCACTCGGTCTAATTAAAGCCATACATTACCACCACAGAGAACTGGTGATCAAAGTTATTAATTATTTACCAAACTTTCAAACGTGACCTTTGCAGCCATGTTGAGCTCGCCATATTCAAATGACTGTTCCTTCTCCTGCCGAACAGAACCCCTTTCTCTCTCCCCGCTGCACGAGCCAGGTTATCTTTAGTGCACATTGAATATTTATACAGCAGGTGGCTGGGGAGTTGGTCACTGATCTCTAAGGTGACTTGCTGAGCCTCTGTGGGGGGTGTTGGTGCGCTTGGGTTTGCTTGGGATGGAGTCACATGGGACATATTGTCTCCTCAGTGTGTCCTTTTATTCCACTTAGGCAAAGGATTAGGTTTTATGGTTGGATGCGCAGAGGATAAAAGTCAATGAGCTACAGAAGAGTAAGGCAGTTACGGTCAAACTATCATTTGATTTATATCCAAAAATTCCATCAAATCTCAGCATGAAAATCAGAACCAGGATCTAAAAATAGAAGGCACACTCTGCACATAATAAACACAGCTGTACAACAAGAGAAATATTGTGTGTCACATCACACGTGAAGCAAATAATGGGAAAATGTTTGAGGATCTAATGAACATGATAATAGGCTGTGGGTTCTTTGAAATATTCTCCTGAATTAGAGGAGGTTAGAGGAGAGGAATGCAAGGCAACGTTCAGCATGCACAGAGAATTTGTGTTTGGGGATGCAATGAATGAAAGTATGGAAGTCAGCTTATGTCCTGCCACTACTAAAAGGAGGGGAGGCCACCTTATTAAACAATTATAGACCCATCTCTAAATTGTCAGTTCTGGCTAAGGTTCTTGAACGCCTAGTGAGTGAACAAGTAAATGAGTGTTTATGTACAAATGACATCCTGTCTAAACATCAGTCAGGCTTCAGAAAGCAACACAGCACCATCACTGCCACAATGAAAGTGGTAAATGATATTACGAGTATTTTAGATAATAAGCAGAGTTGTGCAGCTCTGTTTGTTGACCTATCCAAAGCTTTTGATACCGTCGATCATCGCATTTTGAAGCAGAGGCTGGTCAGTATTGGCATATCCAGCCTTGCAGTGGGGTGGTTTGTGAACTACCTCTCTGAAAGGTCCCAATGTGTTCAGTTTGATGGGCTGTCTTCTGATTACTAACATTTCTAATGGTGTACCACAAGGTTCAGTTTTAGGTCCGCTATTATTCTCTATCTATATTAATAGTTTAGGTTAAAATGTCGAAGGAGCAACCTTACATTTGTATGCGGACGATACCGTTATGTACTGTGCAGGTCCCTCGATTAAAGAGGCTGTTGTTAAATTACAGGCTGTTTTTAACATTATTCAGGCTCAGCTCTCTGAGCTTAAGCTTCTTTTAAATGTGGATAAAACCAAGGTAATGCTCTTTTCTAAAGCTAAAGCTAAAAATACACCAGAGACTGCTTTGGATATTGTAACTACGCAAGGAATACAACTTGAAGTGGTTACCTGTTACAAATACTTGGGTATCTGGCTTGATGACTGTCTCACTTTTAAATTTCATGTAAATAACCTGCTTAAAAAGCTGAGGGTTAGGCTAGGTTTCTTTTACAGAAATAAGTCCTGTTTCTCGCTTGAGGCCAGGAAAAGGCTATTCACTGTGACCTTTTTACCTGTGCTGGACTATGGTGATTTGTTATATATGAATGCACCTGCCAATTACCTGAGCAAGTTAGATGCTGCGTATCACAGTACACTGAGATTTTTGACAAATTGTAAAGCACTTACGCATCACTGTACCCTGTATACTGTACCAAGGTGGTTTTGCCATCACTTACTGTACGGCGGCTCAGTCACTGGTACTTTTTCATTTACAAAGCCATGTTGGATAAACTACCATCTTATATCTGCTCCCTGATCTCTCTGCAAATTGAAAGTACTTATTGCCTGAGATCGCATGCTGTGGTTTTATTAAATGTGCCAAGTGCTAGGACTGTCTTAGGGAAGAAAGCTTTTAGATGTGCAGCTCCACTAACATGGAACAGTCTGCAAAAAGAATGGAAAATTACCAAGCTAGTACCACTACATATTTTTAAAGCTCGGTTGGATGCTACAAAATCAGATGCTGTTGGTACCTGTACATGTGGTTAAATGTGTAAATTGTAATCCCTGTACATTTTGCTGTATGATGTCCTTTTGTTGTTCTGTTGTTTATGTTTTATGTCTTCTTGTGGAACCTACTGCTGCAGGTCTCCCTTGAAAAAGAGATCATTGATCTCAATGGGATTTTACCTGGATAAATAAAGGTATTGAATTGAATTGAATGAATGCTAATCGTGTTGTCTGAGATTGAAGTCAGCCTCATTCCATCTTCGTGGCTGGGGGACAATAAGACATGATATTAAAAAGATAGGAGATTCTTCCTTTCATGATGGCTTTTAAGATATCAATCCAAAGATTGAATGATTTCTATTGAGATCACTTGGTCGTGATGACACGTATTACAGTGCGGTATGTGTGGATTTCAAATCTAAAAGGCTAGAACTTGCATTGTCATAGCTCATGCATAAACCGGATTCTTAATGTGGGTTATGGCTGCATAGACTTTCAATGAGCCCACTGCTGTCACAGAGCTATTTTTCCATTGAGATGATTTATTTTAAAGCATAAGCGGCTGATAGAAAATAATACAGAGTGGTACCTGGAACATGAGGGGAATTCACCAACAAATGATCTTCCAATGTGGCTATTTAAATTGTGTTTTGCATAAACTATACCAACTTGTAAAAAGCCACAACAAAAGTAGGTGATTGAAGACAACTTTTTTGGACTGTAGCTGCACACTGTTGTCGGAGGGTGTCCAATAATAAATGAGTAAATCTCTAAGAGCGTGGAGAAACTTTCTGGGCACTGGCTTTTTATTGTATAGCCACAAAGCTGTCCCTGCACTGAATGTGTGAGATAAGTGCTTTGGAGCACAAACAAACTGAAACAAAAGAACATGAGGTGGAGATTGGTTTAGTAACCACTTCTGGAGTCCAAGGGCATCATAAACCCCAGCATGTGTCTGCACAACAATGCCAACAGGGGCGCAAATTCTCCACACACCGGGAATCGATTTCATACAGAGAGAGGAGGACTTGGAAAGGACTTGGAAAGAGGCGTATCGGAGAAACTGGAATACTGCATCTTGTGTTAATGGATTTGGAGCCCAGTTTTCACATCTGCAAGCTGGGGGATCCAGTCAAGTGGAGCTTCCTCGAGCCAACCAGAAAATCTATGGCCAAGGAAAAGAGAGGAAAGAAGAAAAGGGATTGCTCTGGGTTTAAATTTAGTATGAAATTCATGTCATGATAAGCGTTTGAAAAAATATGAAAAACATTCTATACGGCATAACATAATGTGCACACACTTCCTAATCTGTAAGCCATTCTAGAAAAAGTGAATAACACTCGTGGCCTGTATTTGGGGTCAATACAACCAGTGAGTGAAACAATGTGCCATATTCGTTGTTCATATGTTATAGTGAAAAGCAAATCGCAACACTGAGGGCTTTGAAAAGAAGTAGCATGATAAAGGTGTCAAAATATATTATTGGTTTGATATTTTTGTGTGGGGTTAAATGAGAGGATTTGTTTAATATTTTTTGTGTTTATATTCTACAAACAGCTGTGAAAGCAAAGTTATTTTGGACCGGTTATCTACTGGTGATTTATTTTTAGATATAAAATGCAATTCAGAGAGAAATATTTTTTTAGACCAATAAAGCTCAATAAAGAAGCAATTCTCAAGCACCAATTGAAATGTTACAAGAATATCACAGTGGTGCCAAAGAACACTTTTAACATCACCCGAACATGAACATTATAAAAAATATCATGGTTACTGCCTTCATCAAAGGTTTTAAATCAAATACCAATTTGTATTCTCACTTAGGGAATTATAATACCATAATGGAGGAGGTAAAAAGTAGACTCTTAAATATTAAAGCTTTAGTATTTGACAGATACCGTACAGATTTGTATTCTGCTCCACACTGCTGCTGAATACAGCAATTTTTGTGTACCTTTCCTAATTGAATTCAAAGCATGTGATAGCTGTGACACGCCCCCTGGTGGTCGGTAGGTGCCAGGCTCATGGACAGTGATCCTTGCTGCTCTGCGTGTAGGAGCATCACTGAAGGAATGTGAATGTCCTGCTCGTGTTTCTAATTGTTGATGCAGCCCCGAGGGTCTCTCGCAGGGTGATCAGGGCTCACCCCCGGTCTCTTCTGATCTCTGTCCGCTCGGACCAACAATGCTAAGCACCGAGAGTGTTTTGGAGAGTGCTGCAGACCAGTCTTGCATCCGGCTGGAGCGCCTGGTGAACACGCACTTATCGGGAAAGACGACGACGACCGGTGGCAGCTGCGATGTCTTCACAGATGGCAGCACCAAAGTGACAGCCAACGGGGTGCACGACATAGAGGACCGGATTCTGAGGATCACCGGCTACTACGGCTACAACCCGGGGTACTCCAGTCATAGAAGTGAGTTCAAAGAAAATAAAGTATACTGATGGCATCACCATTGGATGCGACGATTTCACGCCTTTCCTTGACAGGTGCGTGAATTGAAGATAACAATTGTATGATGGAAATAAATGTGTATCAATGTTTATTTGTGTACCCCCATTCACACAAATCATCCTATCTTGCAAATCAGTATTTAATTGTGCAAAATCCACTATTGCAACTCAGCTAATTGGGTTTTAATCATTGCTATTATAGAGCAGCATGATGTCAATCACTGTGAGCTGGTGGCTGGGTGATGCTGGCCCATCCATCTCTGAGATGAGACAGAGAGAGACGGAGAGAGATCAATAGAGAGAGGGGGGAGAGACAAAACAAAACTAACATAGGCTGAGTGTCATGCCCAAATGAAGTTAACATTTTCAAATTCAATTTCAAAGTAAATTGTTTAACTCTAGCCTAACGTTGTCCACATCACATACTCATGTTCTGCAAACATCACTTACGCAGCAGCCTCATGTTCAATTCCAAATATTTAATTCAAACAATAAATATCCCGATGACAAACACAGCCGCTGCTGCTGTGGTGCATGTGAATAATGCCAGCTATCTCCTGACGTGTTTGTGATTTAACAGCACTTCAGTACTTTAAGCTTGCCTGTAATTTTCATCCGTCGATGTGGTTTTGATTGGTAGAGCAATGCTCTGAATTTTGCTGACTCGGAGACAATGTCTGGGATTGGAGAAGGGAGCTGATGGTGCACTTTGTTCAGTGAAATCTTGCCCTCCACTTCTGTTGAAGTACGGCCCGTGCCAGTGGGATTATAACAAGGGAAAAGAACACACATTGCAGTGTTCTTTGCACAGCTAATCAGTGCTTTTACAAATGGCTTTATGGTAATGAAGCAATGGGTGCAGAGCAGCAATTCAGAAAGTTTACACCATTAGAGAAGTCACAGGTTCTCATCTGGGCTTCCTAATTAAGTAAGTAAGTAAAACTTTATTTATATAGCACCCTTCTCAACACGAATGTACAAAGTGCTTTACATACAGTACACAATATACACAATACAAAATACAACTAATTGGCTTATTCATTGTACTGTGTCCTTATGCTATACAATTTGGATTAAATGGTGCTTTTCTTAAACAAACCCCCCAAAAAATAATAGATCGTCTCTCTGTGAGCCTCTTTCAAATGCTGGTATATCCCCCCAAGTGAACTGGACTTGTCGTGTAAGCATCCTAACTTCCCTTTCTGGCTGTTACGTAAGCTACGATACAAATACATGACTTAGAGATGTGTGTTTAGAAGAGAGGTGTTTTAACATTCCTGCTCAGACCTATTACCAAATCCACTGTGACACAGCGCATTACTCTGACAAACTTGTTTTGAATCTAGAAGAAGAACAAAGATAGGGCCTTATTCAATCAGTTCAGCTGAGGCTTCTTTGGATGAGCTGCGAGCACCTCAATGGTCTCTTAGATAGAGACTGAGGAAAAGGAAATGAGCCTGTCTCTTATTAACTGCCTCCTGTGTATCAGGGCTGTCAGTTGCAGTCATTAAAGCATGAATGCAATCAAACGCTTTCATTTGGGAATATATCTACTCATCCGGATTCATTGTTAACAAGGGGCACCAGAAACTTCAGAGAGAGATCAGATTGAACAACTTTGACATTTCAAGGGCCTTCCAAAATTGGTGATATCGTGTAACAAAGGAGCAAATGAAAGGCCATATTTCATGAGATCATTTTTTCACAAGAGAGCTGCAAATATGAATGGCTTAGTTGTTTGTTCGTAAATTAATCGCCAACTACTTTGATTACCCTGTTTTGGCAGTTTTTCTGAACAAAAAGGTACAAATCCTGATTCCACCTCCTTAAGTTGGCAAATTATATGCTTTGTTTACTCCTCTAGAGTAAACTGAATATCTCGGAAATGCCCATACAACTAATCGATTAGCCGCTAAAGAAACCCAAAGTTTAATAGACAATTCAAATAATTGTTCATTGGAGCAATAGTCCCCAAATGTGTTGCATCTATCAGTCGATTCATGTATAAGTTGTCTGAATAAAAACTTCAACTTTGACAATCGCTTAATAATTTAAATATTTTTTAAAGCACAAATACAATGCTTCGTGCTTCTAAAATGTCAAACCAGGCTGCCTTTCTTTATATCATAGCAAACTATCAAATAAATAGAAGATTAGTTAATAATGAAGATAATTGTTAGCTGCAGGTTTGCCATTGTGCCTCTGCCTGTCCCATCTCAATCTCTCCTAGAGTATACCATAGCAGACAAGGATAACAGATTGGATGTCGCCTGTGATGTAATTGAAGGTATAAGGAGCAGGTGGGGATTGTAAAAGCATTAATGCCAGGACTATGAGAGCCAGTGTATCTGCCAGGCTCGCGGTTATTACATTTCTCCGATGAAATATAACATTTGTAGCTCTGTGTTTCTCCATCCATCCATCAACTGATTTGTATGCATGCCAGAGTCAACAGAAGGTATTCTTCAGGGCAGCGTACTTGTCACCATTTTTCCTGCTGGCACAGCTATTAAACAAGCCGCTGCTGGTGCTGTCACTACGAAGGAGTCTGGTTATGTTCACACCCGACTCTCTCTTAAAAGTGTTTGATCCACCTGAGAAACAACAATGTGGAAAAGTCACATGTCTTGCATGCTTCTTGCTGCCTCAAAGCATCACACACTTTGTTTCCATGAGTTGAGAATCACATGTCCCTCCATCTGAGTATCATATTCTATGAAGGGTAGGACAAAGGACTGCTTAAATAGGACAGTAGGCTCACCCTGCCAAGCTTATGGGGTAATGACATATTTAGTAAGATTCTGGTGCCAGTTTATTATTGCCACTTGCCATCTGCGTTGAATTAGAAGATGCCTCTGAGGGGGATTGTGGACTACATTTGGGTACAGGCTGTAATTCAAACAGCAGGGTCATTATATAAAGAAAATGGGAAGGTAGACATCTTTCCAAAAAAGGAAGATGCAATGCACCAGTTAAAGTACACTTAATGGACAACTACACAAAAAAAACCAAGAGAGAAATTGTCAAGAAATGGACAGAAAAAGACAGGACAACATATTTTATACAACCGACTTGGCTGCTGCTGGAGGAAAAAACCAGAGTGTGTACAGTAAATTCTTCCTCAGCAGCATCTTCCGAAAACTATTACAATAATTCACTGTGTATCTCTTTTTGAGTCTAGCTAATTTAGAAAAAGAGCAAGTCTGTAGTGTGGGCGCTCACCCTGCAGGGTAAAAAGGTAGGATGCAGGAGGAATGACATGCACTTGTATTGGCAGTCTAACTCAGCACTGTGACTGTGTTGTTCACTGCAGGCATCACAGCAAGACAACAACAACACACAGGCACTCAGAGGAGAATTTTGAGGGAAGGGCGTGAAAAGCAAGCATTTATCACAATGGGTTATGTTGTTGTGTGCACTTCAGTATACAGAGAATGTCTGGGGAGATGTACAAAGAAAGCTGCCTTAGAATACATTCATGTTTGTACTGATCGGTAATTCCTTTTGCATTTTAAAAGCATTTATATCCAGTGTTAACAGCTGGTAAAAGGACTGTCTTCCTCAAACATTGCCTAGAACCTTCTGTATGTGCATGCATTTATTTTGGACTGTCCCGTTCCCATGCCTGCTCTGTCAAGGCTATTTATAAGCAGCTCAGCGTCAAATAGGATATGAGCTTTGTCTGAACGACTCCTGGAGTGCTGCTGGTCTATCACGCTTCTGGGAACGAGTTAAAACCCAAGTAATGGATGCAATATTTCCTCACAGGAGTTACAGAACTGCAGTCATGACACGTATGTTGTATAACTGTATGTCAGTAGACTCAATATGTGTGGCCTGCCCAAGCAATTCACTTCATGGCTGATAGATTTTTCCCTTGAGCAATTATTTGTAAGCAAAACAATTAATTAAATAATAGAAGGGCACATTAAGTGAAGTGTGTTTTATGGCCTTTCAATCATGCTTAATAAAAAACACTCCTTTCAGCAGCCTGACACTGCCCTCTTGTGGTCTGTACATTTGACAACAACAATAAAGTCCACATCCTCCAATGAGTTGACAGACAGAACATTTTAGTACCAAATCTAATACCTCCGTATTTAAATCAGCATGAACAAATGTATATATTTGTGTGTCTGCAAAAGCCAACATCAACCACAGATTCCCTGAAACTTGTATTTGAATGTACTGTATAATTGTATTGAATACTGATTTTACATCTTCTTAGTATCCAGGGCTAAGGGTTATTTCCCCCAAATCACTTAAATGCATAAACATATTCTTACCTGGAGCGGCTTTGAAATATGTATCCCTGAGATTTCTGCGATCACAAATCAACCGAGATGATAGGAATTCACTTGGTGCTGAAAGCATCAAATGAAAAGTGTAATTTGAATAACTTGTCTTGGGCCAAGTAGTGCAACTGCTCTGGGGACTCAAAAGCCCAGAGGACATTTACCTAATTGCAAATTTACTAAAGAATTAGTGTACCAACAAAGACAGGTCCGGAATTATTACCTGAGTATGTGGCTTTGCCTGGTAGAGAGAGGTAGACAGGTATGAGTAAATAATAAAGCTACAATTAAGTCTGCTCTGGAGTCCAGCAGTGGATCACTTTGGTCACCAAAACATATGTAATCACTGATATATGCTTTATTCATATGACCAATAGGACACTGGTATGAGTACAGGTCAGCAGTTCTGTACCTCCTTTATGGGAACATAATACTATTATTATTTGGAAGTTGTTTTTGCTCTGGGCTACTCATAAAAAAGGGTAATGCCGCCATGTTTTTTTTCCAATAATGTCCTTTCCACTGGGGATAAATGCACAAACCTCACTGCAAACACCAGGACTATTACTACAAAAATAAATAGGCCCTATGAACACAGTCTTTAGCAATGTATGTGATTTATCCAACACTATTTCTAAACACACATTGTTGTTGAATTTAGAAACGCATTATTTCATTGCTTTAATAATAACAAATTCATTCAGTCCATTCATTTCCATTGGTGATGGTTATGTTCAGCAGCTAATAGATTTATAAACCTCAACATACAAAACAACAATTCTAAGGGAAACAAGACACAGCTATGGATAAGTGACATGAAACAGACTGACTGTGGGTAAATGGTAATGTAATCCATCATGGTCACCACTAGATGTCCTCATCATCAAATGTTCTAAACGCATTGAGTGATGATATGAGCTCCAATGAATGGAAAGTAACAGTCTGCAGGACTTAATTCATAGTCTGCCCAGTCTCCACCACAAATATAACCTCAGCTGCAGGAAACATTCATGCCTCTGTTTCTCATCTCTCATCCTCTGCTCCTCACTGAGAGGTGAAGAGAGAGGCGAAAGACAATTAGCAGCTTTCACCATAAACTGAGGAGCATCGGTTTATCTAAATGACAAAAGATCCTGAATTGGGAAAATGCGTCAGTACAGAGGAGGCCATCTGTTGCTATGGAGGTAAAGAGAGAGGATGATGTACTATAGTGTGCTTTGATCTGTGATGCAACAGCTCCATTGTGTTAAATACACTAAGCTTCCTGTTTATTATGTACACATATCTAGGTTATAGATGGTTAGGATGTTTGGTTTTTGTTGACGCTGGTTTTGTTGTTTGAGAGGTAATAATTCAACATTATGGTAATGTTGGTGCATTAGTTTATGTTGGTGTTGATGTCCTGGTGTACGACATGGTGCTTAAGGGCTGTAAAAAGTATGAACATTTGAACACCTAAAAACAATGTGAAAATAAACAATAGAGAAAGGAATGATCCCATTGTGTCTTATATTTGAAATTGAACTGGGGCCTCCTGTAAGTGTACGACACGTGCTGCGGGTATTTCTCTTAATCTGATAGCGATAAGCATCCCGGGCTCTGCTGACTCGGCCGTTTTCCATCCCCTCGCCGTCTAGCTGTTGGCTCCTCTCATCAGCCGGGCTATTTTAAGTTTAACCCTCCTGTCTCAGGGGATCCATACCCCCAGCTCATTCCGGTTTACACACAACCAAATATTAGTTCAGCCACCATGTGAAGCCACACACTAATGCATTGAGTGACTCAATGCATTAGTGTAGCACTCATACCGTTACACTGACGCTGACCATGGGAATTAAGTGTGATTGCAATGGGATATTTTCCTTTCAAAAAACAGTGTTGTTTCCTCAATATGTGATATTTCATCCAAACCAAATATTTATTTCCTTGGTTTTACTGGAAAATGGCCCTGCATTGTTTCCATTGTAACAAACAGCCAAACAATAACTGTGCTGTCTCGCAGCCTGAGGATGCACACAGAAGAAGTCTGATCTGCTATGCTCTCTATAAAAGTGCCAGGAATGTGGCTGATGAGCATTGGAGAGAGAGAGAAACAGGAAGGGAGGGGCTAGACAAAACAAGTTTAAATATATTGCTCATTTCAGCCAAAAGGCAATTCAAAGCACTTAAAACATCAAAAGCATAAAGACAAAGTGCAAAGGAAACACATTATAAAAGGTAAAACTCAAAACTGGCATTAATCCGCCAAGAGAATAGAAAACAAAAAACAAGGTCATATAGAATAAGTCGGGTATAAAATACCATTAGAGTTACAGTGATGTGAAAGCTATTGAGTATTCTTGACCAGCATAGACCTTACGTCTAGCATACTGCAGGCTTACTTGAAATGCTTTCTCTATCTCAGGTGGGAACAGTGAAGGTAATAGTGCAACTGTTCCTGGCTTGGCTAGTATTGATTTTACTGGTGCGAGGCTAAGCATAGCATAGGTTATATTAAGATCACATTACAGGCTGCAAGGCCTCATGTGTCTGACCGCATGCACTAGACACTGATATGTTGTTGGTGTCAAGGCTCAAGCAATATTTAGGTCCATTAATGTTCAGGCAGATTAACCACAGCTGGAGATAGATTAGACGGAGGGCTTTCCTTGAGATGGAAACTCCAGGCCGCAGTGACTCACATGGCCCAGACTCACCCTCCCCAGGTCCTCACCTTCTGCCAGTGTCAGGGTTTCCCTCACTGTGAACTGTGATGGAAAAATAATGTAAATAACTTACTGAAATAGTATAATCACAATGTAAATAATTGATGTAAAAACACTGTTAAAAGTCCGGCACAAACATTTCAACTTTGATTAAAGTGACTGCCAGTCAAAAGGGCTTACAGTAAGTACCGTAGATGGACCTGCATTAGACCCGAGTAGCATCAGCGGTTTCCTTTATGATGTTCCTTACTCTAATACATTTTCCTACAAAATCTAGTACTATAATGTATAAATAAAAGAATTGTATCTTAGTATTTGAGTAAATGTTACTGTCTACCACTATAGATAAAGGCAAATATTGCTGATCTGCCAATGGAAACAAAAAGCAATATATGATCAGATTGAGGAGAATAACACACAGAAGTTGTGGTCACCTGTTTCATGGAGTCAACATGAGAGGCACACATAATGTAAACTACAGTGATGTAGACCCATTGGATTGGAAAGACACAAGTGAAGGTAGCAGGCATATTCCTATTTGTATGGAAGATGGTAATGTGGATAATGTGTGCAGCACATCATAGTAGTGATATGTAAATGTATACCAGTGGTGTAAGTACCTTGTGGGCAGAGGCCCCCTTATCTCTTAGTGCAATGGGATACTTCAGTGAATATGTTTTATATATAGGACATTCACTTTTCTGTGAAGCTCACTTTGTTATGCTGTGGTGTAAAGCAACAGAAGAAAGCTGTTTGAATAATCTGTCTCTCAGAAGTAGAGAAGATCAGGAGCTGTGCCAAGAAGGGAGAGAGTCATTGGAAGATGGGGGACAGGAGTATATTGATAGAGGGAGACAGGGAGGGAAGGCATGACAAGAGCCTGGTCAGGTAGAGAGGTGAGCGGAGGAGAAGGAGGGAGAGAGGGAGGCAGCAGCTAACGCATAATTAGCCTGGGCTGCTTGGTTACCTTCCAAACAAAGCTGCTGATTTGTGGAGCGAAAGAAGAGGAGGGGAAAGCGAGAGAGACAGAGAGAAAAGAAGAAGAGGAGGAGGAGGATGGAAAGAGATGAGGGGAGTGATTGTGCCATGCCAGACACACTTGAAGCTCAGTCTCCCTTGGAGACAGTGGCAGCGTTGGATCACGGCATGACAGTGCAACAGTAGAATCTCCACTTCACGGCACTAACACTGAGCTATCTCCACTGAGCTGTGTCACTACAGAGAGTCAGAGCAGCAGTAACAGAGAGCGCTGGGCTGGAGAGGAACAGGGAGTCAGGACTGGAGTGCTGGGAAGAAGACAGAAGAGTTTGACAGAGCTCTGGGAGGAGGGGGCAATCGAGAGCGTGAAGAAGAAGCAGAGGAGTCAGGAGTCTGAGGATGCACGGAGCAAGCAGGACGAGCTGCTGAGCGAGCAGCCTGGGCACATTTACTCACACACACACACACATCCTCACACACTTCCCAAGGAAGGACAGTGCGCTGTGCCCCCAGTGGAGGATGAAGAAGCACTCAGCCCGAGTGGCTCCTCTCAGCTCGTACAGCACCCAGGTCCTCACCTGCCCCATCTCTGAAGGTAAAGCCAAAGAACCGGAGAGGCCCAGGACGCCATTTATAATCAACTATGAATAGTCAAGGTGCATGTGTCGGCATGAGATACTGGCAGCATTAGCACAGATAGGTTGCTTTAAACTAGTACTAATTAATAGTGCTCATTGTTTTGGACACCTGTTACAGATACAAAAACGTTTCTCCATAAGGCATCAATGAAGTGATGTGAATGTGTTCTATTCAAGGTGGATAAAGTACTCAGATAAAGTAGTAGTACCACAGAATGGTCTACTGTTACCAGCAGAAGTCTGCATTCAAAATGTTGCCTACTTTACAAATGTATTTGCATCAAAATGTTCTTAAAGTACCAAACGTAAAAGTATTCATTCTGCACAACGGAATATATATTATAAAGATTTGGATTAGAATTATTGTTGGATATGTTTTACTTTATCAACTGAAATGTGTGGAAATCACCAATTGATCAATGTAGACTTAACCTAT
This sequence comes from Pseudochaenichthys georgianus, assembly GCF_902827115.2. Classification (NCBI taxonomy): domain Eukaryota; kingdom Metazoa; phylum Chordata; class Actinopteri; order Perciformes; family Channichthyidae; genus Pseudochaenichthys; species Pseudochaenichthys georgianus. The sequence goes on along the minus strand of NC_047524.1, from coordinate 16,201,224 downwards.
TATAATGCATGACTCATTATTTGTTGATTATATATTTGTATCATTATTCTAAAGTTTTCAGTTACTTCAGTTTTAAAATAAATGTAGGGCAGTAAAAAGTACAATATTTTCCTCTGAAATATAAGTATGAAGTAGCAGGAAATTGAACTACTCAAGGTAAATACAAGTACATCAGAAGTTGTACTTAAGTACAGTACTTGTATGTGTGCATGTGACTGTCCACCACAAAATCTAATGAGCAGCTTAATTTAACACGTTTTACCACCTGGGCTTTTTGAAACATCTCACTTTAGTGTCCTGCTGGCAGAGTTTGGAAGCTTAACGTTGACAGGAAGTGTAGTTGTAGCAGCAGCATCTGTTTCTGGCTGCCCATCGCTCATGGAAATTAAAACCAAACAGGCCCAAATTCAGCGGCTTTCACATCTGGTAATTCTGTCCACCTGCTCTCCATTCACCTCACTGAGCATTACTGTATACCTCTGTCCCTAGCGAGAGGGTTTTCTCCACAGCAGGAGACATTGCTAGTGCCAGCAGATCTGCCCTTTCGGCAAGCAATGTGGACAAGTTCATTTAAAAAAAAAAAAAAAAAACATTAAAATACAATGACAAGCAAGTCCTAATGTCAAACTGGCTGCTTAGGTGCTAGTACAGTACAGTTCAAATACAGATAATTTCAGTTCATCGAAATGCTGCACCTTAATGTTCATTTTATTATATTTTGTATTTATTTGAGTGAATATTCATAGTTTAATAATAATTAAAAACCCAAAACTAATAGTTTATGTTTTGTGAGTACTAGTACAGTAAAGTTCAAATACAGATTATTTCAGTTCATCGAAATGCTGCACCTTAATGTTTATTTTATTATATTTTGAAAAATTCTGCTGTACCGAAAACGTACCGAACCGAACTGTGACCAAAAAACCGAGGTACGTACCGAACCGAAATGTTTGTGAACCGTTACACCCCTACTATTCACTCATCCTCATCCCATAACCAACAGCCTTGTACTTCACTGTACTTCATCATAGCTATGTTTCACATCTCCTGCCGTGACTTGGATAGAAACGTACTGCTGTTTGGCCCGCAGTCAGCCTGCCCAACGCTGCAGAGGCAACTCTGAGCTTCATATTGGATTCGGCAGGCGTCCATCCATCAATGTCACTGGCATGCAGTGTCAGTGGGATAAAACACAGGATGGATTGAAATGTGAGGTTCGAGCAACCAGCTGCGTCACACAGACTGGATCAGCTCTGTTCATGGGTGCTAGTAATAATAATAATAATAATAATAATGAGTTCCATTTATAAAGCACTTCATATTTGAATGCAAATCCCGAAGTGCTACAAGTAGTGAGCATGAACAGTATAAATAAACATTACACAACACGGTAGAATTAATTAAAAAGCAATAAAAAAATTAAAAAAATAAAATTAAAATAAATAAAAATAAAAGGGTGATAAAAATGTCTAGGCAAAGGCTCTTTTGAAGAGATGGGTTTTGAGGCCTTTTTTAAAAGCCTCCACGGTCTGTGGTGCTCTCATTTGGTCGGGGAGAGCGTTCCACAGGCTGGGAGCAGCCGAGCAGAAGGCCCGGTCTCCCATAGTACGGAGCTTAGTCCTGGGGGGTTTGAGGAAATTGGAGTTGCTGGAACGGGTGGTCCGCAAGGAGGTAAGGGGGGTGAGGAGTTCCTTGAGGTAGGGAGGGGCAGTTCCATGGACACACTGGTGGGTGAGGACGGAGACCTTGAATTCGATCCTCAGTTCCACGGTAGTAGTGAGTGATCCTCTGCAGCAATGGGATTGCTGTAATCAAATGGCATGATGATGATGACGCTTGCTAACGCTTGATGAACACATTTCTTAAAGGTAAAGTTTAGTATAGTATAATTCAAGATAGCCTTCATATAGTAAGGCATAGGTATTTTAGTTTGAAAAGAGGTGGAAGCTTGTCCCAACTTCAAATAGGCGCATACTCTAAGCAGCTCTATTGTTAGTGGTTTGATGTATCTTTGGAGAGTCTATATTTTAAAGTTCAAGCTGAATTTTATGTGATACCTTTGGATCATCATATTTAAATAATGCCCCAAATGATGTCTGATGGATGATGCTCCATGTATAGGTCTAAGAACTTTATTAATAGCACCAAACAAGTACACTTACTCTGATTTGACTGAATAGCACTTTTTTTACTTCAGTGAAGTATTTAACAGTGAAACTATGCTGACAGGCTGTGTCTGTCAGGCATTATTGTTTCTCTTGCGACTTTTAGCATCAATACTAGTCAGCAAATAACCTGTCTGTTATGAGAATACAATTTTGGCCACGAGAGTTGCTTTTATGAGACACGGTAATAGTAGAGTTATAATATTACTGCATCTTGGCAGCAGATCAGCCTATAGTGGCTTTTACCTCATCAAAAGAGGACAGAAGAGCCCGTATCCAACACTAAAAGCTTTTGTTTTTTGTCAGTGCTGTGAAACACGAACCATCTTAGCTGTTGGACAAGGAGTAGCAGACATAATGACAAATAAAAAGAATAATAAAGCTGCTTCTCTCTTGCAGCAATATCAGATCTTAGTTTTCCAGTGTTTAGCAACCACCAGGCTCATTAGGTTGATTAATAATTGTAGCTACGACAGAATGTAATTACACCAATCCCTCGATGATCCTGTCGGAAAGAACTTGTATCGTGTTCGACATTTTTGTTTTCCCCACAAGCTGTAGTTCTGCTGTAAGGTGCTCTAAGTGCTGTAAGGTGAAACATTTTACAGACTCGAGGCTAATGCAGCACTGATGTAGTAACTAAGTATACTTCAGTACTGCACATATGGAGAGTTTGTGGTGCCTTTACATGATTTGATTATTTCAGTTTTATGCAACTTTGTACTTGCTAAACTACATTTCATATTGTGTTGTTTACTCTATTAAACACACATAGTTGAACATTTTATGATCTTTGAAAACCCCTAACCCTTCCAAACCTCTCATATGGCTTAATTTAAGTCACTTATTGAGACGCAAGGAGGCACAACTTTCCAAAATTCTCAGAAAATGTAAATTCTATAAAATAGTGAAAAATATGAATGCGCAATTTGTGTAGCTACATTTTTTTTTTTCATTTCTTCATCTTGGTTAGAAACAACTGGACTTAATTGCCCAAATGTGTATTAGGTTGTTAAAAAGCTCCAACATGACTGGATACAACAGATCACTTTTTTTATTAAGTAAATGAATTAAGTCTTACTCCATCGCACTAACATGAATCTGATCGGTCTAATCTAATCACCATTCTTTCTCAGGTATAACAGTTGCAGCCATGGGTTAGCTTTAATACTGTTACTGGGTGCCAGCTATGATCTCATGCTTTCATTGATCTTATTAAGTCATTTTGGCAAGACTGTCGAGTTATTTTCTGAATGAAATAGGTGGCTCTGTAAAAGATACCTGCCAATGTAGTGTGGGGTGGACTCACCAGTGTAAGGGTTTCACACAAACAAGCCAGAAAATATCATTATCGCTATTTGATCTAAGGAATGCGCTTCACAAATACTGTTGCGGCTTTCTTTTGGATGAAACAAAAACTAATTCCTTCATTAGACCTGTCACTGTTTCCTGTTGAAGTCTCACTGCATTTGACAGACAAAAGAGTGTCAGATGGAATACGCGAACCCCAGAGATGCCCTGCTGCAGCAGAGGGAGATACTCTGGGTAAAAATGCAGTTGCTTGCAGCGCTGCAGTGTCTGCAGCCATGGTGGAAATGGCAGAGATTCCCGTGCTGAGCTAGCAAAGAGAGCAAAGGCAGCAAACATCCAGCACATGTCATCTTTTATTCCTGCCCTGGTGTAAATTGATCACACTGTTGAAAGTTAGAGAACGGATCTGAGCTCTCTCCGGAAATGCTCCCACACACAGCACTTCACATATTAAACAGCACAGTAAGGGTCCAGAAGTCCCGCAGTGGATTTAGGCACTGGTTATAATCAACCATGCGTCACTGGCATAAGATTAGGAATAATCCTCTCTTTCGATCTATATGTAATGTTGGTAGTAATGTACATCTTTCCCAGTGCTACTCAATCTTGATTCCATCTTCAGATATATCTCAAAGGCAACATTTTCATAGCAGGAATGTACCAACAGTCAAACAGTGGCTGCCAAAGGTTGACATGACTTTCTTGTGGAATGTCATATGGTTAGGTTTACTCTTGCTTTCTGGGCATCAGGTTTCTGTGCACACCTGACTACAGTACGTGCTGCCTCATGAGGCCACAAAGCTATTTATGACATGCACAGCCAAAATGCTAACCCAACACATTTCTGACAAAGTCTTGTCTTGTGCATCAGCATGAAATGCAAACTGTGGTAGTGATCACTGAGGGCAATTGATCAATAAATGCTTATGTGCTGGAACCCAGCCAGGGAGACACATGCACCACCCTGTATATACAGTAATATAAAGTATACGGAAGATACAAGGTTTGGCTAATATAAAGGATTTAAAATACAAAGCTGTATTTATGTAAAGCAATGCGAGAACGGCTTTCAGCTAAATGCTTATATTATGTCATGCTAACATTGTCCTTAGAACAGGAAGTACAAAGTGCACATGTAGAGATCCAGCAATGGATTTTCTGTTTTCTGTAGTACTGTAGTGACATCACTATATAACACTCGTGCTTCTTTTGACTAGGGCTTCAACACATTTTAGTCTACTCTAAGGGGTGGGACATTTCTATGCGGTTGACCAATCAGAGCAGACTGGGCTCTGGTTTCAGACAAAGGGTGAAAAGAGGTGCTGCAGCACAGCCAGTATTAAAGACCTTTTTCAACATTAAAGCATGGAAGAATGTCACAGTAGAGCCACAAAATACAAATCTTTTTGTTGTGTCTCCCACCAGGAGAGGATGGCTCAGAGTCTCATGCAGAGACACCGGGCAGCGAGACCAGTGAAGAGAGCCGGTCCTATCAGACATGTACCCACACGGCTCTGAAGGTGCTGGGGGGTCTGCTGCTGGTGCTGTGCGTCTCCTCCTCCTGGGTGGGTACCACTCAGGTGGTAAAGCTGACCTTCCAGTCGTTCTCCTGTCCTTTCTTCATCTCCTGGTTCAGCAGCAACTGGAACATCCTCTTCTTCCCCATCTACTACTCTGGACTGGTGGTTACTACAAGGGAGAAGCAGACTCCCATACAGAAATTCAGGTAAACTGACAATAAAATGATATTTGAATCCAATGAAAGAAGCGTTGATATGGCTTTTGCTAATGTGCTTGAGACTGTACGTAAAACAGCTGTGGCAGATGTGTCACTTGAGTTCATCACCAAAATGAAGAGAAATAGTCTAGTAGTGTTTAAATGTATATGTATATACGTTTTTCATTTGGAGAGGGCAGACCTAAAGCAAAGCCAAGTCTGACATCTCTTTTTTTGCACTTGTAAAACAGAGAGTGCAGCAAGCTCTTTGGGGAGGATGGGATGACTCTCAAGCTTTTCGTAAAGAGGACAGCCCCCTTCTCGATCCTGTGGACGCTGACCAACTACCTTTACCTCATGGCGTTGAAGAAACTGACCGCAACTGATGTCTCTGCGCTCTACTGCTGCCACAAGGCTTTCGTCTTTCTTTTGTCCTGGATTGTTCTCAAGGACCGTTTCATGGGGGTTCGGGTCAGTATCCTCACAATAACAACTAATGAAACTTTAAATAGCTGATTCTCCTGAGTACTAATGCCTGTGATGTCTCTGAATCTCTACCTGCAGATTGTGGCAGCTATCATGGCCATCACAGGTATTGTCATGATGGCTTATGCTGATGGTTTCCATGGTGATTCTTTTGTGGGTGTGGCATTAGCTGTGGGCTCGGCCTCCACATCAGCTCTTTACAAGGTTAGACCACTTCTCAGTTTGAACCGCTTTTGGACTGACTCTAAATGCTTGTAACAGTGACTGTCAATGTGTATATTAATGTTTGTCTCACCATCCAGGTGCTGTTCAAGATGTTTCTGGGCAGTGCAAACCTTGGAGAGGTGGCTCACTTCCTTTCCACCATGGGCTTCTTCAACCTCATCTTCATCTCCTGTGTGCCCCTTATCCTCTACTTCACCAAGGTGGAGCACTTGGGCTCACTGTCCTCCCTGCCCTGGGGATACCTGTGTGGACTGGCAGGAATGTGGCTGGGTGAGAGTGCATCAATACCTGTAGAGAAAAGAGTGAATATCAGGGTTTCACCCACCTGTTAAAAGTGTTTGAATTAATGTTAATTGTTAATTAACAAACAGTTAATTTATAGTAATATGTTTCCTTAAAAAATATATGTATTTATAAGATGATTTATAATTGTTTACATGCTTACAGTCTGCTTTTCACTGCGTTCGTTGGCTATTGGTATGCTTTTTGGGGCATTGCTGCCACAAACAGACAGCACAATGTAAACTAGCTGCATGCAAGCTACTGAAAACTACTATTGGTCATAAACTCCTCAACGTACCTTCAAATTAAAAGCTGTAACTAATGACTTTGTCATTTTTGTTTAAGAAAACATTCAATGAAAGAGGCAAAATAATTTCTTCTTTTACTTAACTCATTGATAAGATGACCTGTCGTATGTGAACTCTAATCTATTCCTCTTCTTTTACAGTTTTCAACATCTTGGTGCATGTTGGTGTGGTGCTGACGTACCCCATTCTCATCTCCATAGGGACACTCCTCAGTGTGCCGGGCAATGCAGGTAAAGTTTCCTAAGTATTGTCTTCAATGTATTGGTTATTATTTCTTATTTCTTATTGATATGATTGTGAGAAGGAGAGTAAATGGCCACACATACTGTGGTACTTGTTTTGAGAGGTCAGCACTTAAGGCTACTGAAGCAAACAGATTACACAGCAAGTCTGCCTCTCTCTTCCTGGAAACCCAATCATCAATGTGCCTCAACACACCCTGCAACTCTTCTCTCGCTGAGGGAGGATCAGGTTGCTAAGGCGACACTAAATGCCTGCAGACGAGTTATTTTTTCTTTGACCACGATGGACTGCATGAAGGTCAGTGGGTTACGGCCACTTGTCTCCAGACCGCAAAGACACAGAGGATAAAGTAGACGGCTTGTGCTGATTTCAATCCGCATTAGCTTCACTCATCCCCCTATAGCTGCAGTGTCCTGTGGTTTATCTTACTTCATGTAATTAATCTCAATTTGTTTTTGTTTCCCCCCCCCTCCTTCCCTGTTCTGCTCCTCTGGCACACTTCCTGTCTTTCCTTCACCTGCTGTAGCCGTAGATGTTTTGAAACATGAGGTGATCTTCAGTGTGGTGCGCCTGGCAGCCACCTGCATCATCTGCCTGGGCTTCTTGCTCCTGCTGCTGCCTGAGGAGTGGGACTCAGTCACGCTGCGTTTCCTGGCCACCATCGCAGACAAGAAGACGGAGGAACATGGCGAGGAGCTCACAGACTCCAGCGTCCACACACGAAGCCGCAGTCGGGCAAACGGCACTGTCTCTATTCCCTTGGCATGACATGGCTGAGCTCTGCTAGTAGCCTGTGTTAACCAGTCTTTAAGCCCTGTCTGCAAATGTTCCTCCATGGTGTGGAGGTGTGACGGGATCTTTGGTCCACGAGGACTCTATCAGGGAGACAGGAAGTATTGTCTTGAACTTCACTCTGGAGATCTCTCACTAAATCACTTCACAACAGGAGGGGGGGAAAGGAAGACATTCATGGAAACTGTTATTCCTGATGCTCAGTCCTGTTCCTCGCACGCACCCAAAACAAGAGCTGACTGACCTCCCCTCACCTGCTCTGCGGACTGTATTCTGTGAATATAAATATTAACAGGGCCAATTTGGCTCAATCGTATATGTATTTATGATATTTATTTAGAGCTTTATCAATAAGAGTATTATTTTTTAATCTTATTGAATAGTATTATATACAAGAATGGCAGTTATACTATGCTTAATGTACAGGCTCTTTTGGTTTTGTAATAAAAGGCTTAAAACTCACATTTATAGCATGTATTACTTGTTTAAATAATAGTCACATTTCCAAAATCGGGAATTTTAAATTGGATTCACTCCCCCACTTCAACATGAAAAGATGCTAAATGACCATATAGTTTAATGATGGCAAAAAATTAAAAATATGTTGTTGTTAGAGTAAAGTTGAGGGTGAGATCACCATTTTTTCCAAACTGTGTGAACAGCTTTCAGAGACATTATACTATTGTTTCATCTGTATACTTTGTATCATGAATAGATATTTTTAGCAGAACTAGGCGGTGTGGTTCATATAATATTAGTAGGCTAATATGGTAAGTGCATTGCATTGATTTAGCAGTGATGACTTTGCAGAATTATCCTCGCTATAATACATTACTCAATGGTGTATTTAGCTGTTACTTACTCACACAAGCACACACACATGCAGTGGAAACTGATGAAGATTGGAAATGATAGTTTCTACTTTAATTTATCCTCTTTCACATATACACAATCTGTGGTAACAATGCGTACCAATCTACCTGGCAATGGAGGCTCTTGGGACATGTTTTTCCTTTAGAGTATAACACTGTGACAGGCCTCGTCAAAATGACTTAAGTGTTGCATAGCATGTTGCAACGTTGCATTTTATAGTAATCATATAGTGTTCTTTAGATGGTTAGGGTGTCAGGGGACCTATTTCTTAGTCTTCACACACAGACACATAGACACACAAACACACACACGCATGCACGCACGCAAGCACACACACACAATCCCAAGAGTTTAACACCACAGTGTATTTATGACTGCTGGAGTGCAGTCAGTGAGTTGAAACCTTTAATGAAGCATTTGCTGAGGTGACACTTTCAGCTAAACAACCGCAGTGACATTTTAACATATTAAAATAAATTAGCTATGAGCAGAGGCATTTGTAATGTACAAATCTTAATTATAATGTTAATTAGTTCTGCTGGATGCTGATAAGAGACGTTAGAGAGGGGCCTTATGTAATGAATGTTAAATACAGCGTTTGCCATAATAACAGATTTTTGTACACATTCTTATTGGAAATATTTCAGCCTGTCCTCCTACAAAAAAAGACCAAATAGGTCGATTGTTTAAGCAGCTTAGATTACGACCCATAGCCACGTTTTAAACATATACTGTATGGTTTTAAAGTGTAGCACCTCTAGTGGTCGTGTAAGAAACAACATGCTCCCGTTTATTCGTTTATTCACAAATAACCCTCTCTGGAAAATCCTAAATTGTAGAATAGTTTGGCCATTAAAATGCTTTTTGATTAGATTTCTAGCGAGACGTGTATATTGTACTTTTAGAATCCACGTCCAGTGGATGTGTAGGATCTATAGTTTGATAGATATTTACGAAGATGATCTGAGGTCTCGTCAGGATAACGTATCATGCAGCTTCCATGTTATGTTAGCGCAACCCAGTCTCACGGCATTTCGTGTTCACCAACACGATTTTTAATCTATTGATTCGTGTTCACCATCACGATTTGCCCCTTTTTTTTTTTCGTGTTGCACAGCACGATTTTAAAAGCAATGTATTTCTACTGGTAACGTGTTTCGTGCCTGCAGGCTGCAGCACGTCTTTTTCTCCGGTCGGGTCGTGGAAGACCGGAAGCTGTGTGGTTCATAAAAACATGTTCTTACTCAATATCAAGCCACTGTTATTGCTTTTATTTTAAATCGTATAATTTCGGACTTTTGTTGTCGTCTGTGAGGAAAATAAATGGGGCTCAGAGCCTCAGGATACTGAAATCTGTATTTTTTAAATCTTTTTTTCCTTCTAATTTGTTATTCTTTTCAAAATAACACACTGTTATTTACTCACCAATAACACACAATTATCCTTGCTTTTATTTATTGGTTTAATTCTATAATCTCGGGCTTTTTTGGCGTCCGTCAGGAACTGAATTTCAAAATAAATATAACCGGAAACAGACGTAGGCATTTCGAGCGATTACCCAAGATCCTCAGCTATGGTTTTAAGCTCGCTGATTGGATGTGTTAGCCGCAATGCATGCTGGGATTTGGTGTTTATATTATATGAAATCCGGAAAACATTTTAAAAGTATAAAATAATACTTAATTCCGAGTGCTCTTGCTTTTCTCTTTGAAAGTCATCACATAACGGCATTGTAATACACGGTTCGGCTGCATTACATATTACAGATCTGCCGTAGTTCTTTATTTAGAGAGCCCTGATGAGAAGACCTTTGGAAAAACTGGAAGAAATGGCGCCGAAACTGAATACTTGACGTGGATCATAAATATATCAACAATTAAACAACATCTTCAATTTCTCTTCACACAATACGTCTCCTTGCAGTATCAACACTAATTCGGCTGACTTTTACATTTGATCTAATTCATAGATAGGTTATATTTACACCATAACGGTGCACAGCTGATAGAAAAGGACTGTAGTTTTCAAAGATATTACTGATTTTCTTTGAATGTAAGAATGTAAATACTGAGTCTGAAATAGTATAGCAATATGCTGTAAAATGATGTGAAAGCATGCATAAAACTATACATCTTCAGATGTTGTACATACACACTAATAATACAAAGTTATTATGGCTGTGTGCACCTTGTGTGCACCTCCTAGTGGTTAAAGCACGTTATTGAATTATTGTTTTTATGTGTTATATTTGATTATAAAAATATTAAGAGTACATACTTTCATAGGGGGAAAGTATAAATATAGAAATATAGAATATAAAAATATAAGTGATCTCTACAATAAAACAGTTTAGTGCAGGATGTACACCATAGACTGCATATATAAAGATGTACACAGATATTAATAGGAGGAGGTGCAAAACAGAAAAACGGATTAACCTTTATTTAAACATTAAATATTAAATATTAAGCCTGACAAAGTAATTAACGTCTAATATATTGCTTTCCTGCAATGTTAACTATGTTGAAGCACTTATTTTAACTGATATTATACACATTAATTATACTCTTATGTATGTAGATAGAATAAGAAATGTGCAGAATATGACAGTTTAATGGTGGAGGTACACACATATTGATAGATGTCTTGTAATGCACTATTGTGGAACCTGTGACCCAAGTTTTTCATTCATTGCATAACTACACCGTAGTTGTGTATGATATGTCAATAAACCTTTGAAAATCTTGAAAGGGATGTGCAAAATAGCCATAATATACAGTCTTTAATTAACTATTAGTAGAGAATAACGAGTAATGAATATACTTTATTACTTGTTTCCATTCATGTCAATTGCAGATACATGTTTAGTCTTCTCAAGCACCAACTATCAAATATCTCTCCTGATTGTTGGCACTTGACACTTGAATTTTACTCAGGTGTAACTAAAGTCTGATTTAAGGGTTGTTTATATTTCACATAATTAATCAGAATCTGCAAAGTAACTCAAATAAATGCAGTGGAATGGTAAAAATACCAGGTTAAATTGTAGTGGAGTAGAATTACAAAGTAACAATGAGCTGTCATGTCATTAATATAATGCTGCGCATTATGGACACAAGTGATTTTCACCCATTTATTAATTATATGTTTTACATTTGATAACACCAATGTGTTTAATAATGGCAACTTCTAATTGTGGGGAAAACGAAAACGTTCAGTAGAGACGTCCCATAGAACATTTTGCGAAACACAATAGCCAGCATGTGTAGTTCTGGGGGGGTGTTCGATTCCAGTTTTGGATAGTCTGGCGTGGTTTCGTTCCATTTCACACAGCTGTTTGACGCTCTGTGTAACCTTACGGGAACTGTAGTCCTAAACGATAGCTGGGGATTATGGGTAGTGTAGTGTGTTCGGCCATCCTAAACTCAGAAATGTTGACAATCGCAATGATGCTCGAAATGTCCCTTATAGGCCTACGTCTGTTTCCGGTTATTTTTATTTTGAAATTCAGTTCCTGACGGACACCAAAAAAGCCCGAGATTATGGAATTAAACCAATAAATAAAAGCAAGGATAATTGTGTGTTATTGGTGAGTAAATAACAGTGTGTTATTTTGAAAAGAATAACAAATTAGAAGGAAAAAAATATTTAAAAATACAGATTTCAGTATTCTGAGGCTCTGAGCCCCGTTTATTTTCCTCATAGACGGCAACAAAAGTCCGAAATTATACGATTTAAAATAAAAGCAATAATTGTGGCTTGATATTGAGTAAGAACATGTTTTTATGAACCACACAGCTTCCGGTCTTCCACGACCCGACCGGAGAAAAAGACGTGCTGCAGCCTGCAGGCACGAAATACGTTACCAGTAGAAATACATTGCTTTTAAAATCGTGCTGTGCAACACGAAAAAAAGGGGCAAATCGTGATGGTGAACACGAATCAATAGATTAAAAATCGTGTTGGTGAACACGAAATGCCGTGAGACTGGGTTGGTTAGCGTGGGTGAAACAGTTTTTTCGGTCTTTAAGTTTTCATAATAAAACTGGATATATTCCCCTCACTTTCAGATGATTACCCTGTAGTTATCACTTATTAACACACTGACACATAATTCACACATGGAACTACAGGTTGGGGGTATTGTTTCCGCACGGACATATGTGTTGCTACGGGTTGCTACCTATATATATTGTGTTGCCCTCCTGGCTTCTTTCTCTTGTCTTCCCGGGCTGCGACCCGACAATATGTCCGTTTCTGCTGCTCATTAAAGCCAGCTTCATACCTTCATTGCACCGCCTCCGACTCCCTATCTCTCGGCACTACATTGGTGACCCTGACAACGTCTCGTGAAGTCTCCGGGACTGACCCGAACATGAAGAGAAAAACGCTGTTTTTCTCGATATGCCGGAGATTTTTGGAGACGTCCGTGGCTCCCACCGGCACACGGACTGAGGCTCGGTGCGCCCCCCACGGAATGGCTGAGGACGTCGCTCGCCATTCCCACATTGTCTCGGCACTGGAAGACCGCAAGCCTTCCGACTACACGGAGACGATACACAACCTGGGAGAACCCGGCTTCAGCCTCATGGGGCTGTTTCTTCGGGACGTGCGGCTGCATGTTCAGGCTGCGCTAGCTAACACGGCTAGTGTTGAGCCCCTCGCTTTCGCCGAAGAAGCTAGCCGGTTCTTCCTGGCCGCCCGGCTATTTAACCCTGAGGTGCTGGCCACTACACGCAGCGGCACCTTCCCTGGTAGAGGCACGCCGCCTAGCAGAGGCTCCGGTGCCGACGACATCGACTAACGGCTGCCGGCTTACGGTTAGCGGTCGTCGACACCAGCTAACAGCTAACCACGACAGCTAGCGGCTGGCAGCTATCAACGGATAACGGCTAACAGCTATCAACGGCTAACAGCAACTAGCAGCTAACCACGACAGCTAACGGCTGGCAGCTACCAACGGCTAACGACAACTAACCGCTAACGACGGCAGCTAACGGCTAGCAGCTACCGGCTAGCAGCTACCGGCTATTGACATCTGACTGTTGATAAAAAAAATGGTGGTGCCGGAGAGGAGGTTCGACCTTGTCTGGTTGGCCTTGTGTGGATCCTCTCACAATTTCGCCCACCTGTTTTTGACCGTGAGCAGTACGAACCTTTTGAGCTTTTCCCTGGAGCCTGAGAGGAGGTTCGATCATGTCTGGTCGGCCTCGTGTGGACCCTCGCTTTTTCACCACCTCGACAGCGGCTTAGGACGTCGCCCACGCTTTCATCGGCGCCTGGGTGGCACGCTTCTGGACCCCGTCTCGACTCTACGGTTTCGGACGTCGCCCATGCCTTCATCGGCCCTTGGGTGGCGCCCTTCGGGACCCTGTCTGGCCTCTTCCCTCGCCTCGACGGTTTCGGACGTCACCGGCCCGTGGGTGGCGCGCTTCGGGACCCTGTCTGGCCTCTTCCCTCTCGGCGGTTTCGGACGTCGCCCATGCCTTCATCGGCCCATGGGTGGCACGCTTCTGGACCCTGCCTGGCCTCTCCTCTTACCCCGGCTCACGGTTCGCCTCGAAGGCAGCTTCGGGCGGCGCCCCGTCTGGCCTCTCCCCTGTCCACGGCTCCTTCCTCCCGCAACATTATATGGCACGTCTCTTTTATAAGACGTTTTCGTATTTCCCACAATTAGAAGTTGCCAGTATTAAACTGTACACCCTGGAGGTTTAGGGGATACGAAACAGTGGTGTTATCAAATTTAAAAATTAATAAATGGGTGAATTAATATACCCACATGACACCTAAGGTCAGAAGAGCTTTATTTAACAGCTGGTCTTATGTCTGTGACCCCTCCTGTTGTTCATTGATAAGCCTGAGGCAAATTTTGCAAATATGGCAGTAGTCATTGATCATCTTAAGATAAGATATACTTTATTGATCCCACGTTGGGAAATGTTTTTGTTACAGCAGCATACTACTTTGTTCTACTCAACTGAATTCAGAGATTAACCTGGTATTTTTACTCTACTACATGTATTTTAGTTACTTTGCAGATTCTGATTAATGATGTGAAATATAAACAACCTTAAATCAGACTTAAATCAGTCAAATTCAGGGAAGGTGATAGTCAAGTGCCAAAATAAACTATGAAATATATTGGACGTTAAGTACTTTGTCAGACTTCATATTTATCTGTGGATAACCCCAATGTTTTTTTCTTATTCAAAAGAAGACCTTAACTTAAAGTAATCTTTAAAGTTTAAATAAAGCCTTATTAGTTTGTCTGTTTTGCACATCCTCCTGTTAATATCTTTGGACGTCCTGCACTAAACTGTTTTATTGTAGAGATCACTACAGTATCTTCTTGATATTTTCAATTTTGTATGTAGGCTACTCTTAATATTTAAATGTTTTCATCAAATAAAACGTATTCAACAACAAAATTAAATAACGTGCCACTAGGCGGCACGGATTAAAAAACCAGTGGTGTAGTTAATAAAACATAGTATCAAACATGACTTAACTTTATTGTGAAATTAAAACAGAACGGTTATAGCTGCCCTCGGCAATAATCACAGCAGAGTCTCGACGGATGCAGTTTCTTTAATGGTCTTTCAATCATCGTGAAAACTAAAATATATACAGACATAGAACAAGTACAAATCATTGATTAAATCACAAATATATATTCACGGATCAAACAAATACTTGTAATACATTCCCTGTAACGTACCTCGCTCCGCTCACCGAGGGTGCAATATGTGCGACGTCAGGCATGGCAGTCCTTATCTTATATATCTTAATATATCACTTGGCACTATGAACAGTTGAGCCAAGGAACAACACGCACGGTTTCAATTAAAACCTATATAAACCGATTATATAACACAATGTTCGTGGCAATTCAGTAACTTACATGTATGTTTGAGAGGTCCGTAGCACAGGCTAGACCTCGTTGCCTGGGGTTCCGGGGTTCGCAGCGTCACACGTAGCGGTCAGTTACACTCCCACCATATCCTGTCCTGATGAACAAACTTAACGAGGTAAACAAACTGGGTGAATCATACAGGATTTCTAGACCGTCAAAAAACAAAACACACTTAAATGTATGGTGGTTCCCACACAAATAAGCTTTGTCGCCTTAGCAAACATGTTTACTAGTATGTCTGATGCAAGTGTATTTTAGTGATGAGTAAAACTAGCTTCTGAATGGGACGTTCTATGATCGAGGGTTTGGAGGTGTAATCTTGTTTCTTTGTTGATTTCCGATCTCCAACTTGCACCTTGACTCGACGAACCAAACCATCGGTCCCTTCAGTTGTCTCGACCACTCGCCCTAGCTGCCACTGATTCCTTGGAAGCATGTCTTCCTTGATAATGACTATGTCGTTAACCTTCAGGTTGCGCCGGGGTATGTGCCACTTTTGTCTTAAGGAAACGTTCTGGAAGTATTCTTTCTTCCACCGACTCCAGAACTGTTCGGTCAGGTATTGCACTCGTCGCCACATTTTGGCCGAGTACGTGTCTTCCTTCTCAAACTTTCCCAGAGGTGGAAGAGCAATCTTAGATTTCATCAAGATGAGGTGGTTTGGGGTAAGTGGCTCTAGTGACTTGGGATCACTGATTACATCAACGTTTAGAGGACGGCTGTTGACGATAGCCATTGCTTCATAAAGCAGAGTTCGGAGGGAGGCATCGTCTAATCTGCCTGGACATTGTGCGATTGTAACGTTCAGCACATTGCGAATGGTACGAATCTGCCGTTCCCAGACGCCACCTGCATGACTTGCGGAAGGAGCGTTGAGAATGAACTCGCACTGCTTATCTGCGAGGAATGCTTCCAATACCTTGGTGTCGCATTGCTTCAGTGCCCTTTGGAGCTCGTTTTTTGCCCCAACGAAGTGTGTGCCCTGATCACAGCGCAGAACGCATACAGCTCCTCTTAGACTAATGAAGCACCTTAAGGCGTTAATGAAGGCGTCCGTGGACAGATCTTCAAGCATTTCAATATGAACTGCTCGAGAGGACAGACATGTAAAGATGAGGCCGTACCTCTTGCACTCTTTACGGCCCCGCTTGATTACAAATGGGCCAAAGCAGTCCATACCACAAGATGTGAAAGGAGCCGAAGCTTCGACACGTTCTTTGGGCAGTTCGGACATTCGTTGCTCCCCAGCTGGTCTTCTGAGCTTCCGGCATTGCACACATCTGTGTATCAATTTGGCAACTAATTTGCTCCCACCAATAGCACAAAATCCATTGGCTCTGATTTCCATTAAGGTTTGACCTCGGCCCTGATGGCAGATCTGGACGTGGTAGTGAGACAGAATCAGCTTGGTGATGTGGCTGTCTTTCGGGAGTATGATGGGGTGCTTTAGTTCTTGACTAAGGGTTGACTTCCCAAGTCTTCCTCCAACGCAGAGGAGTTCTCCGTTCAGGATGGGGTCCAGACAAAGAAGAGGACTTGAACTTGGGAGACTGTCTCCTTGAACATCCTTTTGAAATGCCTTTATCTCTTTTGCGAAAGCTTGCTGCTGGACGAGCCTAATCACCGCTTCAATGGCCCTCCTACGTTCTTCGACTGTCACAAGGTTGCCGTGTTTTTGCTTGGATCCTAGTCTCTTGATTCTTGCAACCACCTTAACGAGCGTAGTCCATGAAGAGAACCGACTCAGGCGACTTAGAACGTCCTGCTGCTCGCTGACTTGAGTTGCGAATGCTTGAATCGATTTAACTTCTGGATCACCAACTAGCAGCTCAGTTGAAGGGGTAGGTGATGGCGCCTTCTGTTCCCATAAAAACGTAGGCCCTAATAACCAGATAGTTGAAGTGATGTCCGCTGCATGAAGACCTCTGGAGGCATGGTCAGCTGGGTTTTGTGTTGTATCAACGTAGTGCCACTGGGTTGCTTGTATATTATCTCTTATCGAGTTTTCACTATAGCTGCCCTCGGCAATAATCACAGCAGAGTCTCGACGGATGCAGTTTCTTTAATGGTCTTTCAATCATCGTGAAAACTAAAATATATACAGACATAGAACAAGTACAAATCATTGATTAAATCACAAATATATATTCACGGATCAAACAAACACTTGTAATACAGTCCCTGTAGCGTACCTCGCTCCGCTCACCGAGGGTGCAATATGTGCGACGTCAGGCATGGCAGTCCTTATCTTAATATATCACTTGGCACTATGAACAGTTGAGCCAAGGAACAACACGCAGTTTCAATTAAAACCTATATAAACCGATTATATAACACAATGTTCGTGGCAATTCAGTAACTTACATGTTGAGAGGTCCGTAGCACAGGCTAGACCTCGTTGCCTGGGAACAGTTTAAATCAGTTATGATTCCGGGGTTCGCAGCGTCACACCCATACCTACGCCAGCCCCTAACCATGCATATTAAAATAACGTAGCGGTCAGTTACAACGGTAAAGGAAAATACAGTTTCAGTCTCTCGATTTGAAGCTTATGCATTGTACCATGAACCTGTAACAGTCAACTAAATATCTTTAAAAACTACAAAAAAATCCCTTTCTATCAGCTGTGCACCATTATGGTGTAAATATAACCTATATACCAATTGTCAGCCGACTTAGTGTTGATACTGTAAGGAGCCGTATTGTGTGAAAAGAAATGGAAGATGTTTAATTGCTAATATATTTATGATCCACGTCACGTATTCAGTTTTGGCGGCATTTCTTACAGTTTGTCAAAAGGTCTTCTGATCAGGGCTCTATAAATACATACATGTAATATTTAATGCAGCCAAACCGTGTATTACAATGCCGTTATGTGATGACTTCCAAAGAGAAAAGCAAGAACACTCGGAATAAAGTATTTTATTTAAAAAAAACGTTTTTACGATTTCATATCGGATAAACACCATATCCCGACATGCATTGCGGCGATGTTTTAGCCTATCAAAACCTCTGAAAAAGGAAAGGTGTCTCAGAATCGAAAGAAAAAATCCTATGGGAAAAACAAAAGCATTGTACACAATTTAAACCAATAAATGTCGTATAATTAACAAGGATAAACTGATGTTTTTTAGTTGATGAGTACTGCAGATATCACTGTTAAATCAATCAATCATCAATCAATCAATGTTTATTTATATAGCCCAATATCACAAATGTTACATTTGTCTCAGTGGTATTCACAAATCATTTGATCATTGGTTTTATTATGAAAACGTCGGGACCGGAAATACTGTTTTCAACCCGTAACTTTACATGGAGGCTGCCGCATATTATACCTCAAATCATCTTCGTAATATCTATGAAACTATAGATCCTACATATCGACTGGACGTAGATTCTAAAAGTACAATATACACTTCTCGCTAGAAATCTAATCAAAAAGCGTTTTAATGGCCAAACTATCCTACAATTTAGGGTTTTACGTGAATAAACGACTATCTGTAACGTTTGCATTCAACGGGAGCACTAGAGGGCGAAAACGTTCAAACGTAATTATAGGACGTATTAAGCGCTTGAACAAACTATATATTTGGTCGTAATAGGCTCTGTGCACAAGATGGCGTCTATCAACTTCCGGCGGCTGAATACTTCCGGTTTGAGTACAGAGTTTTGACAGCTTGTTATGTCACACCGAGAGCAAGAATGAGCGGATTGCGGGGTAAAGAAAAGCGATTGGCCTTCCAGCGTGTAAGAAAGTCGGCACTACATTGCTGTGTGCCCCTTTGTACAAATTCGTCCCGTTATCAGAATCAGAATACCTTTATTAGTCCCACAGAGGGGACATTTGAAGCGTTGAAGCAGGAAAGAGCCACAGACAGCTTAGGGTTGAATATCTTCCATGCGTTAAAAAGTACTAAGTTATAATATAATAAACAATATGCTAAAAAAGTACTAAGTTATAATATATTAAACAATATTCTAAAAAAGTACTAAGTTATAATATAATAAACAATATGCTAAAAAAAAGATAAAAAGTTACATAATTTTCAAAAATACAGATCAAAAACAAATCAAATCCTGTAGCAGTTCTTAGCAGCCCGGTATATATTACAGTTATTAAAGATGGCATATGTATATAAAGTATATATTGCACATAGTTTGACGGTATTTAACAGCAGCAAGTTACACAATGTTATAATCGGGAGATAAGTTTCCATTAACAACGATTAAAAGATTTCTTGCTCCCAAACCAATTGTGTATTTCATTACAAAAAGCAGTTGTACCATACTATGTTTAGGTACTAATGAATTATATCCTCAAAACAAACGCACACATAAATAACAAAGGAAAATACATCATTTAATAAATCCACAATATGATAACATTTTACAGATTAATTTAATAAACTTTTACAAAACATAGGTTGATGTTATATCGGGGGGGAAAATACATATTTAAACATTTCAATTAGTCACTGCATATTTAAGTAACTAGTTTATAGAACAGATGAACAGATGTACAATATCCAGAAAGTAGATGCAAAAAATATATATAATGTGTGCATTTCCAACATATCCTCTGAAAGAGTATTAGTCGTTGAGTTGAGTAGTGAGCCATTCGTTTTTTTTTTTTTTCGTGGTGCGATGTCTGCTGAGAAGTCCTTGTATGCCTCGCTGACTTTGAGGACATCTGGGTCTGGCAGCTCCCCCCGCACGGCCTTGTAACATGTACTCCTTTGAACATATATGATAATTAGGACTTTAAGAACAATTTTACACTCAGACAACAATCACAAAGTTATAGCAGGCTACATACAATTACTTAGGACAATAGATATTACCTTACACCGTCAGCAACTGTAAACTGCTTTGGCTTAGTGGAAATGAACACCATGTCACCCACTCCGCCTGGTTTCACACCCTATTAAATTACACAAAATAAATGTCAAATTAATTGAAATGGTCGTTGATGCAACATACTAAATCAGCTCTTGGCACAAAGGAAATACTCATTACACCGTGGATTGGTAGTGAACACATACTGTACTTACCATGGTTCTTGGCTTGTGCCATCGCTGCTCTGTTTCAGTGCAGCTGAGGACAGGGGGTACAGCAGCCAGGTTGAGTGTGGAGTAGTGTGCAGTCTGGAACAGCAGTGCAACATTGTGGTTGCAGAGTGCTGTTCCAGCTACACAGGAACACTGCCATCTCCACAGGTGAACAGTTCTTAAAACAAAATGTCAGTCATTTTACATTTAGGACACTGCTTTAATACAACACAGACAAAAGAGAAAGCTGAGAGCAGGCTGATCAGGCAAGTAATAGGTGTGGGAAAAGGCTAAACCATGTCAGGTTGTCAGTCACATCACATACACAGAAGTTCTGCTGTTTGGAATACTGTAATTTGAGGACATTCAAACAGATACGCTTGTATAGCCTGTCTCAACTCTCTCAATGTATTATAACTACATAAAATAGTGTTAGTAGAACGTTGAACAGCTTAACATAGATGTAGGGTACAAAACATAGGTACAAAACCAGCACTTACCTAACACTGGCCAATACAAATAATTGGACCCTACATGGATTATACTAACCATACAGTAAAGAACAGCAGTCGTCACAACCAGTTTCTGGGGTTTCCATGAAAGCAGAGATGTTTTTCAACCTCTCATTAAGAATCTTTGATGAAAGCTAAGTTTGGGTTTAGATATTTATCATTTTACACGAGAGGGTTACAAAACGAAAATAAATCTGTAGCCCCTTCATGCTACACACACATAGCTAGCTACAAGTTGACGTGAGCAAATGTATTGTCACTATAATAATAATAATACATTTATTTTGGGGGGCGCCTTTCAAAACACCCAAGGACACCTTACAGGGTTACAGATTTACAATTTACAATTTTACCTTACAAATTAAAACAGTGGATTTAGTGAAGTATCATCCGGGGTAAGACAAGACAAACAACAGGAAATTGACTACAAAAGGACACAGGGTACAGATTATAGAGAAAATGCCAGTTTGAACAGGTGGGTTTTGAGTTGGGTTTTGAATGTTGTTATGGAATCAGACTGTCGAATGTGTAGTGGCAGGGTGTTCCAGAGTCTGGGAGCCGAGCAGCTGAAAGCTCGAGCACCCATGGTAATGTATGTATTATATGTATATATATATATATATATATATTATGCACTATGTAATCTGTTGCAACACGTCAGCTAGCTGGGCTTATTTGAATCCTAAATCACAGGTTACCTACTCTAGCTACATCAAAACCCCAGAACATGAACCTGATTGAAACTTTGAACCAATTAACACTTTTTATTTTCCTCTCTACTCTGAGATCATGAGGCTTTTCATGTTTTCTCATGGACCTGTAACAGCTAGCCCTGATGCTCACTCTCCCTGAAGGTAGTTCTTTATTTGAAACTGTGGGGAATTGGATATCATTCATGTTATCCAAAAAAAGTAATAGTACATCATTAAAACGCTTTACACTGTATCAAGACTGTCAAGTTGTCAAAGTTAGCCAGTACCTACAGCTTTGTTTGTCACTTACCTTCATAATTGTCGACGTAGCTGGATATGTAGCTACATCTTGAACCCCTTTTCTCTTTTGCTCCTCGGGGCTGAGCCTGCCGCTTGTACCAGCCGATGTACATCACTGATGTTAACCTTCGGTAAGTCTTGGAGACATCGAGTGTAAAATAGTGCCTATATATAATATCTATACGCTATCTCTCTCGCTATACGCTCTACTGTAGACCGGAAGTTTACAACCGCACACCCAGCCGCCGGAAGTTGATAGACGCCATCTTGTGCAACTAGCCTTATTTGGTCGTATGAGTTGGAGGACTTGTTGAAATATTTGTAGATAAATATGGGGCAGACAGAACACGAGGAAAGTGTGAAAAGCATGAATTACAAAGAATTACAAAACTCGACAAGGTCGTGTCATATAACAAGTTGATTGCCAAACTGTATACTTTTCTAAAAAAGGCAAGCACTCAGCACTGAAAAGTAATATAAGACAACCAATAGTGCTCCAAACAAGGCAAAAACACTCTATCCAAACTGTAGATGCTGCAATCGAAGACAACGTTAAATGATTTAAGTGATAAATATGGTCTATTAAAAAAATGTAATACATAAAGGGAAACCGTTTGGAAGATAATTACTACATAATCTCAAGGCTTGCTTTAAAGCCAAAAGTTATATGAAATAGTCTACATAACGCGCTGATAAAACTACTGTCTTATCTGACATGCAGCCGAAAAGGACAAACCTTGGTAACACAGTTTGTCCATCCCATGTGTTCTTCTGTTTACTCATGAAGTCACATTTTTTAGTCAGTTAACAATTTCCCAGATAGATTTGCCATCTCTCCTTACCCCTTCGGGCTTTCCAATATGGAAATAACAGGTTCTTTCAAGCATTAACTTATGAGTTACAAAGTAACCTGTAGGGAGAGTTGCCATAGAAACCTAGCTCATTATAATGAAGTCAAGTATGAAGGCAGCGCTGAAGTACACACCTACTCCTTTAAGCACTACCAAAAGTGTTTTTTGCGGTTTTACTTTGACAGAGATGCGTCGGGACAAACAATAATTTCGCCAGCAGGGGAGATGTGAGGACCACCAGGCTTGTTTTAATGTTATACATTAAGTTATTCTGTTATTGATGTCTTTAAAAGAAGAGCCAAACAATTCTTAGGGAATTAACAAGTTTGGAAAAATTCAACAAAAACGGTGGACCTACAGTTACAGAATCTGCATTTCTGACGAGAAGACTTTAAAAAGGTGAGATTAGTATTAGTAAAGACTAAACTAAACCTGAAGAAAGATAAACTAACGTTGAACTTTCTTGTGCTAGAGTAGCATTTAGTATCTTGGCTTGACAGCATTAGGACAAGGGGCAAGTCAATGGGCTCTACAGGCTCCAGACCCAAGCTGTTTAAAGTGGCTCCGTGTAATAGCCTGCAGGAGGGGGCACAGCCTGAACCACAATGGACCGTCCCCGCTCTGCCCGTCAGTGTGGAGCAGCCATCGGGATCTCTGGCACATAAAAAGAAAACCTTACCTCCACTGAGACAGGAAATAACTCTTTCCACACTCTCAGGTTAGTAAGTCTCATGTCCCTGGTGTTTCATTCCCATTCAGTTGTATTTGTACAGTCCATATGTGTTGTGATACTGATTGTCTGCATGTGTGTGTTGTAACAACCATGCTTTGCAGGAAACATCCCATCAAAGCAAAGTAACAATTCAAGCATCATTCACTCACATCCACCCCGAAGAATGCAGGTTAATATATGTTATTAACTATAAAAGGCTATTGTTGCCTGATTCAAATGAGAAATGTTTCATCTATTCAATCCCCGGCAAGGACTCTGGCAGACATCATTTTGTATTATTGTTTCTGACTGATTGAGATTTTTACCCAGACATGCCATCATTATTATTTCCTCCTCAGACACTCCAACCACTGGCCCTGCAAATTGGGCACACAAGAATTGCCACTCAAATTGCCATGGTAATAAAAAAGAAAAGAAACATATGGTTGCTGTGCCAGCGTCACTGCCCCCATGATATATCATGACACAATGAGAAATGTTTCTGTTTGTTGCAGGGCAGGGATTGCAGAGATGGGGGTGTCCCCCTGTCTTCTACAATCGGCCAGACAGGAAGCTGTGGCACCAGCAGAATGATTCAGGTAAAGCAGCTTGACAAAGTAGGGAAGAGCTAAAGTGCATCTGTATCATCAATAATTCAGTTCATGCTTTTTTTAAATTGAGGCAAAATTAAAGTGTGCAGCAGTGCTTACAATGAGGGGGGGGGGGGGAATAAAGAGCGAAGAAGAGACGGAAACAGCTGTGAGTAAGGGCTCTTCCAGTCCCAGTGGATCTGATTAAAGTATCTACGGATTGGAAAGTAGGGTGGTCTACAGCCATGACTGGCCCTCAATGGGATCTATTTTCAGGGTACAGGGAACAGAGAAGCTCCCTCTATAATTGCCAATATTGCACACAAAAAAAATGTAGTTTACTTCAAGTCCATGTCTGTCCAAAGGGAATATATTAACACGATCACATACATCGTAATTACATATATTTTTACTTTAAGGGACTGTTACCACTAAATAAAAAAAATCATATTTTTCTTAAATACTGCAGTGCTATTCATCAATCTAGATCGTTTTTGTCTAAATTGCTGAGTGTTGGATAAATTGGCCGTGTAGACGTTTACCTTCTGTCCAATATTACAGGACTATAGCACTCAGCTTGTGCTGCCAAAATAAATGTATTATTATTATGTCAAAATCAATCAAGCATTAATCTAACCGGTTACTCAAGATAAATCTGAAAACATTTAATTATACCTGTCAAAGACACATACTGGAGTAAAGAGTAGAATATAAATAAGTACTTTCACACCAATGTCCTCTTGTGGCTCTGTGATTTTCTAGGGAGGATTTCTGGAGGCCCAAACAGCTCTCACCCAACAGGCTCATCGGCAGCGGCGAGCTCACCACCGACAGGCCAGAGAGCAGAGAAGACATAAGGTCGTCTACTCAGTTAACGGTAAGATTGCAAATTGTTATTCTAACAAGGAAGCTTGATACAAAATGTCTGAATGTGGTCTAAATATGATTTCATTAGGCCCTCAAGTTGAAGGTCCAAATAAAGAGGGCATCCAGAGGCTGAAACTGGTGAGGAGTCCCACAGAGAGGGACATCTTCTGGGACGAGACTACAGGAGACAGGCTGGATCCCAGCTGCCTTCTAGACCCAACCTTTCTACATCACCTTTGTGAAGGGAGACAGCGAAACCAGCCGAACAAAGAAGATGGGATCCAGGGAGAGAGAGGTCCCAGAAACACACTGGACAGAGATGCCCATATATAGACAAAAACATATTATGGACAAACGAAAGGGAAATGGTGGGAATAGAAGACAGGGACACCACCCAGAGGGATGGTTATGTGGTCTGAATCTGCCAGAAGCTGTCAGACAGCAAGGACAAGAGGTGCAAGAGGGATCTGGCACAATAAGCCATAAACACCTTGCAATATAAAGAAAACTCTTGATGTTCTGGGGATACTTCCTTCATGGCTGAGTTTATGACGCCCTCTATGGGTGAAAGCAGTGAGAACACTTGCAGTCAGGCTCATTTTACCTACCATGTTGATAGCAAACATTTTACAATGAGTTCAAAGAGTTGGGTTTCAAATCAGCCAGCTTTGAAGCTTCTTTTCTACTGGGCTTTTGTTATAGAAATTAGCACAACATCTTTGTACAAAGATATCCCATTATTTAAACAGATCTGCAGCTCTTGAACAATAATTATAATGAAAACAGTAAACTGCTAATTGGACCATCATTCTTCAAGTGGTCTCCGTGAGGCCGGCTTTTAGCGGGTTTAGAGAGGCGGAGAGGAGTTGGACTCCCACCAAACACCTGGCCGCAGCGGCCGACTAAATCCTGGTCCTCAGGCACAGTGCGTTAGAGGAACACTGCTGGGATCACAGTGCTCAGCAGGGGGCTGGACGGGAATTAAACAAGCTAAGATTATCTGGCGGTGGCTGACTAGAACTATTTGAATAGATGAAATAAGCATTTAACTGTATTAAATAAATCAAAGGCTTACATTACCTTTATTACTCAACCACTGGGTGTCATTATTGGGCTGAGGGACACAGTGAAGTACACAGGATAACAGCTTCAGTGTTTGTAATAGTGTATTTAATGTTTTGTACACCTTTAGGTATAAAAGATCACTTGAGAAATTAAGGCTATGCAAGCCTCAAAATGATTAATTACGATCCAAACTGCTGCTTTAATTTGACAAATGCATTTTGGCCTGTGAGAACATTGTACAAAAATGTTTCCTGTATGCTTGAAGAAAATAGTAAACGATGAGGAAATACATAATGTATTGTTCTGAAAACCACTGTAGAATGAAAGAGCAAGAGGTATAAGCGTAAGGCACTGGAGCAGAGCAACACATACAAAATGAGACCTTCTACTTAGCAAGCCATTCAATCAACAAAGCAAAGTCTGCCAGTGAGAGGCCACTGACTGCAGACATGAGGAGCCAGACTGACCACATATTGGGATACTGAGGAGATTTAGAGTGGCCCAACTCTTCAAAAAACTTCTCCTTTTCCAGTTCGCTAGCCACACACACTGGGCCTTAAAGCCAAATCATCGTGGAGGGGGAGAGCCGAGAGGTCTCGGTGTCTGCCACTCCGTACTCCTACATAAAAAGAAGGTGAAAGATGCCGTGTGAGCAATTGGTTCCAATTGACAGAGGATTGGTCATGGTCAGCCTTCTGAGTGGAAATCCACGTGAGAATGTAGCATTTGGACCAGCAAGGGGCACAAGAGGCCAACAGCAGACAATGAGGGCACTCAGAGGAGTCTGGCTGCTGAGGAATAGTGGGGGCACAATCTCCTTTGATTTAACCCTTCATCGGCTGGTTATCCATTTACCTAAATACACTGAAGTTGAGCTTTCCTAGTATGAGTTTATATAAAACCCATTATAGTTCAGATAAAATAAATGTAAAGTGTGAGAAACATCTGGTATGCCCATCTTATATATATTTAGTATGAATTGATTATAAAGTGTTATCTACACTGTTATTCGTTTATCTACACTGTTATTCGTTTTACAACAACAAATGTTGAAATTATAACTGTATCGTTTTTATACGGATTAAGTTAAAGCACCTGTGTAACTTCAAGAGGCGTCCCAACCACTTCCATCCTTGTGACTTTTTCACCAATTAGGCAGCTCCTGCTCACTGAAAGGGACCGGCTGCTTTAAAGTCTCAGAGGGCCCGAGGGTCAGCGCTCAATCACCGTCTGGTTAGAGAGGTGGAGTGTTTGAACTAGCCACTAGTTGACAGGGCGGAGATGGGGTCAAAAGGGTTGGCGGAGTGATTGGTGAAGGGGACAAGGACTCCTGCCAGCTCGAAAAGAGGAACCTTTTGTAGCCAAGACACTGGCCGGAGCAGCCAGGCCTTTCACAGCCCAGCCCCCCCCCTCCAGCTCCACAACAGCTGATGACAAGGCCCCAGCTGCTAATTATCCGGCTGATGGAGAGTCACTGAAGTGGGACTGTCAGAGCGAGGGGTGGCCCTTGTGTCTGCAATGGGATACATTTGAGGGGAGGGTTGGGGGATAAAAGAGGTTGGACTAGAGGGGCAGGTCGTTTTTTTCAAGAGCAATCATCCGTAAACAAAATCAATACCTCTGCCAGTCAAGGTTTGTACATTGTGAACAGCACTGAATAAAAACTAAATGATTCAGTCTTTTATATGTAAATGTACTATAAATGTTATTTAAATGGTCTATCATTTGTAAGCTCCTCAGTAACAACAGTGTAGTAACACATTTCATGCAGTCACATATCCGGTCTGGATCACAGTGTATGCTTGACAGTCTTCAGTCCAGTTATTGAGCAGCATGTATCCATGCTACAGCATCATCTGCCCAGAGGATACCGGAGCACTTCCTGTTGCATTCCATATGAAGTACTCTTTGGATTGAAGTTCTCGTGCTGAAAATAAGACAGATGGACATTTATTTTAGTTTCAGAAAACGCACATACAGCCACATTTTCTATTTAATAAACCATTGTTAGCTTACATGTTATAATACGTTGTTTTGAAGAGGAATACACCTGCACCGAATGCTGGTCCACCGAGCACCCAGAGAGTGTCATGTCAGGCACTTTGAAATATAACTGTGAAGATAACAGGTGAGGTGTTAATCTTTTTACAACCTAATGAGTCTATATTATAGATGCCTTATCCAATTGACCTTATCTAATCAGCTGTTTAAAGAATGCTGTAACATGCTGCCGTAAATAAACAAACTGGATCATGAGTATCACAACACACATTAACTCACTTTGATATAGGCTGTTAGTTCTGTGCAGAGGGGGTCAGTAGGTCCTGGTGTCGGCCCAGAAAAGCTGATCTTACCCTCCATTGTTACCTCGCGAGATTTAGGGAACTTTTGTCCTAAATATCAGTGAGGAGGGGAAACATTGCATTAGCTACTTTTTTCAATATGCAGCTACATTCAGGTTATATGTTTTCCATTGATACTAATGAGCACAATGCCTACCCAAGCCCCAGACCAGCAGGTTTTTCTCTTTTGACACATCGAGTTGTCCGGAGCTCACCTTCACATCCACAACACCGAACTGATCCCTGCGCAGGATACAAAGACCATGTGCAGATGTTACTGTAGAGTAGACACACTGATTAAAGTGGCTAGGTTAAACCACTTTAATCAACAGAGAGGCATTTTATGAAAATAGATTTGACACAAAACTGATTCTCTGGTTGGGTCATTTTTAAGTGCAATAATTTTGGGATATATCTGCAAATTCTGTGAGTGTTTTATAATATGGCTGCATATAATGGAGATGAGACATGTAGATTAGGTTTATTAGGTTTACTTAGTTTATTGGGGGCATTAGTTGGCTGTTAGAGGACTCATTAAATCAGCTCAGGGGACTTATTTATTGCATTTTAAATGAGACCAGTGATGGTTTTTGGCAAAAAACTATACAGTTTAAATTAAGATGCAGGATAGCTCTGTTCCATATTACAATGGCCAATGTAAAACACCATAAAGCAGTATTTATTGCTTCCAGCAATCTATATATTAAAGTAATCACTAATGCAATTAGTAATTATCTTGTTAATGCTTGCATTTCCTTACCAGATAGAATTAACCTTAGAGCCTTAGTTTGCTTCCAATGACAAGAAATGTACGTATCAGTAGTTAATACAAATCTTTTTATACCTTCTTTGAATTAGAGATGTAAATGATTCCACATCTTTATATATCATTTATTATTCTTATTAACAGAATTGCATCTCATCGAACTTAACCTCAAAGATGCCATGAAGTCTGAGGCATTACACCTCTTCAATCTACAGGAAACAAACACTGGCAAGTGCTCAGTGCTAAAATAATATTGTCTCTTACCTGTTAAAGAATGGCAGGTGTGCTTCACAGTACTCAAAGGAGTTCTTCACACTCTCGTGAAGTTTGAGGGTTACTGACACACGCAGCTGGGTTTCTTCTTCCTTCAGCTGATAAGAACCCAGGATAGGGGGAACGGGGACCTAATGAAGAATTGCAATATCCCTTGGGACATTAGTGTTAATGTATTGGAATTAGAAGAAAGTCAGTATGTATGTTTCATACCTGAGATGTATAGCTGCATAGTCTGAAAGGCTCCAGAGGAGGAGAGAAGGGGAACTTATATGGTCCGGAGAAAGCAGAGCCATCAAAGTTATCCACGCTGCTGGCACTAAGGATGCTGGAATCCAGTGAAGTGACACAAGGATGCACCAGGATGTCCTGTAGTGGAGAACCATTTGGTGGCAGTGTGAGGGTCACCATCACATTTGGGAGCACCCCTTCCACTTCACACTGTTGAAACAAGGACAAAAAAAGAAGAATGAAGGAAAAGAGTGGAAACAGGCAAAAACAGTTAGACTTGTTTTCCTTAACAATGTGCCCTTACTTTGCATGTCACAGTGCCGTAAACATCCCACAAGTCCTGTCTGCTGCGGTTACCATACTGCATGGAGCGTACGGTTTCTATAAGTGCTACGTTCACCGCAGCTCGACCGCGGTGGAGCCCTGTCTTCCAGGCTGGCTGCTTCTGGTTCTCAGCATGAGTGGGCACTGTGGGTGTAGAAGGAGCCCCCGGTAGTGGCACATCCAGGGGTGTGCCAAGTGGACAAACCTGCAAGAGTACAGAGGGCAGCATCGCCAGGCGAGAGGCCAGCACCTCGGTATCAGGCTTACTTCCAGAGCCTAGGAGAAAAGTCTGCAAACCAGCCAAGAGAGTGAGGCCCTGAGAGACAGACAGCAGGCTTGCAAGGGCTGGCCGTGGCTCAGCAGGAGCATCCACTAAAGGCAGGCAAGCAAGGGTAATAGGCCCGTGGGAGATTGCCAACACTGGCCAAAGCATTCCCTTTCCAGGGCTGTCCACCCTCAGCTCCAGGGCTGGTGACCGCTGACGATAAAGGCAATCATCTCTGAGAGCTACAAAGGGTTTGTCTGGGTCTGAGAGCCCCAACTCAGTGAGCAGGAGCTGCAGCACAGTGTTATCTTCTGGGACTGCTGTATATGAGGAACCTGCCAGGATCTTTGCACGGTGCTCCACAGTAGCAAACCTCCTGTGGGGGGGAGACACAATACTTTACATAACACTCCAGTCGATAAGCAGAGACTTTAATACATTAGAAGGCTGCTGTGGTATATACACGTTTGTAAACAGGACATGATATTAGAGTCTTGTATACATACCTTGCGAAGCGTAAAGACAAATGTTCTCCCTTTTCGTGCGAAATAATCCACAAAGCTCTCACACTCATTTTTCCGGCTGCAATAAAGTCTTTAATTTACCGAATGTGACAGCAATATTAATACTCGCATCTTATTGTGCAGATGTTAAATTCTTATTGCCTTACTGTATGAATTTGACTTAACGCAGCATCTCACTTCCTGGTTGTGTTTCATGTGACCAATCACAAGACATGTGCGCATGCGCTCTGGCTCGCAGCTATTCCACCCTTCTCCACCCATACAGGAAGCAGGACTGCTAACCAGCTAGCTGTCAACAAAGGGCAAAACTGTACGAAATCAGCAAATCCATGTGGAAGTCGGCGCTATTGCGGACTTTGAGCTCCTTCCTCTAAATCGCATTTCACTTCTCCGTCAGCTGAATCTGGAACATGGCGACAACTGCTCAGCTGTTCGAGGTAAAATGACTTCTGCAGCGGAGAGCTGGTTTAGCTGTGAGGCTAGCTATGATGCTAACTATCATAAACGGTACTGACATCCTTGGTGTTTATAGTGGATACATATTCACACACACAGCTGTCGTAAGACGGAAAGAGTAGACACATATAACATGTATTTGAGTTTATTTAGGGTAAGGTTAATATAATTGACTGTTAGGGTGCAGTTAAAGCAAGACAGATATTGTAAAACGTCATTGCAGGATGTAACGTTATTCGTGTAGTTGTATACTTCTTCTTCTTCTTCTTCTTCTTCTATTATTTTGGGGTAAAATCTTTGTTGTGCTAATGTTTTGGTGTGAGGTATTCCTCAGTACATTCATCACTTCCTCTCCCCCCCAGGAGCCCTTTGATGCAGATGAGTACATCGAGAGGTTAGCATGGAGGACACCTGGAGGGGGCTCCAAAGGAGGAGCTGAAGCATTTGACCCCAAAAGGTATTCGCATTTACTGTACACATCTTGCTTCCCCTGAGTATAGGAATCAGCAGTAACTGTAAAATACCATTCTCTAGGTTTAACCCTGTGGTGACAAGTTGAAGAACAGCATTGACATATGTCAACTGGGTTCCTAATCACATTTTTGCTGTGTCACATTTTAAAGAGTAATTTTACACAATACCATATAAATCAATCCAGTTTAGTTGAATTAATAATATGATGGTGACTAGGGTTGCAAAATTCCGGGAATTTTCAAAGATGGAAACTTTCCATGGGAATTAACGGGAATAAACGAGTGGAAAAACTGGTTGGCATTCGGGCAAACCTAAGGCTCTCTGATCCGGACACAGAGCCATCCTCAACAAGGCTGGACAGTGACACTGCAGAGGAAGAGTTGGATGTTGATGAGGCCCAGGAAGAGCCCATTGACTGAAAGGGTTTAAGCAAAAATGCAGAGGATTGCTTGAAGGAAGATTTGCTTTTGTTTAATGGAACTTTTTGGAGGGAGAAGGGCTCTTTTCATTTAACATTTTGAATGAGACTTTGTGGGGATTTTTGGATGGGGGGTGCATTTTTGTTCATTTTTTAACTCAACATTCCTGTTTTCGTTCTTCAATGAAACAAATAATTGTTCAATAGAATAATTAAAACTTGTTCTGTTCTACTTTAAAAAAAAAAAATGTCATCTATTGAAATGTCATGTTTTTTGTTTAATTTTGCATCGAATATTTCCAAAATTCCCCAGCTTAACTTCCCATGGAAACCTTCCGGAAACTTTCCGCCCCTTTGCAACTCTAATAGTGACTAACTCATTTTACATAAAATGGATGCTTTGTAATGTAAATAATAAAACCTTATTAAAGGGCAATTAAGCTTTTCCACTAGTGTCTGCTAACAGTGTACCACAGTTTATCATCTCTCATAAGTACGACCTGTCCTGTTCCACAATGTAATACACCCCTCTTTGAAAAATGTCGCTGATGTTGACATTAAGATATTCTTCCTATATTGTGTCATAGAATCAATCTAACAGAAAATCTATCTCACGTTTATTTTACGTTCTATTCATATGATAATGCACTCTTTCCTAACCAGCCTCTTTTTTCTTTAGCTGTTGTGTGCACTTCTTGGCATGTTTTAAAAGGGTTAAGAGCAATAATGTAGTTTCCAAACATAATACTTTGAATAATTAGATGTGTTCAAAGTTGAACATCTTAATATAAATTAAGTTTTCCTTAAAACAACTTCATACCAACTTAATACACCTGCACTTAAAGATCATCTTGATCTCTTCTATGCTAATTAAGTGTTTTTGATGGTTGGGTAGGAAAAAAACAGAAAATATCTATGTTGACGATTTAGTTTCATGGTATTTTCCACAGCTTGTTGTTATGTTTACACTTGGGGACCGAGTTATTTCCTGTAAGCAAAAATGCCACAAACAGTTTAACTCACTGTGGATCCATCCTGCCTTATCTACTTCCTCCACAAAACTGTTGCCACCACCTCTCGGAAGCTCTTAGCGAGGAGTCAGAGACAACGTATCTGTGGAGGCCACCATACTGTGAGTCACCAGCCAGGGAATGAGTGTCTATTGGGAAGGGATGGGAGATGTCTTTAAGCTATAGCCAGTGCTGAAGGAATTAGTCAAGAGATTATACACTCATCATTTTGGGATGTTTCCTACTCTGTGAAATGTGGTGCTGACTTAGAACATTTGCTCTGCAGTCCTGATGGCACTTAAAATGCAGCTGACGAAGTTGCTTCTTAAGTCTGGGGCCCCGGGAATTAAGCCTCCGACACTGTTCTGTAACTAACTATAACTGTAACTGTGAGGTCAGTAGGACAGATGTAACCTTGTGCTACTTAATTACTCCTTCAGAGATGGAGAGTTTTTTGTGTGTTTTACCTTTAGTGTATGTTATAAGACCACTGTGGAGTGCTAATATACAGTCTTCCTTTCCTCTGTGATAGGCTGTTGGAAGAATTTGAGAACCACATAGAGGAGCTGAAGCAGTTGGATGAGAAGATCCAGCGGCGGGTGGAGAAGCTCGAGCATCAGTGTCACCGCGAGGCCAAGGAATTTGCCCACAAAGTGCAAGACTTGCAGAGAAGCAACCAGGTGTGTTATATGGTCATAGAAATACCTGAAAGTCTTTGAGCTTTAGATTTTTTTATTGATTCACCACATTACATAGTTACCTCTTTTGACATTCCTTTTGCTCTTTGTCATTTCAGGTGGCCTTCCAGCATTTCCAGGAGCTCGATGAGCATATCAGCTATGTGGCGACCAAGGTTTGTCACCTTGGCGACCAGCTGGAGGGGGTGAACACGCCTCGGCAGCGGGCCGTGGAAGCTCAGCGTCTGATGACATACTTCAACGAGTTCCTGGACGGAGACCTACGCAGCGACGTCTTCAATAACCCAGACAAGGTGAGTTATCTGCTTTCTATTCACTTCACTGGAGGTGGGGATGTGTGTGTGACCACTGACGCGGACCCCCGCTGTGACACTGCTGGAGGTGAGAAGGAACAGGATTATGAGGTTAACCATCCATATTCATTTGTCAAGTTTATCCCTTTAGTTGGATCCCTTAGCTAATTTGGATTATTAAACTGCCATTTGCTGTCTGACAATAGCTGGCTGATTGACTAGCATGGATGTCAACATGCTCATGTCAACCCTAATTGCATTTCAAGAAGGTTGTCTGGGAGCGAGAATTTGCTTGGTCTCAGCTTTGTGTCGCATTACAGCAGCGAATAGCTTGTGGCATTATGGTCCATGTAAGGGCGGTGATAACATGCGTGCAGGAAGATGAGATGCACACTTTTACTAAGTTCCTGCCTACACAGGGACCATGTTAATGTTAGACAAGAGACCGCTGAAAGTTTGATTTTGCAGTTTTGAAGTGACAGCAGGGAGATTGGGATGCTTTAGATTAAGTCCTGCTCGTTGCAACATCATAAATTGATGCAGAGCAGCGAGTCTGGGGGTCAATCCCAGAGACGAGAGCTGGAGATGGAGCTAGTTTTTCCGAAGAGGCACGCAGAAATATCTGGCCAGATTCATTTTCCTGAGCATACCTCCAGACGAGGGGAAAAGAGGAAAGCTGCAAGTGAATAGCTGAAGGGGGATGGCTTTGCTAATCCTTCTGAAAGGGAGGGCTGGGCCGCCAGCGTGGAGACAAGTGCTGCTAAACCCTGACTGCAGGGAGACGGCTACATTACTTACATGGGATTTAGCTAATCTTAGCTGGGGGACAGATACTTAGAAAACCTTCGCCGAGCAGAAAGGCTGGATCCTCCTCACGGGAGCAGGGTAATGATGTTAGCTGAGGCAGGCATCTGCGGGAACAGAGGAGTTGCGGACGGCGGGCCTTTCGTGGGTCTGGTGCTTTTTTCAGCCAGTGTGTGGGCCCCCTTTTTTTAAGACAGATATCCCTGGCCGGACAGATTATTGAAGGCGATTTAGACTCCTGTGGGATTACAGCCCATTCAGAAAAGGCATGCCAATATAGAGTTGGATGTGCTGCTAAGTCAGGACTGCTGCTGCTCCCGATGCCCAGGTGAGCGCCGCCTGCCTGCTATCAGCTCTCTGTTCAACATGGGGAGGTGGAGGAGGGCAGCTCTGAAATGATGATCCCCCCAGGTGGAGAGACCACCGGCGGCCTGCCAGCTTTCTGTCTGGGTGTCCACCTCTCATGGTCCTGTAGTGCTCTGTCTCCCTTTTCGCCTCACCTGACTCTCTCTCTCTCTCTCTCTCATTCTCTCTATCCCCCAGATTAAGGAGGCTGCTGATATCATTCAGAAGCTGCATCTCATTGCCCAGGAGCTGCCATTCGACAGGTCAGTCAGGCATCCTGCAGGCAGCTTTAGACAAGAGCACTGTCATACAAGGGGAAGGTGGTGTATTAGCGATGTAGACTATTCCTCGCAGTGTAAGCCCAACGCAGTACATATCGAGCATTCAAGCCTTTTATTCAGATTCATTATATATTTATAGAAATGAAAAGTACTGACTTTGTTTTCCTCTGACAGATTTGCTGATGTCAAGGCAAAAATTGCAAGTAAGTTTGGTTTTAAAAAAAACTCCTCATGTTCCCATTACATACACGTACATTAGATGTTGGCTACCAAAACTGATTATTTCTTTCTTTGTGATTCTACCCAGGTAAGTACCATGACCTGGAGAGGCAGTTAATCCAGGAGTTCACAGCTGCCCAGCGCAGGGGTGAGATTGGACGTATGCGGGAGGTGGCAGCGGTTCTATTACATTTCAAGGTGACCTGAAAGAATCACATTGGATGTCTAGGTTTTATTTTTAGACCACATTTAATTGGTCTTATATTATTGGGATAGTCACTCGCGTCATACATTATATAGTGTTCTAACAAGCTATTCTTACGGCAATTGCAGAAAAGTAACTTCTTGGTCTTTTTGTTTCAGGGCTATGCATACTGTGTGGACGTCTACATCAAGCAGTGTCAGGAGGTGAGTGTACAAGGTTTCTCCTGACAGATAACATTCCACTTTTTTCTCGTTTTCCAGTTACTATCACCCTCAGACTCCTGGTTAACCCTTTGTTTGTCTCCGCAGGGGGCCTACCTGAGGAATGATGTGTTTGAGGACACTGCAGTCCTCTGCCAGAGGGTCAACAAGCAGGTGGGCGAGGTCTTCAGCAGCCCTGAGACTGTGATGGCCAAACTCATCCAGAACATCTTTGAAAACAAACTCCAGGTATTTTCAATACTTCTCATTTGTTCACTTTTATTTCGACATGCCTTATTTGTCCTGTTGTATTCATCACCTTTGCGTCTGCAGGCCCATGTTAAGGAAAAGCTGGATGAGACACGCCACTCTGATATGGAACAGTACCTCAAGAACCTCTATGACCTTTACTCCAGGTATTTGCCTTGCTCGCATATGACTTGATTCACTTCCTTTCTACACATAACCATAAATGCTAACAATGTTACACACTTTTATGTTTTCCAGGAGTACAGCATTGGCCACCAAGCTGACAGAGTTCAACCTGGGCTCAGACAAGCACACTTTCCTGTCCAAGCTGATAAAGAGCATCTTCTCCTCGTACCTGGAAAGCTACATTGACATGGAGAGGGATTACCTTCGCACTCGAGGTGCCATGATTCTGCAGCGCTACTACGACTCCAAGAATCACCAGAAACGCCTTATTGGCACCGGCAGGTCAGATTTTAATCTAACTTTTTCCCCCCCACATCCAAATTGATTTATTTAAGTACGTTTTGCAAAAGGATAAGACATTGTGTAACAAAACAACCATCCTCTGTGTCTTTCCACAGTATTCAAGAGCTGAAGGAGCGGATCAGACAGCGCACCAACCTCCCACTCGGCCCTATCATTGACACCCATGGGGAGACCTTCCTGTCCCCAGAGCTCGTTGTCAACCTGCTGCAGGAGACGCGACATGCCTTTGAGAGATGCAACAGGGTAAGGCTAATGAAAAGACTGATAAAAGCCGATCCAAACGGACCACCCTGTGGGCTAGAATATCTGACTCTGTTCCCTTTCTTTCTGTTTGTGACAGCTTTCAGATCCTTCAGACCTGCCCAAGAACGCATTTGTAATCTTCCTGCTGCTGGTTGACCATCTGTGTGTGGAGCACATCGACTACGCCCTGGAGATTGGCCTCTCAGGTACATCAGATTCAGATGATTTCAAAAAGATATATATATTTTTCATGTTAATGCTAACTTGGCTGTGTGCTAAACCAGGGAGTGGATTTGTGTTAGGGATGCAGGCCACAAAGACCTTCACCGAACCCAAAGGCCACACTGCATTTTCCTTTCTCGATAAGGCCAAGCATTTAGGTAGATCGTTTGAACTGATCGGCGACATTTCCATCCAAACAGCCAACAAAAGAGTTTACAACATCATTCTCTATGCAAGGTTGTTTGATATTCTAATCACAGCACGATTGATCATGTCTTACATGAACACATGATGTACAACTGGAAAGCAATGTACAGGGTCAGCAGTAAATACAAACACATCCGCACTGCCAACAACTGAAGCAGAACATTGCTATGAATGTTTTTGTACAGTGGTTTTCTGCCCTGTGTAAATCACATTGATCCATCCTTCCACCTAGCTTTTGGTTTCTTTTTGTGATTCCCCCCCCCCCCCCCCCTCTTCTCTTTGATCTACAGCGATTCCCTCATCAGATGCCAAAAATGCCAACCTGTACTTCCTGGATGTGGTTCAACAGGCGAACTCTATCTTCCACTTGTTTGACAAGCAGTTTAATGACCAGCTCATGCCTCTAATAAGGTCAGCTCTTAGTCAAAGCTTAAAATCATGTATGCTCCCCAGATGTTGGTCATTCAAAGACCACTGTCTCTTTTTTTTAATCTGTCTCCAGCTCATCTCCAAAGTTGGCAGAGTGCCTGCAGAAGAAGAAAGAGGTGATTGAACAGATGGAAGTGAAACTGGACACAGGGATCGACAGGTCAGTATGTGTATAAGTTGCGCTTACTTATGTTTCCTATGTGCCAACAGAAACCCATAATACAAATATTTCCCAATGTATTCTTCTGATGTACAGAACGACAAACTGTATGGTGGGACAAATGAAGCACATCTTGACAACAGAGCAGAAGAAGACTGATTTTAGGCCCGAAGACGAGAACAACGTGATGATCCAGTACACTACAGTAAGAGATACAAGGCCTCTGCGTGCACTACTGAGCTCTCATGCAAAGCAAATCAGGAAATGCATTTTGCTGATTTGTTTATCTTTGAATGTTTTGAATAGTTGTTTTGCCTCTGGTCAGCACATTTTCCATGTGTCTCTGTGTGTGTGTCCGCCCGGCAGGCCTGCTCCAAGGTGTGCGCCTACGTCAGTCGGCAGGTGGAGCACGTACGAAAGTCCATGGATGGGAAAAATGTGGACACGGTGCTGACGGAGCTGGGCGTTCGTTTCCACCGGCTGATCCACGAGCACCTGCAGCAGTACAGCTACAGCTCCATGGGAGGCATGCTGGCCATCTGCGACGTGGCGGAGTACCGACGCTCCGCCAAGGAATTCAGGGTGAGCGGGGGGGCATAGGTCCAGGATACACTGCGTGGATCCTCTGACAGACCCTCATTATGTTTGTCATTACATTTAAATGGTTAGGTCGATTCAGGTGAACGCTCGTAAGGTTTGGTAGTTTTACACAAAGTAAGTAAGTTTAGAAACTGTCAACCTGAGGATGTTGGCGTCCAATTATTTTCTTTGTGACAACAGCAGTTAAAGGGTGATGATTTATAATTATATTTGACAGAAAAGATTAAACTTTTAAATATTTCTTTGATAAATAACTTTTATTTCTTTGTTAAACAATTAATGGCCAATCATAACACATTACATCCAAGTAAAAGCAGAAGATGGAGAACATGTTTTCATCACTGTGGCTATGGACAAATGGATATTAGATTAGACATATTCAAATATAGTTTAAATCCATGCCATTGTTTTGATATTATTATAGATTTTGTATTGTGCTCCACACCACAGGATTAAGGTCCGGAGCTAGATTAATAAATAAAGTAAACTATTAATATATGTTGTCATGACAGCCTCGCGTGTAGAATAGTAAGGAGGTCTAATAGGTGTGTGTGCTTGTCTGTCCTCCAGGTCCCTCTGGTGCTGCAGCTCTTCGACACGCTCCACGCCCTCTGTAACCTCCTGGTTGTTGCCCCTGACAACCTGAAGCAGGTGTGTTCAGGTGAGCAGCTCACCAACCTGGACCGAAACCTCCTGCACGCCTTCGTCCAGCTCAGAGTGGACTACCGTTCCTCCAGACTGGGCCGACACTTCAGTTAATGACTGGTTCATCACCGCGCTGCCCTCCGTCCAGTTAACCATGCTTTGATGAAACAATGCACCTTGAAGACACCCATCCCTGCTGCAGAGGACGCATCAGCCCGGCCCCGGTATACAGACTATTGCGGGGTTGCTTTGGACACCATGGAGACGAAGGCTACTGCTCCTTGAATGTGGGAAATGTGCATTTTATCTTTTTTTTTCATTGTTAAATTCTCCAAGCGGATGAAATTTAAATGTCTATTGAATTACAATTTCATTTGTTTTTAAATACTAATCCAACACCAATGCACATGGATAACATTTCTGCCATAATCTAAGTAAATGGACATAATCAATTTCTGTGCTTATGTAAAAAGGAAACTTGTTTTTGATTGTGCCAAATATATAAATGCTGTGGCTGCAATTGTGCACAGAAAACCTCCCTGAAGCTGCTGTAAAGAGTCAACACTGATGCTGTGGCGTCACACCTCAGGCCTGTGTGGGGAACAGCTACCCCTCTGGATGAAGTGTAGGGGACCTGACAGACACAACCCCACCAAGCATGAGACATAGAGCTCTGTCTGGCTACAAGAGACACATGACCACCTATGTAACCTTTGACTTCTGACCACAAAGTCGAGGTCAAGAGGCCATCACTGAGAAGTGTGATCTGAACTATTAGCAGGTCTGAGAATCTCTCTGGAGGTCTGGGTGGTCCCCTCTTAGGCTAAGATGACTGGTGTGATGGGTCAGTGGGTATGTGTCACTGTAATTGCACAGATCAACACCTGCTCATCCAGCATTGCACACAGTCCAAAGACATTGTTGGCTGGATCGGCAGTGTTTCTGGGTCAGGGGACATTACAATGTTGCCCCTTTGCTGATTAAGGAAACAAACTAGAGGGGACTTCTTCACACGGGGCTTTATTTGATCTCAGTCACTGTCTTCTGCACTTAAGAAAAGAGGGCCGATCGTGTCCTTGATGCCTGAAACTGTCTCCTACAGCTGTTTACTTTAATTAGTGACGACTCATTGAAAAGATGTTGCATTTTATTATTATTGTCCCTCTTCTGAACTTCCTCAATAAATTTGGGAGCTGTGAGTTGAAAGTTTGGCCAGTTCCTCTGCGCGAATGTCACTTTCAAAGTGAGATGAAACAGTCTTCGCTTCTATAGAAGTCATCAAGTATTCATGGGAATTCTTGCCTCCAGAGTAAAGTTCTTTCTTAGACTTCAGGAAGTGAGCAGAGCCAGAGGGGATTAGATATCTACGAGTTGATGAATTGTGTGCAGTAGTCATGGACTGGGGGAGAGCCGGGGAGATGGAGACGCCCGAGAGCTCAGTTCCAGCTCCGGCTGGTTAGTGTTGTGTAGAAGGTACACACAGTGCTGTGCAAATTCAAATAACATAATTAATTAGGCTAATATTAATATTATCAATGCCACATAAATTCAATTCTCGCTACCCTAATCACAACTGGATAGCTTGTAAAAATTATTTTGTTAGGCCCTGATGCAAACAATGGGTCTTTTCCAAACATTTGAAAACTATTTGTTTTTGCGGCGATTAATGTGCGTGGCGCAGGAAGGGGTTGGGGGAGCGGAGCCGGGCCGGGCACGATAACTGCTGCGGAGACGGAGGCAGAGGCGCAGCCGGGCCCCAGGGACTCCCAGCGCAGGCACATGGGAGAGGGGGAGGGATGTGTTTTTTGGGGTGGGTGTTTGAGCAGGTGGAGGGGAT
Organism: Pseudochaenichthys georgianus; assembly: GCF_902827115.2. Taxonomy (NCBI): domain Eukaryota; kingdom Metazoa; phylum Chordata; class Actinopteri; order Perciformes; family Channichthyidae; genus Pseudochaenichthys; species Pseudochaenichthys georgianus. The sequence goes on along the minus strand of NC_047524.1, from coordinate 16,160,060 downwards.
TAGTAATACTGTCAACACTGGAGAGCTGGATAAGACTGTCCTCTCCTACTCGTGGGTTTGAGCAGCTCTTGCATACACATTCAGACACATTCACACAAACACAGGGGCGTGAGGACAGGAGGGGAAACGTATCTGTTGTGTTGAACTGACCATGGACAAGTTGTTCATGTTCCACCTTTGATTGTACTTCTCGTTGAGGTTGTTTCTTGCTGCAGGAGTGTGACTCGTGCACATCCTGTAAAGACAATAACCCTCATTAAACACCGAGCCGAGGTATAAATGTACATGCTAAGAAAACTTCCTACAAACAGTGATCAGCAGCCCTAAATGAGTACCTTTGCACTCACTAAAGCATGAATTCTTAAAGTTAAGCGTTCAGTATGTCGATATATAAGTTACTCTACTGAACTTCGTCTTACTATCTTTTCAATATACAATAACACATCAAATACACATTTTGTATGATTTAAACTTACATTTCTAGATTTAAACAGACCCTTTTCATGTGAGTGTAAAAGCGTGTTCACATCCATATTCAAGTTAAGATTCAAGTGTTGAAATTCTGCAGCTCAATCCATTGTTCCACTGACCACAGACACCCTCATTTGTTTCCCCTTTCCATGCATCTCCCTCCCTTTGTCTCCTCTGCCAAACCATCAACCATGCTGTCCTGTCTTTCCACTCGTTCTGCACGCCCTGCTAGTCCTCCAACATCCCACAAATCCTTGCTTTCGGCACATTGCTGCTACCCCAACTAGGCCGGCCCTCCCTCTGCCTCCTGGAGCACTGACAATAAAGCATTACAGCAGTCAATCCATGTCAACAACAGCTTTGCTTAATTCCTGCTAAACACGTTGCAACTAAATCTTCACCTAATGATGCATAATGATTTGCTCTTTAGTGTGCTGGCGGCTCCTATCAATTTCTGTGGTTTATTTTACACTCCATCGGAAAGATGACTCAGGTGGTCTCGCTGCCGCAGCAGACAGACAGGGAGGGAATTAAGGATCCCCCTGTTAAAAATAGTCAGGTAATTGTGACTAGACACTCTGCAGAGCCTAATGCTCTCAGCAGGATAACTCTTACTATTTTCAAACATTATTATGCATTTACGAATAATGCAACTGTTTGATTATTAAAGAAACATCAGAGTATAAATATTGATAATAATACTGCAGGTGAGTTGATATTAGTGAATAAACTCCATGGTCCCTTCAAATCAATTCTTAAGGGTTTCTCAGTGGGAGTCCTTCAGGGCACAGAGCCAGGCCCTCTGATGTGCTGCAGATGTTGCCCTGGCCTTGACCTCCTGCCCATACGATGCCGGGGCCAAAATGGCACAGGTGCGGCGCCACCTTCAGTCTTGGGCAGCCGGGCGCTGCACTGTGCAGGATGTGACCGGTGCCAACTCTCCTCCTTTGCTCACTTTCCTCATTACCAAGGTCTCGTCTGATGGGGCTTAAAGAAACTCTCCCTTGATTCCTGCAATCACACAACCGTCGTTTTGATGATCCTCAACTACTGTGCTTGTCCTTTTCTTTTTCACCCTCCCCCACGCCTTCTCTCCTATAAGAACACTATTAATTCTCTGCCATAGTGGAGTGTTTTCCACTGCTATTTCCTGGCCCGGTGCCTGTGCCTTGCTCTCTTGGCTGGGTCTGTCTGGTTGACTGCTCCACAGGAACAGACTGGCACTCTAGCTGAGGGCTCCAGGGTCTGCACACACAATCCACTGAACATGTCTCTGTGTGAGGAGCTGCACTGCCTCCCAAATATGAAATATGGGCCCTGATTTACCACATATTAGGCCTATTTAATTAGCTATTATTATAATGATTAACGTGAACCACTCGTTGTTACAATTAATAATGATGTGAAGTAGTAGCAGCAGAAATATACAGAAACAAAGTATATATTTATATTGTTGTAATGATATAATATACATGCATATTTAAAACCCTGCAACACACACCCACTGACTGTCATATTGGCAGATGTACAACTACATGAAAATGCATACACAACATATTAAAATCCCACAGTAACAGTATAGAGAACAAATTGATTCTGCTGGTTAAGGGACTTCAGTGCCTAACACATTCACTCACAGGGCAAACAAACATCTGGTTGTTTGTACGGCCTATGGCCCTCCTAACCCACTGATGTTGAACCAAGCCTGCACACATGCCAGAGACACAAATGAGTTCTCTCTCTCCTCCACCGAAGATGAAACACTGCATCACTAAAGCATGTGCATTTGTCTAATCAAGCTTTTGCCTGCGGCTACACTGAATGTAAATGAAAAGGCTCGTGTGTGCCAGCCTCTATTTCTGTTCAGACTGGCTGCTGTTTGATGATGAAATGGTGCGCTGAACATCAGACAGAAGGGGGCACTCGTGCTCCAGAGTTGCTCTGCTCCCCCGTGGAGCCCTCTCTTCCTCAGAGCTCCTCACAATGGGGATCTGCCTGAGGGGGGAAATGTTGCTTTTTTTAGGTCTGTGAGCCCGTATCCCTTAATCCCCAGCCATGATTGACAATCATGATTTAGGGTATATGGTGTCCCATTCTAATCCACGAGCAGTGATTTCATTTGCATACCTAACGTACGTGGCCTCATTTTGGAGGAAACGGCTGCCTTTGTAAGTGATACAGAAAGAGAGAGGGAGAACGCTGAACAGCGAGTGCAAGATAGAGAATAAGGAGGAGAAAGAGAATGGATGAGGGAATGTTTGTGGGCTTTTCTTCTTCTTCTTTGCCAGAAGGAAGATGATAGCAGTCTCCATGCCCAACCAAACACCAGCGTATATGCCTTTCCTCTGCAGCACTTTCCCCTGTCACACAGTCACAAACACAATGCATATTCAAACTCTCAAGCACAATCACCCGTATATTTAGAAATGTAAAGATGCATGAAGACGCGGGAACGCGGAGGAACACACAGAGATGCTCCCTCACACGATGCAAAACTAAATTGCTATTTGCTCATTTTATAACCAAGTCAGGCTTAATTATAATCATGGGAGTTTGGGAGTTACCGTATAATCTCTAGAAGGTATTAAGAATTACCCAGAGCACACCACAGTGAAAGAGAAACAAAAACAAATACGTACAATTATTTCCCAGTCATAACACCCAGGGGAGTCTGAATCAAATAATGCTCAGTGTTTGGTATGCCCACAGAGACCATTCATCCTCACTGTATCTACTGAGGAAGTGGAACAGAAATGAAACACCGGATAAAAGGTCAGAGGGGTTACGTTTCAGTGTAAGGTAAAGGGACAAATTAAATGTAGAGATGTATAAGGCAAGATAAAATAATCATCTGCTTTGATAATGTAATACTGAATATTCAAATGTATTTAGATTTCATGATCATTTATGCAGCGTGTCTTGACTTCATATAACACATGTATAGTAGGACATAAGTCATTTTAAATAATGAGTAAATACAAAAATAAATGCAAAACGCCACTTTTATTTGTAGTTTAAATGCAGATCCAAATACTGACAAATGTATATAGAATCAAACCATTATATTTCACTTTGTACAGTTTTGTTAAAATAAAAAGAGAACATATTTTAATATTATTTTTTTTAGGCCAAATTATTGGATTAAGAATGTAATCTGTATCTATGTATACACTTTGAATGATCTAGATGCAAGGCGTAAGGTTATCCTAATTACAAAAAGCAAATATAAATGATATTATAATTAACTCCTGGATTAGACTGCTCTCAGACCGTATACACTAACACCGTTTTTTACAGTTTTAGCAGATCTCCAAATGTGTATAAAATGATGCAATCTACAATATGTCTATTTAATTAAATGTTGCAGTCATAGAACCATGAAATGATGGGTTTCATTTTTCATTCAGTAAAATAAAAATAAATCCTGTTAATATATAGTGATATATCAAGAGTTGGAACCAGCTGATATATGATTTGTAAAATTAAATCTATAGTGAAGGATCAATAATAAAAATAAAAAGCTGTTAATGGGTGAAACCTTATGATGATATTTCATTTCATTTCATAAGAAAAAGATATCAGAAAAGAGTGAATGGAAACACATCTCGGCTTTGCACCATTTACCCATCACTCCACATTTAAAATATACTAATAACAATGGTGTCATTTCCAGAACAAATATCAAATGTCCCTCATCTATATTTATCAGATCTGGAGTCCCTGAAGCAACACTGCCAAGGTTAAGCTTACAAGAGAAGGAAGAGATAGTGAGGGAGCCTCTTCCCTCTCAGTAATCACCGCCACATACTGTACTCTCCATCCATCCGTCGCTCCTCTCTGTCTGGCTGAGCCTGGCCAGGTCTCTGTGACAGAGGACTCCCCTTTGGAACAATAACAGTCTGATAATCTCCTCTTATCTCCAGTGTGTTTAGTGCCTGGTTAACAGGCTGTCTGCTTGATGGGTGTCTCTCCTCTGCTGTAGGGGAATGATCGTGTCCTCGTGTACCTGAGGAAAAAGAGACTGAAGGCTACACCACACCAGAGAGGATACATCTATATTAAAAGGAACAAATTATGTAGAGTATTCATTTGGGATATGACATGTTTGTTGCAAAACTCTCCTCCCGTCTACCTGTCCTGAGTTTCCTCCCCCTCTGGCCTCACCCAGCCCACTTCTCTCCCAGGGTGTCAGTGTGGGAGGCGGTGTGGAATTAGGCCGCCTGAGGGTGTTGAGCACTTGAGCATAGCACCCATCATCCCACCTCCATGGGCCATCCCACCCTCTTAGCACTGTTTACCAGGCCTGGCCTAATTGATTCCCTCTCTTTATCTTTTTACCTCCCTAATGTTGTTATTAAGTGTGCGGGAGAGGCGAGAAAGCTCCTCTTTTTCCCATTTTGAGAAATTATACTCTTGTACTTGATCCAGCTAACAGGATTTTCTTAAATTACTTTATAAAAGACCATCTTTTAACTTTCTTCTTTCTCTCTCTATCCATTCATTAGCAGGTCTGCCTCAAGGCCTGCTCACATCAATTTCTTGGGTTAAAGTTACAAACTTAGGCAGCTCAGCTCGGCGCTCACGGTGGTTTTGCGGACGAGAGGGGGTGTCTGGGGGTGGAATGGGGATGAATGATTAATTTCTGAAGTATTAGAAAAGTAAAGAGATTGAATTAAGAGTATTGGTCCTCTGTTATCCAGCATGGCTAGCCTCAGGGACTTACTGTGGTGGAGGACATTATGCAAATGCTCTCCCTCTCTCTCTTATAGCCTGCTATCATCCATTCTCTCTCCCTCCCTCCTTCACCCTTTCTCACTCTCTAGCAGTCAACCTCTGCTCTCCTATAATCTTTCTCTCTGTGTCTCTGTCTCTTTAATCTTCATCAGTCAGCAGAGACAGCGTAAAGAGAGTGTCTCCTCTCTATTCTCCCCTCTCTCATTCATAAAGTGTTGGTTCCCAAAATCTGCAAATGAAAAGGTCAAGAAGAGATTCTGAAACCAGACAGGAAACATCCCATTCTCTGTCACTTTATCATCAGTGAGGTGTATGGATCTGAGGATCGATAGGATTTACCAAGAGGTTTTGGACTCCTAGGTTGGAGCACTTGAGGAGGCAGAATTCTTATTTTCCTTGACGCATTAAATGTTATATCATACCTAAAGTAAGGGGAACTCCAGACAGTTTATACTGTATATGTAAAAAACAAGTTGCTTAAAGCCTTTTAGCTGCGCAAAATCTGATAAATCACCTCAAGTGATGTCACCGATCAGCGTTAGTTTAAGATAAATACCACAGGTTTAAAAAAGGAAAAACAGAATTGTGATGTAGAGTTAGAAAGAAGTGAACTAACTGGACCTACAGTTGCAAGTGAACCCTTTGGATTCTCCACACATAGCGTTGTGTGTTCCTTCCAAACAACTCAACGTTGGTTTCATCTGTCCACAGAACATGTTGCCAGTAGTGCTGTGGAACATCCAGGTGCTCTTTTGCAAACTTCAAACGTGCAGCAATGTTTTTCCTGGACAGCAGTGGCTTCCTCCGTGGTGTCCTCCCATGAACTCCATTCTTGTTCAGTGTTTTACGTATCGTAGATTCGTCAACAGAGATGTTAGCATGTGCCAGAGATTTATTTAAGTCTCTAGCTGACACTCTAGGATTCTGCGCTGTGCTCTTGCAGTCATCTTTACAGGACGGCCACTCCTAGGGAGAGTAGCAACAGTGCTGAACTTTCTCCATGTATAGACAACTTGTCTTACCGTGGACTGATGAACATCAAGGCTTTCAGAGATACTTTTGGAACCCTTTGCAGCTTTATGCAAGTCAACAATTCTTAATGGTAGGTCTTCTGAGAGCTCTTCTGAGCGAGGCATGGTTCACATCTGGCAATGCTTCTCAAGAATAGCAAATTCAAAACTGGTGTGTATTTTCTATAGAGCAGGGCAGCTTTAACCAACACCTCCAATCTCGTCTCATTGATTGGACTCCAGGCTGGCTGACTCCTGACTCCAAGTAGCTCTTGAAAAAGTCTTTAGCCTAGGGGTCCACCCTGCACTGTGAATGTTTACATGGTGTGTTCAATAAAAACATGAAAACATATCATTGTTTGTGTGGTATTAGTTTAAGCAGACTGTGTTTGTCTATTGTTGTGACTTAGATGAAGATCAGAACACATTGTATGACCAACTTATGCAGAAATCCAGGTCATTCCAAAGGGTTCACACTTTCTGCTGAAGGCTGGAAGCTCAAGGCTACAGCCCTTACACCCACATCTTCAACTCATTGACAAGGAAGATCAAGAAAGGAAATTCAAATAATATGATAACTGATTCTGCTCCATCCTTTTTGTTTTAAACTGTATGGGGGAAAGCGAAAGGCATACAGAAGGAGGCTGAATGAACATCAATATGTGTGCATTCCTAGTTGTTAGGCATCAATGGTAAAAAGGTAAACATTTAAAGTTTTCCAGATAAGATAAACTGCAGAGTCGATATCATGAAAAAAAAACAAAAATTAAATGAGAATATTCTTATTTGACATGCTCCCATTTTACAAAAATACATATAATCAAATCTTGACATCTTGCTATTGATCTTAGGCTTATTTTCAATGTATATAATAAAGAGAACAGGCAGGTAAAGCCAGGTTCAATGAACTCATCATCTACGAGCCATAGATAAAGCTGACATGCAAAACTGTGTTCAATATTGATGTTTATTCAAGACAGATGATGAGGCGCTAGTTCAGGTAATTAAACCTTAATAGATAAGATGGAAGAAGAAGAAGGGGCAGCAGAGGAGGACGGCCAAAGGGGAGGAGGAGAGGAGGACGAGGAGGAAGAGGACGAGGAGGGCAGCGAGGCATGGTGTCAGTAACAAGGGCAGTAATCTTACAGCGGGGGGGGAGAGGCTCCCAGCAGCACCGGCGGCATCCTGCTCCAGCGGCATACACGGCACTAGAGGCAGAACAGACAGGTTTGATGTTAGCAAATATTAGCTTTGTGCAGGACGTGGTGTACTCTCTTTGACCACACTCATTGCATATTCAGGGACAATGTGTCCTGAGGACGAGGAGGGCGGCCGGCGTGAATGAAAGGCCTGAGATGGCAGAGTTGCTCTCAGAGGAGCAAGTAATTGGCCCCTTGACGGTAGCGGCGATAGAGAGAGAGGCACTTACACACACCCCTCGCTCGTCTCCTCTGCCTCTCTTCCCAGATCTGATAAAGGTAAACGTGTAACAAATTTGTCATTTGATGAGTGAGGATTTCCACAAACAGGGCTGACATGATGAGCCTGTGATCTGCCTGTATGAGAGTCAGCAGGGGCCCAGGCAGAGATCTCAATCCTCCCTCTTCCCCCCCTCTCGCTCTGTGCCTCTCTCTTCCTCACATACTGTGTCTCACACACACACACACACACACACACACACACACACACACACACACACACACACACACACACACACACACACACACACACACACACACACACACACACACACACACACACACACACACACACACACACACACACACACACACACACACACACACACACACACACACACACACACACACGGCTGTGTTCACATGGAGCCTCAGTCTCAGTAATTGCTGCCTGCCATCCATATCTTTCCTCTTCTCTGTCTCCGAGTCCCTCGCTCTGCTGCCCTCTATCTCTCCTCCTCAGAGACATCCTCCTCTCCGTTTACTCTTTTCTCCATCAAATAAAGGGCCTGGCCCTCGCCTCAGCATCACACTCAATTTCTGACTCTTTCACTTATCTCTGGGCTCCATGCCTGCAGACTGCTCAATTATCCACACTCACCTAGCTCCCTCTTCTTCTACTCGCCCATGCAAAAAAAATCCCTCAAATATTTCCAATGGCGTATTGACGAGTTAAAGGGGTTCATGGTCAAGAGCTCAGTCGCAGACATGAGCTGAGTGATACAGTTGCAACACATGCCGGTGATAACAGCCCGCTGGAATAATACAGGGGTTTTTGAGCGGGTTTTGAAGGGACTCATATCAGATGGATTCAGAAGGACTAAGTTAAATGAAGTTTAGTGGTGATGACCCATCCCGGCTCTTCAGCCAGAAGTTGACCACCATTACCCAAATAATTCTCACTACAGTAACCGCTCCATAGAGATTATGAACACTCTTTCAAAGTGATCACGAGACTCTCCTCTGACCATAAAACACCTTCCCCGTCCCACCACACCTAATTGCTCTGCACCTCTTCCTGGACGCACGCCCGCTCCTTCTATCCCTCCCTGCTTCTCTCTCTTCTCGTCTTTTTCTCTCCATCTGATCTGAGAAGGAGTCACTGGGTTTGACCCCTTCCACTCAGAGGTAATGGTCCTGCCTCTGCCTAGTCCCATGACTCTAATCCTGGGACTCGGGACCCAAGCTGCTCTCCTCCATGCTGCCTATACTCAATGCCCCTCTGTCTCTCTGCACTGCCTCGGCTCATGTTAACCCTTTCGCACTATTCTGTAAATCTGAATGCAAATTCATTGTTTCGCTACGCTGAAGGGGGGCTAAAGTAAAACCAGGGCAGTTGAAAGATCATTATATTGACAAATTGGATCTCGGTTTTTGTCGGCCATCATGCCTTTAATTAATCATTAGATGCCATAAGGTTCAAACAAGGCTTACAATACCCCTCTTAGTATATCTGTACGTTGAGGATACAGCTAGAGCAGCAGCCAGTTAGCATAGCTTAGCATACAGGCTAACAACGGTGGAAACAGTTAGCCCTGTATTATATCTATGAGCGTAAGCAAGTAGACCATCACACAGAAGTTACAATAGAAACATTTCAATAGCGACAAGCACAAGGGCAATGCGTTATTGCGGGAGCGATTATAACCTAACTAACATTTCAGGTGCACTCTTATCAGATATATCCTCCAATTATTCAACTTTTATGTAGGCTACCGATATTCTGAAACCACCACTCATTGCACCTGCTGATACCTATGATCAATCCAATAATACTGATCTACTTTCTCCCAAATTTGAAATCTATGTACCTCACTGTGTGGAAGTAATTATAATCATTGTATGTAAGGTGATATGAGGCAAGGGATTGTGTGGTGGCACTAAATATTGAGTCAGCAGCCCTCTGGGACCGCAGGAATGTAAATGAAGACTGAATAATGTGACATGATGAACAAATTGCCTTTTTGTGGATCTCTCACGTCAGTATCCGCACAGATACCGATAACTGCGAAATGATTGTATTTTCAACAATCTCTCTAATCATCTGACAGCTTGTGATTCTTGCCCCAACAACAATTGTTGATGATGTTCCAAAATCTCAGCAATTAACTTGGTGGGTACAATGTTATCATAACTGATAGAAATAATGGCAAACACTAGGAAAATACGACCCAGGTTGTGATAAATAGGAATTATCCTTTCAGACTCTATCCAGACCTGGAGCTGCCTCAGCCGACTGTTTGCTCTCGTAGTACATTCTTCCTGTTTATTAAGGCACCCTGAAACATCATAAGGAAAAAAAAGAAGCTGTGCTGCCTGGGAGGGAGAGGTCTTCAGTGGTGGGAGAGGGGGGGCTCAGAGGAGAGCTGAACTTTGTTAATGGAGTGTTTCTCTGTGCAAGTCACTCAGCTTTGAAAGCCAAGCCCCCCGGGTGAGGACTCTGAAGCGCAGGAATCAGACATGCACAATCAGTTCCACTCCTTAAATCTCCCTCAGAATCATATCTTTTTGAGCAGCCTTTCCTTAATTTATTTCTCTATCAGTTAGTGGGTTGTGATCTGGCGAAGTGCTTCGGGAATAGGAGGCACAGCTGAATGGTGAAATGGAGAAGGTTCCTCTCGTTCTGTTTTCTGCTCCCTCGCTGATTTCCACACACACTTGTACTCCCTATCTCTCCCCCTGTGCCCTCGCCATCCATTTAGGCAGCGCCTCTGACTAATTTGCCCATCACGCTTGCTGTCTGGCCCTTTACGGTTGAAGATGTTTTGACGTGTCTCTCTCGGCTCGCTCTCTCCACTGGCACTGTCTCCACTATGATTAAGAATATTCTGATAATAAGCAAATGCCAAGAGTCACCGAACGGCTGAGGAATCTGGAATGCCACAGTGTGAGAGAGTGTGTTCCTCTGCATCAGTGGGCATTTTTTTAGAGTGAGCGGTGCATGCACAGCATTTTCACTCAAAGGAAATGTAATCCAAAGTGCAGAAAGAGTGGGGCTTCTTGAGGGCAGATTCTTTATGCTGCAGATGAAAGAGACGCACACTCACAATGTTCAGTTACTTCTCAGATTTCACATTTAGATCACTGACACATGGAGTCATATGCTTATTGATTACAGCCACTTGTTCAGGGGGGTTTAGGAGGATTTGTAAGTACCAGCACGGATGTGGGTGCCACATGCATGCACCCACGAGTCAAAGCCTCCTGCCATCCAGCCTCACTCCGGAGGTCGCCCTGTTTGACTCTTCCCACAATCCCCTTAGAAAAAAGGGCGTGTCACTGACAGGAAGAATGTGCCAGGCCACCGCAGAAGCCCCCCTCCCAACCCCCTCCAATCCCAAACCTCCACCCACTGGACCCACCAAGTGATTAGTTGGGGATTAAAATATTTGCTGGGCAAATATCTGCCTTGGCTGTCTGACCCAACATCACAGTTCAAAGACACGGGCTTAACCAACTTTTCTCTTTACTCTACAAACCATCAAGACATCCCCCGACCACACCCAGTACACAGGCCATTCATTATGACCTCCACTGAAAATCAAATCCAGATTTCATGAAATGCTTTGAATTTAAACAAAAAAATCATCTTTTCTCACTGAATCCGCTTGTAGAGAGCTACATGTATAATGCTGAAAATGCAGGTGAGGTGTTGATGGGACATGTGGTTCATGAAACTCAGGTATTTACTAAAGGGGTCTGAAGAGCATAAACATGTATACTGAGGATTACTGGGAACAAACTCTGCTGGAAACACAAGTGGTGGAAGAATAACGCCCTTTACCTGAGTAAAGGTATAAAGCCTTCTCAACTACAAATAAAGCTTGTGCATTTAAGTGATACTTCATTTCAAGTGAAAAGTAACATCAGCAAAATGTGCTTTACGCATTTAAAATAAAATAATATAAAGTTGAAAAATTGCCATTTAAGTACTGAGTTATAACTAAAGCTGTCAGAGAAATGTAGTGAAAAGTATTTAAATCTGAAGTATAAAGTAGCAGGGAATGGAAATATTCAGTTACAGTGAAATACCTCAAAAATTGTACTTTGAGTATACAGTAATTGTGTAAATGTACTTAAGTTGACCATTACCAGGGACCATGGCACCTAATATCGAATTGATCAAAGTTATATGAATAGATCATTACTGTTTTATGCTGAGAAAAGTTCATTTAGTTTCAGGCCAACGCTGCATCAGATCAGACACTCATTTCTAAACCAGCTTTTTGATGTACTTTTAATAAACGTCAAGGTAATAAATATAAATGTTGAGCTTTTAAGGGCAGTTTATTAGTACTGAGGAAACATCTTTTTTTTTTATTTCCACATAAAGTGCTGGATGCAGGGGGGACGAGGGGAAGCTGCCAAGTACATTATTACCCCTCAGGGCCAACAACACGCACCCCTGGGGACTTACATCACTCAGCAAATTAAGTGCGGGCTCTCACCTCAGCAGCCACCCCCCCCTCCGAACAATACAACCTGCACCAGCACGCAGTGCATTCATCTCAGCTCTATGCCTGGTCTTGTTATTCCTTTATTATGAGGCTGGGCCACTAACTCGGGGGGCTAATATTGCTTTGCTTCCGACGGTCATTTGGCACTGAGTGTTCTTAATTTCTAGCCCCCCCTCGCTCCATCCTACCTTTTTCTTTGTGTCTCGTGAGGGTGGGGGCAGAAGAGCCATGTCGGCAAAATGCAAAGGTTTAATTACTTTCTGTTGAAATAATTAAGGAGGAAAACTTGTTCTTGGGGAACAAAAGTGAGGCTGGCTGTGGCTGTGGTCGAGGGCCGGCGTGGGGCAAAGTGAGAGCGTCATAGCAGCCTGGCAGCCTCAGAGGATTTAATTTAGAGTGGGTCTCCTGGAGGGCCCATCTACTGGAGCCCTGGGCCCCAAATGGACTACTTGGAGGCTCTTATTGGTACCAAGCTTACAGCTATCCATCACTGTCACGCCACCCTCCGAAAACCAGGGCAGACTGGGGAGAAACTGCATCACCGCTTGTGGCTTCAGGAATCTAGAAGTCACTGTCTGCAGGGTGGCTGCTTTGAACCTGAAACTCAACATAAACTTCTTACTGCGCCTGCAGACTCTTTTCTGTATGTGAAAAAATATGACTGTTTTGTTCAGTTGATGCGTAGCCTGGAGCTGCTCCATTAACAGATCAGAAGTGAATTTGTTGATACCCCAAATGTTTGTTTTAGTTTTTACACCCTAAGGGCTAAAGATTGAACCAGAACATGTGCTCATAGCCCAATACAATCTTTCTCAGTGCTGCATCAGAGACAGATAAGGTAATTTTTTGATGATAAAAGGAGGGTAAACAAACAAATCAGAATACCTCTTAGTTGTTAATTATGCACCAAATTGCCCCCTTGTACAACTACTACTAAACGTTACCCAAATATTAATATATAGTGCATGAAGAGATACATTAGACTTTTGTCTTTTAAACAACATATTGCTGGAATCTTGAAGGAAACATTTTGAGAAATATTTGTCTTAACCTATAACCTTTTTTGGTTATTTCATGCACCACTTCTTTACAAGGCTTAGTAACTTTCTGAACTCTGGTCAATACTGTGTATCTGCTTTATTTATCTGGTTTATAGTCGTAGTATTAGTGAAGTGATTGTTATATTTCTTGACCCCAGCTGTAATACAATTCTATGATTGCAGTCACTATTTGAGAAAATGATTCTACGGGAAACTAGGCTAGCGTAAGTTGAGCGTACAAAGTGTTATTGATCTTCACAACTAACTCTTGGAAAGAAAGTGATTAAGTGTATTTGCTAAATGTGTAATTATTCCTTTAAAAATATGATGTATTTCTAAATGTAAGACAGTCAATAGTGTAATATGTCCTTGATCATCACAAAGGTGCGACATTCAATAATAGTCCAACTGTTAACTAATTAGATCCTACATATTGTGAGACCAAATCTGTAATTCTTTTTTCCAGATTGTCTACAATTTAAAACACCTAGCTGATCCTATTATCTTTACTTTTATGACGGAGGTCCCTAAAGTGTTCAAATACAAATAACCTTGTGTGCAGTATGTTGATGTATTCAAAAATGAATTCATGGATATTCACCTTTAACACAAATCGTTTCAGTTTTATTTTGTCAACCAATGAATTGCTCTCTTTGTCTGTAATCAGTAATAATTTTGTCCAGATTTCTCACACTTTCAGTTTCTCCATCTTATCCACCAATTGGCTCGCGTGAGTCCTCCAGTGTGCCTCTGATTTATCTCCATGTTGTCGAGACCTTTTTTCTTCCTGTCCTATATCTGCCGATCACACCACAATGTAGATGTCCAATAAGGACATGAACATCAATACTTTTCAACACGAGAAAATACTCAGCTTGCCAAGCGAGATATCTACACATTGTGTTGCAGTGTATTTGTGAGGTGTTTTTTGTGTGTTTGTGGCAAAGGGGGATGGGGAGACCGTTTGAATACTACATCCAAAGTGTGCATGACAGAAATATCACCAAATTAGATGTCTCTAATCCCTCGGGAATATGAATTAGCCTGGAATGAATCAGACCTCAAATGAGTAGGTGTTTTGAGGAAAGAGAGGCTGATATAACACGCTGAAGCCAGTCAACAACAATCCACAATGAAAATACAAAAAGGTAGGCGAGCGAGGCTGCCAGAGGAAGATGCCAATGAGATCTGAGACTTTACATTCAGTATCAAAAACAATGAGATAGTGCCATTGTCAGCTGAGGTTCTTTAGTTTCCGTTCTTTACCTTTTGGCTTAATATGAACACAATCTTTGGAAAATATGGCACAGTTTTTACTCAGCTTCCTGGTGAGGGTTTTACCTTTGTTTGATTTGTCAGTACATCTAACATATGAAGTTTTAGTTCCAAAATGACATTTATTTTGAGACACTGAATGGTGCATTGTTTGTTTGTTTTAAACGGGGTTGGATGAAACAGCCTGGTGCTTTTTGTTGTAATGCTTTGATGTTTAGAGGAGGGGAAAAATGAGTTTGAGTTTTGATTTGCTGGAAATTGGTTAAATGGAACTGGTAGATGTGTTCGTGTCGTCACTGCCAGGGATTCAGTGATCAAAGCTGCCACTTCTGCAGCCTTTGGGTTTGTCAGTGTGTCTGAGCCGGAGAGCTGGTGCTGAACTAATGCCTACCATCGCCAGGGTGTAGAGTGTCTCCTACCGGGTGGCCGTGCAGCCCCTTAGCTCTGTGTCTCTCCATGGGTCTGCCCACCCACAGAATGGAGGTGTTCAAATCTCCATTGGGACAAATCTGCATCTCTCTGGCCCACGGCTCCCTCTCTCCCTCTGTTTTTTCTTCTCCCTAAAACACACACACACATAAACACACACACAGATCCATGGCTGTTAAGTGGTAGTGATGGTGGAAGAAGTTAGTGCTACCTCTGCAGATTAGAAGCTTCAAACTGTTTGTGGGGGTAACAAAATATAGCAATCAAATACCTTTCTCTACGTACGCTTAAAAGGTATAAGACTAATCACATTCACACACAGGAATCCAAACAGAGGTATCCATGCTGAAATAAAGGGGGATTTCCCTGCAAAGATTCTGCAGCCATGCTAATGAATCCCCAATTAAAAGTGGTGCAGTGTGGCCTGACATCTAAAAGTGTGCACTTTTAGAGGCACCATCTTCCCCCTTAATCACACTATCAAGTTGTAAGATCAATAAAGCTTAGTGCTTAAGCTCTGTTTTATTTTAGGGAGGAAAATGGAGGCAGTGTAGTCTGTAAATGTTCTTACTGGCACATGTGAATTTCTTTGCACTCAAATTAAGCAGGATTAAGGAGTGTGGGGTGGGGGACCGAGAGGGACAGAGGGGGGAACACCGGCGTCTTCAGACTACAGCTCATGTGACAAAAGCTGAGTGTGGTCAGCCAGACTATCCAGCAGTAGGCAGACGTGGGAGTTGTGAGGTTGCCCTGTGTTAGCACACAGAGACAGCCTCACAACAATGACTCATACAGATGGGAGACAAATTAAAGGATAAACCAACATCAAGTGTCGAAGTCAGGTGTTGGGCCACCACGAGCTGCCAGAACAGCTTGAATGCACTTTGGCAGAGATTCTTCAAGTCTTAAGGCTGATAATCAGACTGAACTGCCATTGCACTACGCTTGCTTTATTCAACAGGACATCATGTCGGTGTCGACTGTTTTGTTCGATTTGTCCTGGACAATAATTAGGTGACGCATCTTTCTCCTTGATGTTTGTTTAATAACTGATTTTTCTCCCATTTATCAAAAATATATAATTTGTATCTGGGTCCATCTTTTCCAAACTTGTTAATATTTCTCTTTAGCATTTAATTCATTTATACATTATTTATGAAAGGAATATGAAATCCCTTTTTCATCAAACCACATTCTGTGAGTTGAATTGAGTCAATATGTTTTGCGTTGGTGTAAACATTTGGCACAGAAAAGCAAAGGTTTGAGCTGCGATCTTAAAAATCATGAAGTTCTCTCAACTTGTGTTTTGATGATGTCTGCAATATTGAGATTGTCAAGAATAATGTTATTCTCATTATGAAAGTGTTGAACATGCTGGAACTATAAGGAACAAAAACACGAGGTGCCTATTGGAATATATACAGTACATCATTTACAGTGATATTTGGTACCTATTAAAGCAATGTACCTATGTTTCCCTGAAGCTGAACTAATTCTGACGGTATATAATGAAATAAATGGTGCACGCCATCGCTAAAAAATGGTTAGTGCAAGGCAACAACTTCATATGCCAGTAATGTTCAGTGTGAGCAAAGGAGGATACAGTCACTTGAGGACACTGATAGCTTGGTTGGTGTACTCTAAAGGTGCAGGAGAGTGAGTTGTGCCTAAAACAGATAAGACTTCTCAGCCAGGCCCCGTTATTACCTTTCTTCTCCCTACTTCTTTTTCTGTTTCTTTCTCACTCTCACGTCCCTAGCTCATGTTGACCCAGAGCAAATGAAAGCAGGCAGACCCAGAGAATGGATGAGGCTGTGGTCATAGTGTGAGGAGGCGAGGAGCCCCAGTGTGCTGAAATAGCTAGGCCCCAAAATAAATGAGATCCAGGCACTTATTTGTCAGGGTGTCTGCCTGCTCTTTCCCCGTCGCTGCACTGTGTGAATATGCATGAGGATTTGAGAGGTATAAATAGCGGAGGTGTCCGTATTGCCACTGCGTTTTCCATCAGCACAGAGAAAGGCTTTAATGGGCTTATTATGAACCGCATTACATCACCAACGGCAAATTACAAATTCCTTAAGGGGGAAGGAAAGGGAAGCTTACTCTGTGGCAAAGTTTATGCAGCTGACAAGTCACATGGCCCTATGTTTTGGTTTAAGTGGAGAAATGAGTCCTACGGGTGCCATTTAAAAGCTGTAATGTAACACCATTTGTATCCGACGTCATTGTCTTTTCAAAAGGCACAATGGCCCTCTGCAGTATCTCATCTTATCTGTGCTCTGTTTGGGAGGTTTCTTGGTGTCAACCTCTATACAGATGTAGCCAGCAGGTGACAGATCTGAAGCCCACATCCAAGAGGAGACTATAAGAATGGCAGACATGCAGAAAAAACAAAAATACATCAAGGTGAAATGGCAAGTGGAAAAGCTTGTTCCAACGAGAGTAAATCTGGGGCTGGCTTTCACCTGCATGCAAGTACCCTAATCTTACTGACAATGGTTATATAAAAAATGACAATGGCTGACAGGAAAACTTGGGCAAATAAAACCAAACATATCTGTCTGGCTCAATATATGCAGTTTCATTGTAAGTGAACTTACCCTGGTACACTTGATATTGAAAATCTTTAGCAGACAGCAGTTGCCACATAAACACAGAACTCGGATATTTTTAAAAGAAAGGAGGAGTACAACTCAACCATAAAGACATTTGTTCTATGTTGTTTCTGGCTCTGAAGGTAGTCTTTTAAAGGGATGCCTGTGTGACAAGATAGGGCTGTGGACTTTAAAGAAGATGGGCATTTACTTAGCAGAAACACTCCAGCAGTGTAATGTTTTATGCTATCCAACTGCATTATGGGAAAATGTAGGGTGATGCATGCTAAGGAATAAGAGTCAACATATGCTGCTTTGATTTCCACAATTCTTTATTTCCAATGTCTCTGGCAAGTCCCCTATAATATTTAAATAGTAGAGCGCTGCAGTACATCTTTACAAGACGTTAACAGAGAAAGCAGTGCTTGCCATCAGGAGTTGTAAGTAATCTAAAGTTTACAACTAAACAGTAGTTTTATGTTGTTGTTACCTGTGTTTGACTCTGTCAGCCAATCAGATCCCCCTGTTGTTTCTGAATACAATCTTTGCTTACATTTGTTTAGCAGCGTGCACCCTGGCCCATTTCCACCCATCGCTCCTGATGGGGATCCACTCCGTCAGGCTTCTGCTCCACTTTCTCCTCACCAGTTCTGTCTTTGACCCACTTTGATTCTCCTCAGCATCCCATTAGAACCAACCTCTGAACCGTGCCGACACTGGATAAAACAAAACTGAAGGAATTATGGATATATGAGTGGAACCCTTCGCTCCCTTGGGGGGAATGAAGAGAGTGTGCACGAGGTTGCGTCATCGTCAGAGGACGGCAGCGACATGGTGAACAGTGCATTCAAGAAGAGCGCAGAAGGTCAAAAGCCATAGAGCTGCCTGTATGGCTGAAGAGAGGGAGTACAGCCGTGAGAGATTAACGTGTGAGATTACAGCCAGAGTCAGTGTAGGAGAGAAAGAGGGCGTGGGCAAAGTTGAGGAGGAGATGAAGCCAGTGGATCTCATGATAAGCCTGATAGAAAGAGGGCTCAGAGTTCTCCCAGGGAGCAGGTCGAGGGAGGTGGATGCAGGCAGCCGACGGCTCATCGGGACCCCTGCCATCAGCGGGACCCCGGCACCGGCGAAGCGCTGCGGCCGGGTGGGTGCCAGGGCAGATGCAGATGAGCGAGCGTCAGAGAGAAACAATTGGGCAGGGGGCAGCGGGATGGGCATGAGGGGAGGCAGATAGAAAGGAGAGGGAGCTAGGGAGAGGGTACCATCCCTGCTGCTCTTTATCGCAGCCATTGATCGTGGCGTGTGTGCATTGATCCAAGTCGACCATCTGCTAGAGTTAGATAAGCGTGCGAGGGCCTGGGCATTGTGCTGTCACTCATGGAGTGTGCACATAAGAGAGAGAGAGAATGAGCGAGATAGAGGGAGAGCAAGATAGAGGGAAAAGGGAGTGGTGATGTTGAGGAAGGAGGGGTGTTGTGGCTGCAGGGAATTATGGGGGCAGGATTAGCCTCCTCACTTGCAGGAAACAGAAATTTTAAAACGGCTTGTCTCCTGGCTCCCTCACACAGACACACACCCCCCCCCCCTCCCTGTGTCTTCTCTCCCTGCCCCCAACCCTGACTCCTCACACACTCTATTACAGTGAACTTCATCAGAGCAAGCGCCAGTGTGTGTGTGGTGTGGGTGTGTGGTGTGTGGTGTGTGTGTGTGTGTGTGTGTGTGTGTGTGTGTGTGTGTGTGTGTGTGTGTGTGGGTGTGTGGTGTGTGTGTGTGTGTGTGTGTGTGTGTGTGTGTATGTGCGTGCGTGCGTGCGTGCGTGCGTGCGTGCGTCCGTCCGTCCAGAGGTCACACAGTGGATCGTCTCGATGACTTTGGTGGCCTTGAGCTCATCTGCTTTCTCTCTTTCCTCTGGCCTTACCGGCTCCTACCACTATAAGGAAGGGAACCCCACTTCATCAAGATTTCTCATTTAATATTCAAGTCTCATCATCGTCATCATCAAAAGTGTCACGGTGACTCTTATCAGATGCTGTGGCAAAACATCTTTCAAGTTCCTTTTTTGGGGGGAATTTCTGATGCAATTTGGTTTCTAGAGATGGCTCAAAACACATCAAATGTGGGTAAAACTACACAATTATGAATTACTACAGCGCGATTACAAAAGCATACACCCAGTCTTTCCCGTGTGGAAATAAATCCAAGTAGGCAGCTCTGGTTTAAGGAGCCTGAAGTGAGATTCCCATTTTGTTGATCATTTCTTTAAAAAACCCACTTTTGATCCACCAGCAAAAAGAGCCCTTGGAAGCCACAATCCCCACTTTTTTGTTTGTTCACATTTGGCTGTCTTTTTGTTTTACTGGCTAATCCAGCCGGATTTAGAAAAGAAACAATATTGTGTATCACAGTCAGTATTTGTGTACAACGGTAAGCCCATGTGCATTCGGCTGAGTGGCACCTGGCCCCTTCCCCCTGGCTTGTAGTCTTTCTAGAAAATGGAAAATACGGAAGATTCGGAAAATATTTTGGTTGCCAGCGAGACCTATAAAAGAGCAAACTGCAGCAGCATCAGGGCCCGACCTGAGGGGGAGAGTGGCGCGGAGGGAGCGGTGTTTCTCGCAGCGATGGAGCCTATACCGTGCCCCCCACCCTCACCCCAGAGCTCCGCCCTATCTTCTGTGCAACTGTCTTTAAGTCTATTCTGCTCTGTTGTTGCAACTTTTTCTTTGCTCCATTTTCCTCTTTACAATTTTGCACATTGGGGTCAACGCACAAGACCGCTGCTTTGTGGGAGGGTGGGGGTGTTTTGATGTGAAGGCGAAGTGGTATGGAGGGATTAGTGTGGCCGGTTGGATCATCTTACAGCCGCCGACCCCCCCCCCACCAGACTCGTGGACATTGGGGATTAAAACTTCTCTTATTCTTCGGCCCCAAACGGCAGGATGACAAAGACAGTATTCCTCGGGGTCTTTTAACACCGGGCTGCACAGCTGAAGTTGTGGACGGGGTGGGGGTTGGGGGCCTGGGTGGGGGTCTTATACAGAAAATTAATCCTATGGAATTTTCTCCTCATTGCAAATGGAGATTTGTAGCTTTTGCCTTGCTATCTTGGCCAATCCCACATAACGCATCAGTGTCACTCAATAGAGGATAACAGCATCCGGTGGAGTGAATGTTGATATCTGAGGCACCCAGGGGCCAGACACAGCTGATACTGATCTACATCCACGCAGCAGCACAGCTTCAAAGGGAAGGTGTCAATGGCTCATTTGGAATAGATGTGATAGATTAATTATATTTCACTTACACCGACGTCCCACGGAACAGCGCCTTTGCAAATCACAGGCAGCAGTCACAAGTCCAAAATGCTGAACAGGCCTCGATTCCTTCCTCATCGTTTCACTGAGTGGAGCAGGACTGTAATTCTCTATGCAGGGGACAGAAAAGGCTTCTCATCTGAAATTGACCATTTAACATAATGCTATGTATTGTGCATGCTAGGTCATCTGCATCATGTGAATGTCAATTACCTGACTATTGTAACCTGCCTGTCACTCATGCCGCACCACAAGTCAACAAAGAGCCACTTCTAGGTTCAATTATGCCGGGGTCTAAAATCACTCTCTGCATCACCACATTGCATTGTTGGCGCTGGTTGTTGTTGGTTGGCTTTATCCCACCAGAGGAAACTCACAATGTCACTCCGTTCTCTTCTATAATGAAGGAAAAATGCAATGTTGTCTTTGGGGGTTGAAGTGAGCAATTTCCAACAACAAATGACAACTACCCCCTCCTCCACCCGGGTGTGCTGTGGCAAAATTGTTTCTCTAATAAAAAAAAATGCATCTTTTGATTGTGAGGGTGGGGATATTTTAAATATATGCATATTATCTTTCTCTCTTTCACCTCTCTCACCCCTCCACCTCTCATCCCTATTGCTCTTCCCTCTCTCCGCTTCTCCCTTTTCTGTCTCTTGCTCTCTCCCTCCCTCTCGCTCTCTTTGCAGTAAATAAAAGATTAAAATGACTGTTCTAAAAACACCGACTGGTCACCAGAAGATATTGTTTCAGCTTTGTTTACTGTGGCGGAATGTTTTTCTCCCTTTTTAGTCCTTTTTTCTTCTTTTTCATTGTGTCCATAATTAAAATTCCTTTATTTTCAAAGTAGTTCTAAAAGAGGGAGCTAAATTGCCTTTTCTGTGTTTGTGTTGTCATTGGCCCACTGTCGGGAAGGGTAGAGGGGGGGGGGGGGGGGGGGGGGGGGACAGCAGCAATGTCCTTGGGCTGGATGGAAGATCAACTTTTATTGTATAGTATGAGGCAAATATACTGCAAATGTGCCGTGTGCATCAGATAACTAAGTCGATGTGTATTCGTATGCACATGAACATTCAGAAGGGCACATCTGCTGCCATCAGATATTGTGTGCTCATTTGACTGGTTTCAGAAAAACTACACCTTACTTTGTGCTCCTGAAATAAATTCCCACCTGTCTTCTGTGAGGAGGTGCATGCTGGGTTGACTCATCTAATAACCTCAAATTGGTCGTTATACACAATAAGGTGTTGATAGATCCCAACAACAACAGTATGTAAATGTAAATGAAAGTTACAAGAGCCACTCTAACACCTTATGAATGAACACAGCATCTCCTCCGAAACGCACTGCACAAACACGGACCTGAAACATGCTTATGTGGCACAGGCAGCAGAAATACATTTCCGGAAGCCTGACTTTCATGCACATTGATGAAGCGACAGTGCTAGCTCCCATCGCCTCCCATCGCCAGGCTGTAAGTGTACACCTCCTCGTGCAATGTCAAAAGCGAGAATCACATCTGATGATCGGGAACTCATTAGAAAAAGGTGACGATGAGGTTTCACAACTCTGGAATTTCCACCAGCCAATTCTCCACATCTCCCTTTGCAACCAGAGCAACGACGTGGGCTGCCTCTGAATGAGGGCGAGAGTACTGGAGGGAGAGATCGGAGGGCCTTTGCCCCCGATTCAAACGAGCGAGGGGCAGAAACAACACTGCATCACAAGCTGTCATATATACCTAACCCACAGGTCCAAGAGCAGGAATGTTCACGCATACATACACTTCACACAGACACACAAACATACAGACAAGCTCCCCTACACAATCCCAGTCCCCTCGCCCTGCTCACAGTGCTATCCCTCTTCTGCTTAGCCAGGCGCCCATAATTGAATCTCAGGTTGGGATTAATTCTAGGAGCTGCACTTGACTCGGTCAAAAACAACTATTACAGGGAGGCAATGTATTTTTTTACACAGCACTTCACATTGATTAGGCAATGTGCAGCGAGGAGAGATGCATTGGATTCTAGATGACTGTCATTTGCATTAAATGAGGTGTTTGCCGCATCCAGGGGAGAGGGGCTGCCTGACACCGAGTGGAACAGACTGAATAGCACTTTCCATAATGTACTGCGAGCCACACACACCTGCATGCATTAGTGCACACACAAACACTAGCCTGCACACAGGTTTGTATGCATGTACACATGCCAATCCTGAATAGAACATATACCAACACGGCTGGTTGTTGTGTTAAGGTGGAATAATGTGGGAAAGGTTTTTGCTCCATAAAACCAAAGAGTTTTGACGACACACCGAGACACACTGTTTTGGGTGGAGGTGGGCAGGGTTTAAAAACATTAGATTGCAATGACATGATCATAGTATCTCCAAAAGTAACTCCTCTGTTGACGCCTCAAGCTCAATGAAACGCAGTGAGGTCTCAGAGGAGCTAGTGGTCCAGGGAAATCTAAGGCCTGTTTCATTGCCGGGTGAAAAAAGAAGAGGGGCGACGATGGAGGATGGAGGGAAGGCAGAAGTAGTTGGAAAAAGGGGGGGGGGTGGACTGAAAAAGGCCCTCTTTCAGTTTTGAATGAGCTAGAGAACGTTTTTCTTGCCTCCTCCCGTCGTGCTGTCAAACTCGATCAGCACTGAGGAGCAGTGACGCTGCTCGCCTCCCAAACTCCCCCCTCTGCACAATGGAGTCTGCGAGGACCCACTATGCATTTCACATTCAATTTAGCCCTCCCCGGGACATGGCTGTCAGGGTCAGCATCGGCGGTATGAGACAGGGCTGGGGGTGGAGCCAATGTCTTGGACGGTGGCAGGTTTCGCCGGGAGGAGGGGTGTAATGACAACGCTGATGGGCTTGGGCTCATAGTCGAGAGAAGGGGTGCTGGTGTTGGTCAGGTTGGAGGGAGGTCGGGGGGCACAGAAGATCCAAGGAGAATAGACAGGAGATTTGGGGTGAAAATGGGGGTGATGGAGGGTGGCCTCTTCCCAATAATAAAAAACTCCAAAGAAAAGGTCTGGCCAGAGCCTTTATTCGATGGAGCTTATGCTGCTTTCCATGGGGTCCTGAATGGGAGCTAGGAGACTGATACTCTGCCGAAGCCCATTAGCCAGCATTAGGAGCGTCCACACATCCGCACAAGGAGATTTGAGAGAAACCCTAAACAGCCCACAATAACCGCGAGGTACAAGCCTTGAGCCTTAAGACCTCGACTTGGCCCAATAGGGCCTTGAATAGACGCGCCCCAAATCATGTTGTTGAACAAATCAGGTATTAAGGAGTGAGGAGTTTGTCCGAATTTAGTTTCCCTAAAGACTTTAGTTAAGCTAGTTACTGCGGAGCTTTAGTTAGGCGTCAGTTTCTTGTGTGTGATTGTGCATGTGTTGGAGGACATCATTCTTCAGACGGTTTATACTATGACACCCTACAACCCCCCTGCAACATAAACCCTTCAATCGCTACCACCTCCCACCACCCCCTCTCATATAACACAGCCACACAAGCCTAGATTCACCCTCTCCAAACAATAGGCTGCTATTGGCAATTAAATAGCATTTGGCGATCCAGGGTGCACGTTAATGGTATTATGGTTGCAATTCTTCTCCTGAATGGAAAAAGGGATTCCCCTCTCCACCAATAAAGCATGACTCACTGTCTTACCAGCATTACATAGCTTACCTTGGGCTTATGATTCACGGCCTTCCGATTACCATTTGAATATTTCCTTTTTATAAAGTGCTGGCAGATGTAGATTTAGGTGCTGTTGGGCCTCCGGCTATTCATGGGTGAGGAGGCCGGGCTGTCGTCACCCATCGCAGGCCTGTCCCTCAGGCCGGCCGGTGCTCTCCCACAGCCCGTCATTGGAAAGCCACCCAGGTAGAAACGCTACTCCTTACTCACATGGCTTTGCACTCTCCCTATAGAGGATTGAAGCATAAAGACAAACTGCACGCATCAGTAACCTTTTACAAGAAATGCTTTCAGGTGTGATGGATGCTTTACAATTATCTAAAAAAAAATTATAATTTTTTTTTTTTTTAATATCACCTATATAGCACAGTATAATTAGTCAGAATTCCCCCATGATTTCCCATCTCAACCAGTAGTAACATGGACCAGTGGGTGGCAGAAATAAGAGGACACATTTTTATTCCCCACCAGTGGTTAAATCATTTGCCATCTCTCTTTCTCCTCATCTCTTGTTTGTCCAGAGATCCGGTTTGGCAGGCGCCTTTTCTTTGGACAAGATGCTTTGAGAGGAATATGAAAAGGCAGATTTAAAGGTGACGGCTGGTCATGAGGGGAGGGAGGAGAGAGAGTAGAGAGAGAGAGCGAGAGCGCCTGGTTAACACAGCTATGCGACTACATCTAAAACGCTCCCTCCTCTCTTCACCCCGAGCTGAAATGAACAAGAGCGACCAATACTGACATGTAACAAAGTCACAGCGAGAAAGGTCTGCTACTTACAAAGATGAATGAAATGATGAAAAGACCAAAAAGCCTCAGGGGGAAATATCTTGGGTATTTCTCTACTGCTGTATTCATTCACACCTCTATTCTGCTCTGAGGGCATCTCACAATGTGAAGGTGAGCCTCACACTCTATACAGAGATTACTGCCAAACCTCAAATGAATTTGTGTCGAAATATAATCCCTTCCATTCCAATATGGAACAAAAAAAATGACCATTTTGTTGTAGGGCCCAATTAAATAATGATTCCCGTTGAAGGAGCGGGGATGATTGCAGGCCAAGGACAATACATAGGAAGGCTTGCAGATCTGTTGAAGGTTGTTTATAGATGTGGTTCCCACAAGCACAAGAGGGGCTCCCTTAAACTTGACAGACCAAACAGATCAGGCAGAGAACAGAGCAGGCCCTGTCAATAGTGAAGGATTATGGGGACGGCTGTTTGGCCTCCAACCATTTTTGCCCGCCAGAAGACACAAGAGGGCTCCAGTTTGATTCAGTTCCACTCTTATTGTCAAGTGTCGCTAGCTCTAACAGGCCCAGGCACTAGCAGATTGACTGACAGAGATGTGGCTATTGATGTACTGTGTAGACTGATTTACAATGACTGTTATTTCCTAGCTAGAATTACATAAAACACTTGAGCAGTAGAGGTGCCATGCACTCATTTTGATCAATTTCAAAACATTTCTTTAAAAACATATCATGACATTGACCTTCATGAAATGTCATGACACCACCCAAACTGGGACCAGTTCTCCTTCATGCTTTGTTAACACCCATTAATGTAAAGGAAAATGTATGCAGTCCATGCACCCTGTGTCCCTAACACCCTCCTCTAAAACTGCCTTCACCCTCATCACATCAAGATGTGCATTCATGGGCTGCAGAAAGATGGCGTCTCACAAGCATTATTAGGCTTCTCTGGGACCTGACTGCTATTGCGGTACAGTTTTAAGCCATTTCAGCCAAAGCTATGATCTTAATTAGCTACACCTAAAGCCCGTCTCTTCCCCAGACAAAGTCCAATTAAGCCAGCCAGCGCCTCTCTACTGGCTAAAAGGGAACCCACAATCTCTTGTCCGAGGATTACAACCTGGGATAAATCACAAGCAATCATCTTCCCCCACAAACCCAAAAAACCCTGGTCGCTGCCCCCCTTCCTCCTTGTTTCATGAAAGGCACAATACTATTTCCACACTCATTTTCTGTGTGTATAAACAGCCTCTTCACCCAAGTCCAAAGTGGAGAATCCCTCTTACAGGAGTCTTATTAAGTCCAGGGCAGAGAGGCTAACCGTGTAGCAAAGAGCAGTCGCTCCTTTGTACATGGCAGCAGTCGCTCAAGCTAAACGGCTTGTTATGAGTAGAAGGGGGTGTAGCTTTTCTGCATTAGCTCAAGCGGCATCTCTTGCCTCGCTTGTGAGCCTCCAACTTTGTGTGAATGCATTGAAAGGCGCGCTTTCTTAATTGGATAGTTTCCCTTAACCCTGCGAAGGATCTTTGATCCTTATTGTAAACTTGCATTGTTGTCCATCCCGTCTTACGGCAGCTTCTGCAATAGCTGGGTCTCATCTTAGCATCCTAAACTCCTTAGTGTTAGTATCAGCCTCAAGCTCTTAGCGCTGGATAAGCCCTTGCTAATGTCATAATGGTGATGATTTGGCTGAGCCCTCCGGCGTTATGTCAATTCAGCGAGGGAAGTAAGAGCCACAATTAACAGAAATTAGCTAAATGCTATTGAGTGGCTCTGTGTATTTGAGGGCAGGGTGCTGACCCTTACCACCCCACAGTGTGTTGCCAATCAATTATATATTTACTGCCTGCAGGCCAACTTCAAGATTGGGAGCACAAAGGCATAATCAGTCAATTATCCAGTAGTCTTAAGAGATAAACTGTGGAGTTTCATAGAATTTTCCCTCATCATCAATTAACCCTCAACAGATCCGTGCACACATGTTTACAGTAGGGGCTGGGCTCTAATATCTTATATTAATGAATGATGCACACTTTGTCTACATGTCAACGTAATATGCCAGTGTATGAAACATATTAGGAATGCATGCTACCGAGTGAAAGTGAACATTAACTGCTTAAGGCAAATCATTTCAATATTAAAGTATTTTTAGCAGTGGTATTGCAGACACTCAGAGGAAGCTGTTATTGGCTCCACTCACATTTGAAACAGCTGAAATCACTCTGTGCACTTTCACTTTGAAGTTCCTTAACAGTCTTGTGGGTCAGACCTCCTGAGGAGAGAGAAAGACTCAATTCATCAGGGTGCAATACAAGTGGAAGTAGAATACGCTTCATGTCCAACCACTGGAGGGGGGCCTGAAGAAGAGCAAGAGTGTGAGGCTGGAAGTGAGACTGCTGCAGGAGAGAAGGAGCGGAGCAGAGCTGAGGAGTGTGTGTGGATCTGCTGAGGAGTGTGTGTGGATCTCCTGCTGGACGCCAGCCCTGGGTGGTTCTCACTGAAAGCCTATTTGTGGTTGAAAGTGCAGCAGCACTGCGGTCCACTCGCACAGAGAGACGAGGCCAGTAATTAAGGGGGTGCAAGGGCAGGACGGCCCTTTAATTTGGGGCTGCGGAGAGAAGGGGGGGTCGGCACTGGTGTATCTGTAGCCAGACAATGGCGATTACCTTCCTCTTTATCTGTCAGAGAGGGGGCTTTGAGAGAGCAATCTGAGGAGCGGAGGAAATGGCACGACACAGGATTAGTGGCACAACAGGACGGTAAATTAAATGTTGGAGATGAAAGAATGAGGCTCTGACATGCATCAATAGAGAGCATTTGCTGCATTCTAATAACAGCAGCGAGGAGAAATACCTGTAGAGATTAGAGTGTGTGTGTGTGTGTGTGTGTGTGTGTGTGTGTGTGTGTGTGTGTGTGTGTGTGTGTGTGTGTGTGTGTGTGTGTGTGTGTGTGTGTGTGTGTGTGTGTGTGTGTGTGTGTGTGTGTGTGTGTGTGTGTGTGTGTGTGTGTGTGTGTGTGTGTGTGTGTGTGTGTAAAGATACACAATCATATAAATGACTTTGGCCGTCTTTTGTCAACTCCTCAACAGCAAGGGAACAGGAAGGGTGTGTGTGTGACCATGTATGTTACTCTACTATGAAGTGTGTAAGAGAGAAATGGTGCCAGAAGGTCAATACTGCACAAACAACCCACAAGTAGTGGAGAACAATACCTACTTAAAGGGGACCTATCATGCAAGATGCACTTTTGTACGTCTTTCACACATGAATATGTGTCCCCGGTGTGTCAGGGAACTCACCAAGCGTCAGAAAACACAACCCTCTCTCTTTTCCTCCATACCCAAATCTCTAAAAATGGGGCTGCAACGGATCTGATACAGACTGATACAGGTTTGAAAATAGTCTGACGTCAGAAACAAGGAGCTCCGCCTATATGGGCAACTCTCCACCAATCAGGGGAATGAGAGGTTGCCGTGGCATGGTAACAGCATGGTAACAACATGGTAAACAACATGGTAACAACATGGTAACATGACGCTCGTAACTCGGCCGCCTCCTTTGCAGGGGGGCGTGGTCAGCTGCAGCGCATGCAAAGACAGGGTGGAGGAGAGCAAAATAGAGCGAAATGAGGCATGGCTAATGGTATTTTGAAAATGAAAACGTATAAATATACCTTATATACGTATGGCCCTACAATATATTATTCAAATACAGCATGATAGGTCTCCTTTAAGGTAAAACAAAAACACCTATATTCAATAGATGCTTAAAGTACCCATTATTATGTTTGAACAAACCGAGCCAGATTGATTATTATTTGTTTATCAATTAATGAAGTGTCACTGTTTTTATTTTGGATTCAAATCTCTACCATTCTGCCATTAATAAGAGAACTCATAATCAATAATCATCTTTTACATTTACTGAAGATTATGGCAACCCCATATCCCACTTCTCACTAAAGATCATAAGTCCTCCTCACATGTCAAAAGATGCAGCTCCTACGCAACACTGTACCTACAATACAACACTATCATGTATGTATAGATTCCTAACTAGTTGTTGCTTCTTACATCATCCGGGCACCAAAGGTGGATCAAAACAAACCTAGAAACTTAATGAAGTTTAATTCCTGTGTCTTGGATACAGTTTACATATTTACAAATAATATTCAAACATGTCCAAGTCATCATTAGTGAAACACCAACACTCATTCAACACAAACATTCTCATTAGCGTCTAGCAGTGTGACTGACAGGTATTATAGATCAAACGTGGGGGAATGAAAACAGAGATGAATTACATGGCGACAGAGTTATGAAGGCAAAGAACGAGTAGAAGCGAAGCGTCTGATGCACGAGTGACAGCTAACGGGGGTGAGCGAGAGCAGGACCTGAACGCAAGCAAAAATGATTCAATCAAAGAGTAGCTTTATCTAGGTTATTACTGCACTGAAGCAGGATGATGAAGAGGAGGTTCGCCTTAATCTCAGCCACAATGGAAGGGAACAAAGGCGTACTTACAAGCACTATCAGCCACAAATATCAAATCAGCTCGAGCTGCACCTAATCCTGCCAGACAGCATTGTTGATTCAATGAACCTGCGGTCAGAGACATACACTGCCATATGTGCAAAAGAGACGCACACCCTGACATGCACACGAGGTGAGAGCAACAATATGTCTCGATTTGTCTCATGTCCTGCCCTCATTCACACTGTTCTGACTGCTGAACAACTTAAAGTACATTCATTGTACTTCATTTACAAGTATCATGGACTTTAGACAAACACGTCTCCAAGCACTGTATCATTACTTCTTTTGCTACCACTACAAGTCTGGAAAACATTTTACAAGTTATAAACCTTATACTACTTCCTGTCAAAAGCCACCTTCAGACCTCTGACACACTCGGTGACCTCTGAACTTCTGAACACCCCCATCCTCAGTCCACAATAACAGCAGCAGTGGTAGAAAACGTCCTTTTTCAGGATGGCACTTGGCAGAGGGAGAAGGACACTGGCAAGTTCATTATCCAACAATAACAGGCTAATTATTGTGTTTGTTAGCAACAAATCAGAGCACAACAGCCTGCATGTCCCTGTCCTGTTTTGAGCATCTTAATTACTTACCACCCCCCACCCCCCCCCCCCCCCTCTCTCTCTGTTGCCACTGCTGCTGTTGTTATTTTGCATATAAAAGGCAACAGCTAATTGTCTGGACTATAAATATTCGGCATGCAATTAGCGTCCTGGCCTGCCTCTGCGTTGTGTTATCACCTCGCTGTTTGGTACGGTGCAGACCGCACACTCAATTCTCCATATCTAATGGGAGTTTGATAGCAGCACAGAACCTTTGTTTCCAAGAACAAATGACAGTGAGCGCCTCCCTGTCGTCGCGCCGCTCCACTTGGCTTTGAGGAAGGAACACATCTACATCATCCATTAAATACAAGGACACGAGAAGGCTGTGCCACACACACTATACCTGTGGAAGGTGTGCTTCGGCAGCAAAGGCAAGTTTATCTATAAAGAACATTTTATACAAAAAGTGGTTAACGTCTTGCATAAAAGCGTGTTAAAAAGAAAGACATGCATGACATCATTACAAAGGAAATGAAAAGAAGACACGCTTTTTTACATCAATGAAAAAAGATCACGGTAGGGTCATGTTGTGGGCAGCAATAAAGAGAGCTGCAGTGCAAATAAATACAACTAGAGAGATAATGTTTGTTGTACACTGAGACAAAACAAGGTAGACGTATATTTGAATTGTATAAACAATCAGCCTTTTGGCTCCTCAGTATTGCAACAAAGAGGAAGTTCACAAAGCTCTTTGCGACAACAAAGTCAGCTCCACTGTTGCAAGTGAAATACTGCAAAGGAAATGTTTCCCACTGGCCTCAGGGTGGAAGAAAGAATCAAAAGCATGCGAGGGATGAGAAGGGGCCGGGGAGAAAACGGTGTCAAAACACCAGGGTATGCAGACACTCTCCTCCACCTCACCTGAAATCAAAGAAAGAGGGGTAGGGGAGAGGTAAAGAAGAGACACAGCGGGGGTAGACGGGTAAGAGAGCCTTCACGGATGATTGCAGCCCAGTTTGAGCTGCTAAAGTGCAGACGTGAACTGCTTTCATCTCCCTTCAGGGTCAGTGTCCATGGAGGGAAGGGTCCTGTCATCCTGCTCTCACTTCTCCACAGTGAGCTTCCCAGCTCCTCAACATTCCCACCTAACAGAGGTGGCACCCTGTGAAAGCCCAGCAGGAGAAGGAACTATGTGGAACGGAAAGTTAAAGCATCACGTGACCTGAAGCAGGTTAGAAAGAGGCCTTTTTTAGCTTTCACAGGAAGGGAGGCCATTAAGGAGTTCACTTTAAAACGAGTCAAAATGTAGAGCGGGTTCATTGTAAGTGGATGAATGGATGGAGGATATAGATGAAGGAGAAAGACAAAAGCACAAGTGTTAGTTTGGTGAAGAAGATATATATATATATGACGAGTATAACTTTAGTGATGAGTACAAAATAGCAGGAAACCCATGAGAACACTGCCCTCCAAAGCGGGTAAAACCAAAAGTGGCTCATGAAAGACAGAATAAAGCAGGTGGAGATTTGGCAGGGGGGGTGGAAGAGGCGGAGAATGAACCACAATCTGTGTGGAGAGGCCAACTGGAGCCCGGAGGCTCGTTAGAGGCAAAATCCTGAGGGCTCCTAATTGGGCCGGCCAGGGCCAGGCAGTCTGAGAGAGAGAGGGGAGTCAGTCTCAAGATCCGGGTTTGGAGAAGGGGAGGATGGAGGGGTGTGGGAGTTAAATGGTGAAGGGGAGCTTTCCAAGTCACATGAAAGTTTGTGGGGATGAATGTGCCATAATTAGATTAATAAGTAGCTTAATTTATTGCAGCAGAGGATATCAGCGGCTCCATATTAGAGGCAGGCCAGAAGATTAGCCTCGATCGGCGTTTCCAAAACACGATTAGCCCCCCGGCACAAAGACCAGGCTCTTTCACAGGTTCCTACCACAAGGGCTGGGATTAGAGAAACATGTTGAATAATCAGCGGTGCCCCTGCATGCTCCGCTCAAGTCTGCACTGCAGCCAGGGGTGCCCTCTCCCTGTCCTGCAAACGACACTTATCAATTAGAGTATAACAGGGCCAATCAAAGTCACAAGCAGCAGGTGGGACTGTGCCACCCAGGTTCAGATACCATCTGGATGTTCTCTTCATCAACATACACCTGTTGATCATGTGGAGTCCTTTATTACTAAGAAAACCAGTACAATGAGCAGTATTCATCCAGTGGCATTTGCCCATGAAGTCAAACCTGGTCAATTTGCATCTTGGTGTGTGTCTGGTCACCTGGAAACCCCGGGAGCCCATGGGGACCCACAGCTAATTGATTGTCCCTCCAATGTCCTCCAGAAGGCCAATAAAGACCTCGGCATATGTTCGCTCGAGTCCTGGCCACATGCATCATGAATGCAGTGCTCTTACTAAGCTTTAGATCCCTTGATCCTCTACATCCTCCACATCCGGGCCTCTTGAAAAACTGAAAAAAAAGAAACCAAATGGAGGCAAGAACTTTGCGAAGTGGCCCATCTTTGGTAGAGAGGTGGCAGCTGTTCGTCGTCTGGAGCAATATTTGTTGGATATTTCAGACAAGAAAAACCCTGAGAGGACACTTGACATGTCTTTGTTTCTGTTCACCTGGGCAGTTAAAGGTTCCCAAGGAAAGTGAAGAGGAAAAGCATCTCAGGTGGGATATGATCCCTAGCCAGACGGTGGATATTACTAAACTGAGAGCTTTGGTATTTCAGACACACTTCTGGTCACCACAGGAGCACATTAACAACATCTAATGCCACTTCTGCTGCACGTAAGCCATTCTTCACATGCATTCACCTCTAAAAATCATGCTATTGTAATAAATATACCAATATCTCGCATAATTAATGTGATATGTGATGGCAACAAGAGGCTGGTTTTAGGCACTGTTGGTACTGGTATACACCCCATCATGAATATGGTCCCTCTTTCCCAGAGCATGTTTATAAATCCCTCAGCTGTCCCAACCTTGTCAGGAAGACGAGTTCTGTTTACCCTTGAAAAACCAGCAACTTTTACATTTCCCGCTGCTGTGCTGCCACTGCATGCCAATTATCCTGAGTGACTATGCAGCGCCATGCATTGGTGATAATGTGTGCAGAGTCAACATGTCTCGCAGACTGAGCTTGCTGGCAGGGGTTGGCCTCTGCAAGCCCAAGTCCCCCCCCCCCCCCCCGCCATGCAGGTCACTGCAGCGGGGCTCACCTCTGTTAGCTAAGCTGGAGGCAAGCTATGGCTGGTGAAGAGTGTGTGTGTGTGAGTGTGAGTGTGAGTGTGAGTGTGTGAGTGTGAGTGTGAGTGTGAGTGTGTGTGTGTGTGTGTGTGTGTGTGTGTGTGTGTGTGTGTGGTGTGTGTGTTGTGTGTGTGTGTGTGTGTGTGTGTGTGTGTGTGTGTGTGTGTGTGTGTGTGTGTGTGTGTGTGTGTGTGTGTGTGTGTGTGTGTGTGTGTGTGTGTGTGTGTGTGTGGTGTGTGTGTGTGTGTGTGTGTGTGTGTGTGTGTGTGTGTCTAAGGTGTAAACCCACCGATATCATCCTCTATGCTAGATAGAGTATGCACTTCTGTATAGAGTATTGTCTAGTGTCATACTGCACTATATCTCTGTTATCTGATGTAATATCACTCCAAACTTCCTGCATTTCCAATGGAAATATATTCAGTTTATTCGCCTTCATGTATTAGACATTTTAGACGTTAACTCGATTAAGAATTAAAGACATATAACGGCATATGACAAATGTTGTTTTGTCATGCAAAGCGAACACCAGTACATACCCAGTACTTGAAAACAAGACGAACATGTAGTCATTATATAAAATAAAAAACTGATCGGGACTGAATTGTACGTGCAGGACTTTAAAAGGTAATGTAGTATTTTTATATCCTTATATTGCCACTTCACTTAAGTTGAATATTTAAACATAATGCAAAGTTAACATTTACAGTCTGCCATGTTTTCCACAAAAATCCTTCTTATGTGAAGTAACTTCACTTTTCACAAAGACATTTACAGCATACTTAAACTCTAATATAGATTGCACTTAAACTTTATGAAACTTATCTTGTAAATAAAAGTCTTTGTTTTAAGTGCACTTTGGTGTCAGCAGTTTCCTATCCTCCATCAGTCCTAACTAAACCTTTAATTCTTCAAAGTTCTTTATTATATGAATTAGTGCTTAAAGCTGAAATCAAGCTTAGTTTGACTTTTTAAATTGGTATCTTGACCTTTTAAATCCCTCAATGGCATCAGATTTGAGTTTAAAGGGTTGGCTTGAGTTGAGGAGAGCTGGGGCTTCACCTGAGAGTCACAGAGTAAAAGCTCAAAAACAGTCTGCGCTGTAGAGAGAAAGTGACATCTTAGAGACCTTGTTGAAACGTTAACAGTAACTTTTAAATCTTACTAAGTTTGATTTAAAAGAAGAAAAAAAATCTCATTAGGTTGTAACACCAAAAAAGCATTGATAATGTTCGAGGCCATGATTGCCAGCAGTGGTCAGCCAGCTCTCTCCAAACCTTCCGCCCAGCATCACGGCCTAGCACTCTCTGCACTCTGCGTGTTAGATAGCAGCTGTTCCACTCTCTCCTGGTGAAGCAATGTCTGTTGCTGAACAAACGAGGGGAAAACAAACAAACAAACAAACTCTGGGCTGGATCGGGCCATGTGTAGCGTGTTGCGCGCCCTGCTCCGCTCCGCTAGATACCCCGGCAGCAGCTAGCCTTCACCGTGCACCAAATTAGAAAACCTCGCCATCAGGCAGACAGCTGGCAGCCTTCCCCCGGGGATGCCAATTAAGTTTGTAAATCATTTAGACAACAAAACTGTACAAGTGAAAAACATCCCATAGAGGCGGACGTCCCCACACAACTCCCAACAGTCCTCACCATGACCTCCACTGCACCCCCCCCCCCCCCCAATCTGGAAACACCACCTCCGAGCACGCAGAGGCCCAGGAGAACAGCAAATATGCTCGGAGAAATACATGAATATGAAATCAAAGCCATTTATTTTCTCATGCTAATGTGTTTTACAGCAAATTAAGAGATGATGTATAATTAATAAGTCGGTGCCTACTGCGTGGGATAAAGATTGGCATGAACGGTCACATATAGTTGACGGCTGTAGTTCAGATCACACAGTTCGACCGTAGAGTTTGTAGAGGTCGCACCTTTGTTGTCTTTAATACCACACAGTGTTGTAACAAACTAAACCACGGCTTCAAACTTTAGCACCACGCCTGATCAAGTGTCCAAAGTGGTAACCTGAGTTTTGGGCCTTGGGGGAGCAACAAGCTGGGTAGGGATTATAATAATACCTAAGTAGCTTTCTGAAAATGGAACCCTTGAGTAGGAAAGGAATACGGTGGCCTTAGGCAAGAGTCTGATCCACGCTCTCCTGATGAACGCGCACACTTCTTGTTTGTTCATCTCGGCCCACTCCGGTTGTTTCCGTGTGACACACCAGGATGTGACAGACAGAGTGACAGCATGAGTAACTAATTGAGACAGGATGCAAAAAAGATCCTCTGGGCTTTAAGTAAATAGAAGTGGGAGAAAGCCCTCGTCTCCCGGCACCCCCCACCAGAGAGCACTATCCCTGCTCAGGGCATCTCGATCAATGTTAATTAGCTGAGGAATGATTAAGAGCTAAATGAAGTTATTTCAAGTAATCAGTGTTTCCTTTGAAAGAGCATTCATTATGTCAACACAACTCTGGATTCCTGTAAGACAACATTGTTACAGCGAGAGAGGAGAGGTGACGGAGCTGAAACACTGAACAAGACGAAACGCAGCTATGAAGAATATCGTATGCAAATGACCAAGTCCTCCACACAGGCCCAATTTATTCATTCATGACAGATTTTCTTTCATCTCTTCCATTTTAACTCGAACGCCCTTCTTCACAGTTTGCTTTCTGACTATCACTGGCCCTTAAATGTCCGCACAAGTAAAGTAACTTAGGTGCAGTACATCCATGTGTTTTCTGCACGCATCGAGGCACACATAAAAACAAATAAATCACGATTCTAGCAGTGTCCTACAATGTGCATTGCGAAAAATATAAAGATCATAATAACGTTTTTTGGAGCCGACTCAAATTATTTCTAGCATAATCTATTCCATTAACCCACTAACATATAACACAACTCTATCTTTGAATTGAAACGCATTTGCAGGACCACCATTGTTGTTGCCCATGAATCACTGATGAGACTTTATAGATAGCATTATTGTGATCAACTGGAGACCATAAACTCTACTCATTACTGCGTTTCTACACAATTATAATAACAATTTGCTATGATGGGTAATTTTCATCCAGCAGGCTTCAAGTCATGAGTGGAAACATTGGAGGCAGCAACAACCCTCTCTGAAGCCGAAAACTGTACAACATATGTTGGACAATGCCAGCAGACACATCTGCAGGAAGCAAGCAACAACATGTAAAACCAAGCTGTTGTTTTTTAAGGTAAAGAGAATGTGGGTTTTGGCCAAGATTATTTAAGAACAGCACAACGTTTTGCCAGATGGATGGGGGGGGGACAAGCTGTATTCACACTAACATATTATCATCGTAAAACGTTGGGATGATCGAACAAGTAAGCAAACTGTTGCGCAGACATATCAACATTAGATTTTAGCTGCTAAATTCTCCTCTATGTCCATCAGCAAGCCACTAACTTGTGTTTGGCTATCTGCTTAAACCAGGTGTGAGGTTTTCAGTGGGTTTATCTGAGCCTTACACTGAAAACTATTCCAGAAAGTGTCAGGATGGAAAACCAAAGCATTGAGCCGCAAGATGGTAAAACCCTCCAAACAACCCCTTGTGAATCAAACGCAGTAATATTAATAATTGTTATATTAAAAATTATTGATCAGGGCAGCTTTAAGCATAGATAACCGTTTTACATGGGTGGAGCAGAGCATTGGACACTGGAGGCAATGCAGCACAAACACTGGAATCTAACTTTCCAATGTTTCAGCTCTCTTGTAAATCAAGAGCAGCAATCAGCAGATGAAACCGCTGCCATTGTCAGCGTCTGTGCGGCTGATTTACTCCTCCTCTCTCTCCTCATCGCTGCTATCAGATGACCTCTCTTTCCACGGATGGCACGAGAGCAGACGCTGACAGCTTCATAATTGTCCTGACAAACAGCTCAGTAAATGATCACTTTGCCCTATGTTAACTGCCAGAGTGGATGTAAAGCACTCGGATTCAGGAATGAAGCTGGAATTTAATTTCAGCAGACTGTGTGCGCCATCTAGATATACTTTTATTAAGAAATGAAAGCTGGTAATTTTAGATACAGTCAGTGTAAATTCACGGCTAATGGAGTTCCATTTTCGAGAGGAATTTTCCTTGTTGGGGCTTTTAGAATCTAATCTCGGCCTATTGTCAGGATGGTCAGGGTGTCTAATCACCCTT
This sequence comes from Pseudochaenichthys georgianus, assembly GCF_902827115.2. NCBI lineage: Eukaryota > Metazoa > Chordata > Actinopteri > Perciformes > Channichthyidae > Pseudochaenichthys > Pseudochaenichthys georgianus. The sequence goes on along the minus strand of NC_047524.1, from coordinate 16,122,279 downwards.
AACCTTGCATCAGTGCCATAACCCCCTTCTTTTTTCTTTGCCCTCCAACAATTTAAACATCATTTTAACATAATAACGAGACTTTATGCATCATAGTGATTGCACCTTCTACCAGAATCACCACAACTAATGGGATCTAATCTATACAATAAGGGACATTAATATATATGCAAATCAGTTGCGGCTACATCTCTCACGGGGGAGATAGACCTAGCTGGCATACCCTTGTATCATTTCTGTCACATGTGTCATTTAGTTGTTAATTACTGTTAACATTCCTCAAATGCAAATATGCCGTTCTGCAAATAGAGCAGCACATGTATCCTTAAGTAATAACGTTCTGCTGGAAAGAGGGAAAAGCCCCCACTCCCCCTTGAAGGTCCAGCAGTGTGGGGGGGATTTGAGGCATTGGGGGTAGAGGGCTGCAGGTCGGCTGTTCAAAGCCACTCTGTGCATTGTTGGGTAGTAGAGGATTAGGTCTCTCCAGGCTGCAGAATTTGCTTTCTAATTAAAAGGGATAAGACGTAGAAAAATAGTGAGGGGCATTACTACTGTAGACAAGAAAGGGGGGGGGGGGGAATGGTGAAAGAGGGGATAGAAGTTTGTAGTGTCACCAGTTGTGTTTGATCACAAGACTAAGCAAGAGTTACCAAGCTCCCACTGCCCATTTCCGCTTTCCCCCTCTCTCCATCCCCAGCCTCTCACAAACTCAACACACACACACACACACACACACACACACCACACACACACACACACACACACACACACACACACACACACACACACACACACACACACACACACACACACACACACACACACACACACACACAATCTCAAAACCAACAGAAACTATTTTGATGTTGTGGTGGTGAATGAAATATATTCATATTATATGACAGGGTGCAGAAAGTACAGTTATCTCTTAGACCAATATAATATTTTAAGTATTTGGTAGTAGAATAAAACATCACTGAGTCCACTATCATGTTATATTATAATACATAGAACTTAAAGAGAAAACAGCTGTCCAAAGGTAACAAATCTCTCTACCAAGACCTCTCCAACTCACTAACAAGCTGTTACGCACATTTCCAGAACTATCTTCAAGAGCTTAAGAGAGAAATACTGTACCTTCTGATCCAAGCATTTAGCAGCTTTAGTTGTTTTTTTAAATTACAAATGTAGCCTACATACAAAACGTTTGATTGTCTATATTTTTGAAACATCTAACAATACTTAAAATTAGCACCATATCAAACCGCTATGGTAGAATGCCATTTATTTTCTCAAATTAATGATTTATAATAACCATAGGCATATTATTTCGCTATTTTATACTTTTTTTTTTATATATACAGATAAAGACTTCATTATAATACTTTTGTACTTTTATCATACTTTTCCTGGTAATGTGGTATTTTTACACTCATGTTTTGCTACTTTTACTTCATTAAAGAAACTTCACCACGGCTAATAAAAATAAGAAGAGATCAATGGGATCAAGTATTGTGTTAAAGTGAAGTTTTAAGGATCCCCAGCAAATTGAAACACTTCATTTGGTCACTTTACTGTATAACACTGAACCCAGGGGGCGGCTCTGAGCCAGCATGTGTTTTTATGTACCCTTTACACCAGTGTCCATCCCTCCTTCAGTCAGCACGCTGCTGTGTTGTTACATTGTCCTCCAGTACATGGGGTCCGGCTCTCCCCAGGCACCTTACAAATGCAGCCTGAGTTTTAAGCACACAGAGGGGCTTGCTTATTTCCCCCTGAGCCCTGGGAGGTTAACGACATGCCAACGACATGCCGCTGGAGAACAAGACCTCCGCCTTGCCCCCCTCCTCTCTTGGCTAACCCCTTTACCAGCACACATGCTCTGGGGTTTTGTGGTTGTTCTGCACCAGCACACACCCCTTTTAAAACCTTCAAGCCCTGGAAACTCCATCTCAAACAGAGCTCATTTATTGGTAGTGTCTGGTTGCGGGATCATCTCTCCTCCCCCCCCACACCAACACATCCCTCCTCTATTTTTACCAAGCTCCATGCAGCTCTCACCTTTTACTCCCAGGCAATCCAATCCAATTTGGGGTGTGTGACGAGGGCCATTCTCCATCACCTCACTGATCAAGAGCCCCCCTGTAAGCGGGCCCAGGGATGAGCAGGTACAGATTTGGGGAGAAGAGGGAGTGGGGCATAGTGAAAGAATCTGCAGTGAGCCAAGGAGAAGATTAAACGCTGGCTAACCGTCAGAGCTCCTCTAACCCCCCTCCATCTTCCTTCAGCACTCCCTTCTACTTCACTGATGTCCTGAGGGGGAGTACCAGGGGAGGGATGGGAGGACGGGGAGGCCAGTGGCACAGTGGTGGCTGAGCCATCTTGTCATCATAGCAGGACAAGCACATTCAACCGTGTCCTCTGTACCCTCCCATCTCATTCCAGTCACCGCATTGCCATCCGCTGAAATCCATCAAAACCTCTCTCTCTCTCTCTCTCTCTGCCCATGCCCCCCCCCCCCCCTCTCTTGTTGGAAGAGTTCTCTCCGCTGGTGTCTTTTCTTTTTTAAAGGGCAGAGATGAGTGCTGGGCTCTGCAGTCTTTCCTGGCGTCCAAATTAATTTGCGTCTGGGCAGCAACATAAGCAGCACGGGGCTATTTGATGAGAGTGTAGGGCAATGACATGCACTGGCAGTCATGCCTTGATCTCTTGCTTTCTTCCCTTGTCACTTTCCCCTCACCTTAGTGCCAGACTCATGCCAGCCTCCTCCACATGGGTGGCACACACACCAAACTTTGTGCTTCTCAGAGTAATTACTGGAGGGCTGGGAATACACTTCAGATCAAGTGTTAGTGTTTTTTTGTTCATCAAATATCCTTCTTAGTGGAATCTTAAATTAATGAATTAAAACAACTAGCACCCAAAAAAGCACATAAATCATAAAATGTATTTTTCTCACAGCAAATAAATTGAGGATGCACTAAGTTAGGCAATTTCTGAAAATCCCTCTGCTAATTTTCTGTTCAATACCTCAAGAACAGATCATTTTCATAATAATAAACACGCTAAGGACATCTACAAAACAGCATTCCTTTAGTTTGATTAATGGATGTCAAAGTCAACTTAATGCAATTTCACATGCATTTGAAGTTGTGATCCAAAAAGGGGACCACAGCTAATGCCTAATTAGCATCCCTAAATAATAAAGCAACTTAGACTAATAATTATTGCATGTACCCATTCTACCAGTTGCACTGACAATTAACCTTTCTCAACTGGTGCTTCGCAATTTGAGTAAATCCTGTTATCAGCAAATATAACACATGGCACACACACACACGCGTTTCAAACACCACTCAAGGAAATCTATGCAGTGTTTACGGTCGGAAAGCAGCACAAAAAAACAAACAGCAGATATCCACTTTCAGTAAACACCACCCAACCACTTATACAGGATCTTCCCAGTGGCTTAGAGTGGGTGGGGAATCAACTTTAGGTGGCTGCTGTGAATGTCATTGAACTACTTGTGTTTACGCAGGCTTAATATTGCCATGACAAGGTCTCTTTAAACACACAACGAATACTTCAGAATGTAACGAGTCAATTCTGCCTGAGGGTATAGTTCTATAAATGCCTGGCGTTGCTTTCAAGAAATTAACAATTCATATTTTAAAGCCTGAATAGTGGTTTCCGTGCAGCAGTGAGGGAAAATCCCCAAAAGGAACCTGTGGTTGTCTCTGTTGTTGCTGCTGACCTCTCGACAAATACAAAATGCTGTCCAAGTCCGTGATATAGGATCACTGGAGCCAGAATGATGATTACCCAGAGACAAAGTCAAGGTAGATTCAGGATTGAGCATTCTCCCAAAATGTCTCTCCCTCATCCCGATTTGGCAGCACTTGGCTTGTTGCCCACTCACATTGTGTGGACGGCCCTGCCACCGTTGCCATGGGGATATGTGGACCTGCGCAGGCCCTGAAGGCAAAACGGCCTGGTGGTGAGATGGGGGTTATCATCAGGAGCAGACTCCGCTGGTCCCTCCAGAGGCCTGGGTGAAGCAGCAGAGGGACCCCCTCCCCATGTCTGCAGGGCCTCCTGGTGTATGCTGCAGCTGTTTGGAAACCCAGTCAAGGCTGTGAGATGGGACTCAGTAGTGCAGGGCTCCGGCCTGTCCACTGGGGGTCGGCTGCCTGACTCCCGTAAGCATGGGCCAGACGGGGTGGGCTGGGGTGGGAAGGGGCCAGGCGAGGAGAGCTGGACTGCGGCCCAGTGCGGTGACTGCCTGTCTGCCCAGGCGCTGGGCCACGCTGCCACTCCTCCCTGGGCTCGTGCCCCTGCACTTGGATTTCAAAGGGATGTGACAGGGGGGACTGGCTTCCCCTCTCCATTGCAGATGCCTGCCCCACCAACTTCTCCAATGCCCCCCCTAAAAACAGCTTTCAGCCCCCACTTTCCCCCAGCCCCCAAATGCCCCTCCAACAGCTTTTCTGTTTCAGTCATGAACTCAGGCTCCCTCTCACACTGTGCCATTCCCACCACTGCTGCCTCACATTTGGGAGGAGAAGGGGGAGGCTGTGCTGCTACACTGCACCCATCTGCCCCATGTCTTTCCATGCTGTGGACCATGATGCTGCAGCATGGCTCTCTGGGCGCCGTAAAGACGTTGGCAAGTACACTGGGCCTTGGAGCACCCCTCCCCTTGTACTCTCTCCCTGTCCGCCGCATGCACACACTGATGCACACCATCTGATTTAAAATGTACTTACACAAAAAATAGTGCATGCGATCATGCTCCGGTCTTGGGGAGGCAGATGGTGGTTAATACAGGTGAATGATTCACGCTGAAAACTGTAAAACAATCATTTGTTTAAAATACACTGACTTTACTTCAAGATACCTCAGTTAACGCCCACTGAACACCAAGCCATCTGCGAGAGATCTGAGTCAGATGCGGTGCCACGGTGTCTGTGTGGCAACCAGCTCATTTAGCAACTGGCCCATCATCAGTAAGCATCCTACAAAACCGAAATGACACTGACAGGCTGTGTTTCAATTGGCGGAGATCTCCTTTTCTCTCGCTCTCTCTCTCTCTCTTTTTATCTAGGTTTCTCTCTTCATCGCTCCCCGCATGGCATTTCTCTGGCAGGTCCTCCACTGAAATTCCTCCCCTCCTGGTCTCTCGACATTCCCGCAGCCAGCCTCCCTGCCTGGGCAGAGTGGAGTGGCTGGGGTTGGGTGGGATGGCGCTCCCCCCGAGCTTGTCCCAAGCTACGGCTACAACTCCAGCCCACAACACATTCCTCCAGCCGCTGACCAGTCCCCCCAGCAACCAGGAGAGAGGTGAGGAGAGGAGGGACGGAGGCTTAGTGGTGGTTTGCTGTATAATATCTGCCTTGGCGCTACAAGGGAATAACTCTGGTCAAAATGTTCATGACATGTCATCAACATATTCTTCTCTGTACAGATCTGAAATACTCTCAGATCATCTTAGGCAATGAGTTCCTTTGTATTTTCTCAACAAAGGTTCAGTTCAATGACAGCCTCTTCAGTGGTTCACTGACGCTTAACAAGGTACTAATGGATCCTTGATGTTTCTCAGCATGTTAACAGACAACGCTCAGTCCTTCACAGAGATGTGATGGGGTGCATATCGCAGTCCGTCACTCAGAAGTCGCTCCTGGACCGCTCAAGCAGCAGTAGGACAGGAGCCTGACGGTCCCCTCCTCCGCTCCCTCCTACTCCCCCAAGCTGAGCCAGGCGCTGTGTTTACTCTCCTAATTACAGGGGAGGGGCCGGCTGACAGGCGAGCCATCACAGATTCCCCACAGGCTCGGGGCTGGGAAAGCAACAAACACCCGCCACTGTCTCCCAAATGTGAGGGCAATGTCCAACTGTCACAGGGGAGCCTTTACTGGCAAAGCCCAAAGGTCCAAAGAGAGATATTAAAGACATGAGAGGAATTGGCAGAGTTGGCACTAACAGGGGGTATGCTTGAGAAGTCGGAGTGGGGAGCTGGGGGCATCGCCAAAGTGTCATTCAAAGCAAAGTGGGGTTTGGACAGGGCACAAATACTGATCCACACACACACACACACACACACACACACACACACACACACACACACACACACACACACACACACACACACACACACACACACACACACACACACACACACACACACACACACACACACACACACACACACACACACACACACACACACACACACACACACACACACACACACACACACACACACACACACACCACACACACACACACACACACACACACACACACACACACACACACACACACACACACACACACACACACACACACACACACACACACACACACACACACACACATTACTGCTCTCGCTCTTATCAAACTAAGGCGGGAGAGTTACATGTACCAGACAAGAAACCAAGCAGTGGAGCCTCCAAACCATGATGCAGCATGTTCATAAAGAAAGCTAATCCACTGAAAACATTATTCACTCCTTCTGGACTATCTGGAAAACATGCTGCACTGTTCATTTTTGCTAAACTCCTGGTCAACAAATAGTGTTTTTGCAAATACACACCATTCATTTTGATGGCAATGGGGAAAGGTATTCAAAACAGGGATTCACGGATCAGATACATGGTATAGGCATCGGTCCAACACTGACCGAAATGGATTAGATATCGGGAGAAGAAAGTGTAATGTATCAATTAGCCTAAACTATCTGCCGATTACTGTCGTTGAGGTATAGGCTATTTTGAATGTTGAGTTATATCAAATAGTTTACACTGGATTTATAATTTCTTTGCTATTCTAAATACTCAACTGCACAACATTGCACTTTAAAAGTCATTTCAAATGGAGCTGACAAAGATGCTGCTAAAAATGATGTGCGGTAAAAGCCTGATTAAAAAGAAGCAGCATTATTGCATAAGTGAGTCACATGGGCCCTCAGGGGAGAGCAGTATTTGTTTAGCATGATGTTTTAAGATGGCTATAAGTTAAGCATTGTGCATCGATTCAAATGTTTTATTAACAGCGTTGTTTAGGATTGTGAAAAAGTTTGCAGTAGGTACTCGCGGTGGCTGTATCGTCATTGGAAATGAAAAAGTTATATTTAGCCATACCTTCACTGAGCATGTGTACAGTTGTATGCAAAATTAGTTTTTTCCATCTACTTTGCTGAGAGTTCAAGATTCTGTGACATAAAAAAGCCATGTTTTATTTGTTATATTCCAATATGTCACTGTGATGTGAAGACTTGAAACAGCCAGTGCACAGACAAGGACAGATATGTTATCCAGCAGTTAAACCTTAGAAATTAAAATAGATCCTGGATATTCTTCAATGAGATGAGACGGCAGATGGCATTTCAAGAATTAAGAATAAATATTTATAAATGTATAAACTGAATAAAAGTACAACACAATACCGAGGCACGTTTTTGTATTTAACTGCATTAATGAAAGTATGAAGCCGGTTACAATGTATGATGGAGAAAAGAGGACAGATTTAATAATCTATGACTGTGGCTTTGATCAAATATACACAGAGTTTAATAAACTGTATCCTCAGAGTGTGCATGTGTATGTGTGTGTACACTAACCCTCCTACCAGGGAGGTATAATCCACTAGAGGTTGTAATGCTCCAGTGCTGTTAGGGGGTCTGCAAGAATCCCTGGAGGCACAGTGGCTGACCCTATCACATATTCAGGTCATATCAAATTGAAAAAGCAATGTTGAGAGAAAGAGTAAAACGTAGGAATTGTCTCTTCACCAGCTCTCATAACTAGCGGCAGAGATCGTGCCGTTATATGCCGGCAACACACACCTCACCCCCGAGAGGCAAGACAAGAAAACCATTTGATAAATCATGAATAGTCACAGTTGTGCAAGTGCTGTGACCATTTCGAAAATTATTATGGGGATTACACACAAAATCACACAATGTAACATTTTCAAATGTGTTATGAATGCCTCCCAGAATCCAATTCAAATCCTAGGTTACCAAATAAGCCTGAACAAATCCCCCACATTGAGTTCCTACCCCTTTGAAGACTGGAGAGGTCCGGTCTGCAGGGCAGGTTTTACCACGCCACGCAGACACCTCAGCACACAGGCTACTCTAACAGAGGTGCAGAGAGGAGGGAGAAAGACAGCAGTGGTTTGACAATAATAGTGTTTATTTGTATTCATTACTTTTGTATTATTACTTCCAGGACAGTGTGGTGGGAGAGAAGAACCAGAGAAAACATATTTTTCTAGCAAATACACCAAAATATAAAATCAATTTTTAAGGTTGTAAAATAAGAATGTTTAATGTAAAAAATCCACCGGTGATGTGTGTTAGTGAGAAGCGAGAATCATCCAGAGTGTGTGATGTTGGGCTCTTAACACAGTGTAACCTTGAGGCAACAGAGTCTTCTCCCGTCTTACATTTGCCCTTGTTGGTTTTTCCTCCAGCCTTGACTTTGCGTCCTCATTGATGATCTGAAGGCGAGTGTGTTTAATTGCATCCGTTTGTTTGTTGGCGAACTCCTGCACAAACACAACACAAACAATTATGGCACTAATTAAAAGGCATGTCATATTAATGGAGAGTGCAAACTTGGCAAACACACACACAAACACTATGGCACATTATCGTGCACACCACGTTTGAATTCACGAAGACAATGTGTGAGTAAAATAAACCCAATACTTTATAATGAGTACACGGCACAGAGCAGAAATAAACAAGAACAGACTCATTCAACAGGGTTTTTTAATAATCATTTGAAGAAGGGCTTTGAACCAAAACAACATTTGTAAAATTGTGAGTAAAGAGATGAAATCCCAGATGCAGGTTGGTGCATGGTGAATCTGTCTGTGTGTCAGTAAACTCTGACACTGAATGGGGTGTGTCCCCCTTTAATCCCTGGGGAGGAGACTGGATGTGTTTTGATGACCTTTAGGGTCAGTTACATGTTACATTACACAAAGGTTTAGCTCCTTTGTGATAAGAGGGCTGTGTGGGGAAAGCCCTCTGTTTAGACACCTTCCTCGCTCGGAGTGCATCTTTTTTTACAAGGAAGCAGTGGCAACGTATCTATCAAACCTGCCAGGCTAATTAAAATACAGCTTGTGATTATCCTACTTCAGCTCCTCTCTCTCGTTCTCTCTCTGTCACCCACACACACACAACCACACACACACACTGCATATCTTTCCACAATAATTATCTTATAGCATGGTTTAAATAAGGATCATATCCTCATTGGTTTTAATAACTGCTACCCATACACATGCTACTAGATGTAATGTTTTTTAAATGATGCATTGCTATATGTCAATTTTTACTTTCAAAATAATCACTGAAATGTGTACAACTGTAAATTCAAATTAGTTCAAAATATATGGAAGGTGAACAGACCCTTGTGGATATTTATTTATTTATTAAAAATAACAATATCATTAAAAACACATTTTAATTGCATAAGAAAATCTTTGCCTTGACATCAAAGAGTATCACCATTTCTATATGAAACGGCTTTCTTGATTTTATTCCTTTTTTGACACTTTTTTTAAGCTCAGAATGAATTCCACCAACACATTCCTCACATGCAGCCATGCGAATATCAAACAAGGAGGGAAAAACGCAGAGGACAGGAACGCTGAGCAGATGTATATTCATGTGGTAAATATGCAGTTTTAAATTCCCACAACTCACAATCAACATCTGTGGTTTATTTAGCAAAATAGCAAACATTTAAAACCTTAGGCTGCTGTGTTTATATTTGTTCTATTTAATTTTAAAAACATACATTTATTTATCCTATAATGTGTTGATTTTGTACTTGTATGCCTATAAGGAACAGATCAGTGAGGGAAATGGCTGCATGCAGTAATTATCCAATCTTGAAGTAAGATTTTTCTATCAGGCTATTAAACAAGGGTCACACATTCACGCCTGTAAATGCATTGGTAAAGATGAATAGGCTGCGCATTAACTGGTAGAAATCACAGGTTGGAGGAGGCCTGGTGAAATCCTCCTCACCCTCAGGTTGAGTAGCAGAGGCGGAGATAAAAGCCGTCGTCGTCAATTAGCCGGGAGTCAGTGGGAGCGCTGCTCGCCAGAGGCGTTTAACTCCTTCTCCCTTTAAACGTCCTTTTAAGATACAAAGTCCCTGCGGAGTGCCAGGCTTTACACTTAAATAAATTATTTAGCAATTTAAACGGTGAGATCCAGCAGATAACTGCATCACACGTCATGATTTTCCACGCAGCAGTTAGAAAGTCTCGCGTTAGGCACATTACCATGCAGCTGCTGCGGAATATGAGCAAATTCAATTTATTTTCCTTTTTTGAAAAGAAAAGCAGTTTTTAGCTCCAAGCTAATTATTGCTTTGCAGAACTCTAGATCGCCCAATGGGCCCAACGTGTTAGGGCGTGAAAGTCAAACATTTTTAAAGAGCACAACTTGCACAAGTCTATAAATTATTCATTTAAACTTGACATCCCGGGCTAAACATGATGTTTTTTGTAGTGAGGTGGAGTGTGTAACATGCACATATTTTTTGGAAAGGCTCAACTGCGACCAAACATAATTAAAAAAACACCAGACGTTATCTTATTTGGCATGCATTTTAACATAAACATATGGAATCAATTAACTCATGCTATTAGATGACAAAATGCACATGTTATTCGGCAGTAAAAACATAAATACATGTTAACAAAAATACACCGGAAATAAGCAAACTGGATACCTGGATGTGTTGCAGTCCCTCGCCTCCAAGCTGCCAGACTACAGCTAAACTTTTCCTCTGCAGTTTGCTTGTTAAAATAAATCCTGGATTATGATCCATTCGGCGGCTCCCTCTGATCGAAATCTGTCAAAAGAGATGACATCGAGTTTGTGAAGTTGACAAATATGTTTGTAGCAGTTTGTGTGAAGCTACAACTCTGAGTGGAAACCAGTGCTCCCAGCAGCCTTCACTGCACCTTTGACTCTGGCCTTCCACACGAGCCACAGAGAGAGGCAGCAAAATGACGATTCATAAAACCCACGGTCTGCCTGTGTTTATAAATCTAAATCAATATTCAAATCTGTCTGAAGTGAGCGTGTGTGTGTGTGTGTGTGTGTGTGTGTGTGTGTGTGTGTGTGTGTGTGTGTGTGTGTGTGTGTGTGTGTGTGTGTGTGTGTGTGTGTGTGTGTGTGTGTGTGTGTGTGTGTGTGTGTGTGTGTGTGTGTGTGTGTGTGTGTGTGTGTGTGTGTGTGTGTGTGTGTGTGTGTGTGTGTGTGTGTGTGTGTGAGAGAGAGAGAGAGATTGTGTGTAGTGTGTAGTGTGTGCGTAGGTGTTCCGCAAAGCCTCTTAAGATGATACATTTATCAAGCCGTGACAAAAACCTTCGGCATATTATTTTGAGATGGGCACGCAGGTTCAACATTCAAGTGACATGAGGAAGCCTATTTGTCCCTTGCAGCTTGTACACATTCTAGTAAATAGGAAATATGATTGTAAATAAATAAAATATTATTAGTATTATTATTAGTATTAGTATTGTTAACAATGTAAGAATACATAAATTAAAAAATACATTTTCTTATTAATCACATTTAAAATAAAACAGACTTACCTTCACAGTTTTCTTCTTCCACATCTTTTAGCAGAACGCGTGTCTTGTAAAATAAGTGAAAGTCTCCATCAGTAGAACCGGACTTTATTTCCCCCCACATGTCCCCTCTTCTCCGGGTGTGTGCACACTGCAGCTCCGGTGCCAGGAGCTCGGTACTCAGTGCCTCTCGGTGGGAACTCCCTGTAAATATTGTGGGTGAATTACGGTGCAGGCCCGTATCATGCTGATGGGAGCAGACTGGCTGCCTCTGCAGATGGGAGGACAGTTTTAAGAAAATAAGTCGCTCTAAATCCCCTTTTTTTGCGACGCGCTGGAATGTGAAAGGACGGTGCAGCCTTCACAGGAGAGCTGCTTCAGTCCAGGAGACTGCTTTCTGTCTTTATGTCGCATATTTGTTTGAACACTCTGTTATACATCAAAACGATTACATTTGCGTTTATATTATTTGATTGTATTGAACTTTTTTAAAACATCTGAAAAAAAGAAAGAAGATTTTTGGATGACTTTTGCAGTGATGCAGATACTTTAAAAATATATGTATTCACACCACTAGTATGCCCACATAATGTTTTCAGGAAACTCTTTAATAGTGCATATCACCCACTCAGTCTTTATATAAGTCCTTCCAGTTCAATGCTTCCACTGCTATTATTTTGAATGTAGGCCTACTAAAAAGGTGACTAAAGTGACTTTTTTTCTAGGTTTAAAGTCCACACATACGGCACCGGCATACGGTTTATTTATTATTAATGTACTCTCTCTGCGGTGGGGTGGCGATGTTGTCAGTCGCCCTCTCGCTGCCATTGGCTGAGGACTGTGCGTTAAAAAAAAGTAGCTGGAGACATTTGTTCCCAGAGAGAAAAAAAAGGGGAAAAAATCCTCTTCCTCCCCACCGGTGTGAGAGACGGAGACAGACCTCAGCTCAGTCCTGCGGCTCTCATTGGCTGGCAGTTTGTACAAAATCCAACTCAAACCACTTCACTCACAACACACCAACACATCCTAAAGGCTACACGCAGCTGTCGCTCCGCTCAGACCTGATGCAGCCGCTCAACATTTAACTTTTATCCGCACTGTGTCCTGAACCAGACTACCGCTCCTGCTCCTGCTCGGTTTTGTGTGTTTTATGCGCCGGGACGCCATTTCTCTGTACTGAGTTTTATTATTTCTCCTGGAGGAAACCAAGTAGACAAAGAACTTCACAGTCGTCGATACCAGGGTAAGTTGTATAATGTATTTATATTGTACTGTTATTGTTAAATTATAGCTATTATTGTTTTGTTTTAAATTATCATTAGTTAGTTACCACATTCATTATTATACATATCACAATAATGAATCTCGAATGGCATGAAGTAAAATGAATAAAAATAAACCATATTTAAAAGTTTTATTAATATAATAAATATGCATTTTTTTTCTTTAAAAGAGTGGTGGTGAATTAAAATCCACGAAAACATTTAAAGAAAATGCCAATGAGGCTGCAGCAGATGTGGGCTAAAGCCTCTTAAAGTCAGCCTTTTTATTTGAGCAGAGCACTGAGTAAGTCTGCTCAACATAATCTTTATGAACATAAATCAATTATATAAATGTAAACAAAGAACACAGAAAATCCGATAATTTTAGAAGCAAACTGATTAAGTTACATGATCTGCTAATGAAATCGATCAAATGACTGATTAAATGCTACACTTTTCTAATATTCCTTTGCCCTTTTATTTAAATGGTGTGATACCTGGAGTTTATATTTTACAAATGTCACACTCACTGACTGGAGCCAGAGCTTACAGAGGACACCGAGTCAGCATTTAGTGGGCGAAGTTGCACTAAATAATAAAGCCTTAAATATTTCAAACTGCACATTTGTCCTCAACAAACATTTTCACACGAAACACACTTCAATGAATATTTGAGGAAGGGCTGAGGCAGAAAGCTGCACTAAAAATAAAAAATGTAGGCCTGCTGACTGCTGCTATCGAACAAAATGTTTCGGCCTTTCGCTGAGCTGGCTCTCCTCTGCCTCCAGAGACGAGTCATTGGAGAACAAAAACCAACATGTCACATTTCATATATTTCAACCGTGTTTACCGCAATCTGGTTATAGACTGTTTGTATGTACCTTAATTGCAAGTTGTGCTCGGTTACATTTATTTTAAATATACTTTAACATTTATACAATTTAAAGAATCAGAGTAAACATATGTTTCATGTTAATTGCTTATGAGTATTCACGTCATTCTAAAAAAAAAGTATGATTATAATTAAACACCATTGCTGGTTTGCAGCATTATTTTAGCACCACTTTGGGCTGTATTGATACCAAACTGCAGCTCCACTCATGCCACTCGGATTATCTCGTTAATTCATCAACAGAAACATTTATCATAATTAATTATTGGACAGAGTGATCATTATTGAGCGGGTGTGTCTGGTGGATGGGTGTGTTTTAAGTGTGACAGATTGAGATGAGGGGGTTAAAACCGTTGGATGTTGTGAGGGAAAAAAATCAACTAATCAAGACGCGCAGAGGGGCTAACGGGTGAGGGTCAGTGAAGTGACAGCAATCACTCATTCACCAATCAACTTCATGTAATTCTATTTTTTTTTAAAAGGTTACGTGTATTATAGGAGAACGCCTTTTTAACTGGATTAAAAATGTTTCTTCATCAAATAATCTCGTGAAAAATAAATAAAAAAGTCAATCTAAATTGCCCTAAAAATTCAAACTAAGCTTGTAAAAAAACACATTTTAAATTCAGGATATTTTCACAGCAGAAAGTATACCTAAAGGGATGGTCATTTTAAATTGATGATCATTATTGATTGTTCGTTGTAAGATAAATTAGGTGTTTAATTTTCTATAACTCCCATTGATATTCAGTTAGACCGAACTGTACACGAAAAAGAGTGTCAAACAGAGAACAGAATACCGCCAAATAAACCGAAACACCTGAAAATAAAATAGAATATATTTAGTTAAATCGCCTGAACAAGTGACGATATCTCTTTTTATTGTACTTCATATAAAAAAGAGCCATTGTCTTTAAAGTTATGTGCCATTAGAGTGCCGGCGAGTTCCTTTTGTGTGGGGGGGTTGAGGACCAGAGGACAGTTGGGAATGTGGAGAGGGCTTATTTTTGTAACAACAGACCTAATATCTCTTCTCAACGTACATCCTAATCGGTGTCTTCTTCTCATGTCCTTTTTGGATCAGGTGCCCGGTGTAACACGGACCACACGGCCAACAGGAGGACACCAAGTACATATCGAGAGCTCCATCCATTTTCAAGATTTTCTCCAACTTCAGCCCTCAGACAAACATTAGCATGATGTCGTATCTAAAGCAACCACCTTACACAGTCAATGGCCTCAGTTTAACAACTTCCGGAATGGACCTCTTGCATCCATCAGTTGGCTATCCAGGTGGGTTTGCACTTTTTGAATAATAAATAAGGAGTAGAGTAATCAAAGAACATAAATGACTCGGAGCAACAAAAAAAGGTACTGGAGTGGAAATGTTACAGTGTAATTAGGAAACACTTCCAGGCTTTGAAAACTAAAAAATAGCTCTAAATTTTGGGGGATGCAGACCAGTTGCTTGAAATAATTTCTAAAGAAAACAAACATAGATTGTAAAAAATGTTACCAAACTCCTTGCGCAAACGTATTTAACTTAAAAAGAAAATAAATCCCCTCTCCTGTAATATGTTATTTTTTAGATGTGCCTTCCGAAACAATTACTAGCCAAGTGCTTCGACTTTTGCCTAAACTGCATCAAATGTGCACATAATATTAAAGTACGTGTAATGTTAAAATGTTCTGCCAGATTATTGGTCTCACGGGATCGTGCGTATTTACGCAAACTAATTATGTTATTACAGATTTGCCTTCGATACATTTTTGTAATATTGTCACCTGCCTTTCCGTTTGTGTCATGTTTCATATGATTAACATTTTAATTTTTATTGCAGCAACTCCACGGAAGCAGAGACGAGAGAGGACTACTTTTACGCGCGCACAACTCGATATTTTGGAGTCGTTGTTCGGCAAAACTCGGTACCCGGACATATTCATGCGCGAAGAGGTGGCGCTGAAAATAAATCTACCCGAGTCCCGAGTACAGGTGATTACACAGGACATTAGCCACACATCAACATATTTTATAAATGCACAGCAAGAAACATTTAAACTAACGCGTGACTGACACAATGTCAGAAGCTTAGCATTGTGTTTTCCTTAAATCAAGTGGAAAACTTTTGCCATGGGGTGAGATCATTTCACTTAACCGTAGATTCCCTTCAGTCCACAGATACAATTAAATTAGACATTCTAGAAAAATCTTGATTTTGACAGTACATAAATGAAATGGTATTTATTTTCCATGGATAAAAAATATATAATATATGTGCTTGCTATCAACGGGGTTTGAGATATGTTTACATTATAATCAATATCTCAGCAATAACATGTCATTATGTGACTCTTCCAGGTCTGGTTTAAGAACCGACGGGCAAAGTGTCGCCAGCAGCAGCAGCAGCAGCAGAACGGGGGGCAGAACAAGGTGCGACCAGCTAAAAAGAAAAGTTCCCCAACAAGAGAAGCGAGCCCGGAGAGCGGCGCCAGCGGGCAGTTCACGCCCCCCACCAGCACCACCACGGTCCCCGCCATACCCACCAGCACCGCCCCAGCGTCCATCTGGAGCCCGGCGTCCATCTCTCCGCTCGCAGACCCCCTGTCTACCTCCTCCTCCTGCATGCAGAGGTCTTACCCCATGACCTACACCCAGGCCTCGGGCTACAGCCAGAGCTACGCCGGCTCAACCTCCTACTTCAGCGGCATGGACTGTGGCTCTTACCTCACTCCCATGCACCACCAGTTGTCAGGCCCTGGTTCAACCCTCAGTCCGATGAGCACAAACGCGGTGACAAGCCATCTGAACCAGTCCCCGGCGTCCCTCTCCACCCAGGGCTACGGGACGTCCGGCATCGGCTTCAACTCCACAGCAGACTGCTTGGATTATAAGGACCAGGCGGCGTCGTGGAAGCTGAATTTCAATGCCGATTGCTTGGATTATAAGGATCAAGCTTCCTCGTGGAAATTCCAGGTCCTGTGAACAAAGCAATCAGCTGTCAAAAAAGTGCACAAACAGTGACGATCACATCAGACACGGCGCTGCCCTCCCTCTGTACAACACATCCGACATGTTAAAGTGTCAGCCGGGCTCGGCCAGGCAGGGCTCTCAGGGGCCTCGGGTTTTCGGCATGACGGTCTTTGGTCCTCCTAGAGGAGAGGTTTAATTTATTTTAGCACTGGCAAAGAGATTTTTCTCCTGATCATTCACTGGTTGTAGCCCCTCATCCATGTCTGTCAGTGTGTGCCTCTATGCGTAAAAACACCTGTTGAGGGCAACACAGAGTGGACTCTGAAATAAAAGTACACCACAGCCACGGAACTAATGTTTATCCTAGAACAAACCCCAGTTCATTCTCCTGGTGAAGTGACCTCCTTTACACAACTTTGCCGAGCTGCTGGCAGAGACACTGATGTGGACATGGGTGCACTACTTTATTTAAGAAAAAAAGTGTTTATAAGAATCATTATGTAGTTTCTAAGAGACAATCAGTGTGTGTCTTATATAAATGGTACATGTGTTTTTTTTTATCTGTGCTAGCCTTCGAAACTGTGATCTGTTGTATTGTATGCAATTTGTGAGCCTCCCCTCGCACCAGACTCTCTGCTGTGATTTTAATAGATTTCTAACTTTTTGAACACCGAAGGATGCTAATGGATAAATCGCCGGCCTCACAAAGAGAGAAGAGACTCCCCAAGAACATGGTAGTAATAATCAAAGATTAGCCATACTGGAAATGACTCTCGGTTGCATTGAGCTCCACACTTGCTCCCTTCCATTGATCTCAACACGGTGATTGTGGATCCTTTACTGGCTCCGATGGTTAGACCTCACCGCTGAAAAGACATGAATAAAGGTCCTGTGAGCTTACTCTCTCATCAAGAGACGATCTGTGTGTGCGTGCATATGTGTGGTGTCTGCGTGTATTCTGCAGAGAGGGGGAATATGTTATGAACAAATTGTTAGCCCACTTTAAGTGAGCAATTCAGTATATTTGAGTTACAGAAATATTCTATAGCAAGCAACGATTAAAATGGATAATGGGAAAATTACAAATGACAACAAAATAATAACGAGTAAAAAAACAATTTGATTCAGTCAGTTTTTAAATAAAAAAAGGAAATCCAATTATTGTAATGAAAAAAAAATGGTAACCACACTTTCTTTCCTCATGCATCATTACCAAAATGATATGAGGGAGATTGGTTTAAAAGTATGTTAACAACATTCTTTGATTTTAAACATATGCTATAATAAAAATGAAATATGGGTTCTCAGTTCAGCCTCTGCTCAGGTGGCAGCGTTGACCTTTTTTCCTTTGTTAGTTTCCGGTATTCAATTCAAATAGTCTCAACAAAGAGAGTGTGTGGTTTGTGAAAGCAGTGTTTAATCCCGGCCTCCAAGAGATGCTAATCCCAATATTTTACCGGCGGGGGTTTCTCTGGGGCGCAGGGCAGCAGTGGCCCCAATCAAAGCTCACCGCATGGGTTTACATGCCTGATCCCGAAATGTGACCTCTAATATGGAGCCTCATATTTCATCTGACAAGAAAACATGAAAACACACGTTGCTATTTCATTATTCATTTATCAAGTAACCAATTTGCTATTATTACATGTTGGCTGCATCTGAAACTGCAGCAAAGCTTCAAATCATCAGGAATATAAGAGTAAGAAAGTAAAAAAAGAAAGTGCAAATCTCTGCAGTTATTTGTGTTGCTGATGGGTCTTTGGTTGTTGGCAGTGTAGGTGTAACATGTAAATATGAAACTGGGTCGTGAAGTAAAAATAATATAAAGTCATCCAAGGGAAAAAACCTGCAAGAACTCAGCCCTTAAACATATAACGTTTCTGATTAAAGAGACAAATTGTGTGCTTTAACCTGAATCAAAGTTCAATTATTCAATGGACTTTTAGGTTGTTTAATGACTCTTTACAGTAAGGCAAGGCAAGGCAATTTTATTTATATAGCACTTTTCAGCACGTGGCGATTGTGGAGTTGCTTTTTTTTCCTTCATTATTTTTAAAAGGGGGTTTTGTTTGTAATTAGTTTTTTGTTGTGCTCCATCTTGAAAGTATACGGTGCCGTCAGCTTGACGACAGGAGACAATAAAGTCAGAGCGGCTCTGGGATCTGTAATGAGTCGACATGGCTCGGCAGTGGGCTAATTGTTAGAAGTCCAACAATCAATTAGCATCCTTGACATTGCCAATAATCTCTCTTTCATTGGAGTCTCCGCTAAAGGAGCACACTAATTAAAAGCGTTGCTTGAAATAATCGAAGCGTTAAAGAGAAGACGACTTTGATTCCACTCCTGCGTGGACAGAGAAAAAGGTGTGCGAGTGTTTTACGGGGTTTGATTGTACTTTTGAAAGACTTAATCACACAATGGCCCGTACCCATAACTTATTCAAGGGTGAAGCAGAAATAGCTGTTTATATGCTGGTGCCTATGTTTCTTTAATTTATAACACAGGCCGATTTTAGCGCTAGAATATTCAAGAATCAATTATAATATCGCCACAATACAACGGCAAGTTTAGCAACACGCATATGCATCGTTATGGAGATAAACAATGCAACAATTGAACTTGGAAACAATAGAGCAGGCTGAGGGAAGCCTGAATATTCATGAGACGCGTCTCCTCTCAGTGTCAACAACTTCTCCATCAGACTGCTCCAACTAAAGAAAGAAACAAAGTGCTTCAGGCTGCCGGGTCACATTTAAATGTCAGCTGTAGAAACACTGCTATTCCGAACGAAAGAGATGTATCAAGTGACTGAAAGGCAGAATAAAAAAAGTCTGAAGACTTCACCAAAAAGAAGAAAAACTAAATATGATCCCCCCCCACAAATGTCGTAAGTATCACTCACTAACTGAAACACTATTTAATGATAAGCAAGGCCCTTCGTGATATAGATGTAACACAAAGTCACCCTCGCTGTCACTTAACATTTCCACGTTTCACAATGCACTCCCTTGGCCCTAATCAATGCTCACTGATACTTCCAATATCAAGCGAAACACAATGGCTTCAGCCCGCTTGTTATTGTAACCTTGGAGCCTCGTGTCTTCAAAGTGCACAAAAGTCATGAGGAGGATTAGACATCCGGCCTCCACAATGCTTCATACATACAATGCGTTTTAATCAAGACCAAAGCAGCGCTGAGGAGCATATGGGACCAACAGACACGGCATTAATCCCTCTTGGTTTTTGTTTAAGAGCGGGCTGCACGGCGCCCCTTGTCCCCGGCCTGGGTGCAGTCCGGTCGGCCACAAACACGAGTAACCCTCCGCCAACCATCCGCCTGATCACAGTAGGCTGAGGCCGCAACGCCTGCAGGGGTAACGGGGGATTGTTCATCCAGTATTTCGTCTGATCCCCAGTTAAAAAATGAAATGAGACTAGGTTGAAAAATGTATTTTATTTACAAACTATAATAAATAAATCAGTGTATTATTGTTGTGATTGGCTCAAGGTTTTTCCTGCAAAATTCTGCAGGTGTTTGAATTAGTAATCAATATACACTTCTGCTGTTTAACTCTCCGTGACTTTTATGAAAACATAAGTAGCCTATTGGAAAAGGGAAGGAAAAAAAGTAATTATACAGAAAGAAAAGTAAGAAAGACAGCGAGAAATTAAAAACTGATGTGGCATAGTTTGTTAAAATTGTATAACTTAATTTAGGGCTCTAAATCCACTATCACATAAATTAAGCTTCAAATTACCACATTGCCTTTACATCTGATAGCCTACATGGTGGGGGTGCATGATAAATGAAGTATATGTGTAATTTTTGCAAGATATTGTATTGATCAAATAAAATAAAGCAATGACAAAATGATGTGGAAAAATGAGCCAACAACTAATACAAAAAAACATAAATATGTTTTAAGCTAATCCAGCAGTATCCCCTTGAAAGTGTTTATCCAGGCTTAGTCGACATTTTTCGGAAATTATTTAAGTTTGTGACATCATCAATGTATTTGATAATCTTGTCAAAGATTAAAAGGGGTTTGTGTAGCCTACATAATAACAGATTTAGATGTTTTAAAAAATGAAGTCTAAAGAGATTTGAAGTAAATGCAGTAAAAAGCATGTTATTTTAATTTCTCAGACTGCTCACACAAATCCATGGATTTACAGAGATCCAAAACTGATAATGATACTAACAGCTTGACTAGCTGGAGGTCTGACGAAGCAAAGGGCCACACATTCTTCCTGCAGCACCGCACGGAAGAGATAAATAAAAAAACTCTAAATATTTTACAGTTTCCTCCATAACCTGCAGTGATTTATTAAAACACATTATCATACTGTTGCAACTGTAGAGACTTTTTTTCAGCAGGGCCCTTTGCCCGCATAAGTGCTCTTTTAAAAAGCAGTCTTACCAAATATGCCTAAACATTTGGCTTATGATGTTCATAAGCCCCACAGGACACAGAGGGCTTATCAGTTCATTAGCCACTTAATGGCATATTTCAAGTTATAGTAGGTGGGAGGAGGGCGATGGATGAGGATATAACCAACCATTACTGAAGCATATTTTGTTAAGCCATTCAGGGAAACTGAAAAGCCATAAGAAGATTAGCAGATCTCAGCATATGTTAAAAAAACACATTATTATGGGTCAAGTTAATAGTTAAAGCTCACCTAGTTAGTACTAAAGAGGTCAATTTGTATGTTTTATAAAATCTACTTTTTTTGCAATATATATGTTAAAACAAAAAGTCAGTCACTAAATGTATGATTGATGAGCATTGTTTTTCAGGATGTCAACATTAGAATGTTGACATTAAGTTGTGAAGTTGTTAAAGCCTGAAAGGTCTTTCAAACTGCTTGGATTCAATTCTCCCCGACATTTATAAAAATCTCCTTTTTGAGACAAATGGAAATATTTTCACAGTGGATTATGCTTTTCCCTTAATGGTGATGTCATACACAATGGGATGGTAAAGAGTAAAGTGCTCAAATATTACAAGTACAATCGCCCCCAAATGATGACTACTGCTCATTGATATGCCTAGAGCTCAAACAGACTTATTACATGGAACCACAATAGGTTTTCAAGCAATTGGGTGCATTGGGCGGTTCTCATTATCGTTTTGTTACTTTCTTTTATACATGTCATACATACAGCATGTAAAGCCAAGAAACACTTCTGCCTGCTGTATAATAAAAAGGGTTTGATTCTACAGTGAAAAATGAATGAAAAAAAAAAGCATGTTTAAAGCTCAAGACACATCCATCGACAAAGAAATCCTCAACATAAGGTTAAGTTTGCTTTTTCTGAAATGTCAACCACATCTTGTGGCCTTTTAATGTATTGGTTATCCAGAAATAACCAATACATTTTAACCAAGCTTCTGTTTGGATTCAAGTTCAAAATATTTCTGCATAAAATGTACACTATGAGGGCGTGTGATCTGAGTCAAAGCACTGATTGACGTAACCCACTGTAATCCCACCGGAAATCCATGAGTTGAAGCAAAGTGAGGATTTTGGGCATCAAATGTGAGTAAGAAACAATGCAGCATATATAATAAACTCCAGTCGTGGTTAACAACATTTACATAGGAAGCTTTTGATATTCTCTACAGTTTAATGCTTACTTTCAACAGAAATTGGGAGAAATAGCAGGAACAGCTGACATTTGACATTGCATGTAAGCCATGATCAAACTCCATAATGGCCTCAAACACACCTTTTGATCACAAATAGCTTACAAATGTAATGACTTCATGGTGAACGGAGCCAAATTCTCTCAGTATTCTCACCACAGGCGACACGGTAAATCAAAAACAGCTAGAAAAGAGAAAAAGTGTAATAATATCATTTACTCATTTCACTTTAATCCTTGGCCCCGTGAATTCAGCAAAGTCACTGAATTAATTAGCAAGCTTCTTTGTGTAATCCATCATTACAACAATGTTTAGTTTTATAACATGTTTTAATAAGTACACAGGGTTCCTTAAGCCACACGGTACTACAAGGGAAAGACCCTCTTCTCTCCGTACAACGATTACCACAGGTGCATTGATGAGGCCTCACTGATGATTCACACCTCTCTAACACTTTATCTCTTAATCTCCTGTAAACACCAGTCTCTTGTGGGACAATGGGCCTATAGTAGGAACCACAAATTAATGAGCTGCATCCAACAGATTAGAGCGTGGAGACCCCCGCCTAGATGGACAGTTTTAGTGAGACTGCAGTACAAAGAGTGAGGCGAGGCAAATCAGCTCAAAGACGGAATCTGTTTTTGCTTATTTCAATATTTCATTGAGTGTTATGAACTGTTTCAGGGTGTCATCGCACAGAAGCTAAACCCTTCGAAATCCCGGTATGCAAGTGTATGCCTTCATCCAACGTGCCTTGAATACAAGTTCTCGAAGAGTTCAACTTGGAGAAACAAAACATCGACAGCACTGAAGATTTTCTACCAGAAACAACTCAAATCTCAATCCAATTGTGTTCCCTTTTCAGTGGGAACGCATGATGTTAAAGGGTCTTCGAAACTCCTGTTAGAATAAGCCTATGGACCAGGGACAACTTCAAATGAATACAAAATCTTGATGACAGATGTAATGACTTGAAACAGCAGGAACAGCACAGGTGTAATTAATAACATTAATGAGGGGTGCAAGGTGTAGATCTAAGCCTTCGTTAATGTTATTACTTACACCCGTGTGCATCCGGTTATGAGTCTATGCCATGAAAAGTCTACCGCCTCTTAGTATACAAGGATTTATTTGACATTGTGTGTACTTGTGGTTCTAGTGTGAGGTGCATACTTTGTCTGTGGAGCAGTCTTATGTCTCTATGACTATACGTGAATGTTGTGTTTCCATTTATATAAAACAAATTGCATGAACGTCTGATGGTCCAAACAGACACAACACATAATAAATAGATGCAACTCGAGTGCATATAACCCAACGTAATACTATGCTATTAAGAAAGCACCACATTGTTCAGTACAAATTGGTTTCTGGCTTAAAAACAAAGCCACCTGCATAAACACAGCAACAGTTGTTGAAGAGATGACGCTGAGCCAACATGGCCTACGGCAGAGACAAAATGTGCTCCTCATAATGCAGGCCAAACATTTAATATGGCTTAACGGGTTAAGAATCTCCTCTAAGTGAAATCTTCCGAGGATAGCCAAATCTCCCTCTTTCTTTTTATACAGCTAATTTGACAGTTTCAAAATCCCCCTATCCTCCTCTGATCAATTGTACCTCTCTTAATCCCCCTTTCCCCCCTCCACCTGTTAGTCTGGGTTTGCATGCGTGCCTCCCTCTCTCCTGAGAGCATATGGGGCAGTGGCTGACCCAGGGAGACGTTGAGTGTGGGGACAGATGCAGCCTCTCCCCTCCCCCTCCCTCCCTCCCTCCCTCCCCTCTTCGCCCCCCTAGCCACAACCAGCCCATCCCTCCTATCCACCTGTTTAGGTCACAGACCAGGGGGATGAGTGGCTGTGCGCGTGCCACACCAGCGGCGTGGTCACCGCTTTGTTATCCCACCCAAAACAAAGGGGTATTTAGGGACGCCGGCTGCCCGCCCAAGGGGAACACAATGCCATGAGGCTGGCAGGCCTGCGGACTTGGGGCGTCGATCACGTGCCCGCTTTATGAGAATGAGCGTCAGGGGGCATCTGTTGTGTGTGTGTGTGTGTGTGTGTGTGTGTGTGTGTGTGTGTGTGTGTGTGTGTGTGTGTGTGTGTGTGTGTGTGTGTGTGTGTGTGTGTGTGTGTGTGTGTGTGTGTGTGTGTGTGTGTGTGTGTGTGTGTGTGTGTGTGTGTGTGTGTGTGTGTGTGTGTGTGTGTGTGTGTGTGTGTGTGTGTGTCTAACCTGAGGTCCCTTGCCAGACAAGCGGGCATGAGACAAAGAATTTAAGTTGTGTGTGCAATTTTGTGTGAAAAAGACAATTGCATCTATTATCACTAAATGAGGTCTACAATTGAATACATTGTAGTACATATTAACAGCTCAACTTCTGCTCCTAATGAACTTCATATTGGAGTGAACAGAGGTACACTTGAGAGTTATTGTAATGTTCTGAGTAAATGATAAAACACCTCAAATCCTTTCGGTCCTCTATGGAAAAATGTAAATGTTCTGCTCCAAATCTGAAGTTGAACATTTACTATTCTAGGTCAAAACATTGTTTGATGGCCTCCGTAATACATGTCAAATGACAACTTGAACTCCATGTACTACTATATATATATATAACAAAGGTCATTCCTTGCTGCTGCCCTTGCTACGTCATATCGCTTCACTGATCAATATGAATCAATTCAAACAATAATGATTAGCTGCTCCATCAGTTCCCTGGCCAGCGTGCGGCTGTAGTGATGTATTAACCGTTTTTAATCAAGCCTATGTGACCTCTTAATGAACTCTATTAGATGTCAGACTGTGCTTCTATATAAATGATAACATCTGAAAAATAACCCACTTTAAGACACATGTCGACAGTCAGTGGAGGTAGATGTGTCTTAATAGCAGAATTTGTAACTGTTATAAAAGTATTTTATAATATGGTGTTTGTGTTATTATGTCGATCCCCTGAACGCCTGCTCTGAACACTCATGTATCCATGTGTGTGTTTGGTCTAGACAATGTTACATCATCTTGGCAGGGTGTTTGTATGTTATTGTGTCTATTGTGGCTTACATCATGTCATGCTCTCGTCAGGCACGGTTACACATGGCTAGTGGCGCCCTGACCTACAACTCCCCCTCTTGTTTGTCAGCGGTTGTTTGGCCTACTTTCATTAAGACAAACACGGTCAATTTGTTTTGTTTTGCATTTCTATGAAAATGGAATAAACAAGTGGCAGGAGGGGGACAGCTGGAGCAGCTTTTTCTGTGTGGGGTGTTGAATAGATAACTGGATAGAGCCACTTCTGACACGTCATTAACAAGCAATCATTCCTGGAAAATTCAAATAAATTAAATAACAAACGTAAAAATTAGCCAAGAATATTCACTATGATAATAATAAATATAATCAAACTCATTACTAAGACTATGGACCCCTCTTGTCAAAGATATGACAATTACAATTACTTTAACGATCAACCGGAAAGATTTTAATTTGCAACTTTATTTGCATCTCGTCCCTGACCTTCTGGACACCAACCGAACTGCGGGACCCTCAAACTGAATCCGCCCTCCCTCCCCTCCTCTCTCACTCCATGGACAGTGAGGATGATACAGTCTGTTAATGAGTGTGCTCCATAGCTCTTTAGAGTCCTTAATTAGTGGCACACTGATACTGGCCAGCCATGCACCAGGAGGGGCATGCTGGGAAGGCTCACTGGGGGAGGGGAGTCAAGTTTATGAGCCCACTGTTGGCTTTGCTGTTACAAAAATAGGTCCTTTTCAAAAAAACAAAAAAGGATGCCTAACCTATTCTGAATTATCACTCCACCCAATTGGATTCCAAAAGAAAATCAATTGTTTTGACAAGAGGGACCTGATCAAACACAATTGATTATGTCTTTGAAAGGGTGTGACATGGATAGCTCTCCGCGGCTGGGCAATGGACTGTAGCAAACACATGTGATTGAAAAGCTTTAAATGGGTGTCAAACAAGCGAGGACATAATGTTTGACTTAAATTATCAGCAGTCCCACAGGAGGCTTCTGGGCCCGCTCCCCAGAGCCGGGGTGTGAGTGGAATACAAACACGGGATTCACCAGTGACCAGTGGGTCAGCGCTGGAAGAGGGACGGGTGCCGGTGGCTCCTGTGGGACTTGGCGACATTCCTACAGCAGCTTTTTTTATTTGCTGGACATGACCCATAGCAGGCGCTAACAGGACACACGACACTTCTCACATACAGCCACAGTCACTCCGAGTGTGTGTGTGTGTGTGTGTGTGTGTGTGTGTGTGTGTGTGTGTGTGTGTGTGTGTGTGTGTGTGTGTGTGTGTGTGTGTGTGTGTGTGTGTGTGTGTGTGTGTGTGTGTGTGTGTGTGTGTGTGTGGTGTGTGTGTGTGTGTGTGTGTGTGTGTGTGTGTGTGTGTGTGTGTGTGTGTGTGTGTGTGTGTGTGTGTGTGTGTGTGTGTGTGTGTGTGTGTGTGTGTGTGTGTGTGTGTGTGTGTGTTAGAGGAGCAGGTGGGGGGTGGGCTGTTGTAGGGTCCCAGATGGGTTAATGGGGAGTTCAGCATCCGGATTACAATGCAACAGTGTGGCTTCAGATTGAGTAGTGATTACCCCACGCTTACTGGCTACCCCCCTCAATGTTCACCAACACCACCGCTGGGCCAACAACACAGGACGCCGTTGGATAAACAAGTATATAAGATATTACAATTATTGTGGTAAACGATTTTTTGAAAGAGTCTCAAATATGTAAGTAAAATAAATTAAAGTTCCTAAAATGTTTTGTCCTAAAAAAACTAAACAAAGCTATAGTACTTCCATATTATTTACTCCAAAATGTCTTTTTAAAAACAAATTGGGTATATACATGTACAAATTAATCTTGGGTTTTCTAATTAACCAAAATAAAATGATGAAAACTGTGTCCCCATTATACAACCTTAGAGGGTGTTTTTTTTAGAAAGAAATACTAAAATCTCCATTTGAGCAATCAGTCTATGCAGGTGGCAATTAAAAAAACAAAACGTGCTCCCTCTATTGGCCATAACAGGTTATTATGAATTATAAAGTTAAGATTTAAAGTTATTATAATATTTCTTACTCCTTCGTGAGTTTAGACTTTATGATTGGTCAGTCTCTCTACTCCAGCTCCCCCCACCAGTGTGCTAGACTAATCTGTTTGTCAAACGCGTGTCTTGCCTCTGCAACCTACACCTCCCCTGCCTCCCTCCTCACCTCCCCTGCCCTGCCTCCCCCTCCTCACCTCCCCAGCTGCTGGCCATCACAGGTCGAGCTCCAGCACCGCCAGCCAGCCCAGGGAGATTGAAATGTTAAGGGCAGGGACGACAGCTCCACTAATTAAATTCCCCAGGTTAATCCCTGCCGGTCCCCTTAACGCACTCTCCAACCGGGCCCTGCAAGGAGACAGGGGGCTGAGACCAGGGGGGGGGGGGGGGGGGGGGAAACAAACATTCAACATTTACAATGGGCACGAACAATTCGAAAACAAAATAGAATGGAGAAATAAAAAGATTGAAAACGCTGCACGCGGTGCAAAGTGCAAATATGTGGACAATGGGTAACATCTGCAAACAAACATGTGCACACTAATGCATCCCAAAGAAAGAAACTCACGGCGCATTATAATGATTCATCTTTATCCTGTCTTCCTTAACGTTTTTAAATAAATGATAGGGACAACAATTCTACTTCTGACTGTGGCATTGTCTTGAAAATATATTCTTATTAAAGTGAACCTGCATGCGTGTTGACTGGCTGCCCTCACATTCCCAGGACTACCATCAGACCTGTCATCGTCGCAGCATGTGGATACACCTTGTGTCTGACCCTGTGCCACTGTACTGACGTTCTGACCAACAACAGTACACTCTGTGACCTTGGCCACTGCAGAGGAGGGGAAACATTCCACCTCCTATTAAGTGCTGAGCGGAAATTACTGTTGAACTGGTCTTAGAGCAAGATCTCTTTTGCTCCAATTTCTTTATATTCTCAAGAATCGAAGATAGTTGCTTTTGAAAGAGTGAATTGTGAATTATTTCATTATACAAGGGGCATAAAATGGACTAGAAATTACAATTTTGTAAAGATTTTTGGAACAATATATTGTTCAACAAGAGTAGTTATTGTGACAGGCCAAATGAAAATAAATGATGTACCCCACTGAGGAACAATAAGTTATCAACAAACTGACCAACTTTGTAAATGGTAAATGGTAAATGGACTGTACTTATATAGCGCTTTATCCAGTCTTTAAGACCCCTCAAAGCGCTTTACATACTACATGTCGTTCACCCATTCATACAGAGCAGTGTATGTTAGGACATGCACTAACATACATACACATTCACACACCGTTGGCCATGCCATCGGGAGCAACTCAGGGTTAAGTATCTTGCTCAAGGATACATCGACATGTTGACTGCACGGGCTGGGATCGAACCCACAACCTTCTGGTTGAAAGACGACCGCACTCCCTCGCAGCCACAGTTGCCCTTGTATGCCACAACATGTTGTTACATGTTAAAAAGTCACATGTGAAAGACTAATGACACTCTTTTCTTGTCACAATTAACAATAGACAGCTAAGTTTCAATGTTCAAGGCGAATGCATCATGAAAAAATAGCCCTACAGAAATAAATACTACTGTCTCAATAGGTCTGTGGCAGTGAATAGAAGGAGTGGGAAGAGGAAAGCAGATTTAAAAAGGGATGAATAGAGCAGGTGCTTTGGTACACAGTGGGTGTGGTGTTGGGGAAGACGCGGGTGGATCAGACGGTGTGGGCGTGCTGCGTCACACACACCACGCGCCTGCGTTGTGGCTTCGCTCAGAGGTGTAATGCCTGATTAGGGGATTACAGGAAAGTGCTTCTTTGCAGTTCTGTGAGAAACAATTATTAACATGTTGGTGTCTCTAATCCTGGATAAACACAGCTTTTCAAGAACAACAGCGAGTCTTTCTTCCCTCTTAAAAAAAAGAAATCTGTGTTTAAACCCCGTAGTCACTTGAACTCCAAAGCCTAACTAATACCAGCGGAGGAGACAGGCCAGTCGTGCGGAACAGTGTCATTACAGAGGTTGTGCTCTTGGTGGAAGACATAGCTGGCCAGCAGGCCTTCACATCGGAGGGGAAATCCACATTTAGCTTGGGGAGAGAAAAGCATTGTGCTGAGCACTGCTTGTTGAAAGGGCATTAGACTGAAACATGTTCACAGCCTGTAATCTTTTATTTGTTTGTACACTTTCCTCATGTAATCTGCTTTCTACTAATACTGAGACGATGTTCTGAGTCATGCTGGGGAACCCATGGAAAACAGATCCAGGTGGGCTAGTGAGACAAAGACTTACAGCATGTTGACGCTTCATACGACTGCATTTTAAGACGCAAAGATTTCATTTTTTTTAAATAGGCCTGCCAGGATTCTTTTTTTGGCCATTTTCTTTTTTACGTATAAGAAGCAGCACAGCCTCTCTTGGATGGTAACATGGCTTTTAAACACATATTTAAAGTGTTTATTACCTGTAGCAAATGTTACAGTATATGGCAAATGCTACCACAGTGACGATCAGTCCTTCGTGTAACCATTCAATCCTACACTATGCCCCAGTGGTAAACACAAATAAGTGTGATTGAACAAAATGAATATCTTGCAGTGCATGTAGGAATAAACCAAGACATTAATACAGAAATGTAGGGATTCATAAACTCAAATGGAGACTATTTAGTTGCAGCTGAGTGTGATAAAAGTCAGGCAAGAAGCAATCAACACTCTGCTGATTCCTGAGCCACCAATCTACCCTCACACACATATACCTGCACACACTTTATCATTTCAGTGCTGCCTGTGGCTCTGAAATAGAGCACATCAAAACAACCTGTACGTTTCATTTCAGATACCCTTGAACATGCTGACTGGCCAAACTCTCCACTAGCTGACACTTTGAAGAGTACCTCATCTGAGTCGTCTCTCCTGCCGCCATTCTGTGTGGCCCTGAAAGATTGTTGATGATACATTCAGTATCATGGCTGCTATGAACAAACCAGTTACATTTAGTTGACCAATCCATGTATACAAATAATAAGCTAAGATGTAGAAAATGTAAACTGTACCACAGGGACTAAAGGTTATTCTAAAATCACCAATTAAGTTGTATATCCATAGAATGTATAGTGCTGCACTTTGATTGACCTCTGAGTCAGTTGAGAAGCGTACCAGTGAGTATCACCATGGTTCCAGTCGCCTGGCTTCCACAGAAGAAGGTGCTGGTGTGCGATGATGGGGATGTGTTTTGCCCATCTGGCAGGGCAGGGTTTAGCCCTAATCCCAGAGCCCCTCGGCAGGGGAGCCCCAGTCTGTTGATCACCGCCCCCCTGCTGACTCCTCCACACTCTGACCTCCTCAGCGCACAAACACACAGACCCGTCACTGGAAAACAAGCCTCCACAAAACATCAGCACATAAACTGCAGGGCATTACGCCAGATTAGTTTACGAGAGCTTCATATTCCACAAACCTTCTCTCGTCTTTCTAGGCATATGTCAATGTTGGGAGAAGGGTTTTGATGTCCAGTAGAAACATACAGGCTTAGGCAGCAGCTCACAAATACAAACAGGCACTGTGAAAGACAAGAAAGGAGTATGACCCCGACCAATAGGAAAACATAGAAACATATACACACATTCAGAGTGCGCAGAGACCTTTTTTATGAGGCGATGTACAATAACACATTTATCACACACGCAAGTGGAGACCGAGTAAATATACACACACATAATTACAAAAACAGACGGATAGGCAAACACACAGACACCCAGAAGCAGTCACCCAGCCATACACACCACACACCTAACCACTGATAATCCCCCAGACACAGGAACACACTCACACACACCGCACACATAGAGCATCATTATGTTTATCACTGTGAACCAGCCCACCGACACCCATCACTCTAATTCCATTTGTCTGTTTAGATTCGTTTTGCTTTAATCCTCCCTTGTTTGTGCACATCTGCAAGCACTGCAATATACAGACACAGCGAGACGGGGAACGAGACAGACAGGAAGAGACGGAGTGAAAAAGAGAGAGAGAGCTCACAGGGGTGCACTCTCCCTCCTGACATCCCGGTCCCTGTAGCTCCAGCAGAAGGGGCAGACAGGCGTATCTCCTTACCCAGGGAGAAGCCCCCTGCCCCAGCCACGGAGCCGCCGCCAGGCCCGCAGGCCCCTGTAATCACTGCAAACAGTCAAACATCCAGTCACACAGGCTCTTACACCAACACAACATTACAGGCTTTTTACACAGTATTACACCACATCTCATTATCCCATTCAAGTCCCTCCATTAGCTCAATTGGATGGTGGGATTTTCATTTGTAAATTGGGGGATTTTAGATTAGCTTGTCTGTCAGCGATGAAATGCCCCCTGAGACTGAATTATGTGACCAATCACACATTAATCAATGCTTACGCATACTGTACTGCATGGATGGATGGTGTCAGCAGGAAGAAATGACACCACCATAACCTCGATGATGTACTGTACATTTGTGACACCACAGGTTTGATCAATGCAAGCATCACAGCTGTGTGGCTGCAGATTAGATGCACTATAGTCTTTAACTCTTCTCCTCTTTAAATACAGGCATTTGATTCAGCCCAGATGTTTCAACAAAAATGTGAATGGCACCATTTTTGTGCAGCTGACAATAAGCAGTGTTAGCTTTTATACGGCAAATAATATTCAGGTCTAATAGAGAATTATTAAAGAGATAAATATATGCTGCAATACACACCTAGCAGCAACATTATGCAGAACTCAAGCGGGCTGGTTGAAAGGAGGCGAATGAATTACCCCTCTTCCTCCCCAGGCCTTCCATTCAGACACGGAGTGAGAAAGTGAGGGAGGAGAGAGAGGGAAAAAGGCACCCCGAGCTAGTCAAGAGACCCGGCAAATTATGAAAATGCCTCTCTGTGTCCTAAATGGAGGCCGAGCTCTTTAATGTGGCACAAAATTAGAACCTGGGGGAGGAAGTGTGGCCCGCTTGATTGGCGAAACCCCTCCTGGCCCACTACCCTCCTTCTCCCCCTCTCAAAGCACACAGAGATATTATCCTGTGGCTGGTGGCGCTCTCTTGTATTGGGGAAACTGAAGGACCCCAGAGAGAGCCCAGGGGCGTCCATAAAGGTGCCTAATTTGTCAGTTTACTCCTCAATTATTTAAATAGATCTAAGAAGGGAGCCGAGAATGGGGCTTTTTCTGCCTCTTCGCAGTCAAAGGCAGAGAGAGACCTTTCTCCACGGTAGCCATTTTCAATTGCGCTCTGCACTGCTGTCTTTGATATACAGAAGTGCTGTAGTAGAGAGGGGCTGTATCAAATAAACAAATGTGTGTACACAAGATAACGACGGCAACTTGGGGATAATATTCAGTTTGCTCTGAAGAACTCAGTTATTTCACATTTAGAGATTAAAAACAAACTTTACCAGCAACACATGCACACAATGTACACAGACACACATTACCATTGTGTCCGTCTCATACATAGGCAAAAACACCCACACATCTATCTGTGAGGATTTAGTCGAGGTAGGGATATAAAGCGGGGACCCTTTGTTACTCATCCCTCTGCTTTTCCATCCATCCACACCACCAGGTTACAACCCCACCCCCCATTCTCTATCAGCACCCCACACCCAGTAGGAGCACCAGCTCACTCCGCCTGGCATTGCCAGCTCTCAGCCAGAGACCACTGGAGGTATGTGGGGCCCGGGGCCAGAGATTAACAAATGGTTGAAGATTGATCCTGGAAATGTTGGTGTTGCATTCACCACCCTCTGACCTCTAATCCTTCACATATCTGCCTCCATTGTTTGGTTTGTTTTACTAGAGGGGCGAGGTTTCGTGGGCTGAGGAGGATGAGGGTGCTGTGAAGGTGGACGGGGTCCTGAGGTGACCTTATCTCTCACATGCGTCTGGTGCAGGCAGGTAAAGGACCCTCTCTATGCCTGAATGCTTTGCCGCAGACCCCTATTGAGATGAACTCTCATCTGTGCAACAACAATCACTTTCAATAAGCTCTATATCAGCAGCGGTGCCAGCACTGCGGCCAGTGGCAGCACAATAGTCTGGGTTCGCCTACACAAAGACGTGAGCACCAAGACAATAACACAGTCCTTTAAATGCAGGAAAGACACTTAGAAACAGCGAAAAGCCTTCTTGGCACAATAGACGCATTGCAACCCAAATACAAACAGGAAACACCATGGCGAGCACAACAAACACCTGAACAAATAAACTCAGTAAACTTGCAAACATACTGTACCTGGCATACAAACAGTGGCTCCCACACACTGAGAAACACACCCATGAGTGGAAACAAACAAAAACCTGACAGCCAATCATGACATCACGTCAACACAGACTGACGCTAATGGGCCTAAATCTACCCAATACACATCACTTGAGTTAATAGGAAAATATTTAACTTAGCCAAATAACAATTACTTTAAGTATGTTTAGGGACTTTTAAAGTTGAAGTACCACTGTGTTGAGAATCTATTCTGTTTTCTAAGACATTGGAGTCAACCAACTGACAAGATGTGCCATTTTGGTTAAACCTGCAGCTTAGTGCACGAGAATAACAACAATCCAAAGCTACAAATGTGTGTGGAGAGTTTGGTAGCAGGCATTGGCAACCTCTACAAAGATAGGTGGCACCTGGTAAACATCCTTGAAACAGGTTTCTCATGCTTAGGAAAGGGATCTGCAGGCAAAGTTTTTCAGAGTGCAAGATTCTGCAAAATCTGCGGCCAGCTCAGTATATCATGCCTCTCACCCTCTATTCTCTTCCCAAACACTAACCAACACACCCGGCCCTCCGCCTCCCTCCACTCCAAGCTTCCATCCAGCCAGGGAGAGGAGAGGAGAGGAGATAGGCCCAGTTGCTAAAGCTGTCTTTTCAGCCCCTGCTCCCGCTCGGTCTATCTGAGATACACAGCAAGCGGAGGTGTCGCTTTTCCGCTGGCATTTCGGACAGTATCTACTTATAGACGGGAGGAAAAGAGAAAAGAAAAACAGAAGGGGTATTATCAGGGAGGGATGAGAGCAGCAAAGGCATTTTGTCTTTTTATTCCCCTCCTAAGCCCTGGGCTTTGCTCCCAATCCGATTGGTCGATACGGCCAGGGATGTAAATGAAATGCAAAGAGGAATAAGGCTGGCTTCCCATCTCCAGTGTGTGCCCCCCTAAGTCCTCCTCCCCTCTTTCTCTGTCTCACTGTTTATGGTGTTGTGTTCCTGTTTCCCCATTCACAGACTTGCTGCTCTCCCTGTTTCCGTCTCACCCTCCTTACTCTGCTTCCCCCCCCGCTCCTCTCTCGCTGCATCCCTCCCCTCTCCCTGGCTGGGCTCACAGCTCTTATCTCCTCAGACGCCCCACATTCCAGCGTTGCCGTGGCTCCCTGCCTGCATCCCTGGTCACGGCGATTCCACGGGTTCCCACAATCCTCGGCAGCTTGCTGATTTAGGGTGGGCAACTGACTCTCAGAGACAGGGGAGAGGGGAGGAACAGAGGGGTTAGAGAAAAACAGGGTGAGAGGGGATGAGAGGGTGGAAGACAAGAGAGGGATGAGAGAGGAGAGGATGGGAAGAAAGTAAAGTAAAAATAACAGTATGAATGTAGTAAAAAAAATTGAGGATATATGGGATATATTAACATTTGCGGCTTAAAAGTTCTAACATGGGAAAAATGCTCCAAAATGTATAAAAATCGGAATCTTTATTAAAATACTTGAATATTTAGAAAGCAGAGGGACAATTTTCCATTTGTATGGGTCACCAAACCATCTGTGCTACAGCAGGTCGAATCTCATCATCCGACCAGCTGACAGCGGCTAACCAGGCCTGTTCAGACATTCTGAGAAAACCACACACTGTCCTTCGCTTTCTAGTGGTGTCTCAAAGAGCAGGCTCATCCAGCAGTGTTTATTAATCTTATAGAAAAGGTTTGACTGCTGTGAAACAATGTTCATTAACCATGGCAACAGCATTTAGGGAAACAGTGTGTAGCTGAGGTTCTGGTCCTCTTGCTGTTGAACGCTACGATGTCTCTCAAGCAACCCTCACAGCACTAATGTTCTGGTACACTGTGAGGCTGATGGTCATGCGTGTTTTTGTGTGTCCCTGGAGTTTGCATGACTTTGTGCTTGTAGGATGATCAAACTACTTTCCTTTTGAATGTGCCGATCTGTTTATTGACTACGTTTATATGCGGTTCCGGCAGGGAAAAGGCTTGGGTGGAGATTTAAGCATGTTCACACACACGACGACATGCAAACAAGCATGCACACAGAAACGCACCTCTAAAAGGGTCCCTGGCATCGTGACATTTTACATTTCATTTAAATCCATGAGGGATTACATCCCTCCCGTTAGGAAGGAAGAGAGGGAAAAAGCACTCATCGAATCCATTAGTTTTGAACATTTAAAGGACCATCTAAGATAGACTGATGGGCGGATAGAGGGTTTGGTGGGTGGGCAGTGCCAGTCATGCGAAGTGAGGACTGTGTGGCACAGCACAAGTCTGTCCTAGATTAAACAGCCACTCTAATCCCCCATTTCTGGCCCCAAATTGGTTTTCCCTCAATCTCAGCCTTACCATCCTAATGTGAGAAAAAGACAAGTAGAGCTGAGGCAATATAATCAGCACGTTAAAAAGCTGTGAGAGCAGAAGAGGAGAGAAAACAAGAACGAGATGCAACGATAAAGTAATCGAATGGGTGATTTTAAGGGGAGCACGCACAGTTTGATTGGGGTCAGTTAAGGCTTCTTGAAAGCAGGCTCTGTCCCGGGTCAAATGCAAACGTTCTTCAAATGAAGCATTGCCGAGTTGTAGTTCTCCGTCCATTGTGCTGCTTGATAACTACGTCCCATAGTCCTGCGTAAGCAACTTCTGACTCGCAACTCCAATAGGGCCCAGTCTTTTTAGCCAACATTTTATCCTTCCACAGCACCATCTTCAACCACGAGAAGAGGCACAATGGCTAAGACTCCGTCCCCAGTACCTTGCACTTCGGCTGGGCTCGCGGCACACTCTCATTGTTCCAGCTCCGTGTAGGTCTCTGGATCTCGTTATGGAGTTTGCCTGCGGCTCTGGCGAAGCTCGTCTCTTTCTTTAAGTAAACTAGTAATGGCCGAGCGTATGGCTGTGGTCTGGGGATCTGTGGGTTCCTTCTCTAAGTAGAGACTAAAGTGCTGGGCGCCTAAGGTCAGCAGGCTGTCTGGACTGTATCCCTGGTGACCCGAGCGGAGCAGTCTCTCACAGGCCAGTGCCAAGTTCTTGTTCCCAGTTTGGAGGGTAGTCTGAGTGGGCCTCCACAATCTCCTTATACAGCTGCACAGCAAAACACACATACATATACACACAGAGACACACACACAGAAGCAGATGTTAAAAAGATTTTTCTTGTGCGGCACTTATTATGGTAAATGAGAGTATTGTTGCATGTTTGTTGAGGTCAGACTCACAGTATAAGACAGCTCATAGAGGCGAGCGGTCCCCTCTCCCTGCATCCCTTCTGCCAGGTCAAACAGAAAGAAAGCCGTCTTCATCCTGAAACAAAGCACGCAGGCTCAGGGCTAAGTGCTGGATGGATGAGCCATGCAGATCCACACTCACAGACACACCACTCCAATGGAGTGATTTATGTAGATGCTGCCACCAAATAGAATGTACATGTAGATGCTCTACCACACAAGACTGGTTTATGGAGATGTTCTAGAGAGCTAGTATGCATCGTGACGCAGCTTTTTTCTCAGAACACTAAAGTATACAACCTCTCCAAGGAGAAAAACCAACGTATTTAAAAAGAAACGGCACTGTACCTGGCTTGCCACATCTCTTCATTAGCGACATGCTCCCAGGACGCAGGATGGAAACTGTTTACAGATAAAACAAATTCAAAAAATCTTTATGTAAACAGCTTGAGGCATTGGCTGTGCACAGTTCCACTAACTTTAAATGATTATTTATGTGAATATATTGTTCCACTCGACTGTGCAGGTTTTGATACACTAAACATCAATGTTTGCTGCATAAACATTAAATGACTGCACAACAATACCAGCTAGCACATTAGACATGGAGTAAAACCACATCTCCCTTTCTTCACTTTGTTGACTGTAAACACTTGACCTCTTCTTCAAAAGAATATTTTAGCAGGGTTTCCAAACTAATATTTGGCTTGCGGGCATCGGTGGACACGCTTGTCGGGAGGGTGCGGGAAATAATGTCACAGTATTCAGTCGTGGATATCTGAGTGAATGAAGGACTGCTGGCTACAGCAACAGAATATGGAGCTTTGACTAATTCCACTTTTGACACAGTTATTGACAAAGTGCAATAAGAAACTCATTATTTTTCATCTTCAGCCTCATTTCAGATTGCTGAAGGCCTAATGTCTTTCTCTGGTTGAATACACAAAAGGCTGGATCACAGCATGGAGAACAGAGGACAACCTCACTGAGGGAAGCTCTGTGGAGTCTAAGGAAGAGTGAGTGAGAAGACCACAGAGAGACGGGAGACGACGAGATGTTGGAAATTAAATAACGTGGTGAGGACTCACTCGTTGTTTAGAACAATACGCAATTTAAGTATAACATCCTGCAACATCCTTTGGGAACTCACTGTGGAGCTAAACCAGGTTCAAACCCCGGGACTTTATTTTAAATTCTAGTCCCAAAGGATAACAAAATATGCCCAGCTGAACTTTAGAACAATATGTATACAATTATGCACACAAAATAATATTTCCATTTGGTGCTGCAATAAAGGAAAAAAAAGCAATACATTTTGTGTTATTAGAATTCAAAGATCTGACAAGTTGATTTAATCTATATTATTTCCAAACAGTGTGGAATAGGTCAAATAAAGCTACTTAAGAGGAGGGAAAAGGGTATGTTTAGGGGCTAAACACATACCTGTGGGCAGACCTTAATGAGTCTGTGTATGAGTGTATGTACCTGTTGTGTGGTTCACTCCAGTTGTAGATGTTGCGCGTGCTGTTGGCCCACCTTTCAGGGTGAAAGTGCCTCTGAACCGGCACCAGGTAGTCACACACACCCAGGGGCCAACGAGAGAAGCTATGCTCCCAGCTGTGGTCTCCATCAGGCAGCCCAATGCAGGCAACCACATGCCTACTGCAGAAAAACAAACAGGAAGAGACCTCAGAAACATACTCAACTATCATCCATACAAACACCCCCTTTAACCAGGTAACTAATGAAGATGAGACACAGAAACATCATGTAGACTTTTGTTCACTATCTAGCTCCCCTCCAGTCCCGCAACAAAATCGTCAGGCCCGCAGGGTTAATCCCACAGGTCAGTGTTGCCCCACTGAGAGACGCATGTTGGCCTGGCAAACACTGCCCCCTGGTGGGCTTGGTATTAACAGGTCTCCAGCCGGTTCCTGGTTCTCAATTCCTCTTGGAGTGATGGGAGCAGGGAGCAGTGATGAGACGACTTCTGTAGTTCATCAAACTCCTTTTATGGCCTCAACAGCTGTACGGGCTTATCTCCTCTCTGCACTCACCGCTGTGTGGACCATCCCACTGATCTCTGCCTCATTTGATCACACACTTGTTCATTTGGACCATTGTTGCCATCCCAATTCACTCTCTCTTAATTGTACACTCCGCTATTTATCTGTTCAGACCACGCTTTCATTCTCTCCAGGCGCTCTCACTGCGTCTCGGTGACTCACTGTATGTTGTAGGACAGAAACTCTTCCAGACTGAAGGTGTCTTTCCCCACAGGGTGGAGCGGGTCCCACCAGCGACCAGGAAAGTTCACCCCAGGGTGGTGCTGCGCCAGCTTGGCCACATACCAAGTGTACGTCATCATCTGAAAAGAAGATAGAGAACCACCAACTCAGTTCAAGCCTTTGAATCCATGTGATGTGATCAATTGACTTAATGAAAGGCTTTATTTGTGGTTCTGGGGTTTTGCTTTTTTCCCAGAAGAGACTAAATCTCAAATAACTTTTTTTTACATAATGTCCATATTCAATCGATCCATCCAGAATATTATGATTTTAAAGAGATATAAATTGTATCCAACAAATATCATTGTCAAAAATATCTTCCTTCCTTGCTTTAGTTTTTAGAATAAAGACATCGTCCTTTTCTCAATTGAATCCTTCTTAATTGACAACCAAAATAAACTAAAGCAATTTTGCCATTAATTAAAGATTAAAATAAATGCTGGAACTTTCCTTTTCAAAACAATACACGCAATGAAACTATGTTTTATTGCTATTTTAACACATACATGTGTAATTCTTCTTGAACTTAACTGTCTGTAAAGGGAACTTTTGATGAGAACAGCTCAGCAAAGACAAAACAGCGGAGAAATCAAAGCTCTGACCTCCTGGTCGACCAGACGTGCGTCGGGCCGCACGCCTTGGCAGTAGTGTAAGTAGCGCAGGGAGTTTCCGGGCAGATCTCCTCTGGTCAGGATGATTGCGTTGTTTGGGACGGAGGCCAGAAGCTCCCTGCCGAACCTCTCCACCACGCTGTTTCTGCTCTGATCGCACTCCCTGAGGATTATCAGCACATACACAATCACACTGTAAAGTATAATCAAAACACAAGTTGTGTTTACTGGAACTTAAAAAGAGGCTTGAGTACATCTTTACTCCAGCTTAGAATTGTGAGGGATCTGTACAAGTGTGCGTACGTGAGTGTTTGTAGGTTAGCTTTCAAGGTGCTCTGAGGGGAAGTTGTCAGTGCCCCCGCCCCTTCCCCTCTGCAGAGCGCTCCGGCTGCCTATCTAATCGTGGGGAGACAGGTGTGATGGGTCTGACAGCACAGGCCATGCTCCCCTCTTGATCAAAGCCGCTCAGTGATGGCTGTCTGGCACTCCCAGCACTACGCTGCTGTAATCTGCCTCCTCGGACAGCTAACATCTCAGACTGAGCTCTGTGAGTGGAATCTATGTGCTAACCGTGCCTCTCTTTAGCCCCTACCATGGGGTGAGCAGGGAAGAACCTGACATGTGGAGTTCAGACCTGCGGTATGAAGCGCAGAGGAGAAACAAATCAGGTTGACTCAGGGGAAACTTATGCATGGGGATTTTAGAAGGAACTCGAATGAGAAGGGAGTTTTTATTCCACGTTAACTTTATAGCAGAAGTATTTATTTTAGGAAACATTTGGCTCTCGTGAAGTTACTACAATAGGGATGCTGTAATGTGAACCCTATTATACTTATAAATGTACAAAGTTCCAGAATCCAAATGCTTCAGAGCAACCAAACTCCAAAACAAGAGCAGTTTGAAAAACTAATAGAGGTTGAAATCAAAAACAGCCTATAGAAGTTCATAACAATGCAGCTACAATGTGTGACCATTTTGAGTGCAATGTAGAAGTAGATTTTTATAATTGTCTTTGTAAGTGTATGTTCTGCTTTTAATTGAACTTGTGTTTCTAATCTCTATACTCTAACAATGTTCTGATGTTAATGGACTACAAATGAATGTTTTTTTCACACCCAAACAGGAATGTGTTACACTAACAATACTCACTTGTGATTGGTGTGCACCATATGTGCCAGCAGAGCCATGGTGAAGACCCAGCCTGTGGTCTTCCACAACCCCCCCCGGCCCAGCCTCCTCTCCAGCTCGGTGTGTGTTCGGCTCAAGCCGAGGCCTGCCAGCACACACACTGCAGCGTCGCTCTGAAGCCAGAAACGCTCAACCTGCAAGCAGAGAGCGAACATAAGAAAGCGGTTTCCTGTAGTCTTCTTTAGTTTTCAGTCTAGTCCAGGGTTTACCACTGGATCGGGATCAGCATCAATATATTCTGCTATTACGGTGCTCCTATTTCAAGATCTAGTACTGCCTGCTGTTTACACATTTCTCACAAATGAGTTGGAATTGCAACTCAAATGCATTAGTGTGCTTTTCAACCACTGTATGTAAATGAGAAAACTGTGGAATTAGAGAGAGGATGTCAAACTGAGTTAAAGTCTCATAGCTCACCACTCCAAGCAGGAGGGGTCTGCTGATGTCCAGGTTTGCTCTCCAGGCAAAAAACAGTGAGTAGACAACCATCATGGCAGTGAACAGCCAGGACACAGAGCGACACGTCCTGGGAGAGGGAAGGCCAGTTATTCAGTTTAGAAATATTGTTCATATTCATTTCATTAATATTGGGCAATATTCTCATGGACTGGCATTTACAAATATCTAGTCGAATGTAAAAATATATAATTGAGTAAGTCCATGAAAACATTCATGTAGGCATGGAGATCACAAGCCCAGGAGTAAATGTATACACCAGCCAGCGTAGAGGTGCATGATTGATTCTCTAATGCAGACCGAGTCATAATGAGCTGCTGCCAACCGCTGAATCACAAACTCATTAGAGTACAGCTGTAAAATGCACTAAAAAGAAAAGACATTGTGGCATTAACAAACCATCCTCTGAGCCTGGACGGACACGTTTAAGCTCTACTCTTCTTGCCCAAATGTAACTGATGGCCACAAATAAAGATTGCTAATATTCTGTTTTTGTAAAAAGATAAAGTGAATTCAGTTATTTTCTATTAAGACAAAGTTCTCGTACAGTTGGCTCCATGTAACAACATTGGGTAAATTAGCAGTTGCATGGCTTCCATTTGGCATCCTATGAAATGACCTTGCTTTTTTTCATCAGTGTGTGTTTACAGCCAAGTTTATCAAAGGGCACCCCAGGAGAGGGGGAAGCGTGGGGGGGGCGATGCACTACAGCGCCTCAGGGCTTCACTCGGCTTTATCAGCTCCACCCCACAGACCCCAGAAAAGGCATTGCTGTAACGATGACTGGATCACATACAGAGATATACAAGCAGCGATTTACTTTCACACAAAAACATGTTTAGAAAATCCGAAATACACATCAAGCTCCCTTGATTTGAATGTGGAGCGTCGCGACAGCTTGACAGTGAGGTGCCTCAGTGTTTTTTTGTGTTCTCTTTTTCTAAGATCAGCATTTTGTCAGTGGTTTTTGTTCCCCGTCTTTTACTCCAGGGGATTAGATGTTTGGTTAAAGCAGCTGTTGAGATGTGTGTGACAGAGTTTGGTGTTCTTTGCTCATCCTACCTGTCCCATGAGGAGAGGAGAAGGCCTATTCCGGCTAGCGCCAGAACAGGAAGTGAAAGGTCTTTCAGGCAGTGGTCCAACTGAGCCCTGCACACACACAAACACACAGATCATATATATGATGGACA
This sequence comes from Pseudochaenichthys georgianus, assembly GCF_902827115.2. NCBI lineage: Eukaryota > Metazoa > Chordata > Actinopteri > Perciformes > Channichthyidae > Pseudochaenichthys > Pseudochaenichthys georgianus. The sequence goes on along the minus strand of NC_047524.1, from coordinate 16,079,615 downwards.
CCAAATACGAGCTCAATGACTCCCCCCTACTACTGAACTCAAGGACACCAATTATTAAACGCTCTCCATCCTCTATCAAAACAAACTCCTTGGACTGTGCGCTCCTCCTTTCAATCGGATTGACAGATACGAATGACTGTGTCACCCCCCCCCCCCCCGCTGCCCCATCCTCTCCTCACAGTGCCTGTCAGTCACAGAGCGCTTGCTCAGAGCAGAGAGATAGTTTCCTGCCTCTTCCTTAATACCCATCTCTATTTGACAGCTTATTGAGTCTCTATATCTCCCAATGTACACTATGTGTAAACGTGCTCATGAGCGTGTGTGTGTGTGTGTGTGTGTGTGTGTGTGTGTGTGTGTGTGTGTGTGTGTGTGTGTGTGTGTGTGTGTGAGCTTCTCCAGCGGGTTTACGTCTCCAGTGCGACATGCCTGTCATGTTTGCCTCTCTTCCCCATCTTGAAGGTGTGCTTGTCCATCAAGCAGCAGGGGTGATGGGAAGGGGTGGGTGCCTGGCAGAGGGGGGGCTGGTAGTGGGGGGTCTTAAGACTCACATGCACCCCCCACCCCGTCAGCGGGAGAAAGATACCAGGAGTGGGATGACTGCGATGGTGGTGTTGGCGGGGAGCAGGGGGGGAATCGGGTGGAGGAGGTGGTGGTTGGGGGGTGGGGGGTTTGCTGGAGTGGAAAAATACAATTTCTCCAGCTCTATTGCAGTGTCTGTCATCACAGCTTGTCACGCTTAAACACCAGAGCTGAGTGATCATTTCAAACTGCTGGAGAAACAGAACACAGCGATTTGGCCCTCTAAGCAGGTTCAGTTCTGCTTTGATGGGAGAGAGGGGAATGGGAAGAACAAAAGCTGCTGGGGAGAGGAGAGAGGAAGAGGGAGAGATGGGCAGAAGTAATGACTCCCAGAACAGATTGCAGGGTCTTTGATTGAACCTGTGTGAAAACACCAGGACCAGCGCAAAACATGGTTAGGTCCTCCAATGGTAGAACCAGGTGAGTCCTCCCTGAGCCCCATATCAAATCACCATCGTTTTCTCCATTGTTTCTTTCCTACTTCAGAAGAATTCATTGAGTAAGTAGATACAGAACACGAAGGTTGTGTTGACACTGCATGAACATCCAGCACACTTCATCAGTAATGTTCCTTCCAACTTTCTGAATTCCTCACACCATGAGCCTTGCAGCGAAGACTGTCTGAAAATGTGAGTTGTCAACCCATGTTTAAAGTGAAGTTTCCTCAGTAAACAAAGTCAGTTCAATTGAAATTAACATATGTTCAGTAATTAAAATGTTTAAGCATTTCATAAAAAAAACAGACTTACTTAAGCATTGAGGTCAGGCTCACAGAACTCTCTGTCTTTGCCTGCGAACACAAAAAGAATACAATGAAAATAATTAGTATACAAGGTCAAAACGTCCCTGCAGCAGAAACGTAAATCGACTGGTGGCGCATGTATAAAAACAACATCTAGAGAAGTGTGTTTTGTTAAATGAGACAAGAATCACATACCAGACTGAAGGTGCCATATTCAGCCCTCAGCAGGTGGGTCAGCAGGCCTGACAGGGTGGTCTGATCCCCCCAGCTCCAGCGGGCGGTGTTGATGTAGGAGGAGACGGGCAGGTAGATGTACGGCAGGAGGCCTGTCAGGAAACACACTCCCAGAGACACAAGGCCACGTAAAGAAAGCTCCTGTTGAAGTAGTTTGAAGAGAGATGTATTACATTTTTTCACAGTCACTTCAATTTAACTTTTCATTAAGACACATGACTTGATATTGAATTTACAGTAAGGCAAGTGGGATGTCAACAACACTGTACAGTATGTTTACAATCATCCTTTTCTTGCCTGTCTTGATGTGTCTTTAACACACAATTAGAACAAGGTAAATAATAAATAAATACAGATATGTATTTCTTTTATTCTGAAATGGTGCAAATGTCACACAACTTTATTTCCCCCATGGATAAATAAAGTGTTTTAATATTCTGATTTTCTAATTCTGAATTTGTTCTACTTTTATAAACCAGAGGCCAGAACTTACCCCAAGAGAGTGAAGGCGATGAATGACCCAGGGAATGATGAGCAGTACATACAGCACCAGGGTGTGCTGGTTACAGAGCCCCAGGCCACAGCATAGCGCTCCCCAGTGTGCAATCTGACGAGGTCAAATATTTGAGTAAAACCACTGTAAGTTCAACTTAAAAGTTTAATTTAAGAAAGCTTTTAAGGAGTAACCAGAGGAAATTGAAAAATCAAGAGACCAACAAGAGGTACCTTTGCTCTCTGGGTGGCATTTTCTGCACACTGGAGGCTGGCGGTCAAGAAGAAGAGCACACCAACAAAGAAGTTGTTGAGGGTGAAGACCTCTGCCACCATGGACCACTGCCAGCTCAGCCGGGACACAGCGAAGAGCCCCCCAGCGAGCACTGCTCCGGGGCCGGGGCCCGCTAACCTGGCAGGCAGGGAGGACAGGACTTTATAATCAGACGCAACTTTAATTAGACACGTCATATTCAGGTATACAAATGCAAGCTTTACTTATTGTTCTTCGTCACTTTTAAAAAGTACAGAACTTCAAGTGTTTTATTTGAGCTAAGTTACACTGCACTGACACAATGAAGGTGATACAGTCGGCAGCTTCACACAAAATGTACATTTACAGTGAAAAGCCACCACTGTGCCCAGACTAATTTAGGGACCCATTATAATCTTCCCTATACCAAAGTTTGGTTCTCGGACAAGACCTTGAAAAACACCCAGTGAATTGGGCCATTCACATATCATGAGAAGTCCCCTCCCCTCCCCCCCTCCCCCCCTCCCCCCCGCAGCCGGTTGATCTGGAGCAGACTGGCACAGAAACCACCGAGGTAGAGATAGCACTTTATCCTCAGCTTCTTAAATATAATGTGCGCACAAAAGTTTTCCCTTCCTCCTCTCCTGTACTGTCTCCATCTCCTTTGCGGTAATTGAAGCAAACTTGGGATAATCTGTCATACGCTAAGACCCACCACTTATTAAAATGAGAGACAGAGGGGGGAGAGGGAGCGGCGACAAATGACGGGGAGAAGGAAAAGAAAAGAAAAATAGTGCAGAGGAGTGTGTGTTAAAGGGGTGAGACAGTGTGCGGGATAAAGGATGAAATATAGAAAAGGGAAGAAAAAAAGTTCAAGAAGAGAGAGGGGTAAAAGAGAAAGGAGAAAAAAGAAAGCGGCCCAGTCCCCGGCATGCTGGCTCTGAAACATGAGCAGGCTCGACAATTAGGGAAGTCAGGCAGTATGGCCCTTTCCGCCATTGTGTGGAGTGGCTTAGAGTCCTCATCAGCCTATCAGCTAACTGACAGGCAGAGAGCTGCTCTATTCAGCACCGCAGATACAAGCTGCAGGCCAAACGGCTGCCAGGTCCCTTATGACCCCACAATCCCTTGCCGGTGACAGCTTCAAGCTCCATAGCAAATTAGGCGCTCTCACATTACAATCGCAGAAGACAGATTCCATTAACGGTATCTGAAATTGAGTAGAGAGCAGGCCCGTTATCAGACCTGACTCATAAGCACCGCCATTAATCACAAGGCATGATACCATTTATACATTTTCAGCTCTCTGCCTGCCGCTGTGATAGTCAGCCACAAAAGGCCTGATGAGACTTAGGCTAGGGGAACAATAGAGCTTTCTGAGGAAAGCGCGGTAAATCAGGAAAAAAAGGAGAGCGAGAGTAGAAAAAAAAAGACTCATGCTTGCTGACTACTTCCCCTTTTTCCATGGGTTTTCTCTCTCCTTCTCTCCACTATTTTCCCTCTGTGTTCAGTGTAAGGCGAGCCCGGTGAATGAGGATGTATATGTGTGTGCACTTAAAGGAGGGGGGGGGACTGTGTTGATGGGGCGTCTAGGAGTGGGTCTTAATAAGAGATAGCAGCGTCTTTCTCGCTGCACCGCTCCAGGAATTAGTTGTAACTTGAAGGAAGGATGAAAAGGGGTGGGGTGGACGGGGGCAGATGGGGACTTTTGTTGAGGTGGAGAGACCCCCCGCACCCATACTTTTACCACCCTGCATGACAATTAACCCATAGCTCGTACACCTAGCAGGGGGGCAGATTTTGGGGCAGCACTGGGCGCAGAACAGTGGTGGGGGTCCACGGACGAGGTGATTACACCAAGTCTGTCCCAGCCTTTGAAGCCGCCTCGGATAGTCAGGCAGCCCTCGTCACATATTCACACACACACACACACACACACATTCCTGTTCTTCAACTTCTTTATTCTCCCCAAATGCCTGACAAATCTCTGTGTTAGAGCTTGTCAGTCCATAAGAGCCCAGTGATGTGTGTACAGTGCGGGCTGTAAATGACCTGTCTGTCTGCGCGGGACCACCTGGGTCCCAGTCAGCCTCCCAGCCTCTCCACAGCTCATTCTGCGGGCTGGCTGCTCCCAGGGCGAGCAGATAAAGCAGGACACATTCTGACACCAGTGTGGCCGTGTTCCCCGTTATCACCACTCAATGCGGTGCAGGATGCCGCTGTGCTGAAATGTTGTGGCTCAGTGACAATGGCCTGGTTGAGACGTGTCAGGAGAATCACACAGCTGACAGCGAGACTATTCTACCCTGAACTGATCCCCCCTGCCAAAACGTCTGTGTCATCACTTGGGTAATTAACTGAATGACAAACAGCATGTGCCTGGAATGAAGCACAAGCTAAATGCAAGTGGGTAGAAAAGGAAATCAACAATAATTCAACTTTATCGGGATAGAAATGGAGATTTTGAGTCATCAGCGCTGTGTATATACCATTACTTTGTGAATTTTAACCGAACGTACATGCTTTGAATCACTTGCTTTTGTGGAAAAAAACTGAGAAAAATCACGTCTTATCTAGGAAAATATACATAAGGAATGTAGATAAAATACTTGTTGGTTGAATTTATAAATATGTTATACAAATCTGTTCTAAACTCAGGTTCAGACAGTAGGATCAAAAGGTAAATAAATAGCAAATGGATGAAAATGACAACAGGCTCTGGTAAGCAATGCCCCCTTCAAGGACACAACAAAAGCTCGGTAAAATCACTTTGAAGTGTCAGAATGGGACCTGCTTCATTTACCCCCTCAGTTCTACAGTATGGGTCGGAGACATGCCAGCACCAGCGCTAAATACCAGCACACAAAAACCCTTTACCAGCACTCTGCGCTGAATGAGGCTTCACAATGGAGCTGGCCGAGGGAGCCACTGTCACACACCACCCGAGGGAACGGACAATACCACAGCTGTGCCATCGCGGATCAGAGCGGCACTGTTCTCTAACCGTGTGGTGGGTTGGGGAAGCGGCGCTGGAAAAGAATCACACATTCCTGAAGAGGGTAGAGACCCGAGAGAGGAGGTGGTCTGCTCGGGCTGAGATGGAGGCTTCCAGCTGGCCCTCGCAGACACCCAAGGGCTCTCCTCTGGCCAGGACGCCAGGCAGGGTACTTAGCAGCTGTTATAGGACAGTGTCTCATGCACTGCTTTGAAATGTAGAAGCCAAGCGAGAATTTATATACAAATGTAGGAATTTAAATGATGTGTACGGTGTATGTGTCAGGAAAACAAATACTGGAAGTATCTCATTAGAGTATGGTCATGTTTTATCTAAAAATACATGTTCACCGAACACCAACTTGCACTCCTAGTTCCTTTCAGACAGAGCACCATTCAGTCTGTAAAAGCAGATATATAATGTCTTTTGTTTGAAAAGAATGACCTTGATGACTTTCTCATCATTATAGCTTAGAGTTTTCTAGAAAGCCTGTGTATCTAAATCCGGGGATGGACGGTCTACAGACATCTACATTTATAAAGGTCGGGAAAAGTTGAATGAAAGAGGATTTTGAGTTTTGGCCTTTTTTGTGTGCAATTCTTCTCTTGTTAGTGCCCTTATTTAATGGAGGTGTAACACAAATGCATCAGTGGCCTATTCAATTAATATCAAGCAAAATATTATTAAAGACTAAAAACCTATGTTTATGGTTTAATTCTGCGTTAAGAGCATCGCAGGGGCAGTGGTGGCGAAGTCGATAGGGGACTTGGCTTGGCAACTGGAAGGTCACCAGTTCAAGTCCCGGCAAGACCAAGTGCTACAGAGGTGTCCCTGAGCAAGGCACCGTTCCCCACACTGCTCCCCAGGCGCCGTTCAAAATGGCAGCCCACTGCTCCTAACACTAGGATGGGCCAAATGCAGAGAAACAATTTCCCCACGGGGATTAATAAAAAGTCCATCTCATCGCAGTGTGAGATCAAATCTACTTTTTTATATATCAATTTGTAAATTCTTGCTTATATCAGCACAGGCTTTTTTAATATATAATTGATATCATTACATGACATGTTTAACTTGCTAGGATGTTGTATCTGAACACCCAATAACCAATGAATGACTTTAATACTTTCTTTAAGTCTCCTTTTTGAGAATGATTTATCCAAAATAACCAATAATCATCGCCAAATTGTCACATCATTAATACTAAGTTAAAAATACTACATATTATGTAATTCTTTCAGTATTGTCCTTTTTATAATCAACTTTCAAAACAGTATATTGGAATCAGGGATGTCACAGCTTAATTTTCCATCACCAAACCAGGCACTTCCGTGTCTCCTCTGCCTTATCCGGTGTGCGAAAAGGAAGCAGTCTGCTCGAACAGAGAGGAGGGTAAATGAGGGTCCCGGCGCTGCCGCTCACACACACACCCCCCCTCCGGGAGAGAGCTCCAGTGCTCCAAGTGCGTGTAAGATTAATCACCACAATTCTGCTCAAACAATGCAGCCACTGACATGACAATTTCTTCCAGAATGCCATCTTAATCTCCACCCAGCACAAAAATTACAGGAAGAGGGAAAAAACAATTTACAAAAACCCTGTGTTTATGCAATTCACTGAATGCCATTTTTATAGCTGCTTTTTCCCACAAAGTCATTAGGCACACACCAGTGATATATAAATGTAGCTGCATAGATTCCATTAGCTAATTCTGGGTGAATTGTAATTGCCGAGTCTGATCTGTCTCCGTGCATGGTGCCTTATTAAGACTGCCTGTGGTGGCTGAGGAATGTAATATTGACGTCCGAGGCAGACACAATCTCGGGCCCACGGGCGAAAGGAATATTAAACTGGTACTGTATTCTGCTGTCTATCTACCCTCCCTCCTCCTCCTTCTCTCCATCCCCATCCCATAGCCAGTAATGAGGAAATAACATCTTCATTAGACATCTGTTTAACTGTATTAAGGATGAGTCCTGGGGGAACCATTGGTCATGCTGAGGATGGGGGGGGGGGGGGGGGGGTAAGGGAGGTCTAACGGACTACAATATGACAGATGAGATACTGCAGGAATGGAACAAAAAGTCCAGAGATTGGAGCCTTCTAAAAAGACAAACTTAAAATGGTCTTCTGCACTTTCAGGAGAAAATAGTAATGGCTGTATTCTTGATTGACACTTGGGAAGATTTTATCTGGGCATAGCAGACGTGAGAGGGAGGGGCAGCTGTCCCACCTGCAGGGAGAGGTGACAACAGTATCCAACAACACAACTCAATTTCAGCTGTTTTCTAGTAATCAATATTAACCTCAAAACAAGATGGCTACAAAACAACCATCTCCTCACATATCTCTCCTGACATGAACCCAAGAAGAAACATGCCATTTCAGCCCAGTGGAAAAACAACCCACCTGAGCAAGGAGGAAAGGCGCCATAAGGTCCATATGGTGGAGGTCCTTATAAGGAGCTGGGGACGCAGGGGATGGCACCACGCCCACCCTCAGGTCCACTGAGGTGTCAGCTGTGCCACATGGGCCAGCTCTTGGCGGGGAAGCCTCTCGCAGGTGTGCATCTTGTTTTGATGGCCGCCAGGGAAAGGGGAAGCCGGGCTAGTTTGGTGCGCTTCTGCCGTGCTGTTATGTGATTATGTGATCAAACAGAAAGTGATGATGACTGAGCGTTGGAGGTTGTTTTTATGCTCTGATGACTGTTAACGCGCTAACGTGTCTGCTCCTGGTCTCTCGGGATAAGCCCCGAAAATGGAGAGAGATTCTTCCCAGGTAGCAGAGATTCAGAGCAGCTTTAGCAGATAAACTGTAAAACGAGAGGGCACAGAATACCGAGCTGTCTGGATTATCCTGCTATGAAGGGTGCATTCCTCCAGAGACTCATGGCCTTCAGCATACCGCAAAACGTTTCTTTCTGCGAACCTCCGAGTGCAATCGATAGTAATTATCATTACGTCCACCATCCTCAAAGGCTTGTCAGGCCGTGGTGTGAAAACATAACAAGACAAGCAATTTGGCCATCAAACCATATGATCAAGCCAAGAGAACTGTAATTGACAAATCAAAGGGAGGCTAAGTGCTACATTTTAACTTATGCAAGAGAGAGAAGTGGCTTCCAAGCCCATCATCTTACATTCCCCCACATTAAACACGGCAATCTGGTCGACTAATTTAAATTGATACATCAAAGGCCTGCCATGTTGGGTATACTCCAGATGAATTTCAAGGTCTTACAATTTACTATTTGAGAGAAACTGCCTTCAAGTACCGTATTAACTTCCAATACATTTTGCCATATGAAAATAATCACACAAAGCAATGATGAGCGGAAGTCTACTTCTCAGCCAATAAAAGCCTAAAAATAAGAAGTAGTGAAAAGTTTAGGAGGGCCTAAAAGGGACAAAAATTAGACAAATCTGAGAACTTTATTATGTTGGCGAAAAGACTGGCATCATGGTCACTGCAAGGACAGAGCAGGTGCGAACGAACTGGTGTTAACTGGTCAGTTTTGGCATTTCATCAGAGGGAAAGGACTGGTCATAGAGTCACCGCATGGCTGTGGTTTGACATCTTTGCCAGATGTCTTGGTATGGTCAAAGCAGGGCCTTTACAGAAACCCCTCACCAGGCAGAGTCTGCCAGCTGATCCAAAGCCACAAGCTCATCCCAAACTAGGCCCTAAACAGATAATGACTAAAACCTTTTATGCTTATTTTTCAAATTGAAAGCGTAGATTATACGTTCATACTCAAGGGCTTATATGGTGTGACTGTGTGCTCTGGCTGAAGTCCTCACTACCCATCATCCCATGTTGTGGAATGGGTGGGGTTGGGGGTCGTCATAATGACTTTTAACTTGACCATAATCCAAAATTGGATCTAAATCCTCAGAGATTACAAAAAGGGCTTCAGTTAACATACACACTGCTCGCCAAATAACACCCAGACTGCATGGATATGTTCTGGCTTTAAAACGGCTGTTAATGTCTGGCCAACAGTCCAATTGACTGGTAACTCATCACATGTATTAAGACAGCGGGGCAGTATGTCCAAAAAACAAACAAAGATGCAAGGTGTTCCTCCCCTTTCTTGTTCTCATCTCTTTGTTTGTTTTCTGTCCTGTCCTGGGGAGAGTCTTTGAAGCTGGCAAGTTTTGGATTTGGGTAAATCACCTCTGAAAAGGAGTAAAGCGAGGCAGGGTGTAAGGCTGATGCAGTCTGGGCTGAGGGCCAGTCCCCTAGAGAGCACTTCCTCCCACCCCCTGCCTTTCTGCAGCAGGGCTGATCCTGTACCATGGACCTACGCTGGACGACCTGCCACCTAGCACACACTGCCCAAACACACAGGAAGTAGGCCCAGTGCTGAGCACCTGGGAACACACACCTCCATTTTCACCTGAATTTCCCCCACCAACACTACGTACTCACAGGCTGCAAAGGCGTACAGCAGGACGAAATTACATCATATTTACCAATTCCTATTCTGGAAGAGTAAATTAGGAGTATAGGACATGCTTGGAAATGACCCAGTATGCATAAAAAGTGACATAAAGGAAAAATGTTGACACTAAGCTGCCACCAACGATGCAATGTGGGAAATGACTTAGATCAGCAAAGGGATGATGTAAGGTAGTACAGCCAAACACAGGAGATAAACACACACACAAAGAGGGAAGGGGTAAAGTACTTCTTACATGATAGGGTCAGCAGCAGACGAAACTGCAGGGTGGTAGATGCAATGCAGGGAGCGTAAACTGTGATCAAGACTGAGCGAGGGGAGAGGGAGGAGCGGAGTGAGTGATCCTGTTCCTCTCGGACCCAGGAGGCAAGAAGGGGGAGATAAGAAATCGTGCCATGTCAGGATTGGGAGCATGCTGGGCAGTGGGGGGGCAGGAGAACAGGGTTGTCAGTGTGGGGGCTGGAGGGCGTGGTAATTGTGATATACATACACACACGCACGCTCACAACGGGTGGCTGATGGGTAAACAGGCAGGGCAGGGTGGTGGGAGGGGGGAGTGCGGCGGGCTCTGCTCCTGAATACTGAACAGAGGATCAGAGATGACACTGCCAGTCTGTCAGGACCCAAAAATACTGCTCAGTTCCAGACAGCATCGAGATGCAAAACGTCAGTAAGGGACTGTTAGATGGTCGCTTGAACTCCAAACATGTGTTTGTGTCATTGTTTCTTCCCTTGGGTGTTTGACTTTTGCAATACAGATTGATGCATATGCAGCGTTTGTCACCAGATAGCTGCTGTCACATTCTTTGACTTAACAGGAAAGATTGTCGGAAATCCAAGTTTTAGACAATCACACAAGTACGATTTAGAGAAATCCCATCTTCTACTACTTTTAGTGCCAGCTAAAATAGCCTATCTGGATATTATTTTGAAGCCCATTCCTTGAAATAAAAGCACAGTAATCGCAGAATACAGGGACAATAAAAAAATGACTTCTATATTTCATAAGCCTACCTGCAGACAGTAATGCAGAGGGCCCCGCAGGCTGTGGCCCCCAGCAGGCCGCTCATCAGGTTCACACTGTGGGCGGGAGAGAGGGAGGGCAGGAGACACATGGCCAGGCGAGCTAGGAGGGTAAAGACAGGGTATCCTGGAGGGTGGGCCACCTAAGAACCAAATGACAAAGTATGAAATCAAAACCTCGAGACCATTAAGAGACAAAGTCACAGATTAAAGAGAACAACAAGGTAATGCTTCATTTAAGATGGGCTGGTGAGGATGGCAGGCTAGAATGCTTAAGAGGTGCAGATTTTAACAGTCAGAAGGCGGAAAACAGAGTCAAAGTCAACTTTATTGTCTATTTCTCTGTGTGTGTGATACAAACAGAGATCGAAACGCAGTATGTATATATTCAAACATACACACCTGAACACCCACTTGTATATACACATAAATATTCATACATATATTCAGACACATATATATATATACAGGCATAACATTACATACAGTCTACACCCACATATTTCAGACAGGACACGGGTGTATGTCTATTCTAATAGACTACAACAAACATACAAATGATGAAATAAGCAAGGAAACTAAAGTCATAGTCAGAATATACAAGGTCATCAGGAAGAGTGTAGCAGTAAAGATTTGTTATTTGTATGATCCCCCTCTGACTGACTGGGAAGTCGAGTTGCCCTTCTGCCCTCTGCCAGCAGTCGAGTGCTGTAGAGAAACTGTGATGGAAAAGCAAGACACTTCCTGCTTGACCGAAAACTGACTCTGCAGTGACACCAGAGCCATCCTCTCCCTCTCTCCCTCTCTTCCTGCCTCTCTTCATCCCTTTTCTCACTTCTTTTCCGATGGCCTCTACCCAAGGACAGTGCCGCTCCCTAGAGCCGGTGGTAGACCACGTGGTGCTCGCCAGCCCCAGCCCCCAAACCACCTCCGAGCCGAAGTCATTCTCGCCTGGGGGATCTTGGCAATCACAGCAATTAGCCGCTTAGTCTCCTCCACCCAGATAAGGGCTCAGTCATTAAACGCAGACTCATTCCCTGGAACTGATAACACGAGCCAGGCAGGCATGGAGAAGGGGGCAGCTCTTCAAAGGAGCACAGAGCCGAAAGGTGAGAGTACAACTATACCTCGTCGGTCACCTCAGATACTGCAGAGACTCCACATCAATCCACAACTATTTCCCTCTGATTTGGGTAGAATTCTTTCCACCCAAATCAGAGGGAGGGGTTGGGAGTAAAGCATGTAGGTAAGGAGAAGTCAAAAAGAAAAAGAGAAGAAGTAATGTAGAGAATAAAAGAACGACAAAAAGATGAGCAGACATCCTGGTGTTGGTGTTGAATGGGTGTCAATTAAGGTAAGGGCATGTGGAGGAAGGACGATTGGTCCAACAGGAGTGGACAGACATACAGCAATAGGACAGCTGAGGGACAAACGCTACAGGGAGCATGGGGAAGCAGAACTCTGATGCTCTGGGGATCAGAAGGGGGGGCCGCAGCCTGGGGGACGGCCTGCGAGGCCCTGGGGAGGCCTGAAAGGCAGGCAGGCCACACGGACTGCAGCACTAACAGCAGGATTACTGGCATAGTGACACCGACACAGCCTCCCTAAAAGGATCACAGCGGCGTAATAAACTTTATTAAATAATAAAACTTATTATAACTGTTAACCCGATTTAGTTCATTCTTTGCGGCTTACACACACATACAAAAAAGAGGGGTGGATATAATAAGCCTTATACCGTACATAAGGCAAAGCCTACAAAAGCCATCGCCTTACCATTGACTTTAATTGGATTTGAAAAACGGGTTGCAAATTATAGCATTCTCTACTTGCAACTTAGTAAAATAAGTGCATAGAAAAGAAGGGGGAAAACCTGTGGACTGAATGTAAATTAATCTGCTTTCTGCCCATGCTTAATTAAACTTCCTTAATGCGTATAAGAGTTAATGAGTGGATTGATTAAACAATACAGCTAATACTTACCCCCAGCTCACAAGCACTGGTGATCAGCTCTCCTGTGGAAGAGAATAAGGGAGGAAATTAATGTAAACCCAATCATTATTATTAAGAGACTAGTCTGCTCCCAAAGTTTTCCCAAATCAAATACTTGCACTGGGGTTTTGCATTAATTTGCCAGGATCAAAACCTACAAATCTTCCCAGTGTGACATTTCCTAAGCGGCACGCTCATTCTCTTCATCTCTCGCTTCTCCCCTGATGCCTCCCTCCCCGTCTCCGGCACATACACCCGGATATAAACACACACACACACAAACCATTAGACTCCCTCTCCAATGCTCTGTCACACAAAGAAGACACACATATGCTGATCTGAGAATAATGCTTCCAGTCCCTTCCTCCCCATGCATCAGGGTCCTTTCCCTTTCCTCTTTCTTCCGCCGCTCTACGTGCCTCTCTCCCGCTCCCACACTCCCAACGCCTCAATGTCTCCTTCAGTCCGTTGGGCACAAACAGAAAGGCAACGTTGGTGACAGTCACAGAATGAGGTAAGCTGTAAAAATAAGAAAACCCCTAAAAGCTATTTTAGGAAGCTTGAATGTATCCTGGCACAAACACATTTGTGCCAGGATACACCCAGAGCATTTCAAATTATACTGATTTCTCACCCTATGTTTGCATCTCCCACTCAAGAAAATTGAAATTTGGTTCAGATGAAATGACATTGATAAATGTGTCGGTTCAAGACAGCTCCATCTACTGGTACTAGATGGGTAGTCATTGCCTGATTCCAGTACAGCCATAAAACGGAGACCTTGTTTCCTTCATCAGCACTGTGAGGTGCTAGTTAGTCTATAGCTTTACTAGCAAACAAGCTACATTAGTTTTTTTAAATAGTATTAAATTAAACATCAAAAACAGCAAAAGAGTAGAGGTGGGTATTTTAAATATACATTTATATACAGGACTTGTAACCATTATAGAACAGAACGGCTGAGTTTCAGATGGCATTGGCTGCAGCAGGGATTTTACAACCTCGCCGATAAAGTGAATTACTACGCCTACATTTCTGCCACATGAGGAGTCCCATCTCTTATCACGCTAATGGACCATGAAGTCAGAACTCCTCCACCTGCACAGCTTAAACGTTTCCTCAGCTCCATTTCACCTGGCATGAGCCACCTGCTACCTGCCATCATTTTACATCACACTTTCCCGTCCCAATTGCACTTATTTCCCCTCAGTAGTGGCACACTTTTACGCCATTACACACAGGAAACACTCAAACTAATACTGAGCCAAAAACATCCATCTCAGTGGCACAGGGATGCAGTTCTGTAGCCCCAATACTAAAAAGGGAAAATATTGACTCGACGGGGTAGCAGCATGGGTGCCAAGAGTCTTTGTGATAGTGGAGCATGGGCACCCACACCAGTCTTCCCATAATCCCCGTCATTTCCACACTCCACATTCCTAGACAACAGCGTACCCGCGGGGCTGTGCTCAAGCCTCTCCAGGGCACATCACACCTAAAGAGATTAGGACACAGAGACGGAGACCTGCAGAATTCGAAAGGGTGTTCAGCTGGCACTATCAGAGTGGGCATCCTGCACGGTCCCTAAACACTGTGGAGAAGGGGCTGGCCATTTTTTCAAAGGCCCCGTTCGCCAGACAGCAGCAACACCAGCAGGACTACTCAGCGCTCCAATTGCCTGCTCTCTCCTCGTATCTGGGCGAGCTTTTCACATGCTTTCATTCTGCTAAATGTGCATTCCCCTCCACAGCAGCTTGAATGCCAGAGCAGCGCAAAACTAACAAGCAGAGCCTTCATGCCCTCAAGTCCACATTTACAAGTTTGTAACCTTGCTATCACTTCAAAACACTGTTTGCAATTTTGCAAGGCAGTCCATAAACTACATTACATGAATGTTGGAAAACATGTTGGCCAACAACATAGAAATGTAGTGAGTGAAATACAATTTGGTACCACTGTTAAGGTTGGTTACAAAGAATGAAAATTAAATCGATGCATACCCGCATAATATTAATTTTAACCAACCAACCTGTCAACAATACTTGTGATTAATGGCAGTAAAGTTAGAATCATAAATAAAGCACTTGTATTTTCCCCCTGTGGCGTCTAAAGAAAATTGGGCCAAAGTCAGTTAAAAAAACAAGTATTATTATATAAGAGGTTGAACTTTTGACAAAGTAAATCATTTTAGAATAACTTGATGAATAACAAATGCTTGCTCAATTAGGTGTGGGTTAGAAGATAAGTGTTATATCATGATCATTTCTTATTATAAACTCATGTAACTCCACAGCTCAAAATACATTATCTTTATCCTGACATCAGAAGTATAATTACAATTTTTAGGTTTTAAAGAAACCTTCTTATCATATATTTTTCCGTAAAAAAAGGAACATGGTATATTTCAGAACCCTTTCAGAGTCATGTATACAATAATAAATTAACCAAGTTGCATACAGCAATTTTCTGTCTGGCCAATAAAGACAAAGACTGGAACAACAATACAACAATAGAACAATTATCCAAAACCATCCCCCATAATACGGAAACATGTGCAAAAGTTGATACAACGTATGTAATTGAAGTCTCACGGAATAGCATATTTTAGAGTTGTTCATCTATCAGGCTTTATCTCAAATGCACTAACTGTACTTCCAATTCTGCATTCAACATTTAATCCAAAATATATTGCTAACTGTTAAAGCGGTGCTGATGTGTGAACAATGGTATGCTGTTGCAGGTGAATTTAAAACAATAAATTAATATATAATAATATTAATAATTTAGTTTTTGGAAGAAGGGGTGGGATTAAATAAGTGTAAACTTCTTCCCACCCCTTTTCGGATGTGTAATTAAGTAGAGTAATATTTTTGTATATCAATTCGACACTGCTGATTTTTATATTGTATAATTATTCTCATGTTAAATGTTTGTATTATTGTTTTACACATTCGAAATAAATCAATACGATGTAATAATAAATGCATTTTAGGCTATGTCTTACACGTCTTACGTCAAGTTGTATGCGTATTTCATAATCATTATATTAATGTTTATGTATGATGTTTTAAACTAGTTTTGTTATGTCACGCATACCTGCAGCACCACGGACAGCACCCGATCAGCTGCAACAGCTACACCATCAATGGCGCCTCACTATTGGCTGCCGGGCAACACAACAAAGCCACATGACCAGAAAGGAGCATTAGCTAGCAGGCTAGCACTAACCTGAGTCTCCACCGGGGACAGTCCTCTGCACACAGGGCACATAGAGAGCTGTGACACAGGCGACCGTAGCTCCTGTCAGTATCCAGCTCGTCCTCTGCTCCGTTGACATTTTCTCTGGATGAATACAGATAGTTTTCAAACAACTGCTAATGTTGAGCTAGCTAACGGTAGCATAGCCTACATATATTTCGGCACTTGGGACTGCAAATAGAACTGTAAGCTACCAGCCACCTTAAACCGACGTTATTATAGAGATGAAGTTAAGTTAATATTACACCAAATAAAGTCCCAACTCGACAGTTTTATTGGAGAAGCTGGACACTGGGCTAAATTGAATTGTTTTTCTTCCCGGGAAGAAGCAACCCACTTCCCGTGAACAGGGGGCAATCTCGCGATACTACCCGACGCGCCATTATTTAAAGATACAGCATTCATTAAAGTTGTTGTGATTTTTCATGAACTGGATGCTTTATGTTCGTTGTGGCGGTGGAAGATCGTTGTGTTTTTCCTCGAGTGAGTTGCTTGTAAAAATACGTTTCCTTTATACAATCATGGAAATCCCAATTTCTTTACTTGCTGGTTCACTAACTAACTCAGAACTACATGTGAAGAGCTGAGACCTCTCTCATCACTTTAAGGCCACATGGCTGAGAGGGTCTGCACCTCTAAACAAGTATAGGCTACTATGAAAAATAACTAACATTAAATGACACTTTGTCTAGCGTTTATGGATGTCAACAAGTCCTTAAATTACACAGAGGAATGGACATTTTTGGAAGATCAAGACATTTTGTAAAGCCTCAAAACAGCTACTGAATGGACCCTGTGGTGAGATTGTTTTTGACAGAAGCTGTTCCCAAGGTCAAACATGAATTTCCATTCTTGTTCACAAAGGTAGTGTATTCCTACATACCTTATTTATATCTCAAATTGATCTGTGGAAGTGGTTTTGTAGTTTTTGACTATTGGACAAACTGGACTCAATGTCACAGGCCCCACTTCCTTCCCATTTGCTTAAAGTCTGCATCTAAATGTGTGGTTCGCTCCCTTCACTTTTATTATATTTTTGAAGATGCAGGCGCAACCGGTTTTCTTCTCTTGGAGAATCAGGTGAATGATGCTCAATGCTTTATAAGGGGTTCAATACAGCGGGACATCTTAAGAGTGTTGACATTACAGGTAACCCCAAACTCAAACATAGTTGCCTGTCTCATCCAATTTGGAGCCTTCAAAGAAACAAAAGTAAGAAATAGTCACTATAGCCCTCTTTAAACTCCCAGGAGTTGAAGAATTATAGATGGACTGTCTGAAAATCTTATGTTTTATTGTGGCTAGCCTTTTCATGAAAATAAAAAAAAGTCTGTTTTTTGTGGTTCACAGCCGGCACAAAAAACATATGGATTTCACTCTTTAAATTGAAGAGTGATTAAACTTCATTTAAACACAATGATACACCAGCTGTTATTTTACCTGCTGCTAAAACACAATAAAGCAGGTAAGCAGTAGATGAAAACTGAAACAAGATACATGTATCCCTAAATGTCTCACAAGTGTCCATATTTCACAGGTTGAAGGGTGACTGTAATAAAGAAATTGCCCTATTGAACTGATAATAATCCAAGCCCACCGTAAATGAGTCTGATCCCTCAGTAAATTGAGCCCTTGGTGAGGTGGAGTGGTGTCAGCGCCTAGCCAACTCTCGGATGGCTCTCTAATCCTCGCTTCCCTCTCACCACCACCCTCATCGTCTAATCAGTCTTGAACACACACATAACGCTCACACCCATTTGACACACACACATGCACCCCAAGTACTCACCCTTCCTCACACTCGGGCTCAGCCATCTCTTCAGTGTGATGTCACTGCTAATCCACGCTTGGTTATCCGCTGGGCTGCAGTGCTGCCAGAGGGATATGGGGAGGAGATGGAGTGAGTTTTTGGGAGGTGGTGGTGGATTGGAGTGGGGAAGGGGGGTTGGGGGTGTAATAAGGCACGTCATAAAGTTTTCTCTCTAAAACCACCACTTCCATTACCCCCCCACCACATAGAAAACCAAAGTCTCACACCGAGCCATACTGAGCAGCGTATGCACAAATGCTAAATGGAACACGTATTTCAGTTCTGATAGGAGAGATAAAACACAGCTGCGAGCACATTCACAGAGGCCTGTAGCTCCCATTCGAGGCACAGAGGAATCATTAGAGAGTCTGCTGGATTAAGCACCCCCCCCTCTACCATATGCATCCATAACATGCAAGGCCTTTTTATTGACAGCTTGTCCAAAAAGAGGAATTACCCACATGGTTGTGGCCCGCCTTCCATATGGCACCAGGCTATTAACAAACATTAGTTGACTGTAATAGCAGTGGTATTAAATTCATTATCTTTTTTATGTGAGATGTGTGATTTTCTGTGTGTGTGTGTGTGTGTGTGTGTGTGTGTGTGTGTGTGTGTGTGTGTGTGTGTGTGTGTGTGTGTGTGTGTGTGTGTGTGTGTGTGTGTGTGTGTGTGTGTGTGTGTGTGTGTGTGTGTGTGTGTGTGTGTGTGTGTGTGTGTGTGTGTGGGGGGGGGGCTAGAGTGCATGTGCACACACCCAATGTGTGCCAGTGTGTGTGATTAGAGACTTCTAATGTTCCAGCTCTGGGGATTTGTAGCATGAGATAAGAAAGGGCATTATTGCTGAATTGTGACGGTCCAACAGAGCAAAACTGTTGTTTGAAAATGTGCAAATGTTTCCTTTGCTGAAGCGTTTATACAATCTACATATTGTCTCACACAAAGCTGCATCTGATTTTGTTACGCCGTGCCTCACAAATGCACACAGGGTAGCCATGCATGAGCTAGTACGAGACCAGTGAGTGAAATTCAATCTATTTGATTTTGTATTTTCCTCACTTACCACATATCTGTTTTAATCTTACCTTAAGCATCCTTGAAATTAGTTGTAATCCGGTTAAGCCTTTTTGAATCTGCTTCACAGCCACATTACACCCAATTCATTGCCCCATAAACATTCACACTGCTAAACAGTAGCTCACTGAGATTGTCCACAAGCCAAAATTCCCATTCTATAGATGTTAAAAGATCAAACGCTGTGGTATTTGTGCATGTGTGACACAGGCCCAGACTTTCCGTAGGTTAAAAGGGTTTAAACATTAAGCAATTTAGCAACAGATCACACATTTGAGGCACAATGTGAAATGACGTACAGTAAAATGTGTCACTGTCTCCTGTTACTGCGAAACCTGTGGAGCAATACTCTGGGCAGACACTGTCAAGTGAAAGCTGCCAGACACATGACAAGTGTTTGTGTTAATATTCCACACCTTGGATCAAATGCTGGGCCGGCGAAAATCAACAAAACAAGTCAATTTCCCAGTATTTCCTCCAGTGAATAAGTCTTCAGAGAGATCAATTGTCCTCTGTGATCCTGTTCTCATTACAAGAAGCAGGGGACTCAAACACACGTAATAACAGGGCAGACTGCTGCTGCTTTGTAACATGTGGCTAGCTAAATGATCCTAAATAAGATAGATGACAAGGATAAAGAAAATCATAATCGGCATGTTGCACAATGGAACATAATAGTCTGAAGAGAACAAGGGACAACATACAGAGCTCCTGTTTCCAGCGCCTGGAGCAGCACACCTAGTCGAGAGCAATTAAAATGAGAGGATTCAATTTTGTCAAACACCAGGAACCTCAGATAAATCATGTATCTAATTTTCCAGCGGAGGACGTTGCCTCACGCCGGTGCTATTATGTTTGTTATGGTATTTTAGAGAAACAGCTGGCTACTGACAGAGTGGGTAAAACAACCCCCTACCCCAAATGATGCTAATCCTAATCATTTCAAGACCCAGGGGTGAGAGAGGGATGGGTGAGAGCGGGAATGAAAGACGGCCTCAGACTGTGGTGTTGGTGGAGAATTTAGACAGGAGCAGGAGGGGGAGTACGACAGCACGTCTCTGCATGGTTTCCATGTGGGAGAAATCCACTTACTTGAACTGATAAAGATTTAATTAACAGAAGACCCTGCAATTACTCCATAATTAAAGTAATGTGTCCCCTTGTTTGGATGAGAAGGCAAGGCGCCACATGCCTCTGTGAGAGCACGATGAGAGGCAGAGGGCACCAGAGGCTAAAAGAGGTACACTCTTAATGTTTGAATGTATTGCTTGATTTTCCAAAACCTATTTTCACCTCGCATATTCTAATACAATATTCGTACCAGCTTCTCTTCCGCCTGTGTTTATTTGCTTTTTATTTGACAACTCATTTGTTATTCATTGAGAAAGTAATAAGCTGAGTACAAAGTATCAAGAGCCACATGAAATAGTAAATAGCTCTGATATAATCATAATCCTCTTCAAACTGCACCGCATACAGCTTGAATTGTGTAATAGAAGGGCTACAAAGCTCGCTGAAAGCTAGAAATAAGAAAGTGGTGCTTTTGTTTGACGAGATCAAATTGCACGAATCCAAAGTGAGAGTCCTGTGTGAGGTGTTTGACCTTGGGCTTGGTGCAAGGTGGATCTAATTTAGAGCAAAGTATCAGTGCACTATTGATGGGGGAAAACACGCTCCGTAACAACTAGTGACTAACCACACAAGACAGGAATAGTGAGGAATTAACAACATCGTCCAATATGTGCCACCGTGCAATGGCAGTCCAATTAGCCTGGAGATAAAAGAAAAATGACTGCCAAGTTTACTATATTAAAAACCATGGAGAAAAATGTGTCTTGTGTTTGCTTCTGAGGTTAATTTACGCGAAGGGGAGAGCACTATCTCTTCTTTACAGATGATGATCTGCATATAATTTGCTTCAGTTTCATGCTGGGTAATTGAGGTAAATATCACAGCCACAACTTGCCAGCTAAAGAGTCCTGCTGATAAGTTGGCGCACAGCCCGCAGCCACCTGTGGCATTTCACATGTTCCATCCCGGGGCAAAGAAACATGTAGAAGCGAGGCTTTAATGTATCTTCTGCAGAAACACTCAAACATGTGCTCACATGTGCCAAGTATGGCTTGATACCCTTTTTTTAAATAATTTTCCTGTTAAGATGTTTTGTTATTTTATAAATGCCTTGCAGATTTTATGAGTAACATTAAAAAACAACAACATAAAAAACTGCAGTATTAGAATACCTGCAAGGGCCAAGACAGTAATGATATCTTGAATCTTTGCCTATTAAGCTGCATTATGGGAAACGTAGGATTGGGCTAGTATAGACACATTCTAAAGTTATCTCTGGCTTTTCTGCTAATTACTTTTTTTACTTTTATCCCTGCAATTTCTTAAATGCGGGAGTCCCCCTTTAATATAACAGGTTGATGATCTATATTCATTGACATACCATCTCTTCCCCCTAATTCCATAAACAGATTGACAGACTTAATAATGTGTATATGTGTTACTTAGCCAAAGTCCATTTGTAATACAATTCTAGTAAAGCTGAGAAATATCATTGTGTAAAATTGAGTTGTGTGGCTGTGAAAAGTGTCAGGAGTTAATTAGTTTTAAAAAGGTGATGCTAGAAGTCCTGAGGTTTGTATCAATCTATTGCAGTCGCAGCGTGAGTACAACACATGAACCTTACTGTCTCATGCAGGAAGCTGGTCCAAGAAAGAAATGGTATCATTCCTCTTTATTCACATAACCCTGCCCTGCTTAAAGCAGGGGAGCCACTGAATGATCTCAACATTAACATGCTGTCACCTTCAGTGTCTCTTCTGTCATTCAGAAAAACAGGCAAGTGTGCAGACATCTGAACCCATCTCACATCTACTGCAGGAATGTTAATTAGGAAGCATGGCATCCCACAGCTCCATGCCTCTCCAAATGCCTAACTGACATGTTATGTATTTAAATCCCTTTCATGTGCCCTTATTATAGAGGAGATGAAGTCACATGCGAATTATGGAAAATGTCATCATCATACAATATTTTTGCATGCACATAAAAATAAAAGCTAAAAAAATGCCTGTGCCCCCTGTGCATATTTGTCAGACATGTCTTGCGTGTGATGCCAGGATTTAAATCCGGAATAAATCTAAGAGCTGTATAATTAATTTAAGAAAAACATATAAAAACAAAAGCACATGGAATGTTAAAGATTAATCATTAAATGTCCTACTATAAATATACAGTCTACATATCTCCTGTGGTAGCGTAATTGCACACAGAGGATTTTCAGGGCATGCAGACTTAGTATATACAATTCCTCTTGTTTCAAATGTATTTATACTGAGTCTTTTTCATAATAAACATCAAACTCCCATTCCTTTGCTCTGTGTTATTGGCTTTTTAATGCGACAGGCTCAGTGGTGTGGTGGGCTTCGTGCCAACCTCTTTATTATTGAGGAAATAGTGCCCTCTTCTGGCTTCAGAGGAAGACTACACTCCGCTCCAAACACCAGGGAATGTTGCTCATGCAGTGATTTTCCGTGGGAAATATTAAGATGACGCTGATAAGATACATGACATGTGAATAATATAGACTTGGAAATGTGTTCCCTATCTCACAAATGCTTTGTTTGATAGAGATATACAAATCCAGGGACTTTTTGGCAGCCAAGATAGCAGAGAAATGCTCATAGTGAGGAGTGATGAAACACATGTGTAACTGTGATTAAACATTGCTGCCATGTTGTACGTACAGAGCAAAGACCAAAGACATCAAAGGCAAAACATAGCATCAACTGTACTACCTTTTAAAACCACTAAATCAACATCACAACCACATGAGATTTAAAGAAGGGCTAAAATCAGAGACGACCAACTCACTTTAAGCTCTTTTTAAAAAATATTTTATTCTTTGCAAAGGAGGCATTGGGAGCATCAGTGCGTTCTATGGCTTGTGTACAGAGTTCCTGTATGAGACAGAATCATAGAACAAGCCCTTGGGTGAGCTGAGGGCCCCACCCATGTTTACCGAGGAGGAATGTTTGAGGCAGCTACTCTGCAGCTGTTACAGAACACGGTCTTAAGCAATGGGCACAGTGTTAGAGCTGAAAGTGTTGGAGAGGAATGCAACTGTACAATATGTGGCGTAGTACTTGACCCTGCTCGGCAGTTACATCAAATCTAAATTCACAAATGTGGTATGCAAGAAGCGTAATGCTGCTGATGTTTTTAAGAATGCTAGGTATGTTTCTCTTAGTAAGTGAGCCCTTAATCGGACTGGGTTCATATTACATCCAAAACACATTTGAATGCTATATTAAAAATGTTACGATCAACTCATAGATTTAATGCTCAATATTGTATTTGTTAAACTAGAGTTAGACTTAATGCATTCAGCTACACTCTACATATAGGCAGTCTGGTAAGCTAACATAGCAGAATAATGCATATTTGTCCCAGATTCTTTACTTTCAATTCATCGGCTACTGTTTTGATCCACACACAATAGAACTCACCAATGTTGGCATGGTGTGCGATAATATCATTATTCTGCTGGTAGCGAGCAGCTGAACAGCCTCCACTGTAATCCAGAGCTGTCAACACTCCACGATAGCAGCAGTTTGGGTTTAGGACTGTTTACAGAAACACTTTGGATCTGAGAAGAGTGGTCGTTACATCTTGCGTTTGGAGACAAAAAAACATCTCCTTATATTTGGTATAATCTCTGAATGCTGCTGAGACTGTGCCCAGGTTTGACAGCGTACAAATCATGATTGGATCAGACCCAGCGTGGGATAAAGCTAACAACAGTGCAGATTGAATACAGTACATGTGTGTGGGGCATGGACACGGCTAGCCAACAAGCTAGGTGGATGCATGTGGTAGTGTGTTGTCAAATAGGCCACAGCCATAAAGAAAGCAAGTTGTATCATTGAAGCACCACCAGCGAGGAGAGTCAATGTATTTCACTACATTCATTATCAAACCCTTCAAGGTGGGTTTGACTCCTGTTTTCTCTCTGGTGGTGTTTTGGGTGGTGGGCGAGATCATAAAAAGGGGATTGGGGTGAAATGATGCAGTGCACCCACACACACACAGTCACACACGCAGGCACACACACACTCACACATCATTTATGCAGGAGAAAAATATATTAACATTTGCATTACAAAACAGTACAAGGGCCTCAGTGTAGTAAAATACCTCTTCTGTCATAAAAATAATCCATGTGGGCTGTCTCTTCCCTATTTATGCAAAGAACTATCTCTCCCTTTGCCTTCAACAAAATATCTCTTCTCCTTTATGAAAAATATTCCCATGGTTTGATGGGATTTGAGGCACTGGATTATATCTCTGTACACAAAAAGTATTTTCCCCCGCCTCCTCAAAGTTCAGCGAATGGAAGCCAAGAGAGCTACGAGATGGAGATGCCGCTAAGGGGTCAGGGCCGGCAGGGCGATGGGGAGCGCTGAACCAGATTGCTATCATACTCAAAGATTCTCTCAGCCAACAGTCCAGCTGTCTGGCTCTCCAATAACTCAAACCCACCAGGAATTGAAGTAGAATATGTTATCAGTGTCCGTCTGATGAGGAAATCATTCCTTCTCCAACCTTATTTAAAGGCCATCCGATGGAAACCAGCAGTGATAATAGTGTAAAACAATCGTCTTTAAAGCAGTCTCAGGTGAAATCGTATTCAATCCTGGAGGAGCCACGCGTGGTCCACGTCCCCGTATGTCACAGTGGCCCTGAACAATCTGTAACGGCTCTCTGTTGTAAAGAATCCACAGTATATGACCAGAAGACTTACTACTTTCCGCAGCTGGCTTACATGAACCAAAGAAAGCACAAAATCATTTCAACAGTTTCACAGCATGTTGGCATTCCTGTCTAATCTTCTCTACCGGAGCAGGACCCTCGGACTCAGTCCACCGGGCCCTGGAAGATTAGCTTGGCGAAGCCCTTAGTGAGGCCGAGCTGGGTGGCACAGAAGGGGCAGGCGGCGTGGAAGGCGTGGGTGCCGTGGGGCAGCGGGATCTCCGCCCAGTATTTCACTGATTTCTCAGAACACACGTGTCCGCATGGCACGAAGGCATGGGTGGGGGCCCCTGTGTCCACGTAGAAGGCCGGCTCGCAGCCCAGCCACAGCGGCACGTAGGGCCCGACCATCCGGCACATGGGACACTCTCGCTGAGCGTTGGCATCCTGTTCCGAGCGGTGGCCCCAGTTGTGGTAGCCGTGCACGTGGCCGCAAGACAAGTAGACCCAGGGCTGCTTCTCCTCCAGAGAGGAGAGGGCGCGGCTGCGTTGCATGCTGGGGAAGGCGAGGGTGTTCAGACCCACGGGGCACTGGGGGCGCCCCGCGTTGATCTCCTGCCTGAGGGCCTCCAGGTGCTTTTGGGTGGGAGTGTGAAAGAGGCCTTCTGCAGTACGCCACAGCAGAGTGGCTCCGCAGAGATCCACCAGGGAGCCGTCCTGCAGGATGTTGCTCTCATGCTCCACCTGCAGAGGGGGGCGAAGCAGACGTTCAGTTTCACTAAGCAGCGATACAATCAGTCATTTTCTATTTGTGATTTAAAAACATGAGCTTGATTAAGGTCACAGTGGCCCTTCTGCTGTATGTATGCAGCGACTGACCAGTTTGCCCGGAGTCTGTGCCGAGCGGGTCTCTCTCAGCGTGTAGACGTCCCCACAAACAGAGATCTCTCTCCACACGCCAGGCTTGGACTCCTCTGTGAAACCACCCTTGGGATGCATTACAAGCACGCCATTGGTTGTCAGTCCGTCCATGTGACCGTCGGGGTTCTTCCATTTTGCAGCTTTTTCCTGTAGAAGAGACAGAGGACACATGCAAAGTGATTGTTACACAATGCTGCCAAATGTGTGTAATACTTCATGTCTATGGTCCACTGAGTAGTACTTACCCCAAGGAAGATGTTTTTGGAAGAATCAAAACCAGCAGCGTAAATGCGGGCGGTGAAAGGTGGGACGCGCTCGCAGACCACTCTGCAGGCAAAGCGTGAGATGGTGCTCTGAGTGATGGGGGTCTCCTCTCCCTCCTGGCCGCCTGCTACTGTGTCAGTCACCACGAAGTCTATGGGGCTCTCAGTGGATCGCCCAATCTACGCAGAAACACAGTATTCATTCAATATCATGCTTTGGATTTCTTGTAACTACAGTGGCATGATGAAAAGGGGTTTCTTTTTCCTTTAACTGTTTTGACTTCCTGGCAAGACATGTGTCATGTTGTGGCAGTTTGATGCTGCACAGGATCACATTGCTGTGTTTGGGAAACCAGACGTGGTCTTGTCTCAGAATTGTAACCAAAGTTTTACGTAGCAGCATATTTTTGATATATCAGTACATCTGTGGAAAGATTCCAAGTTTCTTTTATTTTTTATTCAGGCCTATTTTTAAGCAGACCATCGAGGTCAACACTTAACATTCTCCAGAAACTTCCCAAGCACTTCAAGCTTTCATTTCCTCTTCTTTTTTTCATCTTACAAATTATCCCGAGGTCCTGTTTTTTAAATGAATTTCCTCTTTTCTGAAGTGTTTGTATTTATTCAGTGTTGCTCATAGAAACATGGACACAGTATAGGGCTGATGTGAAGCACGTGTCTGCAGTGCTGACTTCCCTCTGGTCCTTGCTGTTGACATTACACAATCAGGACACTGAACTCACTGGTGGAGTGTGACGGGAAACACCACCAAATGGGCACAGATTTTAAAAGGCTTAGCTGCAAATACTCTTATTTAAGTAGATTGTAGACTCCTGATTACAACATACTGTAACTATTGTCATAAGTCATAATTTTGAAGAAGAAATGTATCTCAGCTTTTCAAATCAATGTAAAGCTTTTATTTGTTATAATTCGTATTACATTTTGATGTTTGAGTTTGTAATGTGAAAGTAAAACAAAGCTAGTCATATAAGAAAAGCAATCTGAATATTTCCCCTTTGGCTCTGGGAAATAATCTAATCGCTCAATAATGAAAGTAATCCTTAGTTCCAGCCCTAAAGCAAAAGGACAGGTTTTTAAAAATACAATCCAAACAGTTAACAGTATTATATGAGGGGTTTGTACCTGAAACATGTCGGTGTCTTTGTCGTGGCAGTACTCCACCACTACCGTGTGGTTCCTGGACAGCGTGTAGGAGATGCTGTGTTGGCCTTTACAGTTCACAGCCTGCAATATAACAAGGAATGTATGACATGCTACTCATTGGGATACCATATTAAACACGACAAATGCATATCTCAACAATTGACTAAGAAGCCAAACAACATATTTATGTCATTATTTATTTATTTTGTCTTTGTTTTAGTGAACCCTTTGATGTCTTGGTTTGTGGCTTTAACACCGGATATGAGAGTGCCAAAGGAGAGGCACTGCCATATGCCTTCTGCAATCACTGCTGAGGTTCAATTACAGAGCAGGCAAACAAACCCCACTATTAAAATGCACTCAATTGATGAGTCACACCCTCAGTCTTAGAACAACTATAGATTTATTTATTTATTTCCTTTTAACAACAACAAAAGTGTCTTAGCTTTTCATTAAAATTGAGATTTCTTACAGATGACATTTAAGCAAGAATACTTCCTCATTATATTACATGCTGTGTGCCAGGAATTTCTGGTAGAGAAAAAGGGAAGAGCGTGTAAAGTCACACTCCCATGACAGTGACCGTAAAGCGCCCACTGGCCTCAGTTCACACGAGCCTGGCTACCAGCTGAGCTGCCTCAGTCCAAGCAGTGAGGCATACGATACGATATACTTTATTGTCCCCATAAGGAAATGTGTTCTGGACTCCGTCCTGCACTTCCACATACATGTGCATATACAAACATAGAAGACATTAAGAGACATACACATATCATCAGTCATACACCGTTTGAACAAACACAATACACAGACGCACATACTGACAATGGCGACCTATTGCACTACCCCTCATGGCCAACATTTAAAAAGTACATTTCATTACATTTGACTACATTTCATTTCATGTGAATGTTAAGAAGCTTAAAGGTAGGTAGTTTGAGAAACCGGCTCGAGATACACCTTGTTATATTCCATGGAATGCTCTTAACATCCCGATAGCAATGAATATCTGAAGTGCTTTGACAAAAAATCCATACAAAGTGTCATCTGTGGAAGCCATGGCGCTGTAAAAAGCACGACCAATCATTTTAGCCAGCCCGGCTAAAATAACTGGATGGCCTACCTGCCTGTCAGCCTTCCATCTGTGCACAAACTTATCTCGTGCCCTCATCGGTCACGTGCGCGTTCGTGTGTGTTGGAGGAGGGGCTCTGTGAGGAAGTGGCAGATTTTCTGCTTGTATATGTTTTGGAGAGATGGGTGTTTTTTAACCCCCATACTTTTCATAGCAGTCTGTACCAGGCGAGCGATCTGTGACTTTGACTGCACTGTCAAGTTACCGTACCAGGCAGTGATACCATACCTCATGATGCTCTCCAACACTGCATGATAGAACAGTAACATGAACTTCTGGTCGACTCCGAAAGCGACGCAGAAAGTACAACCGCTGTTGAAGTCTAGAGCACAGACCTTGAACATGCGCCTTCCAGCTGAGTGTATTATCCAGATGGACACCAAGGTACTTATAGGAGCTGACCTGAGTTATGGGTTCATTGTGGATAACCACCGGCTAAGGTCACCCACTACCTTTGGGTCCCACACCATCTCCTCAGTCTTCCTCACATTCAGCACTAGATGGCTAGAATCACACCACTGCACAAATCTCTCTATTTCAGAGTGATAAGCCGATGAACTGCTGCCCTTGTGCATTAAGCCAAGGATAGCTGTATCATCTGAGAATTTGATGATATAATTCTCCGGGTGGATTCTCGTACAGTCGTTTGTGCACAGTGTGAAGAGGACCGGGGAGCTCACACAACCCTGGGGGGCTCCTGTACTGATGGTCCGGGGCTCTGAGAGGGCATTGTTGACCCTGACGCGCTGAGAGCGATTGGTTAAAAACGAAAAATACCATTTCAAGATAAAAGGATTTATACTGATCTTTATCAGTTTTTGAAGCAAGATGTGAGGCTGCAGTGTGTTAAAATCCACAAACAGTAGGCAGAGACAGGGTGGGTTAAAGTCAGACCCCTCTCCCATCGACACTTCACCACATGCCACTATCATCGCGCTCTAATCTGCGAATACCATTTCACAAACAACCCCCGCCTTTGTCACGTGCGACAGGGAGAGAGAAAGTGGGTCAGCAGCGCTGCCACACTCTGCTGAAACATCAGAGACAGACAGACGGGGACAAATGTCATCATCACATGCCGTCTCGTCTCCACAGCGGCGCTACAAACAAATGGGGCTCCACCTGTTCCACGGCTAAAAGGAGTTCCTGCACGTTCCAAAACATATATTTTTATAAACACCACGCCCCCCCCCCCCCCCTAAAGTCACACACACCCTCCCTCAGTTGAAGGAGTGATAAACAACCCAGCAACAGGCTATCCGGCCCTAAAAGGATTGCCAAAGTAAACAATCACTACTGCACAAATGCAGTGATTGAGCTTAAATGAGCCAGTGTGAAAGCAGGCGCAGGATTTGTATAGGAGGCTGGCAGTGGCGTCATGGGAGCTCCTCATTATCTGTCATGAACACCAGAGTGTGCACAGACACGTGAGATTTCCCTCTCTCAGTAACAGAGCATACTCAGCTCAAGATTTTAGAAAAACAGGAGATGGATTGGATCAATTTACTGCCAACTTAAAAAGAAAGCTCTCCTCGAATTAACCTCAGCACCCTGCTTGTCTGGGAAGGGCTATATTTGACCGTGTGTGCAGCTGTGAGTGCATGGTCAGGGAACAAGTTCCTCCTCAGCTCACCCTCCTAATCCCCGGCCTGGTAACAGGGTGGCAGAGAGGAACGGTGGAGGAAGGGGAAGAAGGTCACAGCAGCTCATGTCTCTGAAACAGTGGGTGACTAATTGTGCAAAGGGCACATTTGCTCAGTTGAGCCGTGCAGCTAAAAACAATCCGATCCAAGGAAACATGGTTTTCAGAGCAAACTGTCTGAGGAAAAAACTTGAGAAAGAACTGTCAAGCCATATTTGATCAGCCGCTGCAGCACAACAATCATCTCAAAGTCAGTTGAAATGATGAATCCCTGCGATGAAAAGGCCTCCGTCACAGAAAAACAGCTATCCGGAGTCATGTTCCACGAGGTGAGAGTAACCCGAACCACAGGGCCTTCAGCCAGAGAGCTAAACTCCCAACAATTGTCTACAATATTGGGCTTCAAGATGTGCCGAGGTAAGCAAGTCCTCCGGCTTGTTTAGCACTTTTGCTTGGGAACCAACGGCAGGAATGCAGACGTGTTATACTGGAGGGGGCAGTTTCTGGCAGGCACTGCGGTACATAGAAAGGGCTATGAGGCCCGCTTAGGAACTACAGTGATTGTACTGGAAATGTCAACATTAAGGTCTGCCAACAATAATGCACCGCGCGTTCCATAAGCTACTGAAAATCACTGAGAAAACATTCTGCTGCTCAAACAGAAAGTGTTTTTCAAAATGTTCCTTCAGCTGTGATTCCTCTACCTTCAATCCCAATGTGTCCAAGTACATTGACCCGATTACTCATTCCCCTCTCTGTTAGTTGTTCACATGCTTATACGTTTTGTCCTAAGATAAGCAACAAAAGACAAGTGGATAAGTGTTCATTCTGACTGAGAGTCTGTTCAGTACAACCACTTATTCATCCTGTGATCCGTTTGGGTACCTTGCTTGCCTGGGGTGTGTTGAGGATGTGCACGGTGCTCGGCTTAACACCGTTGGCTTTGGTCCTCCTGTATAGCGCAAATCTGCTTTTCCGTCTACCCCGATCTCCATTGGGCAGAGAGCCATTGTACCTGTGAGGGGAGGGGGGGGGGAAGGAAAGGACAGCAAAACAGTTACAAATGTATATCAAAAATAAATGTTGAATCCAATGAGATGTATAGGTTAAATGTCTTGTAATCATATAACAAGAAACATTCATGTAGCTTTGCCATGCATTACATCACTGGCAATCTAATGTACCCTGTTAGCAATCTAAGCGTTACCTTGGATAGTGTCTCTTATTACATAATGCACTCTGGTGCTTGTGATTTCGGTGAGCCAGCTCTGTGTAAACTGCAGCTGTTCTTTTGCGCCGTGTCCCAGGCGCGAGCATCTTTTAAAATGCTCGTCAGGTCTGGGAACGCACAGTCTGGGTGAATAACTGGCTCTCATGAAAGAAATATTTTAATTTAAACACTTATAAAGAACATCAACATTTAAAAACCCTCAGCATCCCTAGAAGTTGTTATTTCTCTTTTCCCTCCTCAATATCAGCCCCTCAGACACCTAGCATGGCAGCTCCTTGTGAATGGAGAAGCCCCTTCCGGTAGGGCCGCCCCTCTCCCCATCCACCAGCTGGTTCCTACAGCTGGGACACCCCATGCTCTACTGCCATCCAACACACACCTTCTGTCACACACCCATGTAACCACAGTGTGCTAACAGACACTGTACAATGGATATAAAGCTATTATAGGCCTCAAGTTTGCATAGCAGTGCATATCAAGAGGGAGGGAAATTGTACGACCATTCAGATATGTCTCCTTTTTGCAGCAACACAAATTCAACAGTAGCAACAAGAGCTCCTTCCTGCTCCTCCCTACCTCCGTCCAAAGCTTCTCCACCTGTCTCATGTCTCCTCACGGCTGGCCAGGCATGGAAACACATGGTCCCAGTCAGCACAGTGCACAGAGTTGGCCTGCAGGACAAGCCCCCCACAGAGAGCTAGAGAGGCCCTGTCTGATACTGTGTGGACAAACTGAAACAAATACACTAGAATAATATAATAATAATAATAGTGGTGTTATTCACTCTTGGACCAAGCTACAGGGGAGAAAGCAGATCCTAAATAAAATCCATATGGAGCAGAAATGCTGATGCTCTCTCATTAATAATGTTAGAAGCTAATTTAATAGTGTTCTGACTCTACTCTCATTTCCTTTGAACTGTCCTAGAAAATGTCCCACCTAAATAAAAAGCAGCTAGACTAATACGTAGGGTTGGGAACCGAACCTCGGTTCCAGATGAGAACCGATAAGAAAATGCCGGGTACCCATACAAAATACACAATTTTGGTTCTGCTTAACGGTTCCTAAACGCGGTAGACCCTGTAATCCACCGGGCCGTCTGCTCCGTGGTGACCCGGTGAAATACAGGGTAAGGGCGGACCGGCCATCTGTGTGTTCTGGAGAATCACAGAACGGCCGGTCGTCAGCGGACCGTTGACGGCCGGCTCGGTACGCTGACGGCCGGCACCGCCCTTATTTTTTTTAAACAGCATCATGTAAGTTGCGCTGACTGGCAACAGAGGTCCACAGTTGCCCCGCAGCGAGGCTCCCCTCGCCCTCCCGTAGACAGTCCACGAGCTCGGTCACTTCATAACACCAAAGATGGATCGCGGTAAACTCTCTAAAGTGAGGCTCCACTACACTAAAAAAGAAAAAGACAAGGCACAGTGTAATGCCTGCTAATAGCTTGCCACAGGCATAGCTCAGTAACAAATAAAGCACAGCTTTTGTGCAATACATTTGTATTGCATGTATATGTTTTATTTGTAAAAATGTCAGTTAAAGCTTAAAAGAATAAAGATATTTTTGTCATCTAAACGTTTGACCTCTTTCTTTTACAATTTTGGAATCGAAACGGGGAATCGATAAGCAGAACCGGAACCGGAATCGATACATTTCAAACGATACCCATCCCTACTAATATGTGGATCAGAGTTCTACTAAGTGGATTTGAGGGCTATCTGCCGGTTACCTGTGCCTTGGTGTCTCACATATAAACAAAAAAAAGATGTGCATCTTTGCATTTTCTAATGATCAGTTCTTACTGCTTTCTAACTCTTTGAGAAGAACAACCCACGACTTCTTTTATTCACCTTTACTTCGAGGAAATATGCTGTCACTAGGAACTGCCACATTAGTGAAGGACAGGCTTTTCAAAGCTCTTTTTCTTCTGACCTGTGCGAGACAGACAGTGGATTTACCTTCCAATACTTAGGAGAAGGGATTAGAAGACTCTGGCGAATCACCACCTTTCCTCTGGGTTGCACTAAAGGAGCCAACAGCATCTCCTACCTCTTGTGCTAACATAAAAGGCTAGTGTTCGCAGAATGAGGAGGGGATATGCGGAGTGGTTAAACCCTCATTAGCATGACACAGAGGCAGGGTGGTCTTAAAGGGTCACAGAAGATGGCATCGAGGTTAGATGATGCTGCAAATCAACTACAGGCTAGTAGTGCTCCGGTTAGGTCAAACTGTACAAATACATCAACGCTACATGGGAGGCAGCCAGATGGTACAGTGAGAGGGAAGAGCATCAGTCAACTGACTCAGATTTAAGCTGCCATGGCCTCAAGTATCCATCTGACTGATATAACCTTGCAGCAGACACTGACACCAGACCAGCTCCACCAGCACGCTGACCTTGTTGAGGAACGCAAAAGGATAACTAGGGATGCTCAGTATGGCTTTTTTCAGCCAATACCAATACATTTCTGCTTTTCATAGCGGGCCTGATAATAACCAATAATTGTATACGTTTATAGCTTTAAAATAAGGGCATAAACTGTAGTTCATGCACACCGGGGTTAAAGAAAGGCTAGCAAGTAGTGAACAAAGACAGATGACTTTAAACTCGATCACTATGACCTGACCAAATCTAACTGACATCACTATTGTCAAAAACAAAACGAGTACTGGCTCTTGTTTGTTCATTTATTTTTTCAAATAAAGTACATCTAAAAACTTGTAATGCAAATGTATATCTGTGAAAAGTCCACATCGGTGACATGATGTTTAGTCTGACTTAGTCTAGTCAGCGTGCTGCGCTTGTAAAGACATTTAATAAAAATGTGGCTTGTATTATTAGCTGATAATTTATCGGCAATCATGTTGTTATTGTACCCTGCAATCAACATGTTGCAGCGTACCCCAAAATGCTCCCATAGGCTTGTGTACAGTATTGAAGTTTATGTTAAATAACGTGTATTTAACATAATATAAATGTCCCATTAACAACAGAATACATGTCCGCCTTAGGATAAGTTTTCTTCTTAGATGAATCTGTATAGCACCCGAACAATCAGTGCCAGTTTGTACCAAAGATGTCTGCAAGTTGATTTGTGCACTTCCTTTACGGACCGGTTCTTTAGGGGGAAATGTACAAAGTTCAATCAATAGGCCCAGTCTCCCTGCCACAATGGACAGAGGAGGCTGAGGAGAGGCAAGGGCTGGGTCCTAATCAATCCATCCTTTCATTTCCAGGATACCCACGCAGCTAACCCCCCCCCCCCCCACTGACCAGCACCAAGCCAATCCACCCAGGCAAAGATGGAGGGCAGCCATGCAAGTAATAAGAGCCACCACGGTCATGACAACAAACCACAGAGAACTGCTGCTCAAACAAGCTTTGTTCCATGCTGTCAGCTATCTTGTCTACCATCAGTTTTATCAGTGGGATGTGATGTCATGGCAGTGATTATACACCCGTCACATCTAATTCAAAATATGTGTCTTTATGTCAGGAGAGAGAACAAAAGTCTCAGCTTCAAACGTGCCACATGTTAAGCCCGGGGGTAATAAGCAGTCAGCACTTTTGGTCCCTTCTAATAAGCAGTATGTCTGTGCGTGTATGGGTGGAGGGCCAGGGACACAACCACACTCTGCATATATACCCTTTATTTAGAAGCATCTCATTTCAAATGCTTCAAACACATGCTACACACATGTCATTTTGTCAGCACAAACAGTCAAAGTGCTTATGTTAAATCAGTTGCAATACGGGCCAAACTCTAATCACTGATGACACAGCAGGTGTTTTCCATAATCTGGGACAACCGTTGCCCTTGACAGTTTATCAATATAAACATGATTGTTCATGGTGATAAGTATCTGCGGTGTCTCCTGAACAAATCATAAAAAAACAGTAGTAGCTTCGTAATAGTTGATATAAACAAAGAAAGAGGCACGCCAGTTTGTACTCAGTGGCAGGATGAGACACGTCTAACTAATGCCACTATAACAGCCTTGCTTTTTTAACATCAACAGACCATGGAGGCATATTGTATGGTTTTTTATTACGTGCCAATATCATAGTTTCAGTATCATTGGCAAAACTTTTGAACCCTTGTGTTTTTCTTCAAAGGCTGTTTTAAAACTTACCAAATTTCAAATGGCTCTTAAAAAGGGTCCAAACACAATCCAAGAACTGTGCCTTAATGGAGCAGTCTAAATGGGCACTTAAGTCAGGATCTATCTTGTATCAAACAAGATCTGAGTAGGCATTTGATGCAAACAAGCACAGTTAACAAAAAGTAACTTAGCTGATGAACAGTTAAGAATAGATTAATCAGCAACTATTTTGATGATCGTGTTTGATGATAAGTCCTTTATTAGTAAAAATGGGAGTTCCACATGTTTAGAATTAGTGTTAACAGTATCCCTTTTTTCCCCATTATAATTACCAGATTGTGATTTAAAAGTGCAGCATGATAAGGTGTTTATCTTCATCCCCCACTTATAGCTGATGTTGGTAGTTGTGCTCCAAAGCCTGGTTACAGTTAAGGCCCTCTACCTGACCATGTGGACAGCAGACATTACTCAATGTAAGTCATCCACTTTGTTTTGGGAAAAGCAAGGTATGTGCTTTCAAACTATTGAACGACACAATGATCTAAAGGTCAATTGTAGCATCTTGTGAATAATACAACGCATGGCCTTGTGACCACAGTGGGTGTTTCTTGAAGATGTAGAGTCTTGCGGTCTGAGCTACAGATAGTTTAGAAAATAGGAAGAACCCAGGGGGCTGGGGGGAGGGGACCATCACCACTTCCGAATTCCTGAACCCCATGAATCCAACTTTAAGGTAGAAGTAGCAGCTCAGAGTTGCTGAGTATGGGCTTCGTTTCACCTGGGTTTGTAAAGTTGTGCTGAACGCATCTATTTGGTGGACAAAGGCTGGTTAAAATGTACCCAGGCTGTTGTTTATTTTAGAGAATGTAACATCGCCACCGACACGGCTCGGTGGAAGCAAAATGTACACATTTCTGATTGCGCACGTGTCTGATTAGCTGAGTAACGTGAGCCCGTAAATATAAACTGGGCTTGGCGTGTTTCCCTGAGTATATTTTGAGAGTTCGCTGTGTAAAGTCAATGCCTGTTTAAAAATAAAAGGAAATGTCTTAAGGTCACACCTTATTTAAAAAAAAATCACGTCGCTACGCTCAGTTACCTACGCGAGTGCCCTGTTGTGAAACTTCCTCAAGCCACATAATCGCCTTTACGTTAACGTAGAGGAGTCTTATTAAGTAAAGTAACACAAGAATGTATACAAGAAAAAGCACAACTTACCCCAGGACCACCAGCTCCCCATATTTCACCGGGTCTTTGGACGGGGCGCAGTGCTCCTCTTGGCTTGACGAAAACATGAGGCTACTGGCTTCACTGTGTAACATTAGCTATACAGTAATAACAGCGGCTCAGAAATCACCGAGAAATACCTTCAAAAAACACGACAGGCTCTCATTTCAGATCATATATCCAGCGGCATATGTCTCTGTGCCCACGCCAATCCACTTTTCTATAAATAAACTGTCTCAAACTTCTTTAGCGTGACATGGCAAAATGTAACTTACTTGGCGGTCGAATCCGCTCTGAAGCAGATACAAAAACAGCGAGCAGCAGGGCCGGGATGTACCATTCGCTTGTTCTTTACTTTGTGTAGGGGGGGCTCCATTACAAATATTTGTTTAGAATTATGTTTTTGAACCTATTTTGGTTTTTAAAGTTATACAATATATATAGAAAACTAAATAGAAGTACTTTGCGTTTAATTTATTGTTCGTTAAATAACGTTATTGATTTTAGAGTAAACCCTCCCTACTTTTGCCACCTCAAATGGTCTATGGGTCGCACCCTGTGTTATGTAAACAAAGAGTACAATTTGGGAATTCTTAAATGGATCATACTTTTCCTGAAATGTTTGCAGAGTTTCCAGTTTACCATATCTTACGAGAAAAAGGGATTACACACCGTTTGTCATAACCTGCTTTAAATATTGGCAGGATATGACTCACTCCTTTTCAGCACAGAGGTTGCAAGGTTCACACAATTGTATCTGACATTAATGTTTTTTGTTATAGTTACACAGGCCTAAGGGAGCCTGCAGAAGGTGGAGCAGTAATAGAAGGAAACACATGGTAAAAATAACCATCCTGGTACATTTCCTGACGGAGATAACATGAGTCAAAGGATTGTGAAATCAGGTTTGCTTATTTTATTGGTGACCTTGAAAAACTGTATTTGATTATGGCTTTATTGCAGTTGGCTAATGCATGAAATGTTTTTTGCAACCTAATGATATCGCTGTTTGTCTGCATGCCCGGAAGTTTTAATTTCATATTGCCATTGCTCCTTCTCATTCTGTTTAATTGTGTTGCCCAGCTTACCATTCTCATATTTCCTTTTGTCGGTTGCCAGCCCACAGGTATATGCTTATTTCTTTCCGTAAAATCTTAATTCTGTATTCACCAAGCTCCATGTGAGGAGATGTAAATCAATCTAATAATAACACCTAGTAATTTGCATAATTGCTCCTTCTGAGAATAACTCAGACTGTCTAATGTGACCAAAGGTCTACCTTATGCACGTTTGTCAAAATACCTCTCAACCTTCCAGTATCTCACGGCTTTCTCTTCTTCACTTTTGTCTGGCCGTCTCATCAACATTTTACTGCCTCTGTCTTGTTTTCACAAGAACCTTCATGGCTGGAGGCGCCCTCACTGCTTCAGGCCCCTTCGGTGCTCCCATTGCAATTATGGCCTTCTGTTTGAACTGGTGTTCAGTTTCAAAGTGCCATAACACTTGACACAAAAACAAAAGGTAGTAGGGGTTTTCTCGGGTCCACAAAGTTACTTTCATCCCCACCCTTATTTACTTAAACTCTTTAATACTATAAAATGCATTAATGTGTTATCCAATTTGTGAGCAGTACAACCCAGATTAATCTGTAGCATTTGTTGGTTCCGTTCATAGCTGCACATACTTGTCCATTAATAGTACAGAGGAGTGGAGTTCAGCTCCTTCAGCAGTTGTGCAAAGGCTCAAACTGCATTAGGCCTCTAACTGTAGGCCTAGGGTCTGAACTTAAAGCTGTGGGTATAATGAATGTTTACTGCTCTTTTGTGCCACTGCCTCTCTCCGCTTGCTTTCATCCATTTGGCATTGTCTGTGTAAACAAGCACTACAGTCTTTTCTGTGCGCACACACACACAGTATAGTTTGGGGGGGGGGGGGATCAAAGGCTCTAGCACATACCACACTGATGGAGAGCAGATGCATGGAGTGGGCTGCTTTGCTGTAGTTGTGCTGGCATAGTGTGAGTGCAAATCTGTTTAGGAGGAGGAGTTTAATGTTACCAGGCAAGAAGCATGCAGAGCAGAGGCCTACCGCAACAAGCTAAATTGCGCAATTGAGATCAAGTGTGTGCAATGATGACATGGGAAAGACAAAGCCCCTATTAAGTTCCTCACTGCTCTTTGGCAGGTTTCACACGTCAGACCTTCAATGGAAGTCATGGGGCTATTAGTAAGTGTCTGACAAAGTGTAACCTCGGGCAAATGTATTGCTGTTTTTCAATACCATTTTTAATCCTTTATTGTCTATGACAGGCTTTTCCAAGAACTGTGAGGCACATTATAAAGGATAAAAGTGACAGAACTGTAGAAAATCATCAATTTGTCAGTTTTAGAGATCATCATACAATGAGATGTATTGCAAACAGCTTGTTTATTTTATTCATACGGATCATGGTATTTTTAAAACTCATGACGGTAAATAAGCTATGTTACAGAGGACTGTGTACATATAACAGCAGCCTCCAGCAACATGTTATGAAAGGCACTACTTGTGTTATCGAATGACGAACATGTTGAAGATACAGTAATTCCTGTCTCTTCGCGAGGTTTCCATGAGGGTGAACGCCAGATCTCCAATCAGCTGACTGCAGCATGACAGTGTGGGAGAATGTGAGGTATGTGCTGATCCCATGCTTGCCCTGACCCGACCGACCGACTCCCCCCCCCCCCCCAGCCGGCACAACAGTCCTGTTGTTTTAAAAAGGTATTTTAACATGCAGAAGATGAAAGCAAGAGCTTTCTGTGCAGATACCCAGAGTCAGGTCCAGTCACACATAACCTGTACTTATCCTTGTATTAAAAATTGAAAGTGTGCAAAGAAACGTTAAAAAGGAAAATCACACCCCAAGCACATCTGGGTTTGCGACACACTTTCACACTCAACCACTCATAGCATCAACAAGTGACCGCAGCAGAATAAAAGAGGTTCTTGGTAAGCTATTTAATTTTTACTTACTTTCACGTCTTGCAACTGTTGTAATATTTGTGTACAACTCAGGCAGGAGCTGAGAAAACAGTTTCCTGTTCTGAGGGATTATACCGTACGTTTCCTTCACGGGAAACTGGTCACACCCCAAAATGTTCCATCATTTAGGCAGCACAGTGTGTCACCTACTCTGCGCTAATACAGTCCTTACCTGAAATAAACATGGTAAAGCAGCGTTCAGTTATTATGCTCCAAATATCTGGAACAAACTCCCAGAAAACTGCAGGTCCGCTACAACTCTTACTACTTTTAAATCCAGACTAAAGACTTCTTTTTGCCGCTGCTTTTAATTGAAACTGAGCCCTTGTGTTCATCAGTAAAAGTGGAACTTCTGTGTGAACTATTCATATCTTAAACTGCACTGTAACTTTTTACTCATGTATTTTTTCTTTTAAATGTTTCTTTTATTATCTTTTACCGTTTTTAAATGCCTTTGTCTGAATGTCTTTCATTTTTGTAAAGCACCTTGAATTGGCTTGTGTTGAAAGGTGCTATATAAATAAACTTGCCTTGCCTTTGCACATTCCGTTTTTTCAAGTCATCACAGTTTGAAATATTAACTAAGGTAGCATGCTGCCCCACAGTGGTGGGGAGAAAGAAGTGCGCTGGAAGAGAAAGATGTACGCTGGACAGATTTATCAAGCATCCCTTTTATTATCATCGCCTGTTACAAAAAGAACAAAATCTTCAGTGTTAATGAACTTAGCAACAATATAGCGAGTGTTGATTACAGATGATATGAGACGTTTATTCCTAAAGTAGTTGGAGAAGTATTAAAAACCTCTACACTGTTGACCTGGCCTTCTCTTTTCACAGCCTTCTCTGGAGCTGCAGTACAGACTCAATTTAATATGTCCATGCATCTCCTTAGTTAAAAAATCACGTAGTGACCCTTCTGATATGCTCAGACCCCTTATGATCTCTCTTCTCCCACCCAATAGTAAGCCATGGTATGCATGGAGCTATGAATTCATGAACGCACGATTATGCACAGTTTGATAGTTTTCTGGTCAGGAGGCAAACAGATCAACATGTATTTCAGCAGGTCCTAACTTGAACATTTAAACAATACATATCTTTTAAGTTAAGAAAAAAAGTACTGAAAACCCAAAGTTTGTTCCGTCAAGCTGGACATTTGTATCACTGCCACCCCTTGACAAATAACAACAAAAACTACTGCAGTATTCAAAAAGGGATTTCATTGAAAAATACAGGCGTTTCAAACAGAGGAATGGTTGCCACGCAGTTTAAATTAGGCTGGGTGTCATCTTAAAATTTAGAATAAAAATTGGCGATGCTGCTGCAAAACAGGAATGTGGTGGGAGTGGAGTAGTTTGTTTTGGTACAGTGTCTGGAGTGTTTGGAGTAAAGCAAGCTCTGCCTGCCCCCCCCGCAGTGAGACTGGGGGGGGGGGGGGGGGGGGGGGGGGTTTTGCCAGCGCCTCTGCCAGAGTCAGATGGAGGCTCGTCTACAGTACAGGTGGGGTGACGGAGGTTGGGTGAAAGGGGGGTGGCTGGGTGTTACAGTATGGTGTGACGGTGTAAGTGATAAGACCGAAGGGCAAAGGTGGTCTTTGTAGTGCAGTCAGGGTGGCTGCGGGGGGGTCTGTCGTCCTCTCACTATACCTTGGGCAGACCTTTGTCAGCCTCCTGAAGGGAAACACAAATGCAGAATGCTCAGTCTCCACATTCAAACACACCGTTGCGATTAGAAAGAATGATACTAAAATGAGCAGAGCAGCAGTCCTTACCTCTTCCTCTCTCTTGGTGAGTTTCCTGCTGACGCCTTGTAGCAGCTGCTGCAGCTCTCGAACGGTTTGGTTTAGTCCTGCAGTCATTTTCTCCTTTCTGTCAATCTCTTCCTATCAGACAGAATGACTGGTTTAAGCTCAACGTATCCACTTAGTCACCATACATAAAAACACTTACACCAGAATCTGTTTAAACACCCAAACTGCCCCAGGCTCTTACGGTTTGTGACGAGAGACTGCTATTCTCTATCAGGCCATCAGCGTTTTCCGTCACCTTGGAGAGCTCCCCCTGGATCAGATCAAGAGACTGCTGGGCCTACATTAGGGACCAGGAAGTTACACTTGTTAACAATGCGGCCTGGAGTTGGACTCCTTGCAGCAGGGTAGTCAAATAATGACGAGTATTCTTACCGTGTACAGGTCACCTGCCACTTTTTGCCTCTCGCTCTCTTCTGTCTCCAGCTTAGACAGAGTCTCAGTGAGCTGGGTTTTCAGCTGGAATAAAAACAGACACTCAGCACATGTTTTAAAGCACATTATAGCTTTCCGTTATCACCTGGGAATCCCATTTAAATCTAGCATTGGACTTACAGAAAAGGCATTATTTCAGAGCCTCCTGCCAACATAAAATGCGTTCATTACGGTGCTCAACATTTGCACAGTGGCACTACAACTAACAGTTATTTAGGGTAATCTAATGATTATTTAATTGAATAACTGTATATGCTATAAATGAATACATAACTTAAACCTTATTAGAATTATATTTACATAACAATTATAACCAAGCATTTGCAC
This sequence comes from Pseudochaenichthys georgianus, assembly GCF_902827115.2. NCBI lineage: Eukaryota > Metazoa > Chordata > Actinopteri > Perciformes > Channichthyidae > Pseudochaenichthys > Pseudochaenichthys georgianus. Next base: position 16,037,663 of record NC_047524.1, on the reverse strand, counting down.
TTTGCAAAGCCAAAGGTTAAATGCATTGTTGCCGGAAAATATAGAGATGTATTGTAGCAAAACTTAAATGCTTGTTGTTTTTGTGTTGAAGTTCTCAGTGTAAATGATCAAGTCTCATTTTTGACATGCAAATGCAATGTCAACAATCGAATAACTGTTAACACAGGAATGGAGATCACAGACATACGTTTAGTGATACTATGGTACGACAGGCTAATAGACAGACAATCAGACAGACAAGGTTTGTGAGAAGGCCGAAGAGTGTAACATGTTAAGATTCAAGCTGAAGATGCACAAAATTAATAGTTGTTTGGGGACTCTGCAGAAGGAAGGCAAGCTGCAGTTAGTAGCCTGAACAGGCATGAGATAAGGTGCCAGTGTAAAGAAGGGAGGGTTAGTCTCTCAAAGTGTGAAGGAGAGTCATCACCCTCAATCTCAAAAACACAGAAATGTTTTTGAATGTAATGTTTGAGGTTACAGAGGATGACCCCCAGTAGCAGAATAGAAAGATCCCGTCCTGTAGCAGTGCAGAGCCACTGCCGAGTGAAATAAGGGAAAGGCTTTAAAAGGAGTGCTAGCTAGAGGGTGAACACCGCTTACCAAGTTCAGCTCCTCATTCTGTCTGAACGCCTCTGTATATGAGCCATCAAGTCTGGTCTGCAATTCAGTCAACAGATCTTTGAGCTGAAATTAAGTTTGAGATGACGTTTAATGGGAGTGTGTGGGAGTCGGTCCAGGACAGCACGACCAGCACAATCTACTCAGTGAGCTAATCAGGCCATGAGAACAGAAAGGGAACGCTATTTAACAGAGCCATGTAGGGATGAATAGAGCACAGGATCGTGGTGTGCATGACTGTAATTTACCCAAAGCAGTCTATTAGGTTAGTCATCTGGTGGTGTAAATAAGGCTTTGGTAGACTAATTGCTAGATTGCTAACAGTGTGGAGCATGTGTGCTTTCAGTGTCTGTGGTGTGTGCATTTGCCTCCAATAAACAGAAAATAACAAACATCCAAAACAGGAAATTAACATAAAAGTGACAAACAACAACTCGTGTTTTTGTCACAGGAGGATGATGCTGCTAGGACATGATTTAGGGATCCAAACAGAGAGGTATGTGCTTACCTCTCTGACCTCTGTTACATAGGTGGCACTCTCCTGCTCTGCTCTCTCCAGCTCAGACTCCAAGTGCTGCTTTTCTCTTCTAAGCTGCGGGGGAAAGAGAGGTTCAAAGATAGTGAGGACACAAACAAACCAGAATGTAACATGGCTGGTGATCTGAACAACAGCGTAAGTTTGAAATGAGCGTTTTTAGGAAGACTTACATTTTCCAACTCGGCCCCTTCAGTTAGTCTCTCAATCTCCTGATCCATAAGTGTGACTTTCTGGTTCATCTATAAAAAAAGAAAAAAAAGACACAGAAGAGTTATACAATGAAACAGGCACGCAGTACTATATCTGCTCAGTGATCTGTTGTGCTATCTGGGAGTTGTTACCTGAACACACACCTCTTTGAGCTCTCCCTGAGATGCCTCCAGCTTCACCTTCCAGCGGGACTCCTCCAGCTCCACGCTGTTCTGCAGGCGCTGCAGGATGCCCTCCTGTGGATGCAGCAGGAATGACAGCTCAGTTTGGAACGATGGGCCACCATAAAAGCACACATTTTAAAACCTCATCTTACCGTCTCTGCCAACACCTTCTTGTACGTCTCGCAGTCTTTCTGTAGGATCTTTTGTGCTTCCTCCGCTTCCTTCAGCTTCTCAGCCGCTCTCTGTTGAGAGGGAAGTTGCTTAAGATATCTTCAGTTTGAGGAAAGACATTAACCTTTACACTTCCACTTTATTTACCTCAGAGTCCCCTGATGCAGGGGTGGATAGTGCAGCTGAGCTTTCAGCTACTGCCCCCTCAAATCTGTGAAGCCACTCTTGGTGGTTCTAGAAGAAAGGAAGAGAAAGATAAACAAGGGACATCTATACACAGCAGAAGTACAACAGTGTAAGACGGGTAATCGAATACAATTTCCATGGTGATAAATGTCCCGTTAGCCTTACCTGCTCACTGGGCAGAGGCACATGGGGCAGAAGTCTCTGCAGAACATCTCGACACTCGGCCTGACACATTTCCAGTGCTGTCTGGTTCTCCTAAAAGGCGATGGGAGGGGGCAAAGAGGAAAAAGAATAAAAACAGAGGAGAGGAGATTGAGCACTCAAAGTTCAAATAGTTCAGTCGATGCGAAGACAAAGTCCAGGCGTCCTCAGGGCAGATGTCCACCACCTTTCTGCTTTTTCATTCACACCATGATTTTTCTTTAAACCCCTCATAATCAACGCTTCTGCTGATAAACCTCGTTTAGTGGTTATGCATTATGCCATTTCATAAATGACACATTTCATACTCATCATTGTTTCAGGAACCTCCTTACACTCAAGAACAATATACCAACCAGCCTTTTTTTATGTATACAAATATATTAAAGCTGCCAACCTACTTCCAACCACTTCTTTCGTAAATCAAGTAACTACAGGGTACAATATAGTTACCGTTTCACCTCCGATATCCCTCATGTACACACACATGTGGGAATAAGTGGTTTCAGTTACTATACACCTATAGTGTCTCACATTCCCCTTGAGAACTTGAAACTTTATTATCTGCCGGTTTCCTTTTTATTCCTTATTCATAGTGTAATTGTGTAGTTTCAGTTTTGCCAACTGCATTCAAGAGTGTTTCTTGTACTCAGTTGGAAAATAAATCTTGGTCTCAAGTCGACTGCCTGATTAAATGATGATTTAATTTGAAAAGCCATCCATCATGGCGCTCCAATCAATGTCACAGGAATTACTCACTTAACATAATCTTAAACTGTAATTTTAAAGCATTAGGATAAACGCTGTCTCACTCCTACTTCCAATTACCCTGAGAGAAAACATCAGCATCTTTCAAAAGGCCCATGCTACACCAAGTGTCAGCAACCTCCCATTCAGAGCAGATCACATGCTTCACACCTCCTGCAAGCAACAACACGTCAACCTTCTTTCGTGTATCTTGAAACTCTTAAATACGTAAAAGAAAATGCAGTCCTTCAACAATAATCTGGCTTCCTGCACTGTCACCCTGAGGCTGGCACTCTCACAACCACTCACATTACCACACTGCGTCACAGGGCAGCTCTGAGACGAGTTTAATACAAACAGTGTTTTATGACAGTACACAACAGCTGCCAAGGAACTCCCTGGCCCAGCTCTGAGGAGGTGCTTTCTACTATACTCGGATGGCAGAAGAGCAGCTGCGTGCTGACGGTTCAGCATTTACGCTTTCTTAATGTAGGCGACAAGGAGGGCACAGATATATACGTTCACTGTTAATAGACAGGCTATCTGGTAACCCACTCTATGTCTTCACTGAGGGATCTCCAGATACATGATGCTGGATTTAGTTACACAAGTCTTTCAGTCGCGAGTTGAGAGCATACTGAAACATAAGGCCACGTTGCATATTCATCAAACGTTTCGAATGATCCCTTTGGCATTTAAATCGGAGTGAATTAAACAGATTTTCATTGACTGATTAACTGGTGGTACCGACAGCACGGATGTCACAAAACGGAAAACATGCTAGAAATGAGTGACATGATAGAAAGACAGGAAGCGGCCGAAATGATTACAATGATATCAATCTAATGAAATAATGTCTAGGTCACTGCACACTCATTTCCAAGCATCAGCCAGGAAAATTATTTATATATTTATATTTCAGATCTTCAAGCAAAAATATTTGTTAAGTTAATTAAGTCAGAGATTCTCCTGGGGAGTAGCAGAGTTCAGCATTGAGCCAATTGAGGCCAAACAAAAGAGGCGAGGGGCAAGAGGTAGGTAAATGAGTATGCAGCTTTGTAATGGATGGTTGAAATAGGAAATCTCACTGGGTCAATTATGGCAAAAAACAGCATTTTTAGGGGGGGATGCATCAGATTGGAACTAGAGTGAAGCAGACTGAGGGGGGGAGGGGGGTGTCGAACCTTGACAGCTTTGCTGAGTTTCCCTTGAAGTATGGATTCGGTGGCTGACAGAGCTTCCATAGCACTCCAGTTTTTCTCCCGAAGCTCCTGTTTTGGTCAGTTCCAGAGAAATACTACTTTCAGTTCAGCCCCAGGAAATGCATTCAGTGACCCGAACATGAAGACTGGAAGAGTGATACAACAAACCGAACGCATTTCTCATTTTTACATTCCTACACTCTGCTCATCACCCATGCTCCAACAGCTAAAAATAAGTATGAACAACTAGCCTCGAGAATCCCAGTCTCACACCTCGTGTGGGTCACAGCAACATGCATAGTGTGCATTGTAACAATATTCTGCGAGTCATTTATATTCAAACGGAGGAAATAATATATATAGTAGATACAAAAATGAGGGGAAAAAAAAGTCCTGATTTTCAATTAAATTCAACTTTAAAGAATAAAAAGGTAGGCGAGTCCAACAGTCTGAATCACCCACAAGCACAGACAAGCTTTGCCGGAATAGTGAAGGCCAATGGCAGCATATCAGGAGTAGGCTGGGAGCCCTGTTATGCAACACTGAGCTTTAGCTATCCAAATCAAGATAGACATCTGTGCTGATGTGCATGTTTAGAACACAACCTCAGCTGAAGGTGGTGTTTGCATTTGGTTTAAAAAAGAAGAAGCAAAACAAGCGAGACTAAATGGCGGTGGACAACAGGAAGTATGGATGTATGCAGGGCAGTGTGTGACTCCAGTGTGAGGGGAGTGTTTAGGGTGCCACACAAGGGGAGGGGGATGATGTCTCATAGGGCTGGACCAGATACTGGTGTAATACAGTTCAGGTCATCGCTGTGGGAAACCTACGTTGTTCTTCTTCCTGTGAAGCTCCACGGAGTCTCTCAGCTCGGCCAGCTCAGCCTGCAGATCTGAGACCTGCTTGTCCTTCTCTGTCAACCTGACAGACAACAACATAACTTATTGTGAATCATTATATAGTAGGGGCCTTTGAAATGAAAACATGTGGAAAAGGTATGTGTAATGATACATCATATGGAATGCAACATGACTTACGCTGATAGAAGCTCTGTGCTTGGCACTGCTGCCTGGGACTGCTATTTGAGGAGGGGAAACGAAAAAAGAAGAACATTTAAGACAAATTCAAACATGAACCAAAGTCAGAAGAGCTCTTTCATCCAAATGAATTTGTTGTCCAATTCATATCGTCTAGCTAGAGGAATCTTGCTGATTTAATCCAAAATACATGTCACACTTGCACAGAATTCCTTTGCGGTGTTTCCTCACCTGTTGCTGCATCTGCTCCACCTGCTCACTCACTGCCTTTGTCCTCGCCTCCATCTCAGCCTGCAGCATCTGGATCTCTTGGTCCTTTGCTGCCAGCCTGTGGGTCAGATGTGTTGCTCGTTAGAATCATTTGTGAAGGAAGCGCTGAACAACTTCATGTTAAGGTGTGTGTCGGTGGGGGGGGGGGGTTAACCTACTGAGCATGGAGTTTTTGGAGCTCGGCATCAGAACTGGACACTTGTGTTGTCTCCTTCTGTCTCAGCTGCTCCATCTCTGTCTGCAGGGCAGCCAACTGCTGCTCCAGAGCCTGAGAGACAACATGTATTTAGATAAGAGCTCAAAGTCGGACTGGACAACATTAACAATATCATGAAGACTATGTGAAATGTGCAAATCTAGTATATCATTAGAAAAGAAAAGCCCACACCTCTACCGCCTTCTCTCTGGTAGAGCTGCTCTCCTGTGCCGTCTGTAGACTCTCCTCCACTGACTGTAGCTTCACATCCTTCTCCTGGATCCTATAAAAGCATATTGAGCCAAAGGTTTGTCACACTAAAACAGTTTGACGTCACACAGAGAGAAGGTATCTGGGATGAAAGGACATTAAAGAATACACAGGCTCTCGTGACAGTGGATAATTACAATCAGGGGTGTGTCAAGGTAGTGGCCAGGGGGAATGAGTTTGATCTGCCTACAGTAGAACAAGTAGTAGCCTTGGGCAAATAACATGAAATTATGACCTACACCAGCTGTTCATCTATTGTCTGGTGTTAAGGACACTAAAGTCAATGTTGGTCAGTGTGTATTATGGCGCATTTCCACTGCAGGGCCTCGCACGGCTTAGTACGGTATAGTTAGGCCAGGCTCACTTTATGCTGCGTTTTCATTACAGTTTAGTAGCTGGGGCAGTAACTATAGTAACGCAGTGTAGGCGGAACCGTGACGTCATCTTCAATGCGAACCACAGAAAACCAACATCAGCCGTTAGCTGGTAGCACTCAAGCTCACAGCTCCTCATATCTGTTCAGAAACTAGACAAAAGTTAAACAAGTACAAACCACAGACTGCCTGTGTCATGGCGAATACAGTCGCTGGTTTATTTATGTCTGTATAGGCCGTTGTTGCGCGTGTGTAGACGGCCAGAGCATATACTGCGTTAGCTTAGCCGATCTCCATTCAGAAAACACGCATTTTAAAAAGGTTTTTCGCCTGCCGTCTGTCTGCAGACTTGTCAAAGCATTAATTCATGGTTTTTACTAACCGGTATCAGTATGTTGTTACTTCGGCCTCATTTTGAAACGTGTATTACAATTAAATCACGGTCAAATATGTTCATCTTGTTGTAGTTGTTGCCCCCTTGCCAGCGATTCTCTGTCTAGTTCAGCGTACTCAGCCCGGTTGTTGGCCTGGAAAGAACTTGTATTTTGGAGAGCCAGAAAAACAGTACCCGTTAGCCGGTACTACCCCTAGTGGAAACGCAACCACAAACGGGCCGGGTTTGGCACGGCACGCTTAAACCGCGCTGTAGTGGAAATGCGCCATTAGTGTGTAGCGGAAAGGTTGGGTGATCACAAAACACCAAAGTCAACTTGAGTGATCTTACATGCTCTGGAGATCTTCTATCATTGACTCTGATGGTGCCTGTGATGAGAGAAAAATACAATTTAAAAAATACAGAACGAGGTGTGAAAAACACAGCAACTTCTTTACGTAAAGATTTTAGAGATCTCACCTGTTCCGCTGTCATTGTCTTTAAGGCCTCCATTTCCTGTTTTAGTCCCTTGTTTTCCTCTCTTACAGCCTGCATCAGGGAGAGAAATGACTTAAAGATTTTCCTTCCCCCCCCCCCCCCCCATTAGGGATTGTGATTACAAAGCAAGCAGGGAAATGCAGAGTCATTGAAAGCCTGCTGATGTCAGTAAGAGAGTGTGTGAGGCACCTTGAGCTCCTCCTCCTTGTTGGCCACCTCGATCAGCCCCTTCTCCAGCAGGTCCTCCACAGTTTTCATGTTGTCTTCCTTTTCCCGAACACTGGGTGGGAAGCAATGTTTGACAAGGTCATCAGGTTATTCTTTAGAACTTATAAAAGCGACACGTCTAGCCCAACACGTTTAACCAGCTGACTTGTTCAAAATATGTTTCACACACACCTCATCTGGAACTGGTCCAAGGCTATTTGGGAGGCAGTCTACATGGGGAGAGACAGATAAAAGAGGGTGTGTTAAAGAGAAGAACACAAACACATTGGGGCCTTTTAATTATTGGAAAAACAGTCACGGTACATGGCTAACCTGATCAGAAATCAGATTCTGCAGATTCTGAACCTCTGCCTTCATGGACATGTTATCATTGTGCAAGGCCTGCAGAGGAAAACAACAAAACGTATTTCACTGAGACATGACAGGATCTGACAGACATAATCATTACTCTGTCAAAGGGTTGGGAATGACTGGTTTGGGCAGTAGATAGGCTCTTTGACCCGCCAGGACACAACTTACATTTAACTAAAACGTTCTTTTCTTTGTGCTCGACAAAAGTGAAATAGTGAGAATATCTCCAGGTGGAGAAACTAGACTTGAGCTCCGCCGCCGCCATGATAGTCTTGTTAGTAAACAACACAAACACGCCCACAGCCCATCTCCACATGTGACACAGGAAGTATTTAAGTACATTTACTTTACATGTTCTCATCTCTGTTCACCTGGCTGTTGACTATATAAAAAAACTAACGCAGTAACGGAGTAACGCACCATGTAGTAACGGTAACTGAGTTACTGAATTGAAAAAGTAATGCGTTAGAGTACTAGTTACTGCCAAAAATAACGGCGTTACAGTAACGCGTTACTTTGTAACGCGTTAGTCCCAACACTGGGAGTAAATGATATCTGTTCGGCATGTGCAGATGTGAACTGCTCTTTCCAGCAGGGCGGTGTACATGGTCTTCAATCCATATCCCCATAGTCCAGCAGACTAATGAACTGATGCAATTTTAGTACAGGAAGCTGTAGATAAAGCGGCTTTACCTGCATACTCGTTTCTCTAGTGGCCCCACCGCTCCTCTCGGCATTTAGAGAATCCTCCAGACTCTTTCTCTGCAACTCCTTCTCAGCCAACCTGAGGGGAACAGTAGGAAGAGTGCATGAGAAACAGCTTCAAAGGAATAACCTATCTATATGTTTGAAAAGGTCAAGTGTTTCTTACAGCTTCTGTAGCTCCTCAAAGTGAGATACATGGCTGACCTACAGGAGAAAGAAATGACACATTAGCCTAAATTCATACTGTAGCGCAGGCGGCATCTCTTTTTCTGACTTAAAAACTGAATGAGGTTGACCCGTTTACCTGTGTAGACATCTGGGCCTGCAGGGCCTCGTTCTGGACTTGCAGGGTCTCGCTCTGGACCTGAAGACCTTGGTTTTCATTAATAAGGTCCTGTTAAACACAGTCTATATTAGTTGACAAGAAGTGTGGGTTGCTCTGCTTCACCTACATATAGAATCAACACTTCAGAGTACTAAAGTGCCTCTTAGATGTTGTGGAGGCTCACCTGAACCCGGCCTTGCAGCACGTCATCAGGCATGCTGTGCTGGGACATCAGCATGCCATCATCCATCAGCTCCATCACTCTCTGCTCCAGCCGCTCCTTGGACACCATGGCTTCAGTCAGGCTGCTGTGTATGGTCTGGATCTCCTTGTTCTTGTTGTTCATCTCCGTCTCCACTGCAACCAGCTGGCTGTGCAGATCTACATACACACACACACACACACACACACACACACACACACACACACACACACACACACACACACACACACACACACACACACACACACACACACACACACACACACACACACACACACACACACACACACACACACACACACACACACACACACACACACACACACACACACACACACACACACACACACACCATCAGTTGCTGAATGTAACCTAATGATTTCTCTTTAATGTATTCAGAAAGCTACAAAGGATTTCATCTCAAATGCAACAGGATGTATCACCTTGGTTTGAGGCCTGGAGCTTCTCCCTCTCAGTGTTGACATTGTGGAGGAATTTCTGCAGTTCTTCCCAGCTTCTCTTCGCATCCTGCAGCTGGGCCTGGAGATGGAGAGATACATCTACTTTACTGAATTGTACCAAACATTTGAATAGAAAACAAGTCTTGTACTGCCACACTAAAAAGGTAAACTAACAAATAACATCCTTTTATTTCAGTGTTAATATCTTTACCGAGTCTATGGCTTCCTACTACCTTCAACAAGCCTTTTGTTGACTCAAGAATTCAAACACAACTCGGGATGTTGCAAACTGTGTAGTGTATCATAAGCATTTTAATTGATTTGTATTAAGTCTGTGCAATAAAGAACATCTCAACTCTCCAGTTATTTGCTGAGACTCTTGTGTATAGAGCCAGCGACAATATTTTCCATCTTTGATCGTGGTCAATTCAATGAAAAGACAGGAAAGGCAGATCTGGGTGTCTCACAGGAAAGCGTTGTTCATACACAGCACAAAGCTTCTAACATTCCTGCTTCACAAGCCAACACAATCCTTCCAGCCCAGGTTATATTTCCCACACCCCCTCCCCAGGACTTCCACTACAACCTCCTCCCATTTCCTCGGCAATGCTTCCACACCCACCAACCAGATTTGAAGCAGTGCGGAATGGCCCAGAGCTTTAAACAGCTCTGTTCATTTTTGTCTCGGCTGGGGAAACTGAAGCTAAATAAACACATTGTGCATCTGGATTAGCGTACCTCCAGCTGGGACACGTTCTGCTTGTAGTTGACCTCCAGTGACTTCCTCTGGTGCTCCTCCTGCTGCAGCTTGCTGTTGTTGTCTGCCAGCTCTTTCATCAGACCGGTGTACTCAGAACGCAGATTGTTCAGCTCTGCTGAATTCCTATGGAGAAAAAATCATCATAAATGATAGATGTGGAAATAGATGAGGGGGCATCATTGTTGGCTGCATTGATGAAACACACCACAAATAGCATGTATGTGGCATTTCACATTATGTAACTGTGCATAGTAGATGGGTCTCTTAAAGGTGGGGTAGGTCATTTTGGAGAAACCAGCTCGAGTGAGCTAGAATTTGAAAATACACAGCTGGAAAAGATCTGCCACTTCCTTACAGAGCCCCTCTCCAACAGACACGCACGTGCACATGACCAATGAGGGCATGAGATAAGTTTGTGCACAGATGGAAGGCTGACAGGCAGGTAGGCCATCCAGTTACTTTAGCCGGGCCGGCTCAGATGATTGGTCGTGCTTTTTACAGCGCTACGGCTTCCACAGATGACATTTTCTTATGGATTTTTTGTCAAAGCACTTAAGATATTCATTGCTATCGGGATGTTAAGAGCATTCCATGGAATATAACAAGTGCATCTTGAGCCGGTTTCTCAAACTTACCTACCCCACCTTTAACGTGAGCAACACATGCAGGAGAAAGGAAGGGCAAATGAGCTAAAATTAAAAACACAATGCTGAAATTCTAATATTGTTTTACTAAGATGAGCAGATAAGACATGTAGGAAGCATGACCAGTCGCAGATATTGCAGTGCAACACTCACTTGCTCTCCATCTGGTTGGTGGCAGAGCTGACTGCATCCCTCAGGATGCCGTTCTCCTGCTGCAGTCGAGTGATCTGGCTTTCCAGCTGCTCCCTCACCTGCTGGAACTACATATACAAGAGGATTCAGTCTCAATACAACATTGTTCGATTTGTTCAAATTATTCAAATGTCAGGATTTTCCCAATTGTATTAGTTCTATGTAATGTTGTCTAATGTGAAACTGTGCTTATAATAAAACATGGGAAAGTGTTGATGCTTATGTAAGAAATCTGCTCACCTTGATCTGCATGGACTGGAGCTCCTGGTAGCTGCCCTGTGCTTTGCCCTGCATGCTCCCCAGTTCTTTCTCCACGGCTGCACGTTGGTCCCTCATCACGGCCTCCACTCGGGATGTCTTCTGCTTCTCAATATGAAGCTCCTACAGCACAGTAGAAAAACTAAATATTAAGCTCTACACCGAGACTGAAAGTACTATTCGATTTGGAGAGTAAGTTGAGAATAAAATGGTGTCATGACATCATGTGATTCAGGAGGTAGAACATGGGAATCCTGACCTGGCTAAGCTGCTTCACTTTGTCCTTGGCAATGGACGCCTCCTCTTGTACAGTTGTAAGAAGTCTCTCTCGCTCCTGTAGAGCTGGGTCAGGCCTGGCTGCAGACTGGTGGTGAGACACATAATGTTAAAATAAAAGTGGTCATAGCTGGTTCAACTATAAGCACCATGTCTCCTGCGAAATAAAAAATTAAATGTTTCTCGTCCCCACACTTTTTCTTCTCTATGCATCACTTATTAATGTCTCACTTTGAAGCAGGCATCCAAAGCATTGGGGCTCTTTTCCCGGAGAAGAGTCATCACACTGACGGCCTCGGCCTCTGACAGAGCGAGGCTGGACAGACCAGACAGCAACTCCTTCAGCTTCACCCCGGTGTTCTCTGATTAAACACATACGACAGGGTACACCATTTAGCATGTTATCACAACAAACACAACCAAATGAGGGATCAGACTTGTTTTCCCTCTCACCTTTGTCGGTCTCATTCTTCTGTTTCTTGCCACTCCCTTTAGCTGGTGCATCGTTGTTATGACCTGCCTGGTGGTTGGCAGAAGCCGCCAAATCTGCCAGAACATGGGCTTCGTCAACTGGATTGAAGGAAAAGTGGTTGATTCGAATACTAGGATTTGGTTTAAGAAATGTAGATATTACTTTGCTTGTGTATCAGCCTTACCATGCTCGGTCTTCTGCTTCTTGGAGGAGTTCTTCTTCTTGCCACTCGTAGCAACAGGGGTTGCACCGTCCAGAACTTTGGTTTCCGCCACAATAGGAGCTTCCTTCTTCACTGGGGCCGGCTCGGACTTAGCCTCAGGCTGCTGGTCATCCACTGCAACTAAGGAATCATTTATTGAATTAAAGAGTTAGCTATTTCTGTCTAGGAGATGCACACCCACATTCAACAGTGCCCTAGGCTACTCACCAGGCTCTGCTTTTTGTTTCTTCTTGTCCTTCTTCTTCCCAGAGGTTTGGGGAGGTGTCTGAGCCTGAACAGGAGCCTGGACAGATTGGACCTGGACCTCAACCTCAAGCAGGGGAGAGGGGGGGCTGGACTGTTTGCCCGCAGACAGAGTTTGCTCTGACTTGCGGCTCACCGGCTTGGATCCGTTCATCTCTGGCTCCTCAGAGGAAGCTGCAGCAGCAGCAGCCGCAGCAGCCTTGGCGGCCTTCTTGTCCTTCTTCTTCCTCTCCCTCAGACCAACAGGAGCCTCAGGTGACACAGAGACCGGCACGTAAGGAGTAGGCGTCTCTGGAGCTGGATCTGGTGTAGCCACTGGTGTAGATTCCTCTTCTACCTCCATAGCGTTGGTACCATCAGCCAAATCAAAGTCCTGCAGATCCTCTTCAGACTCTCCTCCACCTCTGCCGCCGCCTCCTCCTCCTCCACTAGCACTCTCCCTCTTCTTGCTCTTCTTCTTGTCATTCTTCTTACGCGTGTCTGGCTTGGATGGTGGTAGCTTGAGGTCTCGTTTCTGCCGGGCCAACACCTCATCGTAGGAGGTCTCCTTCATGAAGAGCCAGAAGAAGAGGAACATCAGGGCGATGACCAGGGTGGGGGCCAGGATGAGCAGGTACTGAGAGTCGTAGATATCCAGCGCCATTCTGAAAGGGTTTGGAAAAGAAGGGATCAATATTTTATTTTGGCCTCATCGTTCAAAGTAACCACGAAACAAATTGCATGTGTATTTCCCACATACTGAATGTGTGACATTGTGGCGATAGCTTTCCACCAACAGAAGGCAACTGGCAAATTCTGCTACAAACCGAGAGAGCACAAGAACAGACAAGCACACATATTTTATGAAATTGAATCTGAGATTTCAGCTTGCTGCTCCTATCCCAGTCCTGCGGTTAAATTATTCTTACTTTTGCAAGTGTGAACTGGTGCACATATGAGATGTGGTAGGTGGAGGTGTGACAGCCTATCCTTTAAGCGATATGATTAAATGAGATAACACCAACACAGCTACATATCTTCTCCATCAGGACACATTTTTTAACATGGCTTCATACAGCTCACAAAGGGGACAAAATAGGTCAAGAACATCCGAGTGACAACTAGGCTTAAAAGAAGATGGGTCACTATCTTATTTAGTCACTTCCCCTCCTTCAACCCCCACAAAGACGACACGGTGGTATTCGAAACTCATATCAGCATGGATTTGCAAGAGGCAAAAATACCCCCACACATGCATGTGTCACACACTGAGGTCTGCTGCAGCTGCAGTTTGACCCCTGCTTGCTTTAAGCCAACGGAGAGGAGGTTCTTCTTCTTCTATCAAAGGCAAAATTAACAGAGTTGAGAGGTCCTTTAGAGACAACATCCGTTAGGCTCAGTCAAAGACATTCTTAGGAACTATGTGTTGTCTGCTCAAGGCTACACGGTACACATTAATTGGGGTGGAATCTATGAAGAGAAAGCCGTAATCATTTGAGACACCATATTGTTAACTAGAACCCCCTATAAACCAAATGTAAATAATTACATCTAATTGGCAAAAATGACACTGAGAAAATGGCTGTTTAGATGACGTAGACTGTATATGTATAATGAATGAGCTTACATATTTTCTTGATTATCCTCTTACATACTTATATGATTTTTTTCTTGCAGCACATATTATTCTATTAGCTCAAACTGATCAGACCCCAGGTGGCATGTTTGATGTTAAAATAGCTGAGGTGGTGCTGCAATGTCGTATGTGGCAGAGTAGAACTCGTTTTTAAACATTATTGCATCTGGAGAGTACGTTTTGCAACACACAGCAGCAATGCCTTGTGCAAACTTTCACTACATAAGAAATCATCACTTCTGTGAAAACCTGGGTGACGGCAGCATCATTGTTGTGTCAACACTGCAGGGTGGCAGCGACAGTGAGTGCCATGAAGTGGTGACCAATCCCATTCTATACCAAGGATCTGTAGCAGTAATTAGTTTGGGAGTCCGTGTCTTAAAGCAGACCTCTTTAGTCATTTGGATTAAGCAGATTACCCATGATAATACATTTAAGAATAACTTTCCACTGCAGGGCTTCCTGCGAACTGACGAGCTTAGCCTTATAGTTAAATGATGACCCCGTTTCAGTCACACCTCAAAAACCTCTTCCACGGCACACACAGGTTTACCAGGTCGGTTACAATATCTAATAGTTTTACATATCTTTTTTGGAAACTGGTTTTGGACTTTAAAGCACCTCCCTTTAAGCATAGACCAAATATTATTATATAAGCGTTGAGTCTGGCAAATACATCCGATAGGCTTACTAGGTTATTAGGAATGTTTGCTTTATGCATGTACATTTTTCTAGAGATGTTTGTATAGTAACTGTGTCAAAGAGCATGCATTCCTACACACTCGATAGGCTGCAGCGAAGGAAAAACCAATAGAAAATATGTGTGAACAGTGAGCAGAGAAATAGCTGTTGGTTAAGAGAGCGCTGTGGAAACTCAGCACTGAGTCATAACCCAAGCCATTATAGAAAGGAAAAGTTTAAAACTGTTACGGTCTAATGTATAGTATTAATATGATGTTTTACCCGCTACCTCATTGGAAGATGCCTCGTACTAAAATGACACTACAGAAATCCCAAACCAAGTGTAATAAACAGCAGAACAAGACTAAAAAAGGCTTTCAGTTGACTTCAGATTGTACCCATATTAAAACTGGACATAAACCAACCAGGCCAACGTTTTTTTAAATAAGTCATTAGACATAAAGAAGCCATAGTACATCATGTACTACATACCATACACACCCTGGGTGAATTGTGTAACAACTGCTAACATTCACTGGCTCTGGAATGAGGACATTCTTTGTTATGTTACATTCATTCATTGTGTGATCCAGGAAACTTCCATGTCAGACCAAATGAAGACAAGAAATTACTCTTAATAAAGCAACTTTGCTTCTGGGCGTAATAATCAAGGGTGGAGTAAGTGGCATAAAAGTTTGAAGCCTGCTTGCTTCCCTTTAGTCCCTGGCCTCAGAGAGGAAGGGGCATGAGTTTCCTTGTGCAGCCCGAGCCTTGTCCCAGCATCAGAATGAGCCTGGGGGACAAAGCTCTCTCGGGCTGTTGGCTCCTCGGAATCTAGCCACTTAGCTGGCCAGGCCTCCTGATTTGGCAGGCGTGGACAGAGAGGGAAGCCCTGATAACTATCGAGTCTAAAAAGCTGTGCTGACAGTACTTGAAAACCAGGACAGGCAGCAATTTATAACTTTAAGATGGGAAGAATTCACTTAAAAAGCAAATCAAGGGTCCAGGAAAGCACAGAAAGCAATTTTTCTAGATATATAAACATAAAGATAACATGTTAGATTTAGAATTGGACTACAAAATCATAATAAGACAAAGACGGTGTGCTGGTGCTAGGCAAATGGCAGAAAAGGTTAAGTATTACAACATTTTATATAAATAAGCCATGTAGCAAATAATTTAAAAGGCATGACTCCACAACAAAAGAAGACTATGAAACTATATTAACGATCCGATAGTTACCCTTTATCAGTAAAGTTTAAATGGCTGCATGCCATAACAAACTAATGTATTTACAAGTGATCGGCATGGCAATTGGGAGGTGGTACCTTGAATAGTTAAGCCTGACAAATGATAATGTACAATCATAATTCCTGTAATAAACTATAAACAAGTAGCAAAGTCCACAGACAGTATGGCATCATAGTAGGAAAACATTAACAAATCTGCTCTTCCTGTTGAATCAAGTACAACTAAGACACCCTAGATAAGGGCTTATCTGAAGCTATAGCTCAAGGAAATTAACAATGATGCTAACAAGATAAAACTGATACCATGCGTCAAGCTCAGGCATACATTTAAAAGACTCATAATTTCTCAAAGTGGGGCAATTGGGGTGCTTGAGGGATTTCAAAGATTCTCCAGAAAATACTTTCATTCAGCGTCAAAGTTAGATCAACAAACTATACATGTATTAGGACACAGTGTGACATTTATATTCACTTATTTGCTCATTTCTTTATTCAAGGTGTAGTAAAGCTACCAACATAAGTATTGTTCATTTACATACCAAAAGTAATAACAACACCACAACTGGTCTTAGATGTCCATTGAGCCTCCTCACAATTCAACAAGAGCTGTTCAGTGTAGTTGAGTACCAAATGTCCCAGCATGCTTCGTCATGTCTAATCGCCGGGGCCGGCCTTGTGCTCACTACTGAACCAAGATATGTAATGGCAGCTGTTCGTACAGTAAGAAATAGAGTACTTGTGGATACAGCAGCCTGCAATCTCAGAAATAGCAGAACTGATCCAGCTACAGCGGTTATCTTCCGTGCTAGCCCAGATTAGCTTATAAATCACACGTTATAATGGAATAAACCATAAGAGCATAAGAATAGTTACACATGTCGACGAAAAGCACACTTTACCGACATTATTAGCACAAAAGTGGGGGCTAAATAGTGGTCCGGATACGACTACAAGTAGTAGTAGTTGTATTATCCACACGGGAAAAGGCTTGCCTCTCAAGTTCGTCTCAGAGTGGCTACAGCTCAGCATGATGAATGGGCTAGCTAACATTAAAGCTAACCAACTAACGTGAGGCAGGTTAGCCGACCAATCCAATTATTGGTACAGAGGACGACTCCACAGATGGACTGATTAAGCTATCATATTAGCAGGAACAATTGTATTTCCTTCCCACACACTCAGTCCGTGTGGAGGCGTGGACCTCTGCCTCACCGGCCTCGCCTCGCTGGTGACCCAACCTCCCTCTCTCCTGAAATCTGTGACCCGGTTTGCTGCTTCTTTCTTCCGCTCAAGTCCTGAGGGCCGTTCCCAGGCCTGGGTGAGAGCTTAGCCGCGGTGAGACCGGAATGAGCGGCCTGTTGACGGAATACACATAATACCAACGAGAACAGCTGATTGAGGCGTACCTGTAGCTTTAGTTTGCTGTTCCCGTGGCTGGTGGTTAAATGGCGTTGTTCTGCGTTGACTCCGGCAGACTCCTGACTTCCCAGGGCAGCTCCAGCTTGGCTTTCTTCTACGCTATCCGTCACACTATCTGCCGTTTCTGGTTCGCGGGGGCGGGTCATACTCAGGATGCTTTGGTGCGCTTGTTTTGAGATTCCGGGCACACCGTTCGGGGCGGCTAGTAAGCAAGGCTAATTAAAGAGATATGCCCGCCTTTCCAAGACAGCCTTTGCTCATGAATCTTACTTTCGAGAAAAGCAAAGAGGGGAGTGGTCATTGCACTTCCCCAAAGTCCATAAAACAGCACTACAGAGAGCACAGCAGTGGTATTTAACCAGCCACACTACTCTAATTTCAGTTACATTTATCTGTGGTATCTTCTTGTGACCTAACGACAATTGATTTTCATTTATTATAATAGGGAAACAACCGTATTTCTTAAAGAATTGAAATAAAATTACCTTTGTCTACAACATTTTACATTACATGTATTACAAAATGAACAGTTGTTATTATTAAGCAATAAACCAGAGGCCATCATTTACAGTAATTTTACAACAGCTAAAGGGTGTTGTTGGGCACAAAGTGGATTATTATTGTTATTGATTGACAGACCTAAAAACAAAAAACTGAAAACACTGGCTTCAAAGGAAAACCATTTAATATCAAATAAGTAAATCTTAAACACTATATGTAAAGAAATGATAATCAAACACTGATATTTTCTTTTGTAGCTATTACTGCATCAGGATGAATCCGTCATTCCTCCTCTGT
Organism: Pseudochaenichthys georgianus; assembly: GCF_902827115.2. Lineage (NCBI taxonomy): Eukaryota > Metazoa > Chordata > Actinopteri > Perciformes > Channichthyidae > Pseudochaenichthys > Pseudochaenichthys georgianus. The sequence continues at coordinate 16,019,484 of NC_047524.1, read as the reverse complement.
GTCCATGGACTCTGAGGGCCCTGCGGCCTGTACCTCTGCCTCATATTGCTTCTTCAGGCCCTTCAGATACATTCTCAAGCTTTCAGGGTCAAGTCTGGAGTTCCTGGCAGTCTGCATGAGGCGGGTGGCCAGGTGATACACAGCTCTCTGCCTCTGTGTTTCCGGATCACTGTGATGTTTGGCCTGGAGCAATAATAAACCACATCATTAGGGTATAGTCTCTTTGCTCTGATGTGAAGCAGGATTATTTATTGGACGCAAAAATATTTGTGCTGTCTCTCATGTCAGGCCAAGCCAAAGTATTTGACTCTCTCAGGGTCAAATATTTGTTTATGGTAAATGAAAGCTTGTTTTACTGTTGCAAAATGTAGCTTGTGCTGTATACAATCATGTACTGTAAATTAAAGGGACACATAAAACGTTGAAGATGGCAAAAGTAAATCATCGTGAACCATACCAGAAGCTGCTGGCTAACTTTGGAGGCAATTATCTTTGCCTCTTGAATTATGTTTGAAGGAAGTGCAGTCATTTCTGCTGCTCTCAGACCTAAGGAAGCAAAAACAAGCAGTGAGAAATGTCTTTGACCAGTTTAATCAGGATTGTATTCAGATTTTACAGACTCAGTACCATAGTGTCTTTCTTCAGAGCACCCTCGATTTAGCAGGTATGTGTACACCACGCTCTCTGCCCCGGTGTCCCCACTGCGTGTGTGCTGAACCTCCATGTGCTGGTTCTCCACGTTGGGATAAAGAGACTCCAGATGGCAGAGCTCCAGATAATGTGTTGCAAACAGAGTGAATGCCTGCAAACACACAGGAAACAGCACACCTTAAAGAATTAAACACACGGTATTCCTGTATTGACTTTACCTCTTTGTTGTTGACCTCAGAGGTGTATCTCACAGACAATTGCAAGTTATTCATAAAGCGCATAGGAATCAGATTTTTCTGGTTTCCATTTGAGAGGAAGGAATGTCAGTGGAGGACTGTATGCATACTACCTTGAGGCTAAGCAGGAACTCGCAAACTGTGTGGCAGATGCCGATGCCTTCCTCAGCACTGGTTCCACGCCCCAACTCATCTATGATGATCAGGGACCTGTCACTTACATTGTGGATTATGTAAGCGATCTTTGGAGAGTAAATATGCAGTCAATCATTATTTCATTATTTATTTCACTCTTAAAGAAAGTGAGAAGCCCTAATGTTAAAATACAAACATACCTCCTTCATTTCCAACATGAAGGTGGAAGAGTTTGTTTCAAAATCATCATCCACACCTATCCTGGTGAAAACCTGATCAGCAACACGAAAAGATGCATACTCAGCAGGGACAAAGGAACCTGGAATACAAAACAATGTAAGGGCGTTACTCAAAAAGTCAAATCAAATCCTGGCACTGTGCAGCTCCACATTCCAGGTTCCTGCGAGGCTTTAGAGGTTTGCTGCTGACCTATCTGAGCCATGATCTGACACAGCGCCACCTGCTTGAGGTAGGTGGATTTGCCGCTCATGTTGGGTCCAGTGATGATGACAAAGTTGCTGCCCTCGGAGATGTAGCTATTGTTCGATATGGGCTGCTGTCCAACAATCCGCTCCAGAATGGGGTGACGACCCTGCTTGATGGCCAGCGTGTCTGTGAACTCTGGGCGCACTGGCAGACGCAGCAGAAAGAAAAGGAACAATCAAAATGACCTCTACTTGTTAGTATGTTGTTTACATAATAACTCTCTTTCATGCATGTCCATGGGATGATGCCAGTAAACTGTGAGTTAATTAATGTGAATTAATCTACATAATTAAATTCTTAGGTAAGCTGGTTGTTTAACTGAAAGGTTTGTGACAGGATAATAAAGCAGATTTTTCAAAGAGTGTGCATTGGTTACAGCCAGTTAGCTCCTCCGCTGGGGGATTTGTCTGGGTTAATACAGCGCACCAGTGCACACTTATGTAACAAGGGTAAACTGAGTACAGGCTGACTGGGATAGAGGGGGGCAGGCAGTCAGCACATGTATATGGAGATACACTTTCAGACAGCTGAGGCCCAGCGCACACCACCCACGTGGCTGATCGGGCTGGTGCTGCCCACGACCCCACAAGAAAAAAAAGACCTGATGCCAGCAGAGCTGCCAGCTCAGTGGAGCAGTGTCTGACTGTTGTGTGTGACGTCGGCTGGGTGCTGACTTTGTGCACACAGCACTCCTTAAGACAACAGATCAGCATCCTGAAAGGTTCATTTGACAGTTTGACTGAATTGATATAGGCAGTGGCGGAGTATTTTTGTTGGGTAATCTATGGTAGGGCTAACCCATACAGTGGTGGGGCTCAAGTCAGTATTTGCAATGTAATTACATACACGCTATATCGCCCCCTTGACAGTGAAACGCCACGCGTGACGTTTAGGTTATTTCCCTGTCTCAATCCAAATGGAACAGTATGAAATAAAAAGGCACATGTGTCTTGTAGTAAATAAAAAGGGCGACCTGGAGCCAATCCTGCAATTTCCCCACAAGTGAAAGAGTTGACATGACAAACCCAACCCCTGCAGGGGGGTCTGGGGGTTGATTTTTTGAAATACTAACATAAAATACACATTTTGGTACTCTCTTTAGAAGAAAATAAATACATCTATTACTACACGACATATTTTAAAAAATGAATGCCATTTTAGTTTTTTGTTACTTGGTTCTGAAAGCTGAACCTGCTGCTCCTCACAGAGAGAAGAGGAAAGAGGCTGTGAATTACTTTACATTGTGGACAAGGGTGGATAGCCCCCATTGTTCTGTGTCAAAATGAAAGACAGCCCACACACCTATCAATCATCAAACCGTGGGGTCTTATTTCATTACGTGTTGATTTCTATCAACACCTAATGTTGTATCGATGTATATAGAGATGTACTACCGCAAAAGTATTCTCCGTCGGGACTTCCTGCAACAACACCACGCCGTTATGGTGATGTTCTATTAAGAAGACGATCACTACGTGACAAAAGTTTTCAAAACCGTTTCTGGTCTTCGGTATTTCCAGACAAGTGGCTACTGAAATCAATCTTACTAACTGCCGTCTGTGCAATTTACTCCGCGAGGTGGCGGACTTTATTTAGCTTACTTTAACATCATTTTTCATGGTGGGGCTAAGCCATTTCTTGGTATGGCTGTAGCCTACCCCAGCCATACCCTGGCGCCGCCACTGGAGATAGGTAGTCGGTTCAGTGATTCATACTAACCATAGTCTGAGATGGTGCATGCGTTGGCCAGTGACAGCAACATGTCCAGCATGGAGACAGCATCAGAGAGCTTGTAAAGGCAGTGGATGTGCTCGTGGACAGTGCTTAGCAGCTGACATGTAACCCTGTGTGGAAGACAGGTTAGATGCTGCAGGGGAATAGTACTGGAGGAACATTTGCTAACAAACAGTACCCTCTGGTGGACAAAACACAATAATTGATCTAAATAAGCTGTTAAAATGAAAACTTAGACTGTCTAAGTTTTCATTTTAACAGCTTATTTAGATCAATTATTGTGTTTTGCACTGTGCCCACAAAACAATACATTACTGTGAATGTTTGGTACTAGTAATATGATCATGATTTCCTCACACATAGGACATATGGAAGATCTCCCTCAGGGCCTCATCACAGCGGTCATTCATCTTCATCAGGTCAGCAATAGTGAAGCCATAGTTGTTCTTGTGCTTGGTGACCTGCGGAGGCAGATGTTGAAATCAAGCTTTTGTGTTCTTTCAATAGTTAGATATAGCATTTTCTCTGTTCTTAGTTAGCCTGTTAACTCTCTAACTTGAGTGGACCTTGATGAACTCAGGGGGGAGTTTCCCTTGAGGCAACACCACCCCTTCAAGCTTCATCTGGATGAAGAAACCTCGAGCTGTGCTGAAGCTGGTACGCATCGGCAAACCGTATTTCTCCCCCGTCTGGTTCACCAGGCCTGTGCAACATTCAAAGTGTTTTGTTGTTAAAAAATGGTAAAAGATTATGGCAGAAAATACTTTATTCAGCCTCTCATATATGTAGAATATATATGTATCATATTAAAATGTATATATTTAGGTTTTGGACTGTCAAAACAATCTGGAATGGACATGTTTTAGTATGCTTTTTTTAAAGTATGGACCGAAACAAATAGAGAAATATTTGCCATATAATTATGATAATGAGAGGTAATAAAAATAATGAATAGTTGCAGCCCTAATTGTAAGCCAAATATATCAACTGAACAGCCAAATGACACACCTGCAATGTCGTCCACTATCTCAGTGTAAGCTCTGCGTGCGATGTCGAGGAACTCGTTGATGTTGGGGCGGACAGCATAACACTTCTGGGTGCGCATGTTCAGGCTGCCCTTCAGGTAGGTAGTATCCTCATTTATCACTGTCTTGATCTGTGCTAGGATCATGTCAAACCTGAGGATAACTCAAAAATATTGACTGTAAGAAGTCTGTAGTACATGATGGCAAATGTATATCAAACATAGTCACAACACTTGGTACCTGTTGTCTTCCAGGGAGGTGCTGTATGCCTTGAGCAGAGCTGTTTTGCAATTCTTTAACACCAACTAATCGAAAGGGGAAAATGCTTGAAACTTAATATTTGCCTACTTCATCATTTACTACATGGGTATAGAATGATTTAAAACCAATTTCACAAACCCGTAACCGTGGCACTAGGTCTAACGTGTGTTTCAGCTGAATGACGTGAGTAATCTTTGCTTCAGCAACCTGAATCTGCAGGAATACAGAAACAAGTACTGATTTGCTAAAAGGCAGACAAACATTTCTCACATATTTTGGCAATTTAGTTTGCTAACATTTTCACACGCATTCCACTGCTATGAAATCAGTTTAGACAATCACAAACACTGAAAGTACCGTTTCCTGCTTTGGGATTTGGACGAGAACAGAAAGCAGCTGGTCAATGTCAAGGAAGTGACCTATGGCTGTGCAAAAGAGCAGATATTGAAAAACTGTGTCATATTATTATTATATGCCCATCTTCAGTATGCACATGAATCTTTAATGTATCAATAAAAAGCATTTGTGGTTATTCCTGACCATTCTTCAGGCCAAAGAAGAGCTCCTCGTCCTGCAGCAGCTCTTGTATAGTATCCAAGCGTATGTTGATGGTGTCCACATCAACTAGAGGCTCCAGAATATTGGAGCGCAACCTTCTAGCTCCACCAGGCGTTTTAGTGTGGTTAAGTACACCTAAAAGAGTATGCTCGCTCCTATACACAGATAAGCAGACAGATCTCTTAATGCACATGATAATAAAAGCACTACACACTTAAAAGATGCTTTGACAGTCTCGCCCTCTTACCTGTGGTCTCTGTTATTGACCACCAACTCCAAGTTAGTGGCAGATGCTGAGTCAATCATTGCTGTCTGCTCGCTTCCTTTAAAAGTCACTTTGAGAGACTTGGCAGCGTAGACAGAGTTCTGGATGAACTCCAAATATTTCAACAAAGCAGCTGCTGCAGCTAGGCAATAATACCTGAAAACATAATAACATTTGGTAATAAAAAAATATTGTTACAGTACATCTGCTTCTATACATTAATGTACTCAGTAGCGTACTTAGTTTGCACTTCCATGATGACGGTGCCAAATTCTGGAGCACACAGCTGCTGAATGTACTCCAGTCCTTTCCTCTCATTAAAGTACTTCCTTTGGATAGCAGTGAAAGCTACACCCTGACAAACAAACATAATAATATTGTAATAAATATAATAATATGATAAATACAAATAGTATGTCACAATAGCAGCTTTAATAACACAGGTGATTAGATGGTACACACCATACAGAAGAGACAGCAAGGGGTGAGACAATAAGATTTGATTATGGATCGCAATTGAATAAATCTTTCGGGCTATTGTAAACATCCTTGGAAAGGCTTTTTATTTTTGCACTCATCGTAGTAAAATTAAATACATTAGTGGATACATTAAAGCGTTTTTTTTTCTAACAAAATCCTGGGAATCCAATATGTTTTAGTGCCATTTAAGCATATTTTTATGATTGTCAGGATTACATTCTAAATTGCGATTATTCTGGCCTAAATGTTGCATAGAATCTTCCTATCGTCCCGTGCCTAGTATGAGTGAGTGAATACTGTAAGCATGAGTGATCTACTATCTTCTTTCAAAGTGGGTCTTTTTGAACAAATGGTGTTTGACTCATAACAACTATTCTGCACAGGTACCGGGAAGTTCTCGGTGATGAGGTTGAACAGCTTGGTCCCTTTTCCCTTCTCACTGGCTGTGTCTGGCATCAGTATTTCCAGTGGCACCAATATGTGCATTTTGGTAATGACCTACAAAAGAGTAACATATGAGTGAGACAAGAGTTTCTTCTATTTTAAGAGTCTGTGCTGAGTGTAGCCATGATTTCCAGCCAATTAAGCATGTAGGTTAGAGCTTTTGACAGCATTACCTTGGCATACGCCCCAGTGTCTGCAAACTGGGAGAGTATAAGCTCTGGGCATTTCAAGTTGAGACTAGCAATGCCAATCTCTCCCCTGGCCAAACCGCGGCCTTCAACCACCGCAACAATCACAGAGGCACCACAAGTTGACGTTGCAGAGGAACAGCTTGTTACTGCAACCAAAACATTAATTATAATTAGAATCACAGCTTCAGTCATGTTGACATGGTCAAACAGTATTTGAGGTTAAAATACCAGTGTGATCAGTCAGTGGTGTCCGTGCTGGGTGTGTGCCAGGGGCCCCAGCAGACCCCGGGGTCCTCCTGAGTTTCGGTGTTACTCCACGGCTGCGAAGGGAGGAGCTGTCCGAGGTAGTCGCAAGAAGTGATGAACTGGTCCTGTCTAACGTGTAGCTGTGATGGAGCTGACCTTTTTCAAGACAAATATAAGTATATATATTTGAATGGAAATTCAGCATTGTTGTTGTTGAAATGTCTTCTGTCCAATAACAATAGCTTCAAATTCATGTGACATATAGAATACCATTCCATATTAGATATTATTACTATTCTCGACAAATAAGACCTTTTGTATTTTATTTTAAGGCATACTCTGTTTCATACCAATACTGTATTCAAATGCAGCTTTTTTTGTTGAAAAGTCTCGATGTATTTCATAAGCTTCCATATAATGTAACCCATTGACTCCAAATCGATGCAGAATTGTAAAACTACACAGGTAAATCAGCACACACTTATTTTCAATGGATTTTAGTGTTTTTTCTATGTTAAGAGACGTCCACTGACTGTTGACAGTCTTTAACTTCATTTGTAAGGCCATTGTTGTAAAAGAAGCTAACATTGGTGCTAGCTTAAACTGCTATGGCTATCATCACCTGAGGCCATCCGAGGGAGCGATAGACCATGGCCGGAGCTCGAGCTGCCTTCACCTAAACTCTGGTGGGATGAACTGGACGAAGTTGAAGGGGGACAGTATGAGGTCGTTTCATTCGGCTCGCTTCTGTCCATTGGGGACACCCCCCATGTTTCTCTACATTCTGGGGTGTCACCTACCTCGTCTGTGCTGCTAGAAAACATTTAAAAACCTGGCAAAGGCAGATGAAGAGACCTAAATTACCGAACGTATTAATACATATTTTAGGAGTAGCAAAAATAAATGTGGAAGAAGTCTGACCGGAAGCTTCCAAAACCCGCCACACCGAAAGTACGATGCAGAGCCAAATCAGCGCGCGATCATGTTAGGTCCTTATGGAAAGCCTAAAGTGCCACTATTCGCCCGTTTAAAACGCGCGTTTTTTAGGTTTTTTAGGTTCTAGCTATTTCATTTCATTTCAAACCTTTATTTAACCAGATTGGTCCCATTGAGATCATAGACCTCTTTTTCAAGGGAGACCTGCAGCATATAGGTTCCACATGAAACATAAAACAATAAAGGACATTATACATTATATTTACAGGATACATAGTTATAGACATTTACAAGTGCCCATTGTATCAGCAAGCATTTCATTTAGCCTAGCTTTAAAAACATGCAGAGGAATGAGATTGCTCAGTTTCAATTTTTGCTGAAGATTGTTCCAAGCAAGTGGAGCTGCGCACATAAAAGCTGTCTTACCTAAGACAGTCCTTGCTCTTGGCACATCTAACAAGACTACATCCTGTGATCTCAGACAATAGCTGCTTGCAACTCTCTGTGTTATCAGAGAGCAGATATAATACGGGAGTTTACCCAACAAAGCTTTATAAATAAACGTGTACCAATGACTGAGCCTCCGTACAGAGAGTGATGGTAAACCTGCCTTGGTATACAGTGTACAGTGATGTGTAAGCGCTTTACAATTTGTGACAAATCTCAGAGCACTGTGATACGCAGCATCCAATTTGCTCAGGTAATTGGCAGGTGCATTCATATACAACAAATCACCATAGTCCAGCACAGGTAAAAAGGTCACAGTGACTAGCCTTTTCCTGGCCTCAAGCGAGAAGCAGGACTTGTTTCTGTAGAAGAACCCTAGCCTAACCCTCAGTTATTTAAGCAGGTTATTGACATGAAGTTTAAAAGAGAGACACTCATCAAGCCAGATACCAAGGTATTTGTAACAGGCAACAACTTCAAGTTTTGTTCCTTGCGTAGTTACAATATCTAAAACAGGCTCTGGTGTCTTTTTAGCTTTTGAAAAGAGTATTACCTTGGTTTTATCAACATTTAAAAGAAGCTTTAATTCAGAGAGCTGAGTCTGAATAGTGTTAAAAACAGCTTGTAATTTAACAACAGCCTCTTTAATGGAGGGACCTGCACAATACATCACAGTATCATCCGCATAAAAATGTAAAGTAGCTTCATCCACATTATCACCTACACTGTTAATATATATGGAGAATAAAAGTGGTCCTAAAACAGAACCTTGTGGTACACCATTAGAAATGTTTAACCATTCAGAAGACAGTCCATCAAAATGAACACATTGGGACCTTTTAGAGAGGTAGTTCACAAACCACCCCACTGCAAGGCTGGATATGCCAATACTGAGTAGCCTCTGCTTTAACATGCGATGATCAACGGTGTCAAATGCTTTGGAAAGGTCAATAAACAGAGCTGCACAACTCTGCTTATTATCTAAAATAGTAGTAATGTCATTTACCACTTTCATTGTCGCAGTCATGGTGCTGTGTTTCTTTCTGAAGCCTAACTGATGTTTAGACAGGATGTCATTTGTACATAAAAATTCCTTTACCTGTTCACTCACAAGACGTTCAAGAACCTTAGCCAGAACTGACAATTTAGAGATTGGCCTATAGTTATTTAAAATAGTTGCCTCCCCTCCTTTCAGTAAAGGCAAGACATAAGCAGACTTCCATACTTTTGGAATTGTGTTCGTGCTGAGGGAGAGGTTAAAAAGAGAAGTAAGAGGTGGAGCAATAAAATCTGCAGCTATCTTTAAAAAGAAAGGTTCTACGTTGTCCGGGCCAGCCGGTTTCCTAGGATCTAACTTGGATAATGCTTCATGAACAATACCAATAGTTAAAGGAGTAAAACTGAAAGGGTTTTCCAGACCACATTGTTCAGAGTCAAGGATTGGAGCGTTCACAGGAGCCACACAGCCAAACAGAGAGCCACAAGACACAACATGCTCATTAAAGCAATTTAGCATAGTAGCCTAGCATGCAGCATCATCTGGTGTCAGTCAGTCACGATGGATTGTTTAACCAAGACTACTGACTGACTTAAATACATATCTAGGCTACATCAAATAGTATATACACACAACACATTGACATCGATGGGACATAGGTACATATACAGAGTCAAACAAATATAAAGAGGTAAAGAAAGGAAATAAAGAAAGTGATTGAAAATATATTTGTCAAACACCCATTTGGTTTTGATTGCATTAATATATTTTTTTATTAAAGTGTTGCCATATTGAGAATGAGTGAGTAGGCTCACATGATCACTGGTTCTTGTTACACAAATAGTTATCTTGTAATAACATTCAGCAAGTGCACTATTTTTCTGCTTTTATTCTGAAAATAACACACACCGGAAATCACCTACTTGTTCCTGCCGCTGCCAACATGGCGGCTGATTCAGAAGAGGGTGATTATTTTGTGAGAGAAATTGAGAAAAACGACGGCTTTTCCCTAAAAGTGAAGCAGTGCTACTTGGGAGATGTTGGCTGTGTTGTTTGGGATGCAGCTATTGTCCTGGCAAAATATTTAGAGACGAAGCCGTTTTATGATCCGCCCTCAGGAGTGAACGTGTGGGCTGGGAGGACTGTGGTGGAGTTAGGAGCTGGGACAGGAGTTGTTGGGCTGATGGCAGCAACACTGGGGTGAGAAAACTTACTTAGAATCAGAGTTATAATGATACCTAATTGTTTAAATATTATTATACAAGTGTTGTACCTCCAACGTGTTGCTATTCAACAACGAACTAGCTGCCCCCCCCCCCCCCCCTTGCTTTGGAGTTATGAACTAATAACAAACAGAATAGTAATAGATTGTTTTTGATTGTGTTATAAATCCCATAGAGCTGACGTTACTGTGACAGACCTGGAGGATTTGCAGACCCTCCTGAGGTTGAACATCCAGGAAAACCAGGCACTAATCAAAAGTGGATCAGTTACTGCCAAGGTACTGAAATGGTTTGTACTTGAATTTTGTTATTTGTATCTCAGTCATATCACACAATGTGATGTTCAACACATTGCAAGACAACTGCTTGATTTCTGCTCTCCTTAAAAGGGGTGAAGATGTGTCTGACTTCCGACCTCCCACACATTATGTCCTTATGGCTGATTGCATATATTATGAGCAGGTAAGTTACTTTTACTTTGCCCTTAAATCTAATCATGAATATTTATAAAGTGGTGCTGTATCACTGTCATTGCAAAACAGAACGAACAACTGTAGCACTGTATTTCTCTTAGTGACTTATAATACATTTCCACACAGTCTATTGTTCCTCTGGTGGAGAGCTTGAAGCTGCTCTCGGGGCCAGAAACCTGCATTATTTGCTGCTATGAGCAACGCACAGAAGGAGTCAACCCAAAAGTGGAGAAGCAGTTTTTTGAGGTGAGAGACCAACTGTGTGTTCCATTTGTAAATACTTATAAACAGGTAATTAAGTAATAATACGTTGAAATGTATGTCATAACCTCTCAGTAAATCATCATGGTCGTTCGTGTTATATTCTAGTTGCTGCAAAGAAACTTCAACTGTGAGGAGATCCCTTCAGAAAAGCAAGACCCAGAGTTTAGTAGTCCAGACATCCACATCCTGCACATCCGGAGAAAAGCCTGAGTTTGTGTCTACAGTAATCAATATTGTACCCTAATGCCCTATGGAAATCAGACTTAAATTTGTACCTGTTTTATATTTAATGTATCTTCATTTCTGCACTCACTGTAACATTTTTTTTAAGGAAATATATGTTTTGGATATATTACTAAAGAATGTACTTGATGATTGGAGAACACTTTTTTTTTTTCAAGGCGAAACCATTGTAAAAACCTGTTTTTCGTAAACTTCAAAACACATGAAGATAATATCAGGAGTTTCATAGGTGTGTTTCATTGTAGGGCTGTGAAGGTAGATGGCAGACATGGGCAAGCAGAGACATGACAGACTATGCAGCCTATCCTTAATATAAAATGAGTTGTTTAAGCTAGACTAGATCACAAATTTACCACAATTAAACCATGATTTCTTGGTGATTGTTTGGATTTTTGTCTCGCATGTATGTAAAAGACAGTGAACATTTGAGTTTAAAGCTCAGTAAACTGCAGCAAAAATAAAAAAACATTAGACTTGCTGTGATTTTGCTTTGGACTGTCCCTTTCTGATGTGAATGGTTCAATGTACATGTGTGTAGGTTATAACATTAGGATAACACGCAGAGTCACAAATTAGATTGATATAGTTAACATTCCCCGAATGAGCAGCTGAGGTATGTAAATTCAGACATTACTGATTTGGAGCACTAGGGGGCAATAGTTGCCTTGAGTAAATACAAAGTATTTAACTTTGAGTAATGTTAAATCTGTGCAAATACAACCTATTAGATTATGACTTCTAGTGAGGACCAAGATTGTTAAATTAAAACAGAGTTAATTTAGCTTTTGAAATGTTATTTTTACATTTTATAACTTTTTACATTTTATAACTTTTTACATTTAGAGAGGTGGGAAAGTAAATAATGACTAAAACTCCCTTATCCATATATTTCGGTAGCTTGCCCAGTTATAAACATCTCCTAAAAAGCTTCTGCCCTGCCTGCGAGGCGAATTCCATCCCAAGCCCCAGATTAGCTGAAAGATTACGGCTCTTTTTCAAGCATAAACCATGAAGTACGCCCCACACTCCCACAGGCATGCAGGGGCCCCTCACAGCCTTTCATGCTGCACTCTGTTTACACAGGAGAGATGCAGTGTAATGAGCAGGGTGGCCTCCAACGCTCACACCAAATAAAAATGTTAATACTGAAGTTGACGGGTGAGGTTGACACTGAAGGTCCTATTAAATACCAAAATTACTTTATAAAAGATTACAATGTGGACTCAAGTTTGGTTATGTATTACATGCATTAATGTAATGTTCAATATTAGTGATATAGGCTAACCTGTTTGCCTGAAATCTGCGATCCATGAATATTCATGTTACATTTTTTATTAAAATCGAACATTTCATTATCCATCTTGTGCGTTGTGTAAAAAGATCATTATATATAAATACTTCAAACAGCAGATGCTTTAGCAGTGTGTAAAGGTAATTAATGGTAAATCATCATTGTTTAAGTACAACATTATGAGACGTTTGTTCATCTGAAAACACGTACAGACACAAATAAAGTCCCTCCTGTCCCAACTAATATATTCTTTATCAACAAATTCCCCGTAGAGGCTTGGGAATGTAAGGAGGTGAAACAGAGAGGGATGAATCATGGTTAAATCATCTAAGCCCTGGATCCCTGTTGACATAAATCAATGATATGGCCTAACACAAAAGGGATAAAGTAAGATTAATTATCTTTATTCTCATTCTCTTTTACAGATACTTAAATTAAAGCAGGTCATTTAAGATGATCACTCCCTGTAGCCCTTATCTGCCCTCTCACTTCTTCCATGTCCAGCTGGGCTGCAACAATCAGACCAGGATATACGTCCGGCTAATTAATTTGTTTTAAAGCTGGTATTAAGTTCATGTCCCCTATGTGGCGAGGACAGTATTCAGGGGGGATATTGGGGAGATTAGAGGGGGATTCTGTGTCAACATTTCATCCTCCTCCCCTCCCTTAGCTCTCCCAGTCAAGCCATTTATAATGTTTAACAGTCTCACCAGTCCTATCTTCTTTATTAAAATGTTAAATTGAAATACTGTAGTTATATCATTTTTGTGGTTGGCTAATTAGGCTAGCACTACAGGGGAATACAGGAGGCTACATGAGGACAGCCCACAGTGAAACCGTTACAGTTTATTCCATAAAAGCGATACAAATGCATTACTGGCGTATACTGCATGAACCAAGACAGAATGGGGGCGTGTTCTGCCAACAGATGGTGCTATTTGTAGAAATAACTCTTACCTGTGTGGAAAACCTGCAGCAGGCTGAAAAGTTAAAGTCTTCATATATAGCTGAAAAAGCCACAAAGTGCCCTCTTTTTTACACAGGCAGTTTATTGACTATGGAATGATGATGACATTTGTTGGACCTCTGTTGTATTTGTATATGTGATGAGTCTATGATCTTAATTCATGTGCAATATACAACCAGACATATTTAATTTCTACACAGATATCCTGGTAAATAACATCTGCATAGACTCCGTAATGCACCGGGTTCTTTGAAAACATGAGGGAGCAGTGCAGCGCCCCTCCAAACCAGCTGGGTGGAGGAGAGTCTGACTCCAGGCAGCCCGTTTGGTGTGTGCACCACTCTGCTGCATCACAGCCAAGTGACACAGAAGATCCTTTGTGTCTCCATCCTCACACTGCCTGGAGCCAAGAGACACTGTTCCAGATAAAGGAAGACTCATTTTCTCGCTAACTATTAGGGAGTGGCTCAAGAATAGACATCAAACTGGGCTGATTAAAAATAGAATAATAGAAGAATCCGGCATGAGTGTGTAACTTCTCCGATCCTGCAAAGGTGCCTCACAGCCCGTTTTAGGCACACAGATCACATTACAAACGGGGCCTTTATGCTGCACAAAGGGCTCTGTTCCAAAACAAAGCAGGTGATTCGTTTTGCAGCTTCTTCAATAATGAGATGCAACAATGCTAATAATCTGTGGCACTCTTGTTCAATGGATTCAGAAGCAAGCGGTGGTACGGTGCCAGTGAAGCAAAGCCCGACAGGACAACTAGCTTATAGAAACACAATGCTGACTCAACCCCCCCCTCACCCTAACCACTCCCACCCCCCTGCAGGGGACAGGAGGGTGGATGGGGGTGCTGTTAGGACAGCTGTGCTGCAGTTGAGAAGGGACACACAACCAGTGCTGTGAGAAAATGATGCACACTCCCCACTCCTTCAATTCATGACAATACAGCAATATTCGACACACCAATGATTGTTTATCTGGATATTTAAAGAGCATTTATAACCCGTTGTAGTCTTTGTAGGCAGTATTAGGCTTAACTGTTACAATAAACTATGCGTATATGGTCAGTGATTAATGGAGGTAACGTGGTATCAGTAAAAATGAAATAGTGTATTGATCCCTCACTTGAAATACCACAGGTTATGCGGCAACTTGTCGGTGACTGCTGTCCCTGAGGCATTCTAGTGCAATGATGTATTTGTCATCATTAAGATGGGTGGCGGACCAGCACCGAGGGGAGAACTGCAGAAGGGAGGGTGAAGCGTGTGTGTGTGTGTGTGTGTGTGTGTGTGTGTGTGTGTGTGTGTGTGTGTGTGTGTGTGTGTGTGTGTGTGTGTGTGTGTGTGTGTGTGTGTGTGTGTGTGTGTGTGTGTGTGTGTGTGTGTGTGTGGTCTTTTCCTGAGTCATTATATCTCAGTAGTCTGAATCTAGTGTGAGCAGCAGCGCCTGACTTGCCTTAGATCTGAGGATTCCTCCAAAACTGTTGTCTAATCCAGACGCAATGTCACTCCAAACACTGTCTCCACTGTAATTACAGCGCTCCTGTCAGACATACAGATGTAGTCAGTCATGGAGCATGGCAGTGTGGTGGCAAGCTGCTGAAGGAGGCCTTTGAGGTTGCTCGACATGGATCTCTATCATTGTGTCAGTCCTTGTGTGAAGGCTGTGAATGAATACATGTGTGGCTGCTGGATACTGCTGCTGGGTGAATGACTCCTGTCTATGTTCAACTTGGTATTAGAGTCACCTGTGTCTGTGGGTGTTGAGGTTATGTTAAGCCAAATTACACATGCCACATGATTAGAAAAGGTCAACGCTCTGAATAATAAAAAATAAAAAATCCAATTAATTTAATTTTGTTTTAGGAACTGACGCACATTCTGTTCCTGGCAGCCAATCGACCTCAAGCTGCAGCACCATATATAACGTCTGCCGCCCCCCTCCCTTTTATATACTGTAGCATTGGTTACATCTGAAGGCAAGATAGTCCACACTCAGCTACAATCCTTATTATCTCTGTGTGTGTTACAGCTGGAAAAACACAGCAGTGGAGTCCAAGGACAGACTGGTTCACACTTTCACACAGCTGTGTCCGACATCCTGCAATTCTCAACAGGAACCGTGTGGACACATTTCAGGTTTTCACATAATGGAATTTCAATAGAAGCTAGAGGCTTAAATGTAATGGGACTTAGATTGTATATTTTTAAAGTGGAGAAACCGACATGATTATAGACCAGTAAGGCCGAACCAACACATCTGTACTGTATTGTTAATGGTTAAATCATGTAGTTAATGCTTGTATGAGCACTTTGTCTTTCATTTAAAAAACAAATTGGTTTTGTCGTGTGGACCTTCAGCTTTTCACAATCATTTTCTGGTTCTTTGAATTTGTAACTTCACCACAGCAAGTAACCTTCAGTTTCAGATATGACTGGAATGTATTTTTGGACCAATGCCCAGAGTGCACCTTGGACTTCACAGCTTCACATTTTCAACCTCCACTGGCCGACACCACTGCACAACCCTTTTTCAAATAGTTTATAACTAAAGCCTTCCCTGGCACACAATAAAAACACAAGAGACGCTTACAATATAAACAAAAAAGAGTGCGTCTGTGAGCGTTAGCCTCAGCAGGAAACCTGAAAAAAAGTTTAGCCACTTCCTGCTATTTTTTTACACTGTGCTCTGCGTGAGTTCATTATTCAAAAGCTCTCTTGAAAAGGCTACCCATTGAAGGATTTAATCAGAGGACAGAGAGATAGAGGTTTCATAACCAAAGAGGCTGTTTTACTGTCCTTAAGCAGCCACTGTATTGTGTGAGCTGTGGCTTACAGTAGGTGTTCCCTCCTACCATTTGGCAGATAACTGAACCACCTTAATTACATAGTTCACCCATGTGCACATGAATATATGTGTCTAAAGGCATAACAAATCCAACAGTGATTATCCAGCTGGGTGTGGCTGTTCAACTGTAGGCTAACTGTAGGCCAAATGTAAGCCTGCAATGACTATTCACAACCCACAGTCCGAAAGAAGTATTATATTCGTACTACCTGCACAAATGTGACCCTGCAGTGAAGAGGAAGTAACGACAAGTGAGGAAGAAGAAACCACACCCTTGAAAACCACAAGCATTACTCAGGCTATAGGTTTGTAGGCATGTCGGGCATGCAGCTGTAATATAGCCTTCCACTCACCACAGTTATCCTTAAGCTACTTTAAATCTTTCTGAAGTTGACAAATGAAGGCCGGGCTGTTATTGCGACAAAAATATTAAATAAGGTCTGATCCGTTATTGCAGAACTGAGCTCACCGAACGCGGGGTGTCTTTCAATTTCTCTACTCTCTTCTGCTTTTTATATAGAATAGAGGAAGTGACTGGAAACATGCAGCACAGTCAGCCACCTATGTGAAACCAAAAACACCAGGCTATACTAGCAGGGTCCCATCATGCTGTCCTCAGGAACTGCCCCAACAAACAGGAAGGGAAGATATCTTTGTGCAAACTAATGGAAGCATTTAGGCCTTTTTTTAATCATCTAACTTGTTGATTTGCTTTACACTAAGTACAGTTATTCATACATTGATATATATATATATATATATATATATATATATATATACATATATACATTGATATATACATTGATATACCCCCAAAGAACCCCCAAATAATCGTAGCAAAAATATGATCATAATAATTTCGAAAAGTATAGGCCTCTATACTGTGTGTTTATATGTATATAAAATAAAATAAAATAAATACAATAAAATAACTAAATAATATTAGTGAACAAGCCTAATTAATTTCATTCGTTATTTTCAGTCTTATCTCTTCACAGGAAATTCACAGAGTATATGCATATTGCCCCATATTTCCTGAATTTAGTAAGTATTATGTCTGATAACAAAATTATTTAAATCAATGCAGGATGCCATTTCCTGTAACTAGGTTGCAGGTTTAAGGCTGTCCTTTTATACCAGAGACCACTCTCTTACAGCTTATCCTCTGTACATGATAGATTCTGACACCAGGACGGTATGGATCTGAAATAAGCTTTTTCTTTCATTTGTGAGATGCTAAATGAACGTGGTGCTGTGCTGTTGTGAACACAATCATATTCAAACCCCACCTTTCTAAATGCTGTCTTGCATCTCATAACACACAATAATGAAACTGATTATACGTGGCACCCATAACTGATCTTGTCTCTATGACCTTTCCTCTCAGGAAGTCTAAGGAATTCCAGCCAGGCACAGAGGGAGTTGAGAGAAGGGCCAGGAGGTCTCATTTTTACAGAGGAGAGGTCATAGAACATTGCCAACGTTCGCTGTCCTTGCCCCAGGGGCCCCAGTGCTTCTAATAAAGCTGTGAGAATCATATGGTTGTAATGAAGTGGTGGGAACCAGAATGGCCATTATAGCCCAATTAAACTGCCATCAGCATATAATGGAGGCCCTCGACCAAGCTCTCACTGAAGGAAAAATATTTACAAATACCCTCAGAAGCCTGGATATCTGAAGTGTTTGTGTCTGATTATTACAATAGCTGTTTACTCTGATAGAGCAGTTAAATCACAGCTGCAAGAAGTGTGTGGGTGATGTGGAACATCTTCTGTGGCAGAGGAGCTGTATCTTTCTGTCACCTGACCTGTGTGACGGAAACCTCTGTGGTGCTAAAGCAAACATCCTGAGGCCTCGACAGCAACTTGCTAAGCACCAGTTTCCACACGCTAAATGACTATACATACAAACACTTAGACACATGTACGATAGGGTGAGGTTATGAGAGAATGCTGCAAATACTTACCTTGTATGCTTGAGAGATAGTGTGCATCCTATTCTTGTAACCTGTGCTTTTTAAGGGAAGGTTGCATTACATTGTGCCAGATTTCTTTATGTGGACGTGTTAAACACTGGAAAGAGTGCCTTTCAGTATGCTGAGAGGAAGAATCCTTAAAAATCAAAGCTTCAGTAACCCTAAACACAGTAGTCAGACTATATATCACTATTAATACTGTCTTTGTCAAGAGAGCTAACAAGTGTTAATCAACTTAATGGAAACTAAAACATTACTGTGTCCGACTTCCTAATGAAATGTCAAACTGACTATCTTTTAAAAGGCCTATTCGACTTAAATAGCTTGACAGGAATGATTATTCAGCAACAGCAAGAATGACATTACATCAGCGTGTTTGCAGAGTAGAAAAGGGGAATAATAAAGACACCAAAGGATATGGCGTCATCTTTCTGGCATATAACAAACTATAGATTGGACACGGATCACACTCACTTTTGAGAGGTTACATACACCGATATGGTTATTATCCTTATTACACACTCATTATACTCATGTTGAAAGACTGCAACATATGGTTGTGGGTTTCTCCTTTTGATAAGAGCAATAAACGGTCTTATTAGTTACTAGTAACTCTTTACAGATGAGTCTCAAGTTAATCTTATTTACATTAGTCCACTTCAAAAGCCTTTCCTTCTCAGCGAGTGAAAAACCACCCAGACTCGCTTTTAAATGCCAGTCCCAACCAAATGCATATTCAGGAAGTTACAGCTGACAGCTCAGCTATGGCTCAAACCCAACATTTAAAAAGAATTCACAAGTGGGCTGTATATCGCAGCTGCCCCTCCGACTCCCATGCAAACTATCATGTGGCTCTGTTGTTCTAAAGAGACCAGCAGTCGGACTTCCTGTTTTGTACATTTCCCACCCCGCATTTACTGGCAGGGGAACAGAGGCCAGCAACTTTGTCTGAGGGTGGACATAAACCCTTTATGAAGAATCTGCTAAATTGTCCTAAACCCAAGAGAATTTTAACACGACATACTTCTACTTGGAGCATTCTCAACACTTCTCAAATTTTATTTGTAACCACTAGTTACAAGTAAATTAAACTTTCACCAAAAACAAAATGGTTTCATCTCACAGGCCTAGCCAAGATAATTGACTTTAATCCTTGAAAAAACAAACAAACAGACATAACAGATTTAAAATCACTTTTTTAATAAGACATTACAATGACATTGTTCTGTACATGGTTCCCCCAGTCAAAATAAGAGCTGCACTGCAGGGTGTCTTCTACAATTCACCAGTAACAGCTCCCTCTGACTGCACGACAGATGGACTCTGGTGTGGGGTTACTGTACTTTCGTACTCATGCTACAGATATAGGCTATCATATAATGTCCCAATACTGACACTAATCAACTGTGGAATCAGATTGAGAGCTCAGAGCTGAATGACATTCCTTTGGAAAGATTGAGTCAACTGACTACTTGTTACCCAAAATCAAAAATGCAAAATGCAATCCCAACAAGCATGTTTAAGAGTTACAGGAGGCGTATTTGTTGAATATTCAGCACAATTAGGTATCAAGACATGAAACGGAAGGTCAATCAGAAAATTATATAGCCCACATAAGGGGATTTGGGGGGGTAACAAAACATGTCTGAAGTTATTTTATTTCTTTGTCAAGACAGATGACTATTAAATTAAACCAATGTTGATTTTTTTCCCCATTGCAGCAGTAAATACCATTGAGAAGAAATACTTATCACAGCACTGTGTTAAAACAAATACCAAATTCCTTCAAGTATGCTACATGACATTTAAGATCTCGCCTCAGAAGAACAAAAAGATCCAAGTTCGATGCAGCAGAGACTGAAGGGCCTTGAAACAAGCTTTAGTCCTCGAATGAAGACACAAACTTCATTAGAAAAATTATACAAAACAGGGAAAAGAATAGGCAAAGGCGGTGATCTCTGTGGCTTTAACATTAGGACCAATCAATTCAGAATTCATCAAGCAAGCCCCAAGATGATGAAGGAGAAATAGTCCTGCTACAGAGTACAAGCAAACTTTAAGCCAGCAAACCCAGTTAAAGATAAATTAGTCATGGGGTAAACGTAGTATTAAAAATAAATGGGAAATAATCAACTTTTTCTTAACCATACTCATTTTGAAAAGTTATTTGTTACTTGCAACGTTATTATAGTTTTGACCTAAAACAGTCAGCACTCAATCATTAAGATTTGTAATTTGATGTTAGCCATGTCAAGCCCTCATACAGTCCATCACCTGTGGTCGCACAGGAGGGCTGAACATACCAATTCCTATCTCTGATGCGGGTCAATCCGAGCTTCTCTTGGATTTCATGTGGCTTCATGGCATCCGGGAGGTCTTGCTTGTTGGCAAATATCAAGATGATGGCATCCCTCATCTCCCGGTCATTAATGATGCGGTGGAGTTCCTGCCTTGCCTCGTCGATGCGATCCCTGTCCGCGCAATCCACCACAAAAATTAACCCTTGGGTGCCTGTGTAGTAGTGTCGCCACAGAGGACGAATCTTATCTTGCCCTCCAACATCCCAGACGTTGAACTTGACATTTTTGTAGGTGACAGTCTCCACATTGAAGCCGACTGTGGGGATTGTGGTGACAGACTGTCCAAGTTTCAGTTTGTAAAGGATTGTTGTCTTTCCAGCAGCATCAAGTCCAAGCATTAATATTCTCATCTCCTTGTTGCCAAATATTTTAGACAGCACTTTCCCCATTTTTAAATCGTGTGCATAAATACTTTGTTTCTACCGAGAAAAATGTCAGATTCGGTGCTGATGACCATTCACTTTTAACTGTAGCTTCGCGTTAAGGGCTTATTTGTGATGACATGACTCAGTGAAGAGCATATATCGGAGAGAAAAGTCAAAAACGCACACTCATGTTAAAATCTAACAAACAGTACGTATAGGGGTTTTCATTGAAAGTCTGTGCGTCCTGTTAAGTGCTGGGACGTTTATGTTCAGAGTATCACAATGTTTGCAGGGCCTATACACAACATGGCACGGTTACACTAAGAACTTGGCAGCAGCTGTTGCAGGACGTTCATTTTGTTGACTAAATCAACATAAAGCTGATTGGCAAACACAAGCTGCGAAGGTTAAAAACCACAAAGAGCAGACACGTTGTGTATACAAGGCCTCGGAAAGGCCACGTTACTTGTGAGTTCTTTCTGGTGTCCGGTCCTCCTCATCGGGTGCGCCCTTGTTCTCTTCACCGCTACCGGGGAGAAAAGCAGCTTTTCTGCGGCTAGTCCATCAAGCGTCGCGCCGGGCAACTTCACCGAGCTGTAAGGGACGTCTTCGAAAAGAAATCTTCTGTGACTCAGCAACACATGTATCCACCCATGAAACTCCAGTTCGTAGCCCCCTGAAAAGAGATTTAGGAGGTGGGTCAGACGTGCCAAATTAGCAAGATAGCGCTCATGGCTGCTAAAGAGGGCTAGCAAGCTAACGTTAGCTAGCTGGTTTCCTAGCAAGCTAGCCTTAAGCTAACTAGATAACGGTGGTTAGCTGTGGAAAACTAACCATATATAGATACAAAATACGTGCGACAGTGACAAAATGTTTGCCTCACGTCTCGCTGGGATAAACACTTAATTGAAATATAAGAAATGTACCTCCTATCTCCCCCTCCTGTATCAATAAATACAGCCAGCTCTCGTCTTTCTCCTTAAAGTAGAGCTGGTCGCAGTGCTGCTACACCGGAAAGGTGTGGAGCTGCATTAACCGCCACTTCCTCTCGGCTCCATTCAGCTGCTGCTGTCGTACGTTACAACAGCTTTCACTGTCTGAGGCATTCACGATACAGAAACAACTATTAAAAATACAAACTCACGTGAAATACATTTTACTTTAGTTAATTGTACACCATAAGTTAACATTTCATAATATTTTTTTTTTGAATGCACTAGTTCATTTTTAAGTTGTGCCTGTTTTTGGTGTATTTTTGGAGTTACGACATTACAAATAAAATACTAATATTGAAATATTTATATTGAAAAACATCACTTTGATAACATGTTCAGCATCTAAGTTGTATCTGTTTAGAATACTGATTCTAGGTATGTAAAGGGTAACAGCACCTTACCTAGCAATATTTTTTAAATGATTTCCTTTTGTCTGTTTTTGACAAGTCTCTGTGGCAAACGCATTTACCTGACCTGTCAGTGTTCTCTCTGTCAATAATTTACATAATATTGAAAATAGTGTTATCTATTAACTCTAGTGAACTAAAGCAATCTTCCTCATGGCCCCATTGGTGTTTTTCTATTGGTAACGTTTTCTTCTAGATAAAAATAAATAAATATGCTAAATGTGGTTATATACTTGCTAAAGGAATTACATTCTGTAATCAGCATTTTATTATTGTAACCTGTACAGTAGGTCAAACTAATTCTAACTATTGCCTGGTTGGTATTACAATACGTTCATGTAAACAAAATAAATGGAAGTGTAGTTTCACATTTCATTTTTACCCAACTGTAATAGGTCTTGTAACATACTTATGAAATTGTAAGAAAGGTTTTAAATGTTTTTTCTGATAGAAGGATAAGAGAGGATGAAGGCTGTATATGATCTTGAAGCTCTGTGACTAGAAATTGTCCTTGGAGGAGTGTATGGCATGCTATTCTTCCACTGCAACATTTTATTCTTATGAATAGACAAAGAGTTTTTCTCAGCTGATGTCTTTTTTACATTAACTTAGTCATTCATTACAGTACAAAAGTTAACCAGCTCGCTTATGGATAACTGCAAGAGCTGGCATTCTGTTATTTTTATCTTCAAACAATAATGAACAAAAACATTCCTCTACAGTGCCACATTGGCGTCTTTATTGGTAAGTTTACTTCCATATATAAAGCCAAATATGCCAAAATGTGGTCCTATAATTTCACTGCTAAAAATGTGATACTCTGTAATCAGCATTTCATTATTCTAACCTTCTTAGGTGGCCCCAACTCTAACTACATTAGCTGGGATTTACAATAAGTAGATTTTTTACAAACTTAGAGAAGAGTAGTCCAATTTTGCATTTCATTCATCTATTTAATTAAAATAGACCTAGTTGTAACAAGTTAAATGTAAATCTTATATATTATATTATATATTCTGCCAAATCCGGTGGCATGATGCTGTTGGAACATTTGCAACCATGCTTATGTGGTGGGTCCCTTAAGTCCCAGGCAACTCATTGTGTAAAACAGCAGAAGCATCTCCTGCTGATTTAAGTCAAGGAGCCCCTAATCTCTTTTGATGAGGTCTGAATGCTTCCCTTTAGCCTCCAACACTCATTTCCTAGAAAGTTGGAGCCACTGCAACTCTTATCTGACAAATGTCCCTAGAACGACCGGTCCCGATGACTTACTTGTAAGATATGGGTATCTGAGATTGTGCCCTGAACCAAGAGATGGCAGAACAAGCTGTTGTAATGTGACCTGAGAACCAGTGTTAGGTGAAGAAGCTGAACATTTGACTAACCGTTGCTCTTATCACATTCCAAATCAGAGGATAAGATCATTATCCACTACAACCATTTATGAAATGATTGCTGTCTATCCATAAAATATATATTTCGCTTGTGAAATATAAACTTTCATAGAGGTCAATGTCAACCGCAATGAAACGTGTTATAAAGTTTAAGCTTTAGCTTAACTTCATGAGATACAGCACAGAAATGTCAGTTACAAGAAAATGTTACAAGCTAACAGGCTATACATGGCTGTATCCTTGATTAGCATACAAATATGGTCTTAAGCAATTTAAATGAAGAGGATAAATGTCAGCTGTGGGGGAAGGTGTTATTAGATATGTCACTTTAGATAGACTATTGTAAGTAAAAGTAGCAGTAACACAGTGTCGAAATACTCAAGTACTACAAGTAAAAGACACTAAACTGTGAAGTCAAGTTAAAATGATAAGTATTAAGCTAAAATAAAGTAAAAGTATCATTATATAAAGTTTAATATGTTTATCAAATGATAATTCATTGATTTTATGTGAAAATAAAAACATGTACAATATTTTCCTCTGATATAATGAAATTGAAGAATAAGTTTGCATTAAATAAAACCAGTATCATTCACCGTAATTGTTCTACATGACTTACTTTTAACCACTGAGGTTACACTACTTTATTTTAGAATATTCTTTGTTGTATGCACATTTGCACATTTGATGTAGTAAACATTATTAAGATATAATATTATTAAAAACTAAATCTGTAGTTTTAGTGTAAATCCTGTTGCACTTGAGGCCACACCCACAACACTGACGTCAGAGTAAACGCTGTCCATCGGTGTTTTTGAAGGGCAAAAATGGGTCTAAAATGAGGAATAGTCCTATACTGTGTGTAGATTACACTGGAATATGATTCAAACTATGGTGCCACTGCCACCCAGTGGCGTAGCCACCATAGGGCCAGGCCCACTCTGAGAAAGCTTCGGTGTAATTTTTAAATTATTATTATTGTTACGTGCCGTAGTGGGTGCTGGGGCCTGTACTAGTGATGTTATGTATTGCGCCGAGGCTTCGGAGCGTGTGTCGAGTAATCCCCGAAGCTTTTTGTGAAGCTTGTAACGAGGCTTGTATCGTTTTGGGCCAGTGACGTCATCGATGACACACGAAGCCTCGCTGCCTGTCGATACCACGTGACTGCTTCAGGAAGCGATTTAGATCGGTTGAACCGTTGAACCACAACGCTCATACCCATGGATGCATACTAAGAACCATATTACCCCTCCTGTATCCGGGCCCGGTGACACGATGGAATCAAGAGAGCTCAGACCCTCACTCATATAGAGGTCGGAACATGTCATAAGTAGGCTATAAATAGATACAAGCATAAATAAATGTAGGAATAAAAACATCAATAAATACAGGAATAAATATCTTACAGTGTTTTCAAGGAGATTCAGCGTGTGTGCTGTAGCTCAGCCTGAAAGCAGTTGACTCATGACCGTAGGGTCCCTGGTTCAACGACTGAACAATACGTATTTTTTGTTGTTTATAAAAGCTACAGCTAAATGAGATAATGTAGTTAATAAATGTATTCTTTGATATGGTTTAGCCTTTCTCAGGCTACAACATGGTTAAGTTTACGAATATTATTAAGGAATATAAATCCCTCTTTGCAATGTTTACCAGCCTCTTTAGGATTTTCAATCACAATCATTAAACTGTAATAAATACAATATTGTTAACATGAAAATATGATTTTATGTTCGTTGTTTAGAGTTATTCTAAGGCTTTACTCATTAGGAACTCGGTATGAGATAGAGCACACTGTTGAGATGTCCAATCTGCCTGTTTTACACACTTTGACCAACAGGGGGTTTGTGTTCAAATGAAGCCCATGATGAAGCCTCATGAGATGAACCCTTTTGCGAACCAATTGGCTGGAAAGCTTCAAAGCTTCATAAGGCTTCATCTCGCCATCACTAGCCTGTACTACGAAGCTGGTTCAACCTAACCTGGATATGTTTGAGTTAGCCGGTTGGCCTAATCCAAAACATACGCGCTCTCGCTAAACGGTACTACGACGCTGGTTATCAAGTGGATCGCTCAAGCCAGCCGTGTCCTATCTAGTTAGGTGCGCGTTCACATGAAAGGGGTGGTATTTGGAGCATTTGACCAATCACAAACATAGAGAAGCGCACTGACAGCGCAGCGTCATACTTCCTGAATGAAAAGTCAACTATAATATTAGACATATGAAGAAGTTAAACTTTAAACATCCATGACTTAAACACTTTATCCAGGATAAAAGCCACATAGCTGCACCTGCAAGGTGAATACAGCTGGTAAAAGAAAAAGTGTTTGAATGCGTACATTAACAGGTTTATGATATCACTGCCCCGTCTAAGACACGAGTGGATCTGACTTTAATTACATTTGTCTCGAGTGTTTCGTCAACTTAATGTGTTGCTTAAAATAATACTTCTGCATACAGTATGTGACACTGTGAGTGTTGCACGGCCAGATAGGGCTCAGCTGACTCAGATAAGAAAATATATGATACATTATGAAGTGATATGCCGCGGACTGTATGTTACTCTGATCCGGTTACTTATGTTGTGGCAGATATTTAAGTAAGCTTTCTTAACGCTAATGTTATAATAGTTAGATTGCTCTGAAGATGGGAGGTGATATTCTATTAATGTTCACGTTCACACAGTCGGTGATTTTTGCCTGCCGTCTTTCCTGCAACGGCAGCTTTTCTGTATTTCCTTTCTCCTGTAATATGACTTGATCGCTTTAAACTCCGCACACTGAGCTCTGATTGGTCAGCAGGCAGTGCTTTCACTGAGTTGAGCTCTTAGCCTGCAACCTAACCAGGCTATTTCAGTGAAACAAGGCTGTTTTGAACATTTGACAGATTTATGTTTAATTCTCTCAGAAAGTTACTGAAAGATACACTTTTTTGTATAAAAGCTGTAAAGTAGATAATGAAGTACTTTGTATTAGTAGATTTCGTCAAGCATCTGACTCTTAATGGCAGTTTGTGATTTTGAGGCTATTTCAGTGAAACACTGCTGTTTTGAACATTTGACATATTTATGCTTACATTCTCTGAGAAAGTTACTGAAAGATACACTTTTGTGTATAAAAGCTGAAAAGTAGATAATGAAGTACTTTATGTCAGTAGATTTCGTTAAGATTCTGACTCTTAATGGCAGTTTGTGATTGTGAGGCTATTTCAGTGAAACAAGGCTGTTTTGAACATTTGACAGATTTATGCTTAAATTCTCTGAGAAAGTTACTGAAAGATACACTTTTGTGTATAAAAGCTGAAAAGTAGATAATGAAGTACTTTGTGTCAGTAGATTTCGTCAAGCATCTGACTCTTAATGGCAGTTTGTGATTGTGAGGCTATTTCAGTGAAACAAGGCTGTTTTGAACATTGGCAGATGTATGCTTAATTCTCTCAAAAGTTACTGAAAGATACACTTTTGTATTTAAAAGCTGAAAAGTAGATAATGAAGTAGACTTTGTCAGTAGATTTCATTAAGAATCTGACTCTTAATGGCAGTTTGTGATTTTGAGGCTATTTCAGTGAAACAAGGCTGTTTTGAAACATTTGACAGATTTATGCTTATATTCTCTGAGAAAATTACTGAAAGATACACTTTTGTGTATAAAAGCTGAAAAGTAGATAATGAAGTACTTTGTATTACTAGATTTCGTTAAGAATCTGACTCTTAATGGCAGTTTGTGATTTTGAGGCTATTTCAGTGAAACAAGGCTGTTTTGAACATTTGACAGATTTATGCTTAACTCTCTCAAAAAGTTACTGAAAGATACACTTTTCTTTTTAAAAGCTGAAAAGTATATAATGAAGTACTTTGTGTCAGTAGATTTCGTTAAGATTCTGACTCTTAATGGCAGTTTGTGATTTTGAGGCTATTTCAGTGAAACAAGGCTGTTTTGAAACATTTGACAGATTTATGCTTAACTCTCTCAAAAAGTTACTGAAATATACATTTTTGTATTTAAAAGTTGACCACTACCATGAAGTACTTTGTTTTAGTAGATTTAATTAGGATTCTGACTCTTAATGGCATTTTGTGATTTTGAGGCTATTTCAGTGAAACAATGCTGTTTTGAACATTTGACAGATTTATGCTTAACTCTCTCAAAAAGTTACTGAAAGATACACTTTTGTATTTAAAAGCTGAAAAGTAGATAATGAAGTATTTGTGTCTGTAGATTTCGTTAAGAATCTGACTCTTAATGGCAGTTTGTGATTTTGAGGCTATTTCAGTGAAACAAGGCTGTTTTGAAACATTTGACAGATTTATGCTTAAATTCTCTGAGAAAGTTACTGAAAGATACAATTTTGTGTTTAAAAGCTGACCACTACCATGAAGTACTCTGTTTGAGTACATTTCAGCACACAGGGTCTGACAGAAAAAACATAACATTTTTAAGTATCTAATAATATACTATCCACATAATATACTAATTTAAGCCGTACCAAAAAAAAACAACATTTAATAATTACATGATATTATAAAATAAAATAAAAAGTACTTACCAGAGTTTTTCAAGATCAGATACAGGTCAAGAAAATGCATAGAGGAGGTATGGTGCTGGCTCATTAGCCCTCTCACTCTTCTTAGAATGATCCTGTGCAATTATTAAAAGTTGAACTCTTATCCCCTTATAAACCAAAATAACAATAGCCCTTAATTAACACTAATCCTTTAAAAAAAAATTACATCTAATTTAGAGAGGACAACTAAAAGTGTAAGATTTCTTTCTTAAAAACGAACTCCGTCCCCTCGCTTCTCACCTCACAGAGAGTGTCTTAATCAACATATAGATTAACATCCCAGGCTTATCTCAAACCCTCACATCAAAGGCCAACTCCAACGTGTGTGTGTGTGTGTGTGTGTGTGTGTGTGTGTGTGTGTGTGTGTGTGTGTGTGTGTGTGTGTGTGTGTGTGTGTGTGTGTGTGTGTGTGTGTTAATTGTTCTTAAAGGTAGGGGTAGGTCATTTTGGAGAAACCAGCTCGAGTGAGCTAGAATTAGAAAATACACAACCGGGGGAAATCTGCCACTTCCTCACAGAGCCCCTCCTCCATCACACATGAACGCGTGCACATGACCAAAAGAGGGCACGAGATCTTCGGCTGGAGGTGTCTGAACCCCGCACAGATGCTGCATTCGTTTCTTGACTGGCGCTCCGGACGGATGGCGGTAAGTTGTCACAGGCTGATTAAACCCAATTCGAGGCGTCTCTTGTCATTTTTCTTTTTTAAAAAGGTGACTTGTAAGTGGAAATGACTGTCTTTTGATTTAGTTTGAGCATATTTCTATCTTCATCTAATTCCACCCCCACTATCTGCTGGCGTCATAGCCAAAAAGGAAGGGGTGGAGAAAAGGGGGAGAGGCCTGGGCTGGGAGACAGTAGGCTTGTTTGAGACACATTGCGGCTCGCCTCGAAAGTAGACGAGAGTAGCTGATCGCAGCCGGGGGAGGTGTCAAAAAGCTCGTCTTAAGTCGGACAGCTCGGACTCGGAGTCGGCTTGACTGGCTGGGTTTGCAATGGCGGAAATTCCATTTTACCCACTGTAGACAAAGGTGATCTCCATTGATTTATATAGGTTTGTTAATTCAGTCATGATGATGAACCACACCAGTGACTGGGTTCCATAATTAGAAATGCTCCTCCCTCTTAATGTTTGCAAAACTGATGGTGGACAGGCTACAAATGATCAGTCCCTTCAGATCCGCACACATGAAGCTTAATGAGCATGAATTGAACAGACCTGCTGCTGTGTTAATTCTTTAGCTGCCACTTTAAGCTTTATGATGTGTACAACATGGATGTAATTTGATTTAATCTTGCCATTTTAAATGATGTATTCAATAAATAAGGTTAAACCAAATCATTACATTACAATAGATTTTATTTTAATGATTTGGTTTAACTTAAAGAGAAACTTTATTGTTATTGCACATATTACAGGTACTGAGACAACGAAATGCAGTTTAGCTTCTAACCAGGTGCAACAAGCAGTGAAGTGGAAATTAATGTACACAATCTACAGAATAACATATAGAATGAATTGAATGATGAATAAACAGTGGGGTATGAATGAATACACTAGATATCAGCCTGTGAGCAGTATGAACAGTGTGTATGAATATGCTAAGATATATAAAGTATGAAAACCGTAAGCAGTATAGTATAAAATATATAGATATTAATTTCATGATGATAAACATTGTGGAACAATGATGAAAAATGGGAATGGATGTGGCGACGTAAAACTGACACAAAACAACAACAAACTTTTGCCAGCCAATTGGAGAGTTTCATCAGCAGCACGTGGTAAACACCACCAATGAGCGCTCAGCTCGAGATACCAGCGAGCCGTTTCCCATCAAGCATTTCGCTTCCGCAGCTCGTGGAGAGCAACTGCGCCAACTCGCCTCGCCTCGCTCTCAAGGCTGCGGGCGTCTTTGTCCCGCGAGATTTCAAAGTCTCATGTGGGCGAGACTCCAGAGCAAGTCGGACAAAATGACTAACCATCATGCAACGCACTAGCAAGACGTTGATCGCAACTGCGCAGGTCTGCGCAGGTCTTGCTTGTCTCAAACAAGCCTAGTCTCACGCATAACTTCAAAGAGACACCTAGATTAACATCAAAGGCTTATAACACACCAGTGTGAAATCACACCTGCCTGTTATAACACCTCACATCAAAGGGCAAACATCAAAGGCTAATTAGATTATACAACTCTGAGGGGACAGGGGCCAGACAGCATAACTTCAAAGAGACTGCCTTAATCAACACCTAGATTAACATCAGAGGCTTATATCACACCTACCTGCCATAACACCTCACTCACATCAAAGGACTAGACTACAAAGGGGTGTGAGGGGGCAGGGGCCAGACAACATAACTTAAAAGAGACTGCCTTAATTAACACATCAAATAATTAGACAACAAAGGCACTACACAGGGGGGCTTTTCACACCTACCTGTTATAACACCCATCAAAGGATCTCGAACAATGGGAGGCGGGACTTAGCTCATTAACATAATTGTACCCACTCACATCAAAGGATCTCAACAATGGGAGGCGGGACTTAGCTCATTTGCATAATTGGGGGCGTGTCCACCTGTCACTTTTCATGCATACTAATGTGATTGAAACAGTATGTGTATAACTACTCTCCTCTGTTTTCATTTAAACAGCTCCTTATATCCGTTAGCGCAGCTAGCTAGCACCCGATGCTAACAACAACAATGCACGTAAGGTCTCTCTCTCGCTCGCTCGGGCCACACATACACACACCCTCCCGGTCCTCCCAATCGCCAGTCGGTGCCTGCCGGTGAGTGTGGAAGTGTGGTCTGCCGCAAGCGGACGGCAGGAGCGGGGCTGTCAGCATCAGCTTTTAGATGGTATTTTAAACTCGATGCGCTCTGAAACTACGGGGCGGCCGAGGACAAAAAATACACATGCATTAATCGCGTTAAAATAATTAGTGGCGTTAATTTTGTTTTGCGTTAACGCGTTATTAACGCACCGACTGGCCATCGGGAGGACCGGGAGGGTGTGTGTATGTGTGGCCCGAGCGAGCGAGAGAGAGACCTTACGTGTATTGTTGTTGTTAGAATCTGGTGATAGCTAGCTGCGCTAACGGATATAAGGAGCTGTTTAAATGAAAACAGAGGAGCGACATTTCGCGGACAACTGCGCCGAGCACTTGACTTTATGCAGGTAGCCAGACAGTGGGACATTGTACGAAAAGTCATCACACTCAGCACGGATAGTGCGCACAACATGATCGCAGTGTCCAGGCAGCTCCCGTTCGAGCATATGCCTTGAGTTGCACATAGCTCCAACGATCTACACAGTGTCTCTCCACACACACACACACACACACACACACACACACACACACACACACACACACACACACACACACACACACACACACACACACACACACACACACACACACACACACACACACACACACACACACACACACACACACACACACACACACACACACACACACACACACACACACACACACACACACACAGTATTGTATTATTGTATGAGAGAGGTTCCAGGTTGAATTGAGGGGAATATTTGAAAGTTTCTGAGGTTGTTGTGTTTAATATCCATGAGAATATTTGTCATTGTTCAAATGATAATAAACATTAGCATAAAGCATATTTGTCCACTTATATGTTGATAAGAGTATTACAAACTTGAAAAATATCCCTCTAAGGTACATTTAGAACAGATACAAAATGTGCGATTCATTTTCGATGAATCGCGATTAACTATGGACAATCATGCGAGTAATCGCGATTAAATATTTTAATCGACTGACAGCCCTAATATATATATATATATATGCATTTATTGTTTTCCTGCCTTATTTAATTTTTTCTCCTGTTTTCTTTATTTCTTTGTACTCCTTCTTTTCTATACATTTTTTACGCAATAATGCCGCTGTATTAGGATGATGCACGGGAGGGCTACTTTCCACAAGCTATGCTTCAGCCCTACCGCTTCTACTAATTTTGTTCATCTTTGTGTGTATGAATTAAACTTTTTTTGTTTTTCGGATGAAAAAATAAAAATAAAATACTTTCAGCTTGGGGGCCCCCTAGTGGCCGCGGGGGCCCTGCCCCGCATAGTCCGCCTATAGGAAGAAACGGCCCTGCTGTACCACACCCGCCAGCATCCTCCTCCTCCGTGCCGGTGCCTCCACTACAGACGCTACCTTGAAGCACATCAGCGGGTACTATTGGGCCAGCAACCGCTCAAAGCAACCTGATCTCACCAGAATGCGTGACTCCACCACGACTCCTTAACACCACAATGCGTGGTGGAGTCACGAACTTTGTTACATTTGCGTGTCGGCACCACGCAAACAACCCCAATGTAAAGTGAATGAGGCTCCTTTGTCGTGGTGGTCCTTTGGCATTTCTACAACGGCCCGCAGTGAGCTTTTATTCTATACAACGTTTTTAAAATCTACTATAAGCTTGTAGTAACTCACGGGAGGCTTCTTTTATTTTATTTGTATTCATAATAATTTTAATTTTTCGTCAGAATGTAAAAATTACATTAGTTACGAATTTGTGTTCTCAAAAAACAGTGCATTGTGTGTAATGCAACTGTGATTTTTATTAAATTAGTTCGTTTTTAAGGAAGGCCAGAGCTTCAGCTGTGTCAAATAGATTGTTCCCTTCAGTCAGGGGCGGACTGGGACTACAAATCAGCCCGGGACTCTCGACCGGCCCACTTTGGTACCGCCGGCCCACCCCGGTACCGCAAGTAAATACCGCTAGTAAATTGTCGGGGGGACTTGGGGGGGGGGGGGGTAGACAATTTACTAGCGGTAGACATTAAGGGTAAATAATGTCTACCTCCGGGCCGGTGGACTTGCATTATCACTGGCCCCACCATTGTAACCACTGGCCCGGAGCATTCGTTCAAATAATGAAGAAAATTAACACATTTGTTGCAATAGTAATGTATGCACTAACTACATTACTACTTGTACTACAACATTTTAATCATCAGTTCTTCCTCATTTTCCTCAATTGTTCATATTTGATTTATTAAAATAATGATATTGTGGTCATTGTTAAAAAATGTCTGCTATTCACTCTCCTTTAACTCCTCCGGTGACTTTCTTTTATTTGAAGATTGTTTTTTGCCCGGCGCTTGGCCGGTTACCGCTGGTATTAAAAACATTTGGCGAATGGTTAGGTGGCGCGATAGTCTGTAGTGAAGCAGCGCGCTCCCGCTGCGCTCCGGAGCAAACAGCTGTTTGCTTTTCATCCAACAACAACGACAACCGACTCACGGAACGCTATGTTGTAGCGTTGATAAACGAAACAATTTAACTAAATTGCTAGTCAAAATACCAATCCCACAGGACAATTTTTATATGTTTAGTGGCCCGAGCAGGCAAGTGGAAAGTACTTTATGCTGGCCCGGGGTGTCTAAATAGTGCTTCCGGGCCAGCGGGCCATTTAATGTCGAGCCCTGCCGGTTACCGGCCGGCCCACATCGTCCGTCCGGCCCACTTCAGTACCGGCCCATCGGGATTCGTCCCGAACGTCCCGATGGCCAGTCCGCCCCTGCCTTCAGTTAACGTTATTTAAAAGATAATGATCATGTCCTCTGTATTGTATTACGAGCGTCCATTCCCATTGGATAACAGAGAATTTTACACCCGGAAGTAAGTAGCCTATTCTCCTTACTGTCGATTGATTTTACTCTGCACTACTCATCGACTAAAAAACACCAAATTATCCTTGTTAATTACACAAAATTGATTGGTTTGAATTGTGTGCAATGCTTTTGTATTTTCCCCCTTCGATTCGGAGAAACAAATATTTTTTCGGAGTTTTAGGATGGCCGAAGACACTACACTACCCAGAATCCTCAGCTATCGTTTGGGACTACACCATGTGCTTAGCTTGACAAACCCCGTGATCAGTCCTCAACCTCTGTGATTGGATGCGCGACGTTTACACAGAGCGTCCAAAAGGACTTTGAAATGGAATGGAACCCATCGACGGCACACTATTCAAAACAGGAATCGAACGTGTCCTACCCCCCCCCCCCCCCCCTTAGGTCACAGGCTCCTCCAACAGTGCTACGCAATAAAACAGATACACAGAAAAAATAGTGAAATAGTGCAATAAGAGTCTATATACAAGTGATTGGAATATGATATTATATTAGATTAGATAAATAATTTCTAAGTAGCAGCCAGATGAATGTTATTTCTAAGTTCAGGTGTTTAATAGTCTTCTGGCCTGTGGGATGAAGCTGTCTCTGTGTCTGGTGGTTTTAGTCCGAATGCTGTGGAACCGCCTGCCAGACTGCAGCAGACAGAACCGTTTGTGGCTGGGGTGATGGGGTCTTTTATAATCCTGAGGGCTTTCTTTAAGGTTAACCTGGTATTTTTACTCCACTACATTTATTTTAGTTACTTTACAGATTTGGATTAATGATGTGAAATATAAACAACCCTTAAATCAGACTTTAGTTACACCTGAATTAAATTCAGTGAAGGTGATTGTGCCAACAATCAGGCGAGATATTTGATAGTTGGTGCTTGAGAAGACTAAATATTTATCTGCAGATCCGTTTAAAGCATATTCATTACTCATTATTCTCTAATAGTTCATTAAAGACTGTATATAATTGCTATTTTGCACATCCCTTTCAAGATTTCAAGATTTTCTAAGGTTCATTGACATATCATATACACAACAGTGTAGTTATGCAATGAATGACAAACTTGGGTCATAGGTTCATCAACAGTGCATTACAAGACATCTATCAATGTGTGAATACTTCCACCATTACACTGTCATATTCTGCACATTTCTTTAAATAAAGCCTTATTAGTTAGCACATCCTCCTATCAGGCACTAAACTGTTTTACTCTAGATATCATTTGAGTATCTTCTTGATATTTTCTATTCTATATTTATATAATTGACCTTCTACTTTCCCACTATTTTGTATGTACTCTTAATATTTGAATGTTTTCATAAAATATAACACATTCAAAAGTGCGTTACAAAAATGAAAGACATTAAGAAAAAGGCATTTTAAACAGTCATTAAAATCTTCCTGCATTGCAATTACTCTAAACGTGTAATAACGTGCGTTAACCAGTAGGTGGTTTGGGTTAAAAGCATAGGTTAAAAGGCTGTCAAGTTTACAGTGTTAACAAAATAAAATATACTGCTGTTTCCGGTTTAGTGTACGACGAATATTATTTTGTTATTGTTTTGATATTTGTAACACAAAAGCGATGGAAAAAACCCATAGCAACCAAAAAAAGATGGTCTTAACATGACCCAGTCGTCTAGTAGTTAATAAAAAACAATAATATCAAAACAAAATATTACTACTAACTTTATTGTGAAATTAAAACAGAACGGTAAAAGAATAGTTTCCGGTGTATTCTGATGCCCGATCTCTAGATAAATAAAGAACTAAGACAGATGTGTAATATTTAATGCAGCCAAACCATTTATTACAATGCATTCATGTGATGACTTTCAAAGAGTAAAGCAAGCACTGCTGAATAAAGTATGATTTTCTCTTTTACGAAACGTTTTTTTTCATATGGAATGCAGTTGGAGGTCAACCAATCAAAGAGCTTGAGGGCTGATCACGGGGTTCATGGTGTAGTCCCAAACGATAGCTGAGGATTCTGGGTAGTGTAGTGTCTTCTGCCGTCCAAAAACTCCGAAAAAATATTTTTTTCTCCGAATCGAAGGGGGAAAATACAAAAGCATTGCACACAATTCAAACCAATCAATGTTGTGTAATTAACAAGGACAATTTGGTGTTTTTTAGTCGATGAGTAGTGCAGATATCACTGTAAAATCAATCGACAGTAAGGAGAATAGGCTACTTACTTCCGGGTGTAAAATTCTCCGTTATCCAATGGGAATGGACGCTCGTAATACAAGACATGATCATTATCTTTTAAATAACGTTAACTGAAGGGAACAATCTATTTGACACAGCTGAAGCTCTGGCCTTCCTTAAAAACTAATGTAATAAAAATCACAGTTGCATTACACACAATGCACTGTTTTTTGAGAACACAAATTCGTAACTAATGTAATTTTTACATTCTGACGAAAAATAAAAATAATTAAAACTGCGGTCGCACTTGTGCGCGCAGTGATGAGCGGGCCCTCGCGTCCGTGCGCCTGTCGGGGAGGGTTGCTGGTCCCCCCCCTCAGTCCTCCGAAATGAGCCGTTTGTCATCCCTCTAAATTGTTTACCTGACTTTGCGTTCCTTTGTTTCTGACCAGGAAATCTTAGGCATGTGCGCCAACTGTGTCGGTACCATTTTTCCTGCATCAACCAGGTAGCGATATGCCGACAGTGAAGAATAAACATATTTATAACTAGTTTAGCTAGCTCCAGAGGTAGATGGAATAGCTAAGTGTGTTTGGTCTAACTGTTAGTGTGTGTTTTGCTCAGCTCCGCAGTCCGTCACAGCAACAATTAAAATGTAAACCTAAGACGCAAAGAAGTGCAATATAACAGATAAATATATAACAACCACAATGTAGATTCAATAATATGAGAGAAGTTGTAGATTAAGTGTAGACAGTATTTAAAAAATGACAATGTTAACAGCAATGTAATAAGTATATACAGTATTATGCAAAATGACAAGTACTACATGGCACACAGATGTAATTTTTTAATTATAAGTAAAAGTATGTAAGGCTGAAGTGACAGCAGTGATGAGCATTTAGATTAATGACGGGCATATTTATCGACTGAACATGCTCATTTTCTACAGTAATGTGTCTGACCCTCCACTGATGCTGGATACTAAGTTTGGCGTTGAAAAAGAAAACATGGAAATTTAAGGTAATATTTCACTGTTTTTAACATTATGGTAATTTTAAAAAAATCAAGAAGTTGGAGCTTTGGGGTTCCAGGACATAATATGTAGAGTAGGTCCACCCGAATAAGTGGGCACAATTTCAGGTCATTCGGAGTTACGGTGCCACTTTGTAAAGGTTTCCAAAAATGGAAATGTAGTAGTTTGGATGAATTTGTGACATGTAAATCGTCAACAATGGTGTATTCGCTGTTAGCTTACGACCTCCACGAGTAATTTTTCAAAAATGTGCTCCTCAATTAAGTATTATATTGGATAGGGGCTGAACCTGTCCTGCATTGGAATTTTTCCGATCATTCCCCTAGGAGGAGTTCGCAAGAACGTGCGTAAAATGGCTGAAAAACGCACATTTTTCAAAATGGCCGACTTTCTGGGGGGCGGGGCTAATGGAAGGCAATTTGAAATATGGGTGCAATCATAATAGCAATATGTATACAGCGTTTCGTGAATATCGGAATAACTATATCCGAGTAGTTTAGAGTAAATTGAGACATGTAAATCGTCAAAAATGGTGTATTCGCTGTTAGCTAAAGACCTCCACGAGTACTTTTTCAAAAATGTGCTCCTCAATTAAGTATCATATGGGATAGGGGCTGAACCTGTCCTGCATTGGAATTTTTCTGATCATTCCCCTAGGAGGAGTTCGCAAGAACATGCGTAAAATGGCTGAAAAACGCACATTTTTCAAAATGGCCGACTTTCTGGGGGGCGGGGCTAATGGAATGTATCTACAAATATGTCCGCAATTCCATGAGTAATGTCTGTGCTAAAATTCGTGAAGTTCTAAGAGTTATATGTGACTACCACACAATAGGGGGCGCTAGTGAGCAGTATTTGTGAAAAATTACGTTTTTTTTTTACATTCTTGAAAAGGTCGTGGGCTGTGATGCGTGTCCCAAGTTTTGCGTACCGAAACACATTTAAGCACATCGTCATAAAAAAAAAAGTACAGGCCACGCCCACAATTGTCATTCGTTGTGACACTTTCAATATAAGTCCATACTCATCCCCAGAGTATGTCTAAAAAAAAAAAAAGAAGATTTCGTCGATCATTTCATGAGTTATACATTTGTCATGTTTTTGGAGCCCCCTATAGTCCAAAATGGATATTACTTTTTGTGCTTATTCCCCAATACAGACTGAACCTTACCACCAAAATGTGTGTTTTTTTGGTACATTGTTGATGAATTATGAGCATTTCTATCTAAGCCCTGCCTTTTTGCGAACACGTTTAGAGTACTGACGGCCACATTTATCGACTGAACATGCTCATTCCCTACGATAATGTGTCTGACCCTCCGGCGATACTGTATACTGAGTTTGGTGTTGAAAAACCAAAATTTGAAATTTAAGTGAATATTTCACTGTTTTTAACATTATGGTAATTAAAAAAAAATGAAGGAGGTGGAGCTTTCGGGTTCCAGGACATAATATGTAGAGTAGGTCCACCCGAATAAGTGGGCAAAAATATCAGGTCATTCGGAGTTATGGTGCCACTTTGTAAAGGTTTCCAAAAATGGAAATGTAGTAGTTTGGATGAATTTGTGACATGTAAATCGTCAAAAATGGTGTATTCGCTGTTAGCTTACGACCTCCACGGGTAATTTTTCAAAAATGTGCTCCTCAATTAAGTATCATATTGGATAGGGGCTGAACCTGTCCTGCATTGGAATTTTTCCGATCATTCCCCTAGGAGGAATTTGCAAGAACGTGCGTAAAATGGCTGAAAAACGCACATTTTTCAAAATGGCCGACTTTCTGGGGGGCGGGGCTAATGGAAGGCAATTTGAAATATGGGTGCAATCATAATAGCAATATGTATACAGCGTTTCGTGAATATCAGAATAACTATATCCGAGTAGTTTAGAGTAATTTGCGACATGTAAATCGTCAAAAATGGTGTATTCGCTGTTAGCTTACGACCTCCACGAGTAATTTTTCAAAAATGTGCTCCTCAATTAAGTATCGTATGGGATAGGGGCTAAACCTGTCCTGCATTGGAATTTTTCCGATCATTCCCCTAGGAGGAGTTCGCAAGAACGTGCGTAAAATGGCTGAAAAACGCACATTTTTCAAAATGGCCGACTTTCTGGGGGGCGGAGCTAATGGAAGGCAATTTGAAATATGTGTGCAATCATAATAGAAATATGTATACAGCGTTTCGTGAATATCGGAATAACTATATCCGAGTAGTTTAGAGTAATTTGTGACATGTAAATCGTCAACAATGGTGTATTCGCTGTTAGCTTACGACCTCCACGAGTAATTTTTCAAAAATGTGCTCCTCAATTAAGTATCATATGGGATAGGGGCTAAACCTGTCCTGCATTGGAATTTTTCCGATCATTCCCCTAGGAGGAGTTCGCAAGAACGTGCGTAAAATGGCTGAAAAACGCACATATTTCAAAATGGCCGACTTTTTGTGGGGCGGGGCTAATGGAATGTATGTACAAATATATCCGCAATTCCATGAGAAATGTCTATGCCAAAATTCGTAAAGTTTTGAGAAACTATATGTGACTACCACACAATAGGGGGCGCTAGTGAGCAGTTTTTTTGAAAATGTACGTTTTTTTTTTACATTTTCGAAAAGGTCCTGGGCTCTGACGTGTGTCCCAAGTTTTGCGTCCGAAGCTCATTTTATGCTATCGCAATTTAAAAATAATATATAGGCCACGCCCACATTCTGAATTTGTTGCGACACTTTGAATCTAAGTTCGTAGTCGCCCCGAGAGTATGTGTAAACAAAAAACAAAAAGATTAGTCCATCCGCTCTTGAGTTATAAATTGGTGGTGTTTTTGGCGCCCCCTATAGTCCAAAATGAAAATACTTTGGTGTGCCTAGTTCCCAAGATAGACTCAACGTTTCCACCAAAAGCTGTGATGTTTGGATACATTGTTGATGAATTATGATCATTTCAAGCCCCGCCTTTTTGCGAGGACGTTTTAATTCATGGCGGAAATATTTATCGTTTGAACATGCTCATCTCCTAGGGTAATGTGTATGACCCTCCGGCGATACTGTATACGAAGTTTGGTGTTGATAAACTAAAAATTGAAATTTAAGTGAATATTTAAGTGTTTTTAAAATTATGCTAATTTAAAAAAAAATAAAGTAGGCGGAGCTAAGGATTCCAATTGGATTATTTGTAGAGCAGGTCCACCCGGATATGTTTGCAAAATGTCAGGTAATTCGGAGTTACGGTGCGACTTTGTGAATTTTTCCGAAATGGAATTGAAATAGGTGGCGCTAGCGAGCAAGTTGGACAATTTGAACCCATTGACTCCAGAATAAGGTAGTTTTCACCAGTTCTGGCGTCCGTGCAAAATTATACAACTTTTTCAGCGTCCTAAAGGCCTCAAAAACAGGATACGCCAGCAGAAAAAAAAAAATAAGAATTCCACGAATAACAATAGGTATCCTTGCACTTCGTGCTAGGACGCCGTTGGGTCCTAGCACATCGTGCTCGGGCCCTAATTATGAATACAAATAAAATAAAAGAAGCCTCCCGTGAGTTACTACACGCTATAAAGTAGATTTAAAAAACGTTGTATAGAATAAAAGCTCACTGCGGGACGTTGTAGAAATGCGTGTGTGCACCACGACAAAGGAGCCTCATTCACTTTACATTGGTGTTGTTTGCGTGGTGCCGACACGCAAATGTAACAAAGTTCGTGACTCCACCACGCATTGTGGTGTTAAGGAGTCGTGGTGGAGTCACGCATTCTGGTGAGATCAGGTTGGCTCAAAGATCAACAGCCCCAGATGATCTTG
The DNA here is from genome assembly GCF_902827115.2 of Pseudochaenichthys georgianus. Taxonomy (NCBI): domain Eukaryota; kingdom Metazoa; phylum Chordata; class Actinopteri; order Perciformes; family Channichthyidae; genus Pseudochaenichthys; species Pseudochaenichthys georgianus. The sequence goes on along the minus strand of NC_047524.1, from coordinate 15,978,348 downwards.
GGGTTAATAAACCCAACCAGGTGAAACTGGATCGTTATCCAGGGAGATTGTTTTCAGGAAAGAAGCGCATTTTTGCCGCTGCATGGTACAACAACAGGCCATGGCTTGAAGATTCGTTCAAAGCAGACGCAGCCTTTTGTTTCCACTGTAGACAGTTTAAAGTAAATTATTATTATTACAGACTGATAAAGGACTGCTAAGGCATGCCGCATAAAAATAAGACATTTCATGTGAGAGTTTGTGGAGAGAGAGACAGATACGCGAGGAAACAAATAAGGAAATTAGAACTTTGGTGCGCACAGATCAGCTGGCACGGAACCTTTATTACGTGTCAGCTGTCGTTGATATTATAGCTTTTTTAGCTGTCAACCAACTCCCTCTCAGAGGTGACCACGATTCACTCCACAGCATGTCCGAGTCAGACAGTGGGCTCTTCCTATCGCTGTTTGAGTATACGCTGCACAAAGATGCAGAGTTGGCCAAAATAATGTTCTAACCAATCCTTTCGCTCGGCTGAGCGAAAGGATTCACCTGCAGTGCATAGGAAAATAAACCATGCCCAAGTCGGGCTAAACACTAACAGTAACAGTTCATCGTCTCCCTCTCTACTATTTCTCTCCGAGTGCAACGATGAGGAAGCTGCCATCCTTAACCAGTGTGCATTGCTCGTGATTTACCAGTGTTTGTGCTGCCACGCACACAATGTTTAAGTGGTTTATGTTACTCTTTATTTGTGTATATATTCGCGATAAGTGTGCGTCTTTACGCAATGCTGTTTGATATAGCCTATATCGCAGCACATGACGGTTTTGTGTGCCCTCCCATGAAAATCATATGCCCTCCCTAGTCCCTTTAGATTTATTCTGGCGCCGGGTCTGAGTAGGCGACACGCCCGTTCTAAGCCGTGTCCCTCACTCCTCACATCCCAAGCTGCATCCCCAAAAAGTGTATTATGTTGTTACATCGTTTCAGATGTTATGTTTCAGTTGTGCTCTGTCTATGTTAAAAAGCCTCAGTCACAGCCTCAGTCGCAGTTGCCCCCCCACTGTAGAGCCTTGCCCCCCCAGCTGCCCCCTAATTTTTGTTTCCCTAAAACTGTACTAAAACAAACCTACACTATTTCCACAAGCATCTCAAGCAACAAAACAAGCATTACATTAGTTAAAATTGAATCATTTTAAGTATAATTTTAGGCCCGTTAAAAACGTAGCTACGGCCCTGCATTAAACTGCGGAGCGGCGTTCACACAGACCGCGGCTCACACCGCTGCAGAGAGGGAGCGAGCTGTCCCAGCACCTATGGATCAGCTTCCCCTGGGAGCATTTCCCTTTCCACTAGTTTTGTTTTTACTAAGGACGAAAGCTTGAAACTAAATATTAATAAAACGCTGCCGTTTGAATCGATAGCGTTTAACAGACGGGCGCTGTTTGGGGCGTTACGTTACAAAATACTACGCAGACAGCGTTAGCTGGGAGATCGATCACTTTGGTAAACTACGCGGTAGCCTACTATTAAATCCACGTAAACTACACATCACAGCCATGAGGCCAGATCAATGAAACCAGGATACATCCTTTACCGTAAAAACTGGATCCAAACACAGCTGCCTGTGTGCGCTTGATCAATACTTTCTGATGTTATATTTATGATATTGTAGCGCCAGGAAAAGGGAGTCGGAGGCGGTGTATTCAGAACGGAGTTCCACTCTTTATTATCCATTAAATATAGAGAGGTCAACACATCGTCTGCTCTGCTTAACGAGCTAGCAGGAATGGGGGCTAACTCTCCAGGTATCCCCACTAAAGGGTCCGTGTGGCAACACAATAAGAGAGGTGAATTATGTCCCATAACGTGTCACCACAATATGCTACATATTAGCTAGGCTACATGGCCCTAACGTGTAAAGTTATACAAGCATTTGTACCAGTGCTTTTCACAAGTAGACTCTTGCAGGCCAGAGTATAGGAGTGATTCAACCACAACAAAAAGACCTATGAGAAGTAGGGCTGTCAAATTAACGCGTTAATAACGCGTTAACGCAAAAAAAAAATTAACGCCACTAATTATTTTAACGCGATTAGCGCATGTGTATTTTTTTTCCTCGGCCGCCCCGTAGTTTCAGAGCGCATCGAGTTTAAAATACCATCTGCTGACAGCCCCGCTCCTGCCGCCCGCTTGTGGCAGACCACACTTCCACGCTCACCGGCAGGCACCGACTGGCCATCGGGAGGACCGGGAGCACTCTATTGAAGTGTTAATAGAGAGAGAGAGACCTTACGTGCATTGTTGTTGTTGTTGTTAGCATCTGGTGCTAGCTAGCTGCGCTAACGGATATAAGGAGCTGTTTAAATGAAAACAGAGGAGCGACATTTCGCCACAACTGCACCGAGCACTTGACTTGATGCAGGAAGCCAGACAGTGGGACATTGTAGGAAAAGTCAGCACACTCATGATTGCAGCAACATGATTGCAGCGTCCAGGCAGCTCCCGTTCGAGCATATGCCTTGAGTTGCACATAGCTCCAACGATCCAACACACACACACACACACACACACACACACACACACACACACACACACACACACACACACACACACACACACACACACACACACACACACACACACACACACACACACACACACACACACACACACACACACACACACACACACACACACACACACACACACACACACACACACACACACACACACACACACACACACACACACACACACACACACACACACACACAGGGCCGGCCCTCGGCATAGGCAGTATAGGCGAATGCTAAGGGCGCATCAACCCATAGGGGGGTGTTCATTTAAAATAAATCAAACTCCCAAAAAACGTACACAGCTTCTGTGTGCTTTTATTAACATTGGAATTTACTGTGTAAGCGGCCGCGGGGAGAGCTTTAGAGAGCTCTCTCCTGAAAGACTGAGAGGCTCTGATAACCTCAGCTCAGTGAGGTAAAGGCACACCTTTATATGATCATTATAGTTATAAAAAATAAGAGAATAGGTGAAAAACGGGTATAAAATAAATATATGACAGGACAAAAAAGTTGTTATTAATAAACAAGAATACATTTTGAAAGGGGAGTGATTTGTAAAGTATCTATAAAGAAAAAGAAAATCTGCTTACAGTCCTGTTTCATCTGGGTGTTGAGAGATGTTTCCATAGAGCTCCTAATGTTGCTCTCAAAGTGCACCAGATTGATGCTTTTAACTTCAATATTAAAAAAAAAAGTATTCCCGGGGGTGCATGCCCCCGGACCCCCCTAGAGGAGGTGAGGTCCCCCCCGACTTAAATCATGTTCAAATGGATAGGAAACTAAATACAGTTGCACACATCTTGTGTCCATATCTTTCTGTGTTGGTGGTAATGCCACAACCATGCATGCGCGAGTCATAGTAAGTGTCTGCATTTGGGGGGGGGGGGGGGCGCCAGCTAAAATCTTGCCTAGGGCGGCACATTTGTCAGGGCCGGCCCCCCACACACACACACACACACACACACACACACACACACACACACACACACACACACACACACACACACACACACACACACACACACACACACACACACACACACACACACACACACACACACACACACACACACACACACACACACACACACACACACACACACACACACACACACACACACACACACACACACACACACACACACACACACACACACACACACACACACACACACACACACACACACACACACACACCATTTGTATTGTATGAGAGGTTCCAGGTTGAATTGAGGCGGATATTTGTAATGTTCAGAGGTTGTTGTGTTTAATATTCATGAGAATATTTGTCATTGTTCAAATGATAATAAACATTAGCATAAAGCATATTTGTCCACTCATATGTTGATAAGAGTATTAAAAACTTGAAACATATTCCTCTAAGGTACATTTAGAACAGACAAATAATGTGCGATTAATTTGAGATTAATCGCGATTAACTATGGACAATAATTTTTAATTAAATATTGTAATCGACTGACAGCCCTAATGGGAAGTGATCAGGACGAACAGAAAGAGGAAAAGGAAAAGAGAGATGAAGAGACCAGGAGGGTCAGAGCAGGAGGAAGAGGAGGAGATGAAGACATTAGTGAAGAAGAAGAAATATATGTGAGGAATAAAGATGAAGTATCAGAAAGAGGGCCAGAAGCAGGGATCAGGAGGCAGATGAAACTCCAGCTGGACCACATGGTATGTTCTTATTCTCCTTACATATTCCATTACAGCAGCACAATCTAGCAGCTCTTAGTATTGACAAATATTGATTGAAATGTGTTGCTGCACAGGTCACCTGTAGCTCTCTGAAGAGATGGATGATGTCATTTATGCTTAATTATAATTAAGTACTTACAGTATGCAGAATTCTGAGTATTCTCTGAATCGGGTGCCTTTTGGGTTTTTATATCTTTGAAAAATGAAACCAAAATGTTTGGTCATAACATCTGGTAGTGGACTACTTACATTTTCCCACCTCAGGCACAAAATATAAATAATTACTAGGAATTTCCTTGAAAAAATGTAACAGGGTTGAAGTTTTTGACAAAAAGTAGGCATGAGACCTTGTTTAGCTAAGATATGGCACCACATGGAAGTCAAGGACATTACAAAATTGTAATATTTTGCAAAACTATTGTTTATTTTTGTAATAAACAATTATTTACTATTATTAATTCATACAACATAGTTGAAATGTTGAGCTTGTCAATCTTAATCTGAAAATACAAAAACTGAAATATTGGTAAGAGAAGAAACTGACACTTTTGTGATGTAATTCCCTCAATGCAGATCACACATGGACTGATCCATTATTTTAATAGGAGGGTAAATGGTATGGCGTGACGGGGTTGAAACAAACTGAGGGACAATATTGCAATTTCATAATAATAATTCAAGTATTTTTTAAGAATTGATTTTTGATCAGTTAAAGTTGACAAGCATAATTATGATTATATTAGCAGCAACATTTTGGGATAATTGGCCATTTTGATTTGTTTAATATTAAATTAATATGTAATAATGCTTAGTGAGGACATGCAAATATGTCTGTCTAAGACAAAACATAAAATATATTTTGTAGTTTCCTTTCATTTAAAATGGTTGAGGTAAGCTTGGGGGACTCAAAGGGCACCCGATTGTTTGTCTGAACACCTTGTTTCTCTTGTGCATTAAGAACACTTGTGTTAGGGCATGAATTAACAATAAATAGGTTATATACAGTAGAAAATACCACATACTGTCCGCCCTCCTATGCCACCCTGGCATGACCTCTTGCCTCCCCTTTGCCACCCCATGTAAAATGTTCTAGAACCGCCACTGCTCAGTCACCTTAATTCATGTAATAAAAACATCTCAGGTCAGTAACACTCAAAGCTAAATGTGCAATACCATGTTCAGCTATGTTACTATGTATAATGTTATTGTTGTTACATCAGAAGATGTACATATTGGAATGATTTCTTAACTTACAGTAGACTATTTTTTACAATGTGTGTTGTAAGGATTTATTAAATTACTATGAATATTGTCATTGTTGAAGGCTTTTAGAGAAGGGTGAATTATAAGCCTGAATTATATAACATTTTATAGGCTAGCCTACCTAAAAACATAAAAGCCACAATAAATAAATCACAATTATTCTAGTTCTTTTTACCTCCCGTATTGTTTTCAACCCACCAGCTTTTATGGTGTTGTTACGTCACTAACTGTAAGCTTGTCACTCAGAGTAACCTACAGTTAATTTAGCTGCTGGAGAAGAAATAGATCAGGGGGGGAGGGGGGAGAGAGCTGTGGTTGATGGGCCATTAGTTGTGTAAATACACGGCTCAGAGCTGCCGTTTCATTAAGGCCCTGACACACCAACCCGATTTTGGGAGTCAGAGGCCGTCAGAGGCTGTCGGGCATTCGTGGCGCCGTAGTCAGGTTGGTGTGTCCCGCACCGTCGACCGTGACACGCCTTATTTGGACTGCCAGACCCGATGCATGGCCAATTCAACATGTTGAATCGGCCATGCATCGGGACTGGCAGTCGGACCAAATAATCACTCTGATTGGCTGTTCAGCTAGCAAATCAGTGCATGAGAAGCGAAGCGGAAGTGAGGGACGTAAACAAACGATTTAAGAAGGCACACACAGACTGCTATTCATTTTCATCTCATCATGGCGATCTGGAATGATGCAAACGAAGACCTGCTCATCACCTTGATCCAGGAGAGGCCAGCTCTGTATGATATTACGGAGAAAAGATACTCTTCTTCTTCTCTGTCTTCCGGTTGTTGCCTCTTTTGAATGACGAATACACACTACCGCCGCCTGCTGGTAAGGAGAGTTATTGCCACTCACGCACTGAAGTCGGTGCGGTGTGTTCCCGTGCGACACATGGCCAAAACGCAGGAGAACACGGCCAGGCAACAGCCGACTTCAGCGTCGGCTAGTCCTCTGGTGACTGCTTGGTGTGTCAGGGCCTTTAGGCGCATTCACACCGCAGTACTTTTCCCACAAAGGTTCATGAGAACTTATTTCATGAGAACTCTTTAGTTCTCATGAACTTTTTGGGAGTTTTACGGGGCGTGGTTTGCAATCCGCCCAGCCAATCAGACATAGGAACCATTTTCTCCCACGAAAGTCCCTGCTCTCAATAGCCGCGTTCACACTGCGGTACTTTTCCCACAAAAGGTTCATGCGAACTTAGTTCATGCGAACTCTTTAGTTCGCATGAACTAAGTACAGATCGCGTTCTGTCCCTGATAACACGTGTTATCACTCATATGTAAAATATCTGTAAATGTGCATAATTATTTACAAATGCCAAATAAAATGTAACAAAGACAACTATATTACTCATGAAATATTTAGTAACGAAATATTTCAGAAATGAATTTGAAACGTTATCAAATTAGGCTTCATCAAAGCAGCAACACACTCATTTAAACCAGACAGGTCACAACATTAAAAATGAGACAAAGGAAATTCAGCACAGATAACTGTCAATGCAAGGAAGCTGCATTGTCCATGGTCCTGAACTACAAATTATAAATGTAACATTTCAGCAGAGTCGTTACTAAAAAAAAGTAATATATTACATATTACATATTACTTAAGTATTACACTACTTCGTTACTCTCTACATAAAGTAACTCGTTACTTTACTCGCAGGGCCGGCCCGCCCCTCCCTGCAGGCAGATCACGCAGACTGCTAACGTTTCAAATGTTCTCTTTAGTTCAGTTTCCATCCTGAATGTTTTCCTATCTGACCATGGCTGTCCTCTGTCTCCTGCTATCTGTATATTTTGCGCAGTCTATCTCTGCTCACTCTGTTGCGTCGGCGTGTTCTCCTGCGTGTTGGCCATGTGTTGCACTGGAACCAGACACCGCAAAGACTTCAGCCGAGCACGTACGAACTGCGCATGCGTGAGTGGCAATAACTCTCCTTACCAGCAGGCGGCGGTAGTGTGTATTCGTCATTCAAAACAGGCAACAACCGGAAGACAGAGAAGAAGAACAGACTGTGATATAAACAAACACATAGCGTGTGCGGTAGCTCCACCTTAGCATGTATTATTTGCAGATGCTTGTTGAGGTTTGACGTGGTGTTCACAGCAGTGGATAACCGCTTCTGGCCTGGACACAGTTTGCACCTCACCGTCACATTCCTGTCTATTCTTCGGATGAACTCAAAATAATGGGCATACGTCCTCCACCCCTCGAGAGTTATTGCTGACTCAGCCATGTTTATGCAGCACTGCAGGTGGAGATGTAGTCGCGCAGATTACGTACATATAAACCTACAAAGTACTGATATAGTAAATAAAAAAAGAATTATTTTTATGTAGTTGTATATTGCAATAATAACGTATGGTTGTCACAAAATCCCACGGCACACCCGGACTTGCCTCACGGCACACCAGTGTGCCGCGGCACACCGTTTGGGAACCACTGGTCTAGAGGCAAGAGCTTCGGAGCTAAGAGGCGGCGTCGCTTACGTCTCTCTTACGTCGAGGCGGGGACAGGGGCAGATTCGTCGTTGAAGTAGACCACAAAGAAGTCTTGCATTTCGCATGTGATGTTTGTAAAGTTCAAAGTAAAGTCGTCCCTTGTAAAGTCGTCCGATGCCTTCAATTTCCTTTCGTAAGAGGATAACCAAAGTGAACAGCGCTTCAATACAATAGGCCATTGTTGTTGTTGTCGATGTGAGGGATTTCCGCGCGGTTTGGATTTTATGAAGCAGGCACGTAAACGGTGACGTCATGACGCAGCAGCCGCAGCTCTGGGCGGTGTGAACAGAGCGGGAGCAGAAAAGGGAAACCGGAGCCGAACCAGAAAAGCTCCCGCTCGGAGCTAGAAAGGGAAAAGCGCTGGTGTGAAACCCGCATTATTTAGCACAGAGTATGATATCCGTGACATATGGATCTTAACAAAGTTCCGCTGTACATCCAGCGTACTGTATCTGACTTTATTTCACATGAGCTCCAGTGTGGAACCCCACTGCACCCCCTGGTGGATCAATGATCCATTGCAGCTGGCTTCATAATAATTACATTTATTTATCACGGGGGAGGTCTCAAGTCAAGCTGGAGGTTTTCCCTTGAGCGAGGGCAGATCACGTACCAATCACGGCCCTCACGTTTCAAACTGTCTGAAATGAAGCGCTACATCTGTAACACGGACGATCAGAACACTCCCCGGTGAACACAGTCACAGACAAACGACGAACCAACAATGACAGACAGAAAAAACCGAACTTAAATACACACAGGACTAATCAAGGAAACAAGAGACAGGTGAGGAGGGCGGAGAAAACACAGGGGCACCAGGTGAACACAATCAAGAAAACAGGTAGGAGGGAACAGGTAGGAGGGAACACACTCCGTTTCTCAATCTCGAGGATTCTGGCTTCCAAACCAATATTTCAAGGATACTACGTCATCGAGTGCCACCGAAGGGCTGTTCCAATCTCCAGCATACTTGGAATTCCACGAGACCGCGTCCTTGGTTTGGGGGAAATTTCGAGGCTGCACATGAGTAGACATCACGTCCTTAAAATCCCCACAATGCTTTGCGCACGGACCAATTTCAAAAACCCTTGCGGAGAGTTGCTGAACCGACGCAGCACACATTTAAATGTAAGTATGTAGTGGGGTAGAACATGTGTTGGTAAATATGTTACTTTGTTACATTTGTTTGTTATCACCAAAAATGTGTTCCGTGAAAGCAAAGCAAGTTCATAATTAGATAGACATTGTGAGGTATTTATCTTCGGTACAGTTTATGTTGAAACCATTAGAGAGAGTGGCACACTTGTTAGCCTGTTCCATTACATTACATTGCATTTAGCTGACGCTTTTATCCAAAGCGACTTACAATAAGTACATTCGACCAGGAAGACACAACCTTGAAGAAAACAGAATCATATAAGTACATCAGGTTTCATAGAGCCAAACATTTCAAGTGCTACTCAACTGGCTATAGATAAGCCAGTCCTTTATTAGTATATAAGTGCTCTGTTAGTAGTTCTTTGTTAGTAACTCTATCGCTCGAAGTGGAGTCGAAAGAGATGAGTTTTCAGTCTGCGCCGGAAGATGTGCTGTCTTGATGTCAATGGGGAGCTCATTCCACCATTTTGGAGCCAGGATAGCAAACCCACGTGTTTTTGCTGATGGGAACTTGGGTCCCCCTCGCAGCGAGGGTGCAGCGAGTCGTTTGGCTGATGCAGAGCGGAGTGCACGTGCTGGGGTGTACGGTTTAACCATGTCCTGGATGTAGGAAGGGCCAGATCCATTCGTAGCATGGTATGCAAGTACCAGTGTCTTGAAGTGGATTCTAGCAGTTACCAGAAGCCAGTGAAGGCAGCGGAGGAGCGGAGTGGTGTGGGAAAATGTTGGAAGGTTGAAGACCAGACGAGCCGCTGCATTCTGGATGAGCTGCATAGGTCGGATGGCACATGCAGGTAGACCAGCCAGGAGGGAGTTGCAGTAGTCTAGGCGTGAGATGACGAAAGCCTGGACCAGAACCTGTTTTCTGGGTCAGCTGGGGACGTATCCTCCTGATGTTGTAAAGCGTGTATCTGCAGCAGCGGGTTGTAGCAGCTATGTTTGCAGTGAAGGACAGTTTGTTATCTAGGATCACACCCAGATTCCTTGCAGTCTGAGTTGGGGAAACAACAGAGGTGCCGATGTTGATTGTCAGGTCAAGAGTGGGACAATCTTTTCCCGGAAGGAAAAGCAGTTTAGTCTTGTCAAGGTTGAGCTTGAGGTGATGAGCAGACATCCACTGTCAGCTAGACAAGCAGAGATGCGTGCGACGACCTGGGTCTCTGAGCGGGGAAAGGACAGAATTAATTGGGTGTCGTCAGCGTAGCAGTGGTATGAAAAACCATGCGGGCTAATGACTGATCCGAGCGAGTTTGTGTACAAGGAGAAGAGGAGGGGACCAAGAACAGAGCCCTGAGGGACCCCTGTAGTTAATTGACAAGGGTCGGACTCGGACCCTCTCCAAGTTACCCTGTAGGTATGGTCTTTGAGGTATGAGGTGAGGAGGGAAAGTGCAGAGCCTGAAACTCCAAGTTTTTGGAGAGTTCGAAGGAGGATCTGATGGTTCACCGTGTCGAATGCAGCAGACAGGTCTAACAGGATGATGACAGAGGAGAGGGATGCTTCTTTGGCAGTGTGCAGTTCCTCAGAGACAGCAATGAGAGCAGTTTCTGTGGAGTGACCTGCCTTGAAACCAGACTGGTGCGGATCCAGAAGGTTGTTCTGATGGAGATAACAGGAGAGTTGTTTAAAGACAGCGCGTTCAAGTGTTTTAGACAGGAACAGGAGGAGAGAGACAGGCCTGTAGTTTATAACATCAGACGGGTTGAGAGTGGGTTTCTTTAGGAGAGGGTTTACTCTTGCCTCCTTAAGACTATTTGGAACGTGACCAGAAGTTAGAGAAGTGTTGATGAAATGGGAGAGAAACGGTAGAATATCAGGAGCGATAGTCTGAAGGAGGTTTGAGGGGATAGGGTCCAGAGGACAGGTGGTAGGACGGGCAGAGGTAATGAGGGTAAGAACCTCACTTGGAGAGAGAGGGGAGAAGGAGGTTAGTGTGTGGGTGAAAGGATGGTCTGGTGACCCAGCGGTGAGTAAAAGTGAGACAGAAAAAGAAGAGCGAATATCATCAACCTTTTTTTCAAAGTGGTTAACAAAGTCGCTTGACAGAAGGGAGAAGGGGGAAGGGGCTTTGGGGGGTTCCAAGAGGGTGGAAAAGATTGAAAATAGTTTTTTGGGATTGGAATAGGAATATTGGATCTTATCTTGAAAGAAAGTGCTTTTTGCCTGAGAGATCGAAGCAGAGAAAGAGGAGAGGAGAGCCTGATAGGTTAGGAGGTCGTCATGGTGTTTGGATTTCCACCGTTTCCGCTCTGCTGCCCTAAGGATGGTTCTATTAGCACGCAGTGCGTCATTTAGCCAGGGAGCAGGAGGGGACTGACGAGCCTGCCGAGATGTGAGAGGACAGAGAGAGTCCAGAGAGGATGAGAGAGTAGAGAGAAGAGTCTCTGCAGCAGAGTTTGGAGGCAGAAGTTGGAACGAGTCAGAGGAAGGGAGGGCTGAGAGCACCGATGAGGCAAAGGTAGAGGGGGAGAGGGAACGAAGGTTACGGCGGACAGGTGCAGGATGAGAAGAGATTAGTTTGTTATGTTTGGAAAGGGGTAGAGAGAATGAAATGAAGAAGTGATCGGATGTGTGGAGAGGTTAGAAGTAGAACAGTTCCTTGAGAATATGAGATCAAGGACATTGCCAGCTTTATGAGTTGGTGGGGATGGAGACAGTGCGAAAGCAAAGGTGGTTAACAGAGATGTTAGTTTGTCTATATTCCCTGTCTGGAGGTTGAAGTCTCCGAGAAGTACAGCGGGAGGGCCAGTTTCAGGGATGTGTGAGAGGAGATTATCTAATTCCTCCAAGAAGTCCCCCAAGGCGCCTGGTGGATGGTAGAGAACAACAGTTGGGAGAGAGCAGGAGACCAGTGCCACCTCCTCTGCCAGTGGGTCTGGGTGTATGGGAGAAGGAATATGCTGTAAAGAGAGCTGCTGGGGTGGATGTGTTGAATGGAGTAATCCAGGTCTCAGTGAGAGCAAGGAAATCCAGGGTCTGCAGGGAGGCGTAGCCAGAGATAAAGTCAGCCTTAGGAACAGCTGACTGGCAGTTCCACAGGCCACCTGAAACTAGATGTTGGATCTCAGTGGAGCATGTGGGATAGCTGAGAGCAGGGCGGTTATATCGATTAGGAGATACACAGGGCCATTGATAATTGCGAGAAGACACATGAACAGGAATGGAGAAAATACACATGATTATAGCATGAGGGGCTAGAAAACTAAATAAAATAAAAATAAAACACCAGCGGTACTTGGCTCAATCAGAGGAGGATTTGCCTCCTCTTTGCCACCCTCGTGACTCCTGCAGGACTCCAATATCTTTGTCAGTCTGCGTCTGTCTGACGCTGAAGCTGACGCTCCAGGAAAGAGCTACCTAAAATGAACGCCTGATTGCTGAGTTCTCACAGCTGTGGGGCCACGCCCCTCTAATTAGTTAACTCTCTACAGCTGATGGGCGACAGCAGAGTGTCTCTGCCTATATTGTATTGCAGGGTTGATTGACCCACTGAGACCTGTGTAACAGGTTCAGTTGAGCAGATCCAGATCCATTGTTCCATTCTTCTTCGTTTTCCGAAGCCGAGGCTTGGAAGCGTACTTGCTTCATTTTTTAAGGAAGTAACTTGGAAGTACACGACTACCAAGCCAGCATCCTCGTGATTGAAAAACACCCACAGACAGGAAACCAAAGACAGATCTACAAAACTAGGGCCACCAGGCTGGGTGGAGGGGGTCAGGAGGACGGGTTTGAGCTGACAGCCCAGGAGCACAGCGGAGGGCCCGGAAGAGATCTCGGGCGGACGGCCCGGGGGCAAGGCAGAGACCATGGAGGGGGTCTCGGGCGGACGACCCGAGGGCAAGGCAGAGTCCATGGAGGGGGTCTCGGGTGGAAGGCCCGGGGGCAAGGCAGAGTCCATGGAGGGGCGAAGGCCACAGTGGGCGAACTCAGGGGGCCGAGCATGAGGGCGAAGGCAGCGGCTGGAAGAGTCATTGGGCCGGGCCCGAGGGCGAGGACCGCGGCCGGGAAAGTCAGGGGGCCGGGAAGTTTTTCCTTGTACGATGTGAGGGTCAAAGGACAGAGGGTGTCGTATTGTCATACTGATATTCTGTACAAACTGTGAAGACCACTGAGACAAATGTAACATTTGTGATATTGGGCTATATAAATATTGATTGATTGATTGATTGCATGAGACCTCTTGTCCCACAGAGAAGCTCCTCTTCATCCTACTGGTTGTTGCGTATCACAGGAATGAAATGACCAGCCAGCCAAACTACACATACTTGAAGCTTTGGCTTTGCAGCCAGGTGTTTTTATTTACTTCAAGGAGTGTATGTATGGCTGTGTATGTCTGTATGCTAAAGAGACATTATCAAAGGACTTTGAAGTTCCAAACAATTCAAAACATCGAGGTCAAGCTGGGTCAATATCATACATCTGTTTACCTCTAAGACACATGAAACAGCACAAATGAAAAACAAAACGCCATGAGAGCACACTTAGTCCCGTCTCATTCTCACACACATACAAGGTATAAGGAGGTTTAATATGTAAGAGTGTGTATGAGTTTGGGAATGAGGGAGTGAGAGAAAAAGAGAGAAAGAAAGATAAGAGGCGAAAACTGTGACTTGCTGTAAACCAAATCTACTGTATATTGTTGTCTCTGTACACACACACTGTACATCCAGACACACACAAACACATTTCTCAGCTGATACCACTCTTTCACATCCATACCAACACACCTACATCATATTAGTTGCATACATGTATTCCAATGGCTGTCAGGGCCCCATTATACAACAGGCAAAGAAACCAAGAAATGACAAGCATGTAATTCAATGGTAAAATGTCACATCTGGTTTTTACAGTAAAAATGACAAATTGAACTATTTTCCTCCAATATAAAACCCTGACATTACAAAATGCATGATTTTATACCGGTATGGCGGAGAGATCAAAAGATGTGGTTATAATGGGAGTGGATGGGACATTTTTGTCCACGAGTGGCTAATGTGGGAGTTTTTTGTTTAATCTGATTCTGTGCAAAAACTAATAATCCACCAAAAATAAATGTTGTTGCCATAGGCGGCGCATGAGGCTCAGGTTTGGGAAGGCTAAATAACTTTTTTTACCTGACGCTGCCCGCCTCCGGCGTCTATAGAAAAGAGTTCAACTCAGTGTGCGGAGTTTAAATCTCTCAAGTCATATACAGGATAAAGGAAATACAGTTTAAACTGCCGTATGCAGAGAAGACGCCGACGTGTCGCACTTATCATTCATATTACATCATCAATCAGTTCATCGATCATATAATATCATAATATATCATATATTTCCTTATCTGAGTCAGCTTCTCCAGCCGTATCTGGCCGTGCAACACGTCTTACAGTGTCACATATTGTATGCAGAAGTATTATTTTAAGCAACACATTATGTTGACGAAACACTCGAGTCAAATGTAATTAAAGTCAGATCCACTCGTGTCTTAGATGGGGCAGTGATATCATAAAACTATACGCTTTCAAACACTCTGTAGGCCTAGTTATTTTTTAACCAGTTGTTCTGTATTCACCTTGCAGGTGCAACTCTGCGGCTTGTATCCTGGTATTACGTTACCATTGACTGTTAGCAGGCTCAATGTCGAGTCAAGGCAACATAATCAAGGAGACGGTAGCCGAAGTAATCAAAAGAAGAATTTAATTAATAATTACCACCCTGGTTGAATGAAGGAAATATAAAGTAATGACAGACAAGAACACATACTGCACAGACAGGATCAGCCACAGACAAAGGGGAAAACAGAATCCTTATACATGAGGTAATGACGAGACAAGACACACCTGGGTTAATTACAAATGGGTACACCTGGAGGGGAAACGATAAGGACTACAAAACCATAACAGGAAACTACAGCTAGACATGACACATCACACTAGGAGCGCCTGATCAGGGCACAACACATAACACCTGGATTATATGTTTAAGTCATGGATGTTTAAAGCTCATATTTGTCTAATATTAGTTTACTTTTCATTAATGAAGTATGACGCTGCGCTGTAAGTACACTTGTCCCTGTTTGTGATTGGTCAAATGTAGCTAACCCCGCCCCCGTGAACGCGCTCTCAGCTGGTGAGAGAAACCCTGGCTTGATTTACCGAGTTGATAACCAGTGTCGTAGGACCGCTTAGCGAGATCTCGTTTGTTAGTTTGTTGTTGTTAGTTTGTTTGCTACTCAAACATATCCAGGGTATGTTGAACTGGCTTCGTAGTACAGGGCACAGGTGGCTAGCAGCGATAATGTCAAAGACACAGACATGATACATTATATTTGTATTTTACCAGGATGCAGTGACACAAATATTTGGGAAGGCTTAGCCTTCCCTAGCCTACAGCACCCGCCGCCCCTGGTTGTTGCTAATCTTTGACATATCCAAGACTTTTTGATCAGGACAGAAGTTGATTGAAAGATTTAACCCCAAAAGGTTTTTAAAAATATTAATCTGTTTTCATTTCAGAGCAGTTTTTGGAAGTGGACATTTTTGTCCCGAATGACTAATGTGTGTTGTTTTGTTTAATCTGATTTTGTGCAAAAACTAATAATCAACCAAAATCAATGTTGTTGCTAATCTTTGACATATCCAAGACTGTTATAAAAAAAAAAAGAGCCAGTCCCCAGATATGTATTTTATGGAAAATAACTCATATTCTCTGTTTTCATCATGAAAAAAAACAGCGGTTTCATGTTTTCAAAATGGGTTAAAATCCTGAAAATGATTAAATTCTTGGTATTTTCTATTAGGCGGAAGTTGCTTTAAAGATTGAACCCAAACAAGTTGTGAAAAAAACCTTTTTTATATAATGTTTTTATCAAAGTCTTTTGCAGTGGACATTTTTGTCTCTAATGACTAATGTGCGTAGTCGATTTGTTACACAGTGAATTAAAGACCGATTTGAGAAATTGAAATTCCAAAAATACATCGAGAAAATAGCCTTGTTACAAAAAATCAGCCCATTTGCACCAATACAACCAAAGTTATTGCAAAATGAAAAGTGAAAAATGACCCATATGGACAAAAACATACACAGTGATACCGGAGGGTTAATTTACAGTAGAAAAGGTTTTTCTGAGAATGTTCTGCTTCAACTGTGGAGAGAATTGGCATGATCCTGTCAGTAGGTTGTTGAGAACTGTGTGGTACTGTGTGGTACTGTGTGGGTGGTGGAGGGCTGCCATGTTGTCACAGTGGATGGAAAAGCCGGCTGTAATGCTAACGTGCTTGCTACTAGCTAGGTAGCTAACTTGATCTAGCCACTCCTGGTCCTTTCATCAGACAGGAAGCGAAAGAACGAGCAAGACCCATTGCTGGTATGATTACAACCTGGTACTAAGCACACAGGCATCTTGTTAAAGTTATCTTATCTTAGCTATATTTAGTGGAAGAAAACAATTATGACATCACTTACGTGACTCCGATTTGTAGTCTTTCTAGTTGCGTATTTTTCATAGTCTTATATTTCAACAGTTTTACGACAAACTGTGACTTTTTTAACATGGAAATGATTTTTTAAGATTGACAAACATCATATGTGTAATACATGGCACAATTCAAACGGGATCGAAAGATAACTTTTCTCTCCCCATTGACTTCAATAGAGGCTTCCTAATGACGTCACAGGATTTCGCGTCAGACATCTTGGAGTACCACTCTACTGGCGGCAGTGTTCAAAAATAGCGAAAATGAAAGGCTACTACGAATCACTAAACCCGGAGGATAAGACCGTTTACAGAGAAAAATGTACGTTGATTGGTTCGGTGGACCCTTATTTGATTCCCGTTAAGGATTACAGCACCGATATAAATTCATGGCCTTCACTTTCCTACTGTGATATCGTAAACTACCTGTGTTTACTACCTGTGTTTACGCCTATTCCATTGTACACCATGGAGGAAATGAAGGCGTACAAAGGACTCTAGGCACATAAAGAGTTCACATCCGGGTGGATCCGCAACGTTTGCGTTGCATATCAAGGAGATGTGGCTGTAATAGCTGGAAAAGTGAGTACATATTTATTGAGGTCCTCTTCAGCTGGCTTTTTAAATATCCCTAAAGTCCCCCAAAATAAAATGGGTGAGGCTGCTTTTATCCACTACGCTACCAAGAAATATCAGAGGCCAACTCAGTGGAAATTTTTAAACACCAGCTTTTATTTTTGTTGTACCTATATCTATATGTTTACTTTATTGTATAGGGTTTTATATTGTTGCATCAATTAACTTAGTCTTGTGTCTTATTATGTATTTTTATTATCATACCTTTTACCTCGCCGTGTCTCTTAACCTTTTAAAATGTTAGATGTATATATATGTTGTTGCTATGTACCTGTAAAGGTCTTAACATCTGATCTGAGGGGAATTTCTAGTGGTTTATTTTTAACTTGTGATTGTAAAGCACTTTGAGCTACATGTGCTTTATGAAAAGGGCTTTATAAATAAAGCTTTATTATATATTGCAATATATTTAAATTCCAAAAGTTGTGAACCTATTCTTGGTTGTCAGCTTCTGTTATGTGCTACCATATAACAAGGTGGTTCTAAATAGTCAACAATCCAATAATATTTTTGTATTTTATTTTTCAGGTATTGCATTCTCAGAGTATTGGGCTGCCGCCAACATGTCCGTGGGTACTGATGAAGAAGGATGGTGCCGTCATCACAGCTAACTGCAACTGCAAGGCTGGTTTGGGATCAACATGTACAGTACCCATGTTGCATCTCTCCTTTTCTACATAGAAACATCTATACGGATACGTGATGCCAAGACAGTTACCCAGGAAAAGGCGTCCCCTCTCAAAAGAAACAGAAGTACTAATCAATCTGAATGACAGTGTATATATTTATTTGATTGAACTTGTGTCTTTTACATCAAATCTATATAAAGAACATGTAAGTACACGGCCCCTCTGTTGTTTCCCCGACTCAGACTGCAAGGAATCTGGGTGTGACCCTAAATAACAACCTGTCCTTCACTGCAAACATCGCTGCTACAACCCGCTGCTGCAGATACACGCTTTACAACATCAGGAGGATACGTCCCCAGCTGACCCAGAAAGCCACGCAGGTTCTGGTCCAGGCTCTCGTCACCTCACGCGCGCCTAGTCTAGACTACTGCAACTCCGTCCTGGCAGGTCTACCTGCATGTGCCATCCGACCTCTGCAGCTCATCCAGAATGCAGTGGCTCGTCTGGTCTTCAACCTTCCTAAATGTTCCCACACCACGCCGCTCCTCCGCTCCCTTCACTGGCTTCCGGTAACTGCTCGAATCCACTTCAAGACACTGGTACTTGCGTACCATGCTGCGAATGGATCTGGCCCTTCCTATACGTCCAGGACATGGTTAAACCGTACACCCCGGCACGTGCACTCCGCTCCGCATCAACCAAACGGCTCGCTGCACCCTCACTGCGAAGGGGACCCAAGTTCCCATCAGCAGAAACAAGTGGGTTTGCTATCCTGGCTCCAAAATGGTGGAATGAGCTCCCATTGACATCAGGACAGCAGAAAGCTTACACACCTTCCAGACTGAAAACTCATCTCTATCGACTCCACTTCGAGCAATATAATTACTAACAAAGCACTTATATACTAATAAAGGGCTGGCTTATCTAAAGCCAGTTGAGTAGCACTTGAAATGTTTGGCTCTATGAAACCTGATGTACTTTATGATTTTGTTTTCTTCAAGTTTGTATTTTGTTGGTCGAACGCACTTATTGTACGTCGCTTTGGATAAAAGCCTCAGCTAAATGCAATGTAATGTAAGTGTAGCAATCAAAACAAGTTGTGCACACTAAAATGACACACAAATCATCATTATTTAAACTGACACTCAAAGAGCAAAACCTCAGCTCAAATATCCAAAACTCTAAACACATGTTCTGCACCCAATTTGCAATTCAACTTTCCACTTTTTGAAAAGTAAAAGTATAACAACAGTATATTTGTTTTTCTGCACATATTTTGGAGACTTGAACAATCTTTATTTGCAGAATTCTCTATCAAATGCCATAAAACAGTGTGCTTGAGCACGATGGTGTGTAGTTGGTTTTTACAAAATGTCTTGTAGGCTACTATGAATGAAGTGTGTGTCATTTGGTGCAACAGTTTGGTTTAGGTAAGTGTTTCTGTAGTTCTGGGTGCAGTGCTTCAGTCTGCAGTATATATGAGGTGTTTTGCACTTTGTGTGTATGGTTTTGTGAATTGTGTTTAGTGTTTTGAGAAAATAAGCCCTGCTTTCAAAAAATGTGTTTTAGCATTGAAAAAAACTGTAATATGAACACAATGTTAATCTGTTATGTGAGGTGATCTCTGCAGCGTACAGTTAAAGAAGCATTTACTTGTTTTTCACTGGGTAAATTGGAAACCTGTAATAAATATAATACTTTGCCCTTTCAATTGTTTTTTTCAAAATGTATTTACCCAAGCTTAATCAGTCTGAGTTGCAGTGCCAGTCTCTGGTTCAATCAGTCCTTCTTCTGCCCCAGTGGCTCCCAGGACTGGTGTGGGTTCTTCTAAAGATGGTATATCATACCATGCTGTAGAGATGAAGTGCGATGGATGACCTTTTTCTGGCATGTTTATAACTGGCATGTGTAGCAGGGGAAGGTGCTGTAATTTTCTCGTGGCCCAATTTGACAGACGGTGCCCAGTTAGGATGATTTTTGTCAAAAAGTGCCACTTGTAGGTCAGTTATATCCTGCGTGAACTGTTAATTAATACAAATGTGACCTCTTTTGATAGGACAAGTCAGACTTTAGATATATTTAAAATGCTGGTGTCAAGACATTGGAACATGACAAATAATTGAGGAAACCAAAAGCCTCTGAAAAGGTGCCAGGGACTGTACAGCCTTCACTGTTTACATATAATCAAATGGCCAGTAGGGGGAGGAATTACTTTAAATTACAGTTAAACGAAGCGCTGCAGGGGATTGACAGACTGGTGTGAAGATGACCAAGGCAAGGGATGACTTTACTAGATACTCCACAATCTGAAATGTCGATCGATGACAGACTCCAGGATTCCTATTTCCTTGTTAAGATGCATGTCTTAGTACGTGGGTTATATGTTCATTTTGAATGTTTGTATGTAAAACCCGACACTTACCTGACGTGAAATGATCCCCACAAACGCGTAGTTGTGGTTGGATGGTTTGAGATCCTCCCGTCCGATCCTATTGAGCAATTTTTCCTGGCGACGCTTTGAAAGTTCATGTGTTGCTTCACCCTGGTGTGTTATAATAACCGCCGGTGTTGCAGTATAACGTGAGTCATGACAACTGGCGACATTCTATTATTTTCGTCATAGGAATCCGGGGCGTGTACATTGAGGACCCATTGTTGACTTACCATGTCGATCGCCTCGTTTGTCGTTTACGTTCATCTTTTGCTATATCTGCCTTCCTAAGATCACTTTGATGCACATTCAGTACTCGTATGTGAGGTTGTGGGTGAGAGGTGGATATCGTGACGCTTACAGGGAGGTATCGAACATTACAAAGTAGGAGACTGTGTGGATGCCTGTTCAAAATATTGCAAACTTGAATAAATCATTTAAATTATATATTTGTGTCCGACTTTCATTTGTACATCTTTCTTAATGTGATGTATAGTAGCTCCGATAGCGGTCCATACCTTCAGACAGCCTAAAAGTAAAACACAAGTCGTTTATTCACAGCCCGAACGCTCATCGAGATGACTGGATCACTCATGACAGGTTGTGATCAGCTCCGATTAAATTGTGATATCAATGCTGTAGCTATTCTCCAGGGAGCACGTTTTTTTATGAAATACCTGTATCCCTCTCAACACAACAAGACTCTACACTGTGCAGGAAAAACAATTACATACATGAAAATAACCTTGATGCATGGGAATGAATGGGTAAGAAGTTGTATTTATTTCCTGACCAACATTTGGCTGGAAGACTGGGATACACCATGGATTGGTTACCTCTACATCACTGGGTGAACACTCTCGATAACAGATATTATAAATATTTACTTTAATTCACCAAACTTGCATGTCTTTGCACTATGGGAGGACACTGGAGCAGTTGAAGAAACTTCTGCGCATGGACTCTAAACAGAAAGGAAAACAGCTAAGATCTAAAACTATACATTGCTTGCTTAATGAAATGTAAACAACTTCATTACTGCTTACTCTGGATGAGTGATGTAAAATGTTTGTCAATATTCTAACATGTCTTTTTTCTGTTTATTTTAAGATCGAGTGCAGATCTGGGTGCACTATGTGGTACCACACGTACTGTGTTGGGGAGCCCTCTGTCAATGCAGATTTATTTTGTAAAGGCTGCACTTCTTAGACACACACACACACACACACACACACACACACACACACACACACACACACACACACACACACACACACACACACACACACACACACACACACACACACACACACACACACACACACACACACACACACACACACACACACACACAGTTTATTATTTCTGTTGGCAAAATCCTGAATGTCCTCTTCCAGATGAGATTAACATGATAACAAAGGTATCCCAGCTGTAGCTGGGAACATGACAGGATGTGTGATTACCTAGAAGAGCATCAGGACTGTTTGAGGCATGTGATAGCTATGTGATTAACATGATGATTCAGCCTCTATGGAGATAGACATATGACAAGCATGCTCATTTCTGACATGGAGCTAATCTGAAGTAAACATTGAATACTGCTTTCTATTCCTCCATCTTGTGACTGTGTGACTGCCTCTCTTGGATATCGGCATGTGAAGGACACTGCTCAGGAACTAGTTGATGCTCTGCATGTGATGACTATTTCCATTCTGGAGAGGATCACAGATACATGGATCCTGAGGTTGAAGCTCAAGCCGGTGACCAGTGGGATTGTTCTAACAATTTCCAATAAATGTTATTCTGAAACATAACTATCACTGTTGTCTTTCCTTCTATAAATGAAGCCAACAATATGTCAAGCTGGCGCTTAGCCCTCCAAAAAGTGCATGGTTGCAACTTAGACAGTTAAGCATTTTATATCAGTGGGTCCTCATGGTGCAACACGGAAGGCAGACAGAATTGCAGACACAGGTGTCACATGAACTTTAAATGTTCTGGAAAGTTCCTAATACAGCTTTAGCCTTTTTTATCTCATGAAGTCCCTAAGTGACACACACTGAACAGTCTGGTGGGTTATGGTCCTTGTCATTTGCTTTTGTGTTCCCATAACAACATGTCCATGTGCCAGGCTAACACATGTGACAGAACTAGCTACATTTGGAAAGGTTTTTTGTTGCTAAAGTTAACATTCAAGCTATTTAAGAATAAAAATGCTTACATGACATGTCATTTGTTAAACATTAAGCTGTCTTGGGCTCTTTTCTGATTCTGATTACATATAACCTGTTGTAGAAACATTTATTGATGAAATTGATATGAAACTAATGCCATAAATATTGCTGTGACACTGATGTCACATCGGGACATTAACCCTAAACATTCACAGTAAACCCGGAGTGACATATATGCACAATTACAAATATGATTATGATCTGCTTAGTTAATTTAGCTGATTCAATTATATTTAGTTATACATACATATTCTTTATTATTCAATTCAAAGTATGTTCAAACACATGTAAACCAAAAAAATCATCCTCATTAATGAAGTTATAAATAAGAGTTAATTTACCATTAAAGCCCAATGTCACATATATGTCACATTTCAGATATTTGACACTGGGGGGGTTACTTGTCAGAAATGTGTTCTAGGTGGTCTATTTAGTCTAAATGACGTTCCCCTTAATTTCCCCAAAAGTAGAAATGGGTCCGGGTTCTTATGGGTTAAACTTATAAGCTTAAAGACATAATATAACTACTGTATTATATGTATTCAACTTGTGCCCTGCTGGACTTACTTTTCTGTGGTTGACCGTTACTGTGACATATCAGTATAGCCACGGAAGATAGTTTGTTTGTTTCATTCCCATGCATCAAGGTTATTTTCATGTATATAATTGTTTTTCCTGCACAGTGTAGAGTCTTGTTGTGATGAGAGGGATACAGGTATTTCATAAAAAAAACGTGCTCCCTGGAGAATAGCTACAGCATTGATATCACAATTTAATCGGAGCTGATCACAACTTGTCATGATCCAGTCATCTCGATGTGTTTTACTTTTAGGCTGTCTGAAGGTATGGACCGCTATCAGAGCTACTATACATCACATTAAGAACGATGTACAAATGAAAGTCGGACACAAATATATAATTTAAATGATTTATTCAAGTTTGCAATATTTTGAATAGGCATCCACACAGTCACCTACTTTGTAATGTTCGATACCTCCCTGTAAGCGTCACGATATCCACCTCTCACCCACAACCTCACATACGAGTACTGAATGTGCATCAAAGTGATCTTAGGAAGGCAGATATAGCAAAAGATGAACGTAAACGACAAACGAGGCGATCGACATGGTAAGTCAACAATGGGTCCTCAATGTACACGCCCCGGATTCCTATGACGAAAATAATAGAATGTCGCCAGTTGTCATGACTCAAGTTATACTGCAACACCGGCAGCCTGTAAAATGACTTCGGCCCCCTGTTTCGATCACCTCTGTTGCCGCAGCCAACAATGGCACAGAAGTTAACCATTGTATGTCCGGTAAAAAACAAACATTGAACAGGTATGACGTATTACGGTGTCTGTTTTGGTACTCCAGTATGGCCGTTGCGCTGACTTCACGGGTAACGTGACGTCATACGCAAAGCCTCTCTATCAGGGGTTCCCAAACTATTTCATCATGAGACCCAAAACAGAAATGTTGTGGTCCTAAGGGACCCAAGCTAAAAAAATGTCATGATTTTCCATAATATCTGTATACAGTTATAAACAAAGAATGCAACACACCATGAATTTAAAATGAAAATATTTATTTAATTATAAAAGTGCATCGCAGCAATTAGGTTTCTCACCATAACAACCTTCCCTTTGAACTTGCCCCGAAAATATAAGGATCAAAGCAGAAAGACGAAACATGGGAAGTGCAGTCAAGTATATACAGTACAAATCAAAATTATACAATTATCAAAAGTGCAATATTAAGTTTGTCACTAGCTCAAACACTATGTACACACCATTTTAAACTAAATGAACAAAGAACAAACATGTTGTAAACAGAAAGGGACAACACACTAACTATAGGAAGTGCAGTATACAGAGTACATCACAGGTGAAACCACATTTAAATGATCAGAAGTGCAACATTAAGTTTGTCACTAGATCAAAAACTATGTACACACATTTTTTAAAGACTTAAATGAACAGAGCTGTTGTAAAACACTGAGAGACAAAGAAACTCCAACACTTGGCAACTGATTAACTTTTTTTGTGTGGAGGCTGACTTGATAGGATGCTCTCAGTGCCCCTCTGTTCCCTTTGAATGCCTGAAAATAACAGAGAAGATATTATCATTAACATGGGTTATTGGGTGATTTTAAACACCAGACGGCGTACGTATACCCAATGTGGACCTGGCAACCGCATTTATCGCGCATTACATTAGTTACTTGTTAGACGCTTTTATCCAAAGCGACTTACATACTCAATACTGTGGGGAATCCCCATGGGGGATTTCTGCCTCGTGTTCTAGGCACTCCAGCACTCCCATAGCACCTTTTCTTTTTGGGGGGGGGGCTGCTGGGTGGTTCCAGCCTCAGACAGTGATGAGGGTGGTGAGGGGTCTGGATCATCAGCCACATTTGGGGGGGGAAGGAAGAGGACCAGGAAGCAGCCTCCGGATCAAAGAGGATTGTGGGGTTTGCCAAGGCTGAGGCAACAAGGACAGAAGGACTAATTGAAGGCCTTGCACCTATGGCCTCATCCATGGCCATGAAGAAGGGCCATGTTGCAGGGGTTTCTTCCCCCTGATCAGTCCCTGTTCCAGTCCTTGGCCTTTTAAGTTCCTATTGCAAACAAATGCATGTTAGAAATCTTTGTTCAGCTTTTTCAAAAACAAACATGTTTTACAATAACAATACACCATTTACCTTGCATTTCTTTTTTAGGTTCTCCCATTTCTTGGAGGCCTGTTTGTGAGACACATGTTGCCCAAGGTCCAGTTCCTTAATGATTGACCTGTTATCATAGAATATTTAAACAATATATATTGGTGTTAAGGCAATGACCCACAGTGCACATTCATTACTTTCATTGCACAAAATATGAATTGAGTATATAACTCACTCCCATGCTTCTTTTGCAGCATTGCGTTTTTTGCAGAACAGGTCATCCTTTTCCATTCTTAAAGCAATAAGTGCCTTGGTTTTTACCACAGTCCCTGAAATTACAAATCACACTTAAGTTTAAACCGATTTCGTAAGTGAATGGATACATGAATTGACACATGTGTTGTTAGTTTGATTCCGATTTAGATTTGTACATCTTCAAAATTAAAATCTAATGTAATCTTGGCAAATCAAATTAACACGTGTAGATTTATAAATACATGTTTTAGTTAAGGCAACGTATTATTTATCCTTTAAAAAAATAACCACATGGAACTCACATTTGTATGACGTTGTTTCCTCCATGCCCGAAAAACGGTTGCACACCTGTGGAGCGAGATTATCAAGCCTGCATCCATGCAAACTCGCTGTCGGAGGCTTTTATAACCCACTACGCCTCCGCCCTGATTGCTTTGGACCAGCCCTTAATATGGCGGACCCTCCGCGTGAACGCGCAAACGGAGGGGTAGGGTGTAGGGGGCGGTTTGGGAATGGGCCTTAATGTCGAGCCCTGCCGGTTACCGGCCGGCCCACATCGTCCGACCGGCCCACTTCAGTACAGGTGTTGTGTCACATTATGCCTCCCCGTCATGAAATGCCCCCCTTGTCACGGGAACGCGCATTTCTAAATGATACGTTCATTTCTAAATAAAAGTGTTACATTCCTGAAACTTGCTCCATTTATTGGTACCAGTCCTAGAACCATACCCTGAAAAATGCTTGAGGGTGGGATTCATATAAACCTCTTTTGGGGGGGGGGGGGCATTTTATGACAGGCCTGGTCATCACGATAGGTTTCTATGAATACCACCCTCAAGCATTTTTCAGGGTATGGTTCTAGGACTGGCACCAATAAATGGAGCAAGTTTCAGGAATGTAACACTTTTATTTTGTAAGATAGCAAGGGGGGGCATATCGTGATGGCCAGGCCTGTCATAAAATGCCCCCCCCCCCCCCCCCAAAAGAAGTTTCTATGTATCCCACCCTCGAGCATTTTTCAGGGTATGGTTCTAGGACTGGCACCAATAAATGGAGCAAGTTTCAGGAATGTCACACTTTTATTTTGTACGCATAGCGTATATAATAATATGCTGACAAAGACTATGTAACATTTGTAAACATATTTTGATTATTAGATGACAACTATGTAAAATTAAACAATACATTTTAAAGCACGTTTATACAGACAGGACGTAACAATAATGATTAAAAAAAAGATTAAAAAAAACAAAAACTGAAAAGGAAGTGACGAATGAATTTCGACATCTCAAATACGGAGCGAAAGTTAAACCATAAGAATCAGACTATGAGCTACCACTAAACAACTCACAGTCTGAATATTACCATTAATAAAAACCCTGAACGTTTACTTTTCGTTTTAAACATCTTTTTAAGGTGTAAACCTATGGTGTAAACGTGTCATTTAGAGGCGTAAACGTATCATTTAGAAATGCGCGTTCCCGTGACAAGGGGGGCATTTCATGACGGGGAGGCATAATGTGACACAACACCGGCTCCCGTCGTTCACTATAGGATCCGCCCCTATACGATCCGCCTCCTTGCTGCGGTCTGCAGCCAGACTCTATTGGAATCTACGGCACAACACCGGCTCACTGGTGGTGAAGCATCATGGCGGCCCCCAGCTGCAACAACCTGACGTCCCTTGCAAGGGCTTTGTCACAGCCTACACTGAATCTGAATGATAGTCCTACAAGGAGTATTCCGCTGTCCAAATGTCGAAGGAGAAAGTTGTCGATCTGCAACTCGACTGAAAGCTCTGAGCCTTCACCAATCGCTCCAGAGGCACACGTCCTGGTTATCAACACCGGAGGAACCATAGGGATGACACTTCACGATCAGGGTATGGCTAACTTAACTCATAGTGTTGTTGTTTTACAGTATCGCAGCCCGCTAGCTTTCTTGCTTTAAGCTGTTGTTTTGCAGGTTGTTCTCATAACTGAGAGCATGAGGCACGAGGAAGCAGTGTTGCCTTGGGGACTTTCTCGCTAATTCGGGCGACTTTCCAAACCCTCCACTGCGGTCAAGCCAGCCTCCACTCGGGAAAACCTAGTCAAGCCAGCCCGCACGTGATATTGCGGTGCGCGAATATCCTATGCATTACGGTAGAATCCTGGAAACACTGCCTCTGTGTTTAGATGAGAATAAAACAAAAACTGTCCAGTATCAAAGACTAATTTCACTTCAGGGTGATAGCAGGACACCCCATCTAGTCACTTAGAAAAAATCAGGACATTCTGATGTACAGTTTCAAAATAAAAGACCTTTGAAGTCTCATATATGAGCTATCATCCCTCTGTGTTAAGATGAGAATAAAACAAAAACTGTCCAGTATCAAAGACTCATATCACTCCAGGGTGATAGCAGGACACCCCATCTAGTCACTTAGAAAAAATCAGGACATTCTGATGTAGAGTTTCAAAATAAAAGAATGGTAAAGTGATGTGATGGTTTGCAACCTGCAGTAGAAATAGTAGTTAATTAATATATTTTCCTGATTTGAATTTAAAAATCTACTACTCAGGGAAGAAGGCCAACCAGTTTTAATTAGGCCAAATTAATTCACAGTATCTATTACAAGCACTTTTGTTCATGTGTAATCCATAATAAAATATAAAATTATAGTTGGATATTTGTATATTCAATATAATATAATATATAAAAGTTTGGGAACCACTGGACTAGCGACAAATTCAGCTACTTTTAATGGTGTTATTGGAGACTTTCTGGTGTTTGGAGAATCTGACGTGATGGCACGTAATTGTTATGCAGTTACTTTCCTCAACGAGCAGCGGGTGCTGAGCCCCTCCGCCGTCTCAAATCTATGGGCTTAGATATGTCTCATAATTATTTGTGTGAACATAAAAATGATTTGTGTGTAAATGTGATTTGTAAATGTAAAAGTACACTATCCACAAATGCATTTAAAAGATTTACAAACTCATAAATAAATTTGCAAATGTAAAACGGATCTTCAAATACGCAAAATATTTGTACAAATAAAAAAAGATCTTTGAATATCTCTTTTAACATTGACAACTTTCGATCAGGCATTTGTGAATCCATTTTGTATTTGTCGACCAAAAATGCGCTTCTGGATCTCACATTTCTGCTTTTGGATCTCAAATCTCTGCTTGTGGATCGTCTTTTTACACACACGAGTTTTGAGACAAACTTTCCGCCACAACGCTGAAGTTGGCTTCCGATTCAGAGCATCCGATTCGGCAGTTAAGGGACATTTAATTTACAGCGCTGAGCGAACAATCCTCCGTGTGATTTGAACCTCTTAAATCGCTGCATAGCCGATTTATTTGGACTGGATTATCCCAGAGAGTCTAAAGATTCTTTATAACCCAGTTTGAGATTTGTGAAAACTTTATTCTATTTGTGAAAATACAAACAAGGGAGATTTCAGTGCTTTTTTTCGCATCCTGACCACATTAGACCAGGTCCTGATCTAAAACCACTATACCTAGACTCATCAAATCTGGACTGGATTATCCCAGAGGGTCTAAAGATTCTTTATAACACAGTTTGAGATTTGTGAAACCTTAATTCTATTTGTGAAAATACAAAAAGTGAGATTTCAGTGCTTTTTCACATGTAGACCACATTAGACCAGGTCCTGATCTAAAACCACTAGACCTACACTCATCAAATCTGGACTGGATTATCCCAGAGAGGCTAAAGATTCTTTATAACCCAGTTTGAGATTTGTGAAACCTTAATTCTATTTGTGAAAATACAAACAAGGGAGATTTTGTTGCTTTTTTTTTTACATGTAGACCACATTAGACCAGGTCCTGATCTGAAACCACTAGACCTACACTCATCAAATCGGGTAAGTATGGACAGCTAATTAAGGAAGAATAAAGGCTTTACTTCTCAAATGTATTAGAATTTTTTGTTGCAAATAAAAATTCAACCGATAAGTAGGTATACTTATATAAACTTAATGTATTTACAGTTGCAGGCAAAACATTTCAACAGGAAATTAAATATAGTCTATAACTAGCATTGTTCAAGTTTACTTTAAGCAACAAGCTTTGTTTGCCTAATTACAGTATGTCATCTTGAGTACTAGGATTGCTTGGAATGTGACAAACATTACAAGATTAGAAAATAACACTTTGGTAACAATGGTATGAGAAAGTTGGTTCATTGTAATCCTGTCTTCTCTCTCAGAAAAATAATTGCTATTCATAT
The DNA here is from genome assembly GCF_902827115.2 of Pseudochaenichthys georgianus. Lineage (NCBI taxonomy): Eukaryota > Metazoa > Chordata > Actinopteri > Perciformes > Channichthyidae > Pseudochaenichthys > Pseudochaenichthys georgianus. The sequence continues at coordinate 15,948,587 of NC_047524.1, read as the reverse complement.
TTTGCTTTAGGACAAAGCAGCAGAAGCTGTTCAAAGTGGATGAAAGACTGAAGGTTAGCCTTTTTCTTTATCTCATGAACCTGAATTCCTTTAACATCTCTTTAATGTTTTTGTTTGCTATGAAACAGTATTTAAGATACGAAAACTTTGTAGATAAAGAATTATCACCTAAATGAGGAGCATACACTTATTTTTATTTTTATTTATTTGTTTAACAGGGACAGTGTACATTAATTAACATTCCTGTAAATGTGCCAGAGTTAGCCAAGAGGCTATTTTTAATCTGTTGTCCCTGGACAGATTTTATAAGTGAACCTAAAACTAATTTCATTTAAACAAGTAAATACAATCAAATTAAAACATGCAACATACATTACTGGAATACTTAAATAAATAAAAAGACAGAACAATAAAACAAAACAAAAGAACATGTTGTGACGACCCCTCCCCCCTTCTGCCTGTCTGTGCTCCCTGCCTTGCTGTCCTCTGGCAGGTACTGGGAGTAGGCTTGTTTGAGACACATTGCGGCTCGCCTCGAAAGTAGACGAGAGTAGCCGATCGCAGCCGGGGGAGGTGTCAAAAAGCTCGTCTTAAGTCGGACAGCTCGGACTCGGAGTCGGCTTGACTGGCTGGGTTTGCAATGGCGGAAATTGCGTTGGCGTTTTTCGTTGCAGATGAAGTGGATGCAATAGAAATGCTCCTCCCTCTTAATGTTTGCAAAACTGATAGGTGGACAGGCTACAAATGATCAGTCCCTTCAGATCCGCACACATGAAGCTTAATGAGCATGAATTGAACAGACCTGCTGCTGTGTTAATTCTTTAGCTGCCACTTTAAGCTTTATGATGTGTACAACATGGATGTAATTTGATTTAATCTTGCCATTTTAAATGATGTATTCAATAAATAAGGTTAAACCAAATCATTACATTACAATAGATTTTATTTTAATGATTTGGTTTAACTTAAAGAGAATATGCACATATTACAGGTACTGAGACAACGAAATGCAGTTTAGCTTCTAACCAGGTGCAACAAGCAGTGAAGTGGAAAGTAATGTACACAATCTACAGAATAACATATAGAATGAATTGAATGATGAATAAACAGTGGGGTATGAACATGGGCGGCGCCAGAATTTTTTTGCTGCAGTAGCTTAGCAGTTGCTATATGACAGCACGGCGTTGCTAGTTAATTTTCAAAATAAACAAACAATACCAGTGGGCCAAGCACGAGCCTGTTCATATTGTAGCGTTCACCGCTATTCAAGATCACTCAAGCCTTCAATGTCGAAAACGTTCTCTTTATTTACAGAACCAATCAATAGTGTAACACTCATGACTTTCACGTAACACACACCGGAAAACGCACACACATACACACACCTGGAAGGGGCGGTCTCTCCCTAACTCCCACCAACAACATTGCCTAAATAACGCACTTTTCCTCCTCCTCCTCCTCCTCCTCATTCACAATTCCCCGTGTTAGATCTCACTGTCAGCACGCCTCGAACAATGCGCCATGTCGGAAAATACAACACATTCTTGATTCATTTAAAATGACCATTTGTAACTGAGAGAAGTGACTGCTCTTTTCTGCCGAGATGCTCAAAGGGTGAGACGCTGTGTCTGAGAATCACTGACTAGCATAATTTGTATATTCTGGAGTGGAGCTCTGCAGAGAGCAGGGTGGAGGAAATGAGGGCAGTGGATCTTCACGTGCGGAGAGGAGCAGCGCTTCCACTGCAGCTCGTGGTAGCAGCTAGCTGGTCCTGCTGCTGCGGGTGCAGCGGGTCAGTTGGTGTAGGCACCTGTTCTTCGTGGTCCCAATCCTCCCGGTTTTCATAGTGAACATCGGGATCCTTGTGGATAGCAGGGTTGTCCGGCTGGACCGGCTCCGTTGGAGAACGCGGTCGTTTACGCTGACTTGTGACTGAGAAATCTTTCCATTTTCGATCTACTGAGAATTTGCCAAGTAACAGTTCACGCAGTAAATTACAACGACCCGCCCCTGATAGATCCCGCGAAAATGTATCATATTTATACACATTCTCGCGGGCTGCGAGAATGTGTGGTATAAATATGATACATTTTCATATCAAAACAATGGGATTGCTAAGCCGTTGCTAGGCCAATTGTTGGAGTTGCTATAGCAACTCCTAGATACCCCCTGGCGCCGCCCCTGGGTATGAATACACTAGATATCAGCCTGTGAGCAGTATGAACAGTGTGTATGAATATGCTAAGATATACAAAGTATGAAAACGGTAAGCAGTATAGTATCAAATATATAGATATTAATTTCATGATGATAAACATTGTGGAACAATGATGCAAAATGGGAATGGATGTGGCGACGTAAAACTGACACAAAACAACAACAAACTTTTGCGGAGCCAATTGGAGAGTTTCATCAGCAGCACGTGGTAAAACCCACCAATGAGCGCTCAGCTCGAGATACCAGCGAGCCGTTTCCCATCAAGCATTTAGCTTCCGCAGCTCGTGGAGAGCAACTGCGCCAACTCGCCTCGCTCTCAAGGCTGTGGGCGTCTTTGTCCCGCGAGATTTCAAAGTCTCATGTGGGCGAGCCTCCAGAGCAAGTCGGACAAAATGACTAACCATCATGCAACGCACTAGCAAGACGTTGATCGCAACTGCGCAGGTCTTGCTTGTCTCAAACAAGCCTAGTGTCGTCCTGTTTGTGCCAGCCTATCTAGAGGCGGAGCCTCAAGAAGGCATAAAGACTTGCCCAGCTGGGAGGTTCACTTTCTGATCCTGATTCTGGCCTGCTGCAGCAACCTCAGCCTTCCACCTGTGTTCGTATTTTCACAAATAGAATAAAGATTTCACAAATCTGAATCTGTGTTATAAAGAATCTTTAGCCTCTCTGGGATAATCCAGTTCTGATTTGATGAGTGTAGGTCTAGTGGTTTTAGATCAGGACCTGGTCTAATGTGGTCAGGATGCGAAAAAAGCACTGAAATCTCCCTTTTTGTATTTTCACAAATAGAATTAAGGTTTCACAAATCTGAAACTGTGTTATAAAGAATCTTTAGCCTCTCTGGGATAATCCAGTTCTGATTTGATGAGTGTAGGTCTAGTGGTTTTAGATCAGGACCTGGTCTAATGTGGGGAAGATGCGAAAAAAGCACTGAAATCTCCCTTTTTAAAATTTTCACAAATAGAATAAAGGTTTCACAAATCTCAAACTGGGTTATAAAGAATCTTTAGACTCTCTGGGGTAATCCAGTCCAAATAAATCGGCTATGCAGCGATTTAAGAGGTTCAAACACGGAGGATTGTTCGCTCAGCGCTGTAAATTAAATGTCCCTTAACTTTCCCCTTAACTGCCGAATCGGATGCTCTGAATCGGAAGCCAACTTCAGCGTCGTCTTTCCGCCGGTCTCGGCTAAAATCTAGAGTTCGTGTCACTCGGTTATTTAGGTAAAATCCACCCAAATGACCCCAGAAGTGTTTTTTTGTTGCTAAATCTCTCTAAAAAGGTAAAATGTCACTTGTTTTGCATCAATCTTGATACAGGGTACTTATTATATGTTATAGTTTGGATTCCTAAAGCTTTTAGTCTCCGATCCCATCATTCAAGGGTGGTTTTCACTATAAGTAATGTTTTTTTTTTTTGGACGGACACAATAATTTAAATAGTTTTACTATGTTCAATCTGAATTTACTTTAAAATAAAAAAAAATCTATATTGATTCTGACTCTTCTACATCCAACTCACAGGTTTATCATTGCTTTGAGAAAAAATAAGTGAAGTTTTGGTCATTTGTTCTGGGAATGTCATTTTCAAGCCTCCACTTTTAAAAGATATAGCACTTTACCCTTTCACTGTAGCCCATAGCTACATTAATGGGAAACCCTACATCAGGGGTATTCAACAAAAATTCAACAAGGTCCAGTTAGAGAAAATCTCCCTATGCAAAGGTCCGGAACATCAACATGTCTAACTTGCTTTATAAATTAGTGTGATATATATTGAAGTAGCCTGTAGCTTTATCAACGTCTGCATGTAATCAACAACTGACTGCCAATCAAATAAAGAAAGTACAATTCAAAAACAACTATTTATTGTCAATTAACATTGAACTATACAGATATACAATAAAATACTGTGGATATGTGTAATGTTCCTCTCTGGCTGCATTAAAAAAAATAAAATGGGAGAAAAATAAATAAAATAGCTTTTGAAAATGTGTGCATCTTAAAAGTGCTTAATTTTAGATAAATAAAAATAAAGTGTAGCAGCAGCTTGAGTTTCTCTTTTTTCTTTGTTAACATTTTCACATCAGCCGATTATCGAACAATATCAGTCTTTACACATCATAACAATTGAACAGTTTTAAAGTTTCTCTTTCTTTCCCTCTTATATTGCAGTCCATGACTCACTTTTTTTTAATTCAGTGCAAGAATTGAGCTCGAGCTTGTCCTGCCAGGAGTTTAAATCTGCGCTGAAATGGTGTCAGTGCCATTCTCATACACACATGCAGGTGCTCATTGGTTAGCCTCGGTTAGCCTGCCCCTGGAACAATATTTAGTTTTAATTTTGATCCACGACCACGTGGACTAATCATATTGGGCTCTGAGATTGCTTATTTTTTGTGACCTCAGTTCTGACTTGAGGGAATGTTTGGTCAAACACTTTGTGTTTTGGCCCTTTTTAATCAGCTTTTAAAGGGCTGCTCGATTATGGCAAAAATAATAATCTCGATTATTTGGGTCAATAATTGATATGACGATTATTAAAAATGATTATCCATTTACTTTTTTTTGAACAGTATGTTTTGAACAGTTGATTACCCTGAACGTTAAGTAGTGCTGACTTCAAAATATCGTCGATGACATATTTCTGCGTCGACGCGTCGCTACACACACGTGGGTCACCCAAAGCAACAAGCAGTTCGCAATCGCACTTCAAACACAATGGAGACTGAAACGGCTACCACCTCCTCCTCACACTCACACACATTGCGCACGAAGCCCCCAAACGAAAACATCTCGCCCTAGGTCTTCAAAAGCATGGGAATATTTTAAAGTTAGTCCAAAACGCAAAGATATTGTCATTTGCAGTCTTTGCCAAATGGAGTTGGCATATCACACAAGCACAACGGCTATGTTGGAACATTTAAAGCGGCAGCTAGCTGTGGTGGCTACCATTAGCAGCTAGCATTTGCTCTCCGATTTTTACATAAAAATGAAATTATGGATTATAAATTCAATAATTTTTTTATACATAGACGTTAAAAACCTATGGATTAACCGATTCAGCCCCGTTTTTTCTCATTTTAATGCCATTGAACACGTCTTTTGATCAGATTGACAGCTACGGTGGTGAGACGATCTCCCTCGAAGCTCTGTAACGGCCCGTCTACACTACAGCGTCGAAAACTCCAATCTGCCCATTCACTTTCAACGGGGTGACGTCACGTTGCCTCGCTTTTTCGCCGAACTGAATTGTGGGTAGCAGAGCGGTCCGTCTCCGGAGTCAGAAGTTGAACAATGTTCAACTTCTGACGCCGGAGACGCCGGAGTAGCCAGCGACAGCCAATCAAATCCCGTTTCTGAAAATCTGACGGCTGAAGCCGTAGCCAATCAAACCGCGTCTAAGCTGGGAGAGATATCCCGCCGTTCATTTCTATAGTTCAAAAAAAGTTGGAGGAGAAACTAACTATCGCCGTAGCAATCACCCGGTTTTGTATGACCAGACCCTCTTCACCTACCGGGATACAAACCGGAGGAACCAGGCATGGAGGGAGGTGGCAGAGACAGTGGGTGAAACTGGTAGGTTTTCGCCTGTTTGGGGAGTTTATATATATATTGCTCCCATAAAATCCCCGGGGTTTTTTGCTTTGTATGTCGGGGGCGGGAGATTCATGTGATTGGTTGTTGGCCGTGTTGCTTGAATAAAATCCCCAAGCTCCAGACATGCCCAGCTCCAAGCTTTTTTTGAAGCTGTAGTGTGGACGCTCCGTAAAGGTACGTGTTGTGATGACTGTATTTGCTTCCCCTGTCGCGAGTCCGGATCACTCAGTGATGATACTATATACCTACATAATCTGTGGAGTCTCAGCTTTAATCGGATATATTGTATGTGCAGCTACGATAAGTAATAAGGGTACTTGTATCTTGAGTTCTGTGCGTTTTTTATGAATTGAACAACAGAAAAATAATCGTTAGATTAGTCGACTAATCGATCAAATAATCGCCCGATTAATCGTTTTCAAAATAATCGTTTCCCCCCCAGCACTAACGTTAAGTATAACTCAACTGAAAAACCAATATAAAAAAAAATTCTCCTCTCCGCTTCTCTCCCTGTATCGCTAATTATTCTCTTCACTCGCTTTCCTCTCCGCTTCTCTCTGCCGCTCTCTCGTCTCTTCTTTTGTGTTCTTCTGTGCTCTCGTCTCTTTCGCCCTCTGTCGGCGGCAGTTAGAATAGAATCACCCCGTCAAAATTGAAATCCCCTATTAATGTATTGATTATAGGTCTGGTCCGGATTCGGCCCTTGCCGACCCCTGTCCTAGATGTACTCAGCCAAAGACACGACTACTGTACAAGCTGCCCCTCAGGATGTAGATCGACCCCTCAGATTCTTTCAATGAATAACTAGAAGTTGACATGAGGCATTGGGCAACATCTGAGGCCTGTACTACGAAGCTGGATTTTCGCTTAGCGGGCTAACTTCAGGGAAAACTCGGGGTTTGCGGTCCTACGACGCTGGTTCTCTTTTTAGCGGGCTAGATCTCCATGGTAACTTATGCTGAGCGGCAGGTTAGGTTGCAGGCTAAGAGCTCAACTCAGTGAAAGCACTGCCTGCTGACCAATCGGAGCTCGGTGTGCGGAGTTTAAAGCGATCAAGTCATATTACAGGAGAAAGGAAATACAGTTTAAACTGCCGTTGCAGGAAAGACGGCCGGCAAAAATCACAGACTGTGGGAACGTGAACATTATTAGAATATCACCTCCCATCTTCAGAGCAATCTGACTATTATAACATTAGCGTTAAGAAACCTTAATTAAATATCTGCCACAACCGGAGCAAAGTAACATTACGTACAGTCCAGTATTATTCATATCATATCACATCATAATGTATCAGATATGTCCTTATCTGAGTCAGCTTCTTGAGCCGTATCTGGCCGTGCAATACTCAGTGTCACATACTGTATTCAGAAGTATTATTTTAATCAACACATTAAGTTGACGAAACACTTGAGTCAAATGTAATTAAAGTCAGATCCACTCGTGTCTTAGTGATATCATAAACCTGTTAATGTACGCATTCAAACACTTTTTCTTTTACTAGCTGTATTCACCTTGCAGGTGCAGCTCTGTGGCTTTGATCCTGGATAAAGTGTTTAAGTGATGGATGTTTAAAGTTTAACTTCTTCATATGTCTAATATTATAGTTGACTTTTCATTCAGGAAGTATGCCGCGCTGTCAGTATGCTTGTCCATGTTTGTGATTGGTCGAATGCTCCAAATACCAACCCTTTTCATGTGAACGCGCACCTAACTAGATAGGACACGGCTGGCTTGAGCGATCCACTTGATAACCCGCGTCGTAGGACCGTTTAGCGAGAGCGCGTATGTTTTGGATTAGGCCAACCGGCTAACTCAAACATATCCAGGTTAGGTTGAACCGGCTTCGTAGTACAGGCTCTGGAGCATGTAGTGAGGCAAACATAACATGCAAAGGTCCTATCAGCCTCAAGAACCAGGCTCCTTCATCCAAGGCCACCTATCAATGTTTTACTCTCAGTATACATTTTTCAGTATTAACTTAACTCATGATGGTGTTTGTTTTTTTGACAATACTGTTTGTTGTTTTGTCAATACTGTAATTTTATGAAAGTTATGATTGCTGGGCAATTTCCCCCTTTCATGTTGCTCTTATCAAAGTCTTTCTGTCTTGATTTCTGACCGTTGCTCTCATTACGTCCTTCAGGGCTTGTGCTCATGTGGCCTCAGCTGCCACGTGTCGTCCGTCATTTAATTGTTTTAATTGTTTTATTTAACCTTTATTTAACCAGATAAAAAAGCATTGAGATAACATCTCATTTATAATGCTGACCTGGCCAAGAAGTCAGCAACGTTACACATAACACTTAACACAAACATATAAAATACAGAGAACATAACTAAGAAAACAAAAGACGAAAAAGCAGTCACTACATTGTGCACATTTGGACAGTAAGAAAGGTACACTACTTATTACTGCAAGAGCAGCTGGTGGTAAGGACTTCAAACAACTTCAATGTAAAACATGCTATTGAGACAAGTGCCCTCAGTTTGAGGCGTGATTGAAGGTCATTCCAAGAGCAAGGACCATAATAAATAAGACTCCTTTTTCCAGCCTCAGACCGCACGGCAGGAACCTGGAACCGTATCCAGGCATTGGATCTGAGGTTGTAAGAGTCACACACTGGAGCAAATCTGGCACATATGTACAGTGGAAGCTTAATGGCTTTATACATTAATAAAAACCAATGCTGCATCCAATGCATAGTAAGTGAGGACCATCCAGTTAGGCTATACAGTTTAAATAGTAGTGAAGCATTTGTCCAAGCCTTAATTTAGAGTACCTTGAACCACAACTCTTATACAGCAACAGTGGTGCTGGGCCCAGTGTTTCACAATTGTTCACTTTTTTTATTTGTATATTCTATAACTGTTTCTTATTCATTGTCCCTCTAAGTGTTTGTTATAATATTAATTGGATTTTTCCAGCTCCCTGCAACAATGATAATTCTTACATTTACCACTAGGGTTCAGTGTGTGACCAATGTTTGGAGTTGAGATGATTTTAAACCCTTTGTATTATTCACCTAAGCTGATACTGAAGAAACTTGATTAGAGAAACCTATGAAATACTATTGTGAAAAAATAATTTAAAAATGTCTATAACCCACAGTGCTTGCTCCAAAAGCTAATGCTTTTGTTGAGAGCCTACGGAAGTTGCCTAACCTTCACGATGAGTATTATGCCCAGCAGTCCGGCTTGTACGACTACTATGGATCTGAGAACATCCTCGTCCTGCCGTAAGTGTACCCAGAATTCCTCCCTACTCATTCAGCACATAGCTATAACTTTACGTTGATTAAGTTACAATAATCCATGTTCTGCTCTTCACACTTCTATGCTCTTGCCTAGGTGTAAGGATTCACAGTACGATTGTATGTCTAATATATTTTACTTTAAATCTTTTGTATAAGAACCTTTCCTTTTCTCATAGATGCTATTAAAACATACCCATTAAAGTCATCCTCATAAACATGTCACAGAAAAATGTCTAATGTAAAGTTATTGTCATTGAGTGCTAAACCAGGCCTAAGTCGTTTTGTTTCTACAGTAGGAGCAGCAACAGCATGGACTGGATGGAAAAGACTCAGTCATGACTCATTTTAATATCTCTAAACTGCTTTTGTTGCTTTAGCCGGAATCCACCGCCCCAATCTGGCCATCAATACCACGGGTGCTGTAGTACTGGTTGCATTGTTTGTGCCTGCACTGTGGTTTGATGTCTTTAGACAAAATGTTTGGGTGTGCTTGCCTGTCAGGAAATGCATGCCTTTTGGAGGAAATACCAGGAAGGACACAGAGCTGTGCAGAGCCTGAAGTATTTTTCTGTTCTCTAACTCTACACTTGCTAATGTCACTAACAAACAGCTTCTTCAGCGTGTGGCAGAGATAACCTTATGTTTTTAGAAGTTTTGTCTTTAAAAGCAGCTAGGAACCACAAGGCTAATCTACTCTATTACTGTTTGTTTAATCCATGGTGTCTCCCTGTCTGGTGCATGTGCTGTGGAGCAGTGGGAGTGGAGCCTCCATTGACAGGCCTCTTAATTGTCAGTTATAGTGGGGCACCTCTCCCAGACACTTACCCTTACTCACTAATTTCCATACCCCCTTCATGTTGAGTGCCACTGTGAAAATCGACAGAGCGGCATAGGGGTGTATGGTAAAGATAAGCTATCCATACATCAGGCAGTGTTATACTGATATAGGTTTATACAAATGATGTAGAAAAGCCTTTTTTGGTTGAACTGTATTCAACCCTAAATGCTCACACACCGTCAGCTGTGTGGTTTGACTAATATTAAACATTTGCTAATTATAATATGTATTAAATGTTAACATAAGTTAAGTCGCTATTTTTCTAAACTACCGGAGTGGAGGTAAGATGTACATTCTTTTTATTTTAATTTTTTTCTCCTCTTCTCTCAATTAACTGTCATTGGGATTGGGGAAACGTGTGGAAATCATTTTTCGCAAGGACACATTAAGAGGATTTTCCAGGATCGAACTGGTTCATTTGTATTTTGTTATATTTACCAGTGTCTTTGCTTCCGGCAACAAAGAATGACGTAACGGACCACACCAACAAAGAAGGTAGTGGAGGGGGTCTGACAAAACAGTAACATACAGTTCTGTTTAAAATACAACCTTCCTCCTCCACTTTTATTTTGACAGTTAAGATATCACCATGTACACTCCTCCGATCGTTCTTTTTGGATTTGTCTTGTTTTTTTATGGCAATATATTGTTTGACATGTAAATGATCGGATGGAACATACCATGATGACATTTGGGATGCGGATTTTTATCTACCCGTCCCCTGTTAAGGAGGAAAATTATGAAGAAATTTATTTATTTTCAATGAGAACTGAGGATGGGAGCTCCAAGTTGCCAACAAAAAGAGGACATTTCGTTAGATCTGAGATGTACATTTCTCTGACGTTTGTTTCTCTCTGGGCTACAACAAATTGGGTAGATGAATTGCCAGGGTCAGAAGACCCTGGTTTGGGTGGGATGTTATATTGTTTTCTTTTTGCGTTTCTGTTACATTAGTTTTAATGTTAAATAATAAAAGCAGTAACAATCCCTTTTGTGGATGGGGCCAAAATATACAACGTATTAAATATAATCTCACAGATATGCAGCAGTCACCATGCAAAACATGAAAATCTATTCTTGGAATATTAAAGGCTTGGGAAACCCCATAAAAAGGAATAAAGTATTATCTCTTCTTAAAAAAGACAAAGCTGATGTGGTCTTCTTACAAGAAACCTTTCTCTCAGATACTGAACATCTTAAATTGAAAAGAGATTGGATAGGTCAGGTGTATTTCTCATCATATAAAACCCATAGTAGAGGGACAGCTATTGTGATAAACAAAACTTGCCCATTCGAATTACAAAAATTAGTTAAGGACCCAAATGGTCGGTTTGTTTTGGTTGTTGGTACTATTTTTGGAACCCCAATCACCTTTTTAAATATCTATGCTCCCAATATAGATGAACCAATGTTCATGTCAGACATGGTGCTGCTCTTCAATGAAAATTGTAAAGGATTAGGATTGATGGGCGGCGATTTTAACTGCACTCTTAACCCTACATTAGATAAATCTAACCAGTCCAAGAGCCACAATCTTAAATCCTCAAAGGTCCTTCAGGGGCTTTGTGCAGAATCCGGCCTTATTGACGTATGGCGTCAACTAAATCAGGATGTCAAAGATTACACTTTCTTTTCAAATGTCCACAACTCTTATTCTAGTATAGATTATTTTTGTATTCCCTCAAAATACATGCTTAGGGTAAAAGAATGTAAAATTGATTCCATTAATATTTCAGATCATGCAAGAGTTTATTTAACTATTTACTTGGAGAGTGGAGAATTGGTATCCAGGCGCTGGAAATTTGATAACTCCTTACTTAGAGACGAACAATTCTAATTTAAAAATGCAAATGTGGATCATTTACTATATAAAAGAAAACAATGACCCCTCTATAGATCCGAATATTATTTGGGAAGCTGCAAAAGCTACTTTAAGAGGACTTATTATCTCATACACATCTTTTAAAAAACGTGAAAAAATTAAGCTCGGACAAGAACTTAAAAGAGAAGTAAACAGATGTGAAGTACTTCATAAATCTGCATCGACAGATGAAAACTGGAAACAATTAAACACAGCCAGAGCTAAATTAAATATTGACTTAACAAATGAAATCATAACACAAATGAATCTTATCAGACAAAAGAATTATGAATTCGGCAATAAACCAAGTAAACTACTTGCCTATCAATTAAAGAAGCAGCCAGCAGAAAGGGCTATAAAGGCAATTCGTCTGAAAGACAACAAGATAACCTACCACCCAAAACAGATTAACCAGACTTTTTATGAATTTTATAACAAATTATACAAATCTCAAAGTGATTACTCACAAGATGAACTGGACAATTATCTCCATAACATTCATTTACCTACATTATCTGATTTAGATCAAGAGTATCTAAACTCATCAATTACAGAAGTAGAAGTTTTGGCTGCAATTAAATCTATGCCTATAAATAAAAGCCCAGGGCCAGATGGCTTCTCGGCAGAATTTTATAAAGAGTTTTGGACTGAACTTCAACCTATATTTATGTCAATGGTTAACAACTTCTCTCACAACAGAACACTTCCTCAATCAATGAATCTTGCATATATTACTGTACTACATAAAGATGGGAAAGACCCCTTGAATTGTTCTTCATTTAGGCCTATCTTGGATCATGATTATAAGATTATCACCAAATTATTAGCAAAACGACTGGAAATTATTTTACCTAAACTAATTAGTCCTGATCAAACAGGTTTTGTCAAGGGCAGATATTCTTCTGATAATATAAAGAGACTTTTGAATATTATAAACCATTTGGACACCAGTCAGAAGCCATCTCTGCTTCTTTCTTTAGATGCAGAGAAGGCTTTTGACAGGGTTAAGTGGAATTTTCTTTTTGCTATCTTGAACAGGTTAAATATGGGCTCTCGGTTCATAGAGTGGGTCAAATCAATTTATAAAAATCCTAAAGCAGCGGTTATCACTAACTGATTTTTTTCCACTAACAAGGGGGACAAGACAGGGATGTCCTCTGTCACCTTTGCTTTTTGCAATTGTAATTGAACCACTGGCGTCATGTGTGCGAGACAACATAAGTATTAAAGGAGTGAAGATTAACGATGAACACAACATTTCTATGCTGACGATATCATTCTTTACTTGACAGACCCAGAAAATTCAGTACCACACTTGAAAGACACGATGGAGCAATTTGGAAGATACTCAGGATATAAAATTAATTTTAAGAAATCGAATGCTTGTTTCTTAAATATGACGCCAACAGCAAATTTGGAAAAGTCTTGTTCTTTTAATTTGTCACCAGGTGGCTTTAAATACTTAGGAATAAATATAACACCACAACTGGATAATCTGTTTAAAGAGAATTACCATCCACTCATTGACAAAATCAAACAGGATTTATCTAAATGGTCCACATTACCAATATCACTGCTAGGAAGAATCAATGTCATAAAAATGAATATTCTACCGAGATGTATTTTTCTTTTTCAAATGTTACCATGCTATATATCCGCTGACTATTTTAAATCTCTCAATAGACACATCTCAAAATGTATCTGGTGTAATAAAGAACCAATAATCAAGTTAATTACTCTTATGAAACCAGAAACTATGGGTGGTCTTGGTCTTCCCAACTTTCAACACTACTTCTGGTCAGCTCAATTAAGAAATGTACTATCTTGGTATCTGGGAAGAAAGGATTCACTATGGGCCAATACCTTTGACCCGTTGCCAGTGGAAACTCTTATATTTGTTAAAGACTTCAATAAGGTGAAAAATATGGCCAAATGTTTTACAGTGGTCAATACACATTTAGCCTGGAGGGACTCTACAAAAAAAGTTCATGTTAACTCAGGTATTTCAATCTTTTCTCCTATTTTGAACAATCCTGATCTTAGCAAATATTTGTTGTCAATTAATATAAACAAATGGATGAAATCAGGTATAAAGCAATTGAAACATTAGTTCCACAAAGATATAACATTGAAATCATTTAATGATTTAAAAGCAGAATATGACATTTCAAATAAGGATTTTTTCAGATACCTGCAAATTAGGAACGTGATCCACTCAATTATTAAACGCAATAAATTGAGATCGGGATTGTTGGAAGAGGAGGAGATATTGATGTCATCGAGCACGATCAAAGGTAAAATTAGAGAATTTAATGCAGTTTTTTCTAAAAGAGCTCAGTCATCCTTTCCAACTTTAAAAAATATCTGGGAAAAGGACTTAGGGATACAGATAGATGAAACTACTTGGCTGAATATCTGTGAAAGAACCATATACTGTATATATAAATGGACGTAGGGTCCGTGACGTCACCCATATTGTGCAGAGTTGCCGAGAAGCCCTTAGTAGGCGGAGTCGGCCACTAACGGCTCGACAGTGACGTCAGAGTTCAACTCCCGCCTGTTCAAGCCTGCTCCAAATAAGGGCAAAGAGGCTCCTCCTGCCACCGAGCTGGAAGTTCCAGAGCTAGCTGAAGCTACCAAGCTAAGCTAACATGCTCCCCATCTGCACACTGCCGTGGCATTTTACGTTTCTAAGGTAAACGGACATGAAACTATTCAGCAAAACTATAAATAATAATCTAAGTTATTGAGTTTTTAGCATAATACTTCAGAATCTTAAAACCCCTTAACGTTTGTATGCAATTGTGCTAAATTCAACACTGGAATCAAGCAAATATTAATATGTTTGCATGACATTAGTTATTTATATTTTGATATCACTTAATTACACGTTTAATACATTTAAGTCAAGCTAAGGTACATGTGACGGTAGCTAGTTAGTGCTCTTACCTGTGATGCCTCCTCCAAACAGCATAATAACCAGACTGTATCATTAAAACTAAGTACCAGTTATAGATCCTTGACTTTAAACAAACAATTCAAAAGACAAAATGTATTTAAAGACCAATCTTTATTTGAATGTGCCTCTTAACCTGAGATATTAGTTATACAGTAATAGTATTGACAATCTAAAAAAACTGAGCAACTCAACAGTCAACTTTATATTTCTTATTGTCCAAAGCATTTATTATTTTCATTTTTCCCCTCTCATATTCAGTGTGGACGGATTGAGACAGCGTGGTGTTCAGAGAGCTGCAGAGACTTCTGGGAGAAACCTCCGTGTGATGGATGTCCTGTCTGTTGGTTTGGAGAGGACTGAGGGTCTTTCCTCTGCGAGGAGGACCAGGCCTGATGGAGGAGCCCATGCTGGGCAAAGCTGATGCCAACTGCACAGGCCAGTCTGTCACTTTATTTGACTAAATGTGTTTACTTATACATTTAATAGGTTTACACCTTATGTCCATATGTGCTTTTTATTTAATACTTGTTTGATTAAGTTTTGGTTCACATTTCAATAAATTGTATTCCTTTTGTCCATTATTCTTACTGAAAATGTTAGATTACACATTCACATCTGACTGAAGATTGGCCCCATTTATTTGTGACATTGCAAACTCTGCGGTACAAGGCACAGGTGATGTGAAGCTCATAAAGTGAGGCAAGTAGAAATAATCAGCTGATGGAGTGTAGATGTGGAAATAGGTGCATTCGATCAGCTGACTGTGTTTTCACAATAAAAGTAGTTTCTTAGTGAATGTCCTGTACTGGTCTTAAAATCTCATAACATCAGCTTTTAATGTTCCTCTTGGATGTTCTTCTTGACCCACAGAGAAGGAGAAAATGTTGTGTCTTTCAGGCATGTCCTATCCTAACAAAAATGACAGGAAACATAAAACATATTATTGCAGAACAAGTGTGTTATTTATGAAAGTGGTGTGTTTGTGTGTTTAGGGGCTGTTGATATAATTATCTTGTAATTGTAATGATTTTTTTTTATTTCAACAGTGAGCTACAAAGACGATCAGATTATGAATGAACAGTATGAAGCTCATCAACATTGAAATATGTTATTATCAAAATAATATGTAACTGTTATCAAAACGTAGTGCAACTGTAGAAGCTTGCTCTGTTGTCTCACTGAGAGAATAACTTTTACCAAGTTTTTTTCAGACAATATTGAGAGATAAATAGTAGCAGTTCTCACTGTGTTAAATATCTTTGCCTTCAATACATTAAATTAGAAAGCTGACAAAACCATATTTCTTTAGCCTTTATTTATACAGGTGTAGATCTCATTGAGACACAAGGTCTCATTTTCACACAATCATATTGCTTGTTAACATCTAAATGTAACATTTTGCATGGAAAAACCCCTCA
Source organism: Pseudochaenichthys georgianus (assembly GCF_902827115.2). Classification (NCBI taxonomy): domain Eukaryota; kingdom Metazoa; phylum Chordata; class Actinopteri; order Perciformes; family Channichthyidae; genus Pseudochaenichthys; species Pseudochaenichthys georgianus. Next base: position 15,932,435 of record NC_047524.1, on the reverse strand, counting down.
ACTTAACTGATGTGTAGGTGATCTAGTATTTAGTATTGTTTAATGGAATGTATAAAAGAACACATTTTCCATTCACAAGCAATAAAATCAAAGAAGCAAACTTTACATTTCTCAACAAATGTTAAATCCATAAAGATGCATAACATTTCCAAAGAAAACTCTTCAAAATGTCCGAGATGTAAAGTAAAAGAAGGAACATTTATGCATCTGTTTTGGGACTGTGATCTCTTGAAACATTTCTGGGATTCGATTCATGCGCTCACAAAAGCCGTTTTAGGCATCGAAATGAGCCAAAATCCATGTTTTTTCCTGTTAAATGACATGCCAAACTTTAAACTGAACCCCGAACATTACAGAATACTAATCACAATAACATATTTTGCCAAGAAATGTATACTTTTACTCTGGAAGAATGAACGTCCTCCGACATTTAAACTTTTCATTGATCAGATAACAAATGTCTTACCTCTTGAGAAAATGACATTGGAAAAATATAATGGTGGACATATCTTTCAAGCTCTGTGGTTGCCATTGTTTTCTTATTTGGAAAATATATCTGAGATATGACCAGTGATGGAATGGTGCTATTTTTCCTGACGGCCGGAAATACTAGTTGTGTTGTCATTGTCTATATTGTCGCTGTATTGTATAATTAATTGTATAATTATTTGTTTGTTTTACTTTGATGTGGGTTTATTTTATTTATTTTTTTCCGTTTTATGTTTATTTTCATGGCTCTGTTGTTTAAGTTATATTGATAAGCATTTTTTTTTGCGGGTGGAGGGAGGGACGGGGGAGTGTAGTGAGTGTACTGTGGTACTGTGATATTACAATATAAATGAAATGGCATCGATTACTGCACACTATAATGAAATAAAAAGACTTGTAAAAAAAAAAAAGTTAACATAAATTAGAGGTGTTTTGTGAGAGCATGTTCTACTTTTTAATATTTGCTAACCCTTGAGTTGGAATAATATTAGGATCAACTAAAGTAGGCTTATATGCAAGTCTAATACTGTTGATAGTATGCAGCTCATGTTGAAGGAGGGAATTAGTTTATTGATTTATTGAAAACCTTTATTCATGTGCTGATGAGAGGCAATGCCACCAGGCTGTTTGCCCCCCCAACTCTCTTCCACGTCTTGAGCCCCCACTCTTATCCACACATACATAGAAATTCATTATTTTTAAGCTATAAGGCATCTTAGCCTTGGTATGCTAATGTGTAGTGCACCTTAGGGTAAACTGCCGGATAGATGAATAATTGGTTATTTGAATAGTCTCTTCCACAGTTTCTTGTGGCACTTTGACTTCAAGATGATCAACAACATAATATGTTTCAGGGTCGTGGTTTGGACCTAAGACTAATTAGAAGAGGGCTTGTAGGACCCCTGGTTGGGTGAACTGGGGCCTGCTTCTTGTTCCCCCGCTGTTCCATTCAGCTCCCTTCCTGGCGCTATAAGGCTGCCCTATGGTACTGTGGGGGCTGTCCCACCCTGCTTCAAAGGGAGATTACAAATAAAATCTTTCCATGGCTGTTTGGCCAGTCACGCTACTTTACACGGAGTGTTGCAGGTGGGGCCCGGAGACACCCCAGTTGAAATCCAGTTAGAGGCGACATAAATATGTATACATGAAAGACTCACTCCTTTGTAATTGGGATGAAAATGAAACATGCCCTAACCTGATATGTTGTTTCTAAATAACCTTCAAGATGAGTCAAATCGGCCCCTTAATGTCCCTCAGCTTTGCTTGTATTTACAATACACAGTAAAGCTCCACAGAACATTAGGTTTTTATGGTGGAAAGGGAAATTGCAAAGTTCAAAGTGCTGCTCTCTTTAACATTATGCCAACATGCCCCTCCCTTTTACACTACTACACATTCTCTGTGTGTGTCTGAAACAGGTTTTGGCACCCTGCTGCCGAGACAGAAGGCCCGGTTAAATAGACTTTGTCTCGCTTCATAAAGTCAGCTGGTTTTATAGCGTTTCCCTATCCTTTCTTTAAACTCTCTTCTCAAAATTAACAAGAACTCTATCCAACTTTGTTATACAAGGGGGATGAGGACAAATAACCATTTGTCACAGTGAAGATAATAATTATTTGTTTAACCGTGTGTTTGTTTAACCGTGTGTTTAACCGTGTGTTTGTTTAACCGTGTGTTTAACCGTGTGTTTGTTTAACCGTGTGTTTAACCGTGTGTTTGTTTAACCGTGTGTTTAACCGTGTGTTTGTTTAACCGTGTGTTTAACCGTGTGTTTTGCAGTGCACATCGTCGAATTCAAAAACCATACGTTTTTACCATTTGTAATGTCTAATTTTTGGTTTATAGTGAATGTAATGACAACCACTCATAAATGTCTCTCTCTTCCAGGCTAAGTGAGGAAAAAAAGAGAATAGTCTACACTATTATGGAGTACTCACCCCTGCTGGACTCCTCCAATATGACCACAGAGGACTGGGGTAAAATAGGAAAGGATATTGAGGTACTTTCATTTTATTCATTTATACTGTAAACATTTAGTAATTAATGGCTCCTTAAATAATTGATATTGTTTATGAAATACACAATATAATATTCCAGGAAATGATGATTGTATTCATGTCGGTACATGGTCTTTTTGTCTTGTTTAGGAAAACTATGAAAACTACGATGGATTTGTGATCCTCCACGGCACAGACACGATGGCTTACACTGCCTCTGCCCTGTCCTTCATGTGTGAACATTTAGGCAAACCAATCATTGTCACCGGATCACAGGTACGGCCTTACAAAAAAAGTTCCTGCATCATTTTACGTTTTTAATGCCCTTTTTAAGACAAGACACTTTCTGTCTTCAGGTGCCGATCTACGAGATGAGGAATGATGGCAGAGCCAACCTGCTGGGGGCGCTGCTGATTGCTGGCCATTTTGTCATTCCTGAGGTGAGAAGAGGGGACATAAATCATACTCCCATATATAATATATGATTAAAGAGACATTTATTTGACAATCTCATTGAGGGAGCATTACAAATGTGCTGTGTTTGGGAAGACAAAACAGTTAATAGGAGATCACCACTCTCCTTAGTGAGCTTTCCTTCTCTTTCTAGCAATATTTTACATGTGTGGGGTTTATATATAGTTTATACATTCATTCTAAATGACCTGACCTCATTTATATGTTTATGTTGACAACAAAAACTGGGATTTGTAAGGGCAGGTGTTGAGGCTTTTTGTATTCAGAAGCATACAAAAGCTCTCTTTAACTACTTGTCTGTTGAGAATGCTTTCTAATGACAGTGTTTCGCAATACTGAGAAACAACGGCTATACATAAAGAACACTTGACAGTTATCTATCAATGTACAAAATGCTGTAAGCATTTTATCCTTTGTCTTTCCTCAATTGTGGGACCGTACTAAAAACAGATTTAAGTATTTGCTCTGTGTTTTGTTCATTTATGTTATTTCCTGCTGCATAAAACCAATTTTCTTTCCCAATTCAGGTGTGCTTGTATTTCTACAACAACCTCTACAGAGGGAATCGATCTACCAAGGTGGATGCTGGGAGTTTCAAAGCGTTCTCATCTCCTAACTTGGCTCCTCTGGCCTGTGCTGAAGTGGACATAATAAGTAAGGCAGTAGTGGAATTTGTCATCACCCTGATGTGGACATTAAATCACTTCTTTTCACTTTAATCTGTTGTCTTTACTCTTTGTTTTCAGTCAACTGGGATACAGTGTGGAGAGCAAACACCACAGCAAAGTTTCATGTGAGCACTGAGATGAACAGGAACGTGGGCCTGCTCAGGCTGTTCCCAGGAATCACTAGTGCTACTGTAAGTGTCTGCACTGGACCACAGATATGTACTCTGTCTGCCACAGCCAATTAATGTCCAGAGGTTACTCGTCGACCTTGGGCCTTGGTTGATGTGACACACAACCGAATAATTGAATAGGTTTTTTTCTCTTAGGGGAATTCATTCAGCAGCTTATCGATTTATGTGTTTCCTCTATCATTTCAAATATAATTATTTGCACACTTAAATTAACAATCCTTAAAGGGGACCTATCATGCAAAATGCACTTTTTGATGTCTTTTGTACATAAATATGTGTCCCCGGTGTGTCAGGGAACTCAGAAAATAAAACCCTCTCTCTTTTCCTCCGTACCCAAATCTCTAAAAACGGGGGTACAACGGAGCTGATCCCGATTTGCGGCCGATATGACGTCATATCGGCAATGCAGACCCACAGCACTATCACAGGGTTCCCGCGGGGTCTTAAAAAGTCTCACATTTGATAATCATAATTTAAGGCCTTAAAAAGTCTTAAATATGATCAAAAAAATTAGAAAGGTCTTAAATATGATTTAAAAAGGATTGGATTTGAAAGGTAGGCTACTTCTGTGTTGCGATCACGTCTAAATGTGTTTTGGGGAACATTTCCGTGCTGCGAAGTAACCAGTACGGTAATAGCCTTTCAGTTCCCCCCAACAATTTGTATTGAAATAAATCAACATGGAACCAGTAATCACTAACTTTGCACCCCCCAGGCCCCTTATCGGAGAACACCCAGCTAGTAACCTAGCAACCAAGCTCCAGCTAGCGAGAGCACGCTCGTGAACCGTTGCGCCGGTGTCATGCATGCCCGTCGAGAGATGCATGCACCTCGCGGGAGCGCGCACAGCGTAAAGCAAAAACTCCCAGACATTTCAATGATTTGTACGGTTTGGAAACGATATCATTTCCTTTTTGGAGGGCATGCATAACACCGGAGCCTCGCTGCGGGGAAACTTTTGCGCTGTTCTGAGTTTGTTCTAATCTGTCAAAATGACAGACTGCTTTTAGATTTTTCCATCATTGTTAAAAAGAAATCGTCATAGACGGAAAATATTCGGTTAACGCGACCACGTTTGGGTCTACGTCAACCCTAAAAGTGGAGGTGCTGTGGACGCTAAATACCGTAGCTAAACACCAACATACACACACACACACACTTTCACGGTTAGGCAGTTATTTTTGTCCTGGTTTTTAGCTAACTCAGTTCTGTGTGCTGTTATGTTCAGTCATCGTTCTTATGTTGAACGCGAATACTTACTTTGAAAGTAATTATGGGACGTATTTCTTCTTTCATAGCAATTTTCCTTCATACTTTCTTGCCGTGAAATAGGTCTTAATTTCTATTCAAAGTGGTCTTAAAAAGGTCTTTAAAAAATCTTAAATTTGAGTTGGTGAAACCTGCAGGAACCCTGTATCAGAAACGTTGCTATCAGAAACAATGCCCGACTGTTTTGGACGTAATACGGTCGGTGTTTACATTAGCATTGCTAACACTCAGAGCTAACCTATACGGCAGGGAGCATGTATGTGTGTGAAGAAGCAGGAAATAAAAAGGAACTCACCTTGTGGTATAACCAGCAAGAGAGAAAGCCTTTGAGCTCCATACTGTTTCAGAAATAATCCTTGATAATCCATGATATGGCGTTTCATTATGGCAGTATCTGCCGGTAGAATCTCCCGCTTGAGCAGGCATAATCTCCGCCCCTCTTTTTTTATCAATTTTTCTTTTTTTAAACCTTTATATCCAAAATTAGCACTTTTAAAATGGGAAGTGAAATAGAGGGATATGAGGCATGGGGCATGGCTAGAATGGGTGATCTGTTTGGTATTTTGAGCAAAACACTTCATAGAACTGTTTTTTATATCTGAGACCTATGCTAATGCATTAAAATAGCATGATAGGTGACCTTTTAAGAGTGTAATCTGATGTCTTTTCATTATCTTTTAGTAAGAAATGCCTTAAAATCAACACCAGATTATATTTAGTCAAATTGTACAAAGAGTAAATACAAATATTGTAGCGGTTGCATATTACAAAGTTTTTCTTCATACAATATTAACATGTAATAAAATATATGCTCTTCAGAGGTAACTGACTGCTCAAAACTGCTGTTTTGTCTACCTGCAATAAAATAGTTAACTTTAATTTAATTATGCTATTACCCGTCTTCCGTTACCTTCCCGGTCATGTAAACTGCCATCAAAGCTCAGCCCAGAGAAAGATGAGAAGGAGTTATGGGCCATGACCAATCACCCTGTAAAGAGGGAGGATTGGGCTAGATACTGTAACATTTAGCTGCACCTCCCCCTGCAGAGGCTGCTGGGAGAGTGACTTTACTATCTCAATCTGCTCTCGCTGCCCAGCTTGGCTATCAAGATTTCCTTACAGCCTTTAACTGCCTTTATGAGGCACTGTTTTGATTAGACACCGGGCTCTCATGCGCCCGCTGTCTCTGCTCTTCGAGAGCTTCATTGGTAATCTGCATCAAAACATTTCTGTCAAACTGCTATCACATCAAAAAATACTGACCGAGCCTGGCACATTTAATGTCACATTCTTCTTACAGTTTATGGTAACTGCTTTGGTCTTGCCAAGTGAGTTTATGCTTGCTAACACCTTCAGATTAATTGCTCTCCTTCCTGCCATTTCAGTCATCAGCAATTCTAGTCATATGCCATGGCTAATGATGTGGTGTAGGGTCTCCTGGTGCCAGCCAACCAGCGACTGAGATACTGGTTGCATAGGAGGCACCAGATGGGCTTTTAGGAGTGAAAGTAGCTGCAGGAAAGATAACATGGAATACTAATTTCCCAATTTGATTCTACACAGCTGAGAAGCCAGTTCAGTAATCAATACATCTTTTGGGTTTGTAATTTGAATCCTTTATATGTCTGTGTCCAGATGAAAGCTTTCCTGCAGCCGCCCATGGAGGGTGTGGTCCTGGAGACGTACGGCAGCGGAAATGCCCCCGACAACCGTCCTCGCCTGCTGGCCGTGCTGAAGAAGGCCATCAACGATGGAGTCATCATCATCAACTGCACCCAGTGTCTGAGGGGGACTGTGTCCGCGTCTTACGCCACCGGCAAGGCAAGTCGCCTGACCCATTCAAACCACACATTTAATTTCTCTCTAAAGTCTTACCTGCCTTATTCCAATGTTTTTTCTTTATAAGAACGATAATTGACAGCATACTCAAACATTTTGTAATGGGAAATTGCATGTTCATGCATGCGTGTGAATTTCGCCTGCATAGAATTTCCAAACCCCAGGCTTATCACCCAGTCACCGTCAAGGCCAGTCAAGCAGGAAATCAAACTGTTACGATCACCGGTCGGTTGATCAGTGCATTTCAAGTTTTTACTACATTTTCTGAGTCATTAATTTCCCACATAGAAAACAAGGAGACTGTCCAGTTGAAGGAATCAATCACATCATATGTACCTTTGGATATTCTCAGGTGTTGATGGATGCAGGGCTGATAGCTGGAGGGGACATGACTCCAGAGGCAGCCCTGTCAAAGCTGTCCTACGTTTTGGCCAAAAAAGATATAACTCTTGATGCTAAGAAAAAGGTTGGTGCCTACATTCAAAATTGGATCACCATGTAGATTACAATAATAATCATAAGGGGTGTTTTGTGTTACCCTGTGCAGATGATGGCTCAGAACCTGCGAGGTGAGATGAGCGGTAACTTAGCAGGAGCCAAGCTTTGTCTGAGCGATAGCCGCTTCATCCAGGTCATCGCCAAGTCCCTGAGCATCAGCTGCAAGGAGGTAAGGCTATACACAGACCTAAGCAGTGTGACTACTACAGTATATTACTATCACTTCACCCAAAAAATAGCCATTAGGATTATTATTAACAAAACATTGTTTTCCTTTTTGCATAATTTGACAAAAAAACCTTCAACCCACATAGAAATCGAGGCAATGATTATGAATTTTTAGAAACCTTTAAAAGCCAAAGTTGATTCATTTACACATCGGTCAAGTTGCCGTTTTTCTGATGGAGTCTGTGGTGTGTTCAGGAGCTGGAAGCCATCCGAGATGCCCTGACCCCCCCTCTGGCATGTGCTGCTGCTAAGATCGGAGACATTGAAGCCTTGGAAGCCCTAAAGGAGATGGTAGGCAACACTACAAACTTCACTACGGTTGATAAGGATCAACTGTTTGCACTTGTTTGCAAAAAAAATTAAACCCTTATTGACAAAGTGGAAGTTCTCATCTTCAAAACAATAGGTCATAGGCTGGTCACCCAGAGGAAGCCAATGAGTCGCCATATATATATATATATATACATATATAAAAAAAAATTATACTCAATTATGATCTAGGAAGGCCAATTGTAATGTGTGTTTTGGTGCCATTAGGGGTGGTAAAGGGGGTTACTTTTGTGTATGTGTTTGCACATGTTGTTATCAATGTTAACCAATAATAAAGTTGATAACAAAATAATATATTTAATAACTATTTCATAAACGCAGTGTATAGGGAAATGCCCTGTGCTGTCATCATCAATATCAATATATATCCACCTGTATCGGGCTATGAGACTCTAAACACAGCAACGCACTCAACTCTTCTGCCAATAGAGCAGCATTTACCGGCCTTGTCTGGATTATATTTGTTTAGTAGGGTCAACGCACACAGGTGAACCTTTCACACTGATGGTTCAACAACAAAAATCCAGGGTCACTATTCCTGTGTTAGAGGCTTCAGAGAAACAAACAGGCGCCAAGCAGAACAAAACATGAGGCCCGACTGGTAAGGCAGGCCCAGAGCCGCCCCAGCGTCACGTGTTCTTCGGTGTATGTGGCTCGACTTGTATGCAGTTGCGATGGAATAAGCGTGATGTTTTTATAGACACTTTTCAAATGTGATTATGCTACTGTATGTTCACACCTCTCAAATCCTTTTATAATAAAAAAATGTCCCTGCTTTTGATGAGCTTTTTACATATGTTTTTTCATTCATCATAATACTCCTTAGGGTTTGTTTCCCTTTGTTCTCATGTGCTGCTGAACAGTAAAGGGGGTTTAAAAAGTCGCCCTGATAATTAAAGTTATAAGACTGGTCATATTCTACATTGTCAACCATTCCATTAAAAACAGCAATGTGTTAGTATGTCTCGTAATATTTGTACATATATCCTAAACTGAGTCACATTAATTGTAAATTACAGTGTTCATGGTCATTATTATAAAGGAACGGTGATCTGTGTTAATAAGAAACATTTAGATCGCCAACAAATCAATCATCTTATTTAAGAGTGCAACACAATTTTAATGTTATTAAAATAAATATTTAACCATGGCAAAAAGAGAAAAAACACATTTCCCACACCCCTGTCATTAGTGTAGACCTATGGATTTGTAGAGTTCTTTTAAAAGCCATTTTAAAAGTTTAGTTTGAGAGTTTTGCTTGAAACAATTAACACAGGCCATCTAGTCCTCGTGCATGCATAATAATGCTATTGTGATGTCCATATTAAATAAACTAATTACTATCCTTGACCTTTAATCACCAGGTGAAGTATGTTAACATTCTCTTTATGTTTGTCTCTCGCACAGGGCAGTAACTTGTTTCTGGCCGACTATGATGGACGCACGCCGCTGCATGTTGCCGCCTGTGAGGGCCACCTGAAAGTGGTGAAGTACCTACTGAGTCATGGAGCTACAGTCTATGCTAAAGATCGCTACGGCGACACACCCCTATGCAACGCTGTGCGCTTCAGGTACGGCTCGCCTCATTTTGAACAATAAGGGCTGTTTTTCTAAGTAGTAATGGAATCCATGAAATTGCAAACACATTTAAAATGCCCCTTTGTCCATAAGCAGCCATTTGAGTATTCTTGAAAATATGTTGTTAATTTCCGCTAAAGAAGGGAGTTGATTAAATGAGCTGCTGCTAGGTACGGACTCTGGCTCTGAGTAAATGACAGAAAGGGAGCTGCGGGGGGGGGGTAACCAGGGGAACAACTCTAATGGAGTTTAGAGGCCAAACAATAATTATAAACTAATTAGGCTAGTTGTCATCTGTCAGCTAAGACGCTGTTTATTTTTACCAAAGTTATTTATTTTTTCTCCATGTCATTCGTTGACATTGCTCTGAATGTCTATCAGGGGAAAGCCGCTCTTAATGTTATAGTGTAAGCCTCAGGGTGAAATCGTTGTATTTGCCTAAGCTGAGCCAAATGGCTGTTGTCCTATTTTAACGGTTGGTACTGCAAGTGTGGACTTGTTTCCTTTGTGATGGTGGAGGGATGCATCGGAGCGTCGACACCTGTCGTTACACTTCCGATGCTACACACCTCTGCTTGCTTTGCCCTGTCTACATTTATATCATGAAAAGACAGTAAGTCATAGAACTGGAGTTTTGAGTTTGAGCCATAAGGTTGACACCATGTCTGATACACTTTGAATGGCAGACATTTCACAGTGCACCACAGCACAATGCCCATATAAGGAGTGGCGGAAAGCATACAGAAAAAGGGTGAAAGAACAAATATGGGGAGTGTCCCCTAAACCAGTTCCACCAACCTGTTCCCAGTTTCACAGATGAGAGATACTGGCTTCTTTACGATCTCTACAGGATGTTTTTTTAAAAACCTTTTTAGTTCTTTAAGTGACTGTGCCTATGGAGACCTTTTTAAAACACTTTAGCATTCATTTCAACTGCAGGTTAACTAATGTTGTAGAAAGTCAGAAACCTATTTAAAGTTTCCTGTCACCACAAGTGTCACTGCAGGTGACTCCTGCGTGGGTGTTCATGCACGGGCTAAGGAACTTGTTTTTACATGCCAAACTACAATCGCTGCCAACGGCTCTGTCAAAGAAAGTACATCTAGTCTTCCTAAAGGGAGTTAAAACTACCCATTGCATTATGACATGTTTCTTGCCAATACACTAACAAACTGAGTGTAGACAATTGGAAGATAAATTAGAAAATAATGATACTTTTAATAATACTTGGAAACCCATAAAGAGAAAACATTTTCCTTTTTATTTATTTAACTATTTAGTCCAATGCTTACAATGTGTAAGCAGATAAATCACGGAATGTATGTTAGGGAGTAAAACATAAGTGGTTTTCTTTACATCTATGTGATGTCCGGCAGTGGCTCAGCCAGTAGAGGCTTGGACTGGGAGCTGTAGGGTCGCCGGTTCAAGTCCCCGACCAGACCTAAAATATGGAGTGTGGACTGCGGACTGCTACTTGGAGAGGTCCCAGTTCACCTCCTGGGCCCTGCTGTGGTGCCCTTGAGAAAGGCACCGGACACCCCCCTTCCCCCCTCACTCCCATTGCTCCCCGGGCGCTGTACAATAGCTGCCCACTGCTCCTAGTACTAGACTCCTGGTACTAGACTCCTGGTACTAGACTCCTGGAACTAGGATAGGTTAAAAGCAGAGAACACATTTCAAATTTCACTGGGTGTTTCTCAATGTCGAGGAGGCTTGCTTGGTAGCACGGAGTGAGTTCCTTCAGAAGCGAGGCAAGAATACCTCCTAGCCTCGGAAAACAAAGAATGGAACAGGCTAGCAAGTGTGCAGGTGTGTGTCATATAAGAGGCCCCGCCTTACATTTTCCGCCAAAGATTTGGGAAATTGGTCCGTGCGCAAAGCATTGTGGGGATTTTAAGACCGCTGAGTCTACACATGTGCAGCCTCGAAATTTCCTGCAACTAAGTACGCCGGCCTCGGTAGAATTCCAAGTATCCTGGACATTGGAACAGTCCTTCGGCGGCACTCGATGACGTAGCATCCTTGAAATAGTGGCTCTGGAGCAGCTTTCCTCGACCTTGAGAAACACCTACTGTGTGTGCTGTGTGCTCTGCATGTGTGACCATTTTAAAGAGGGTTTCATCCCTCCCAATTCTTCCAAATATCCACTTCTAAATACTTGTAAACTGTATCAGTAGGAAGTCTTAGCGATATGGTCTGTTTCTCATATGTTACTTTTATCAACTCGCTATCAACTCTCCTTTAGATATTGTTTCCTGACTTTGACTTTCTTAACAGCATTTAAGAGGTTATGATTTCAGTATATGCTGGTTTTAACTGAATGATAATATATCACATAATTTATAGAGAATCAAGAATATAACTCTTTCGCATGTCTTCTCACTAACTTAGGCACAAGGAGGTGGTGAAGCTGCTGAGAAAGACCGGAGCGCACTTCTCCAGAGACAAGTTTGAGGAAGCAGGAAATGAACTGTGCAGGTGAGACACACAAAGCACGTCTTGAATCAATTGCACACATAAACAGGCACAAATTCTCTGTTGATCAGCCATCATCGCAGTGACCCATCCTACATAGCTGACACAGGTTCAACCACTGTTGCACAAACTGTAGGAATGCTCCCCGGCTGCATAGCTTCAGATCTGTTCTGTGTCTCAATAGAACAACACACCGTATGCTCCTGTTATTCAGCTCACTGAGACACCCAACAGGTTTTGTCAAGAGAGATCCAATTTACAGTTTCAGAAACACACCTTAAGTTGAATTATGATCAGCATGGCTTGCTAGCTATTAAAACAAAACGATAAGTCAAGAAGTTCAGCATTATTAATTGATTCCCTTCATGTGTTTGGCCAAGTTCCAGAACAGTCTCTTTACACAGCAACTTGTTCTTCACCCCAGTGGCTTTTTGATTGTTTTTAGTTCTTAATTTGGTAAACGGAACCCTTTGCTGTGATAACTCATGTCATGTCCTGTGTCAGCCTGGCAGTCAGCGGGGACATGGAGGGCCTGGAAATCTGGAGCCTTGCCGGAGCCGATCTGAATCAACCAGGCTACAACGGGCAGTCAGCAATTCTAATGGTGGGTGTGATATGAAGTGGAATACTTTAAGAACACAGTTCAAGTGAAACCCCATCTTATTCATTATGCTCATGTTTTCACCTCTCACAGGCTGAGGCTGCTGGCCTGTTGGAAATGGTGGACTTTTTATACCAACTCAAAAATAAGGTATCCCTCATTCTAGCTTCTTCAAACCTCCATGCTTCATATTTCTACATCTGTCAAACACCCACATAATCACCTACTTTCACACCAATGTAACTCTCAGATTGATTACATGTTTGTTTTGTGTAATTTCAGACAGTAATTGGTGAAGATGATGATGATGATGATGATGATGATGATGATGATGATGATGATGATGATGATGATGATGATGATGATGATGATGATGATGTAAATACGATATACTGTATTTGTGTTTCCCAGTTTGTGCATGTCCCATATTGAGCATGAAAACCCATTCATACCCTTGTGCCTATTATTGTTATTCCTATTGCTATGATATTATTTTCAGAGATGCATCGAACTATCAGCTTGATTTACATTTCTGTGCCAAGCTTATTTTCACTTATGTTTTGCTCTGTAGGCCTACATTCAGAGTATTCCATAACGTTTTCCATGACTCTTCTCCAATATGTATGAATTTGCAATTTAATTTTCCATTTAAGAAAATTGTTGTGTATATCAATTTTAGTTCTACAAAGAGAAATGGCGAGTCAGACTTTTTAAGAAACGGAAATTGGAAACGGCTAAGAAAATTGCAATCGGTGCATCTCTACTGTAATATCAACCGTCCATTCATCCAAATTATAACTGATTATCCTGCCCAGAGTTTTGCCGTGTGTATCCCAGCATGCATTGTACACGAGGCAGAGTCAAACACTTCACAAAAAGGTCTCAGTTGTTTCTGCTGGTGTTAAAAACAAGGGACAAGCAACAGTGCTAACCACCAACGGCCTATGCAGTAAAATGGTCTGATAAAGAGTTAGCGGAAAACTGGTCACTGTTTTTGCAAATACATTTCTAAAAACGGAATAAAGTGGTTCATAGGTTAGTTGAATCAAACTATCTTTCCATGATAAATGAAACTTTTATTTTGTGAGTAATTCCTATTTTCCCCTTTTTTTTATACCATCATAAATCCAGTCCTGTGAGATTGTGACCCTTTTTCTATACTTTATGATTTGTAATGGATACATATTATATTCTTTAAATTGAAAAACACAACAATAAACCTTAATTAAAAGAATTGTTAGTTGCAGCCCTGGTTTTGAGAAGCAACATTTAGGCTAAGCATGTCTCAAACCTCTCTGCTTCTTCAGCAATCTACATAAAATCTGACTTCCTCTGCTGCCTGTGAATGCTGAACCTGTGTAGCCTGCTTTACAATTGTGTGTGTGTGTGTGTGTGTGTGTGTGTGTGTGTGTGTGTGTGTGTGTGTGTGTGTGTGTGTGTGTGTGTGTGTGTGTGTGTGTGTGTGTGTGTGTGTGTGTGTGTGTGTGTGTGTGTGTGTGTGTGTGTGTGTGTGTGTGTGTGTGTGTGTGTGTGTGTGTGTGTGTGTGTGTGTGTGTGTGTCTAGAGCACTGAAACACCCCTCCCCTCTCCAGCGCTGCCTGTTAATCCTGTCTCTTGTTGTTTCCGTGCAGAGCGAAGGGATCGAGTTCATCGCCGCCCCGACAGGACAGTGAGCTGACGCTGCCTCCACCAGCCAGAATCTTCCTCAATGTGCATCCTCTTCTCCCAAGCCGTCCTCTACACACCGTCCTATTGAGTTTCAGAGTTGCTCTCACTTCGAATGTTTAGATTTGACTTTTTTTAAAGCCATTACTTATGTTTCCCTCCAAACTCCAAGCCAGCACAACATTATTTAGACACTGCTTTCACTAAAATATGCCCAAAAAAGGGCAACACTATGTATACGTTTGATTGTTGCACAGTAGTATACGTATGTATGTATAAGGAGAAACATTATCATCCTGAATGTGAATGTTCAATCAGGGATAATTGTGAAATTCACCCGTCTTTTAGCATGGAGAGTGCTATAACCTCCCTTTACTCCTTCAATGGAGGATGGTTGTTAAATACATTTGTATATGTAGTAGGGATGAGAATATATATATATTATGAGGTTTGAGTCTGTGTGATCTGCGTGTAGGGAGAGAGAGAGAGATCAGCACCTGCAGCTCTGCCTGCTGTGAGGGACCGTGAGCGGAGCAAAACACACCTTTAGACCCAACACATTTAGCTATGGCACTGTCGTATACATTGAATTATTCCATTTGATAATATGTAATTAACTTAGGCGCCCCTCCCAAAAATTCGAATACCTGAATAATTTTGAATATTCGATTAATCGTTCCCATCCCTAATATGTACTAAAATAGTTAAAGAACTCTCACTGCTGTAACAGTATTACAAAGTTGTGTGTGTTGCTGTAGCAATATATTAAAAATATCTGTAACTACAGGCAGGGTACATCACAGATTTTATTTGTATGGGTATGCAATAAAGACATTATTTTCACGAGTTAACATGATACTCTCTAGCATCTCACTGTAAAAATACAGTGAGATCTTAGAGAGTATCATGTTAACTCGTGAAAATAATGTCTTTATTGCATCTGGGACGTTATTCAACTGTAGCTCTTGTCCACTGCCCTTTCCTGTTGCTAAAACAGGTACAACCAAAACCTGCAGTCACCTCTCCAACTCATCCGGCCTGTTTGCTGCACTGATTACCGAGCTTGAAGAGTGGCACATCTCACTCTGAGATGGACTGGGGGAAATTTAGACTATTGTTTGAGCCAGATAAAGACTCCCAGTTCCCAGTTTCTGTATTTTCTTTTACTTTGCGTCAAAGATCATAACAAAATAACTTACTTTTCTTTCCTTATCTTTGTTCTGTAATGTGTAAATGGTGTCATACATCGCTACTTTAGTTTGCTTTAAAAAGAGAATTTTCTGGGATTAATGTGATGTTAAAGTGCAACGAAATGATATGAAAATGTTCCTGCTGTTTTCAATGCTTGGTTATTGTCCCGATTGTATTGTATTTACAAAGAGTGTAAAGGATGGTCTTCTTCCTTCTGTGTAAAGAATAAATAAAAGCAACAGAAATAAATCTCTTGTATCAAAGTCATGTCTCCTGTGATTGCTACTGAAACTGAAACTCACATGAAACTGCATAAATTGCTCCTGGCTAAAGACTCCTGAGCAATTTCCAATTTGACATGGTTTCTGTTAAAGCGTCCAACCAATTGTTAAAGGTATTTTTTCTTCGTGTACCGAGTCCCTTTGTGTTCTCTAAAGAGATGTGTTCTGAATAATAATTGGATTCATTGACTGCATTGGGCATTTAGAACTGAGTCTACATCAAACCCAAACGTAGAGCTTTCTGTGAACTCTCACTGTCTGAGTGTGAGATAAATCAACAAGAAATGAGAGAAACTAAGAAGACAAAGATGACATTACAAATTCCATACGTCCATGGGACTTCTCCGTCTGTAGTGGCTGGTATTTGCTATCTCAGTATTCAGGGCGGCTACCCCGCTGCGCTCATTGCTGGAACCCAGCTCAGCCGGTCGGACCAGCATGGGCCTCATTCCTCGCTGACTGAGAGACTTGTATGAACCTGGCCCAAAACACAATATAAAGAGCAGAGACTCTGCAGTGATTCAGTCTGGGCTGGGATGGCACCTAGGAAACAACACCACGAGGACAGAGCTCACCTTCCCCAGGTAAGCACAGATTTTACTACTCATCTCTGTAGATTTCTTCAGGGACTTGTTTCAAATCCGACGTAGTGATGTGTTCACTACCAACAGATCATTTCAGGAAACTAATTCTGTCTTCCGTTTGTTTTTATTCTAGTGGAGACAACAGTTGAAGGACAGACTTTTCCCTGAGGAAGCTTGTGGTCCCTCTGATTAAGTGGTTCTCAACAGTTCAACAGTTCTTTACAAAAATTGTGAAATGTTTAGGACCACTTGACCAGTCAGACAAATGCTGCCAGTTTGGGAAAATGCCGCCTTCGAAAGGATCTTTAAAAAGGAAAACGACTCTCAAGGCCTTTATGTAAAAGCAACTGTGTGATTTCCTCTGGTTCTCTGTTTCTTTACTGTATTGCTCTGTCTTTTACTCTCATTTTGGCCTCTTGTGTTTCATTACCAACTGTAGTCCAGGAGTTTGGGGGACTATAAAAGTCATTAGGCTTTAGTCATTTCACTTTGCTGGCAAATTTGTTGGCATTTTTAACAGCTCTGCTGCTGCAGTAACATTCGTCTTTCCTCTTTTTTACTGGTGCCTCTATTCAGAGGTACTGATTAAAACAAGTCCATAAAGAACCATTTATCTCTGTTGAGTCCGTAAAGGATGACAGGCCGAGAGTCTTCATGGATGGTTGCTATCCAAAGTACTGAAACTCTAGTATATCTGTTATCATTTTCCACCTTATTTTCCAGACTATTTTTGGCCAATGAAGATAAAGAATTAGCATATGATATTTTTGTGTTAATATTACTGCTTCATTGTTGAATAATATGCTCCTGTAGTTGTTTACAGTTGTGCTCATTTTAACTCCTTTATATACAGTTGGATAGTGTAAGCAGCAATGAGTCATATTCAGAGTCTCGTGAGAACCCTGTATCTCTAGAAAGTCAACTTTTCATGAGCTCAGAAAAACAACCCTGTTTGACACCCTTCTCACCGAAACCTGACATACACTGCATTGTCCTGGATAATGAGTTTTATTTGTATTGTTATTTATTGTATTATTCCTATTTTTATTTATGTATCTATGAACTTTTCCTGTATCTTTTTCTGTACATGTTATATTTATTTTTTTGTTAGCTGCCTGTGACCCTGGATGAAAACAGGTTAGAGTGGTAGTATCAGGGAGGGGTTGATTGTAACACTTATTTCCTTGATGTGCTGGCCAAGTTTACATGCTACGTATATGTATAATTGACTGTCCTCTGTATATTGAAAAATACTAATAAAAAGAGTTAAAAAAAACAGCCTTGTGATAATGCATTCATAATCCAAATAGGTTTTTAGATAGTGTTTAGAGTCGGTGAGGTCCTGATAATTTATTCCGGTAAATTACTCTGACCTACTAATTGACCTGACCGAAGTTATTGAGTCTATGTAAGTTTACTGCTTGGCTCAGATCCACCAACGTCAGCAAGATCTCACCTCTATTAACTCCCCGAAGAACCAGGTTCAATTAACTGCTGTTTCAATTCAGACAACTCTTTTAAATCTGTTTAAGCGATCCCGAAGGATTTTGGTATCAGTAAATGAGGTGTGTTCCTACCTAAACATGAGTGTGGCAGGGTGCA
This sequence comes from Pseudochaenichthys georgianus, assembly GCF_902827115.2. NCBI lineage: Eukaryota > Metazoa > Chordata > Actinopteri > Perciformes > Channichthyidae > Pseudochaenichthys > Pseudochaenichthys georgianus. The sequence goes on along the minus strand of NC_047524.1, from coordinate 15,914,475 downwards.
GTCTTACCTTTGAAGCAGGAGAGGAGAGCACAGATGTCCTTTAAGTTGTCCCAGTCCAAAAGGTGGGATCAGTTTATTTGAAGAAAAATAGGTCCAAACTAATACAGGGTTTTTACTTTCTCTCTTTACAACATTATAATCATACTAAAAAAAATGATGCTGTGATCATGTTCAAATATGAAACTTTAATTCACAGTCTTACATTTATTACCAAAATGTTTCACTTCAACTGCCCAATTCAGTTGTGACATTTCAAAATCTCCCGATAGAATTTAGAGGCATTTCCTCATAAAAAGACCGGTGATAATAAAAAGCACATTCAACTTTTCATTCACCAAATCAATTCACACCAATTCCATACCTTTTTTCCGTCACAGATGGCGGGTACTAACATTCAAAAACACATTCCTATCCGCATGAATTCGGAGGAAGGTCCTCACAGGTGGCGGGTACTAATACTCACAAACACATCTTCCATCAAATCATTCCACTCAGCAAACAAAGAAATTCACTCAGCATTCAAAGAAATTCACTCAGCTTTTCAACCAAGAAAATCAAGAGATATTTACCAAGTTTGAGAGAACCTTACCGAGAGCTATTAACCCAGCTCTGAAGGACAGAGCCTACCGGGAGAGAGTATACCAGGGGCACCCCCCTCTCTCTCTCTCGCTCCCAAAAAACCAGTCCCTTTATCCTCAAAAAACGATAGTTACGGCTGTAACTACGGTTCTATGAGTCCCGGATGACCGCCAGAGGCGGTGCTTTTAGCACTGGATGACTATACCAACCATGTCATGAAGAATCCGAACACTTGCTTACCTAGCTGGAAGCAGCGGAGCTCGGCAACAGGACCACGCCCAAAGGATGGGGAGTGGCGACATTGACCCGGTAGAACCTGGAGAATGTGCCAGACGATGCCCACGACGCCGCAGCGCAGATCGTCTCCAGGGACACCCCTCTCAGGGCAGCCCAAGACGTTGAGATGCTCCTTGTAGAGTGACATCTCACCCCTGATGCCGGGGGGCGGCCACTGGCCCCATAGGCATGTGTGATTGTATCCACAACCCAGTGGGACAGCCGCTGTTTGGAGAGAGCACAGCCCCTTCTCGTGCCGCCATGGCAGATGAAGAGCTGCTCTGACTGTCGTATATGGGCCGTAGCACCAATATACACCTCTAGGGCACGCACAGGGCACAGCAACTCAGTTGTGCCGTTCTCCTGTGGGACATTAAAGCGCGCCAGCTGGATAGGCCGATTGGAGTATGCTAGTGGAAGCACTTTGGGCAGGAACGCCACGTTTGGCCAGAGGGCAACACCCGAGCCATCGGAGTTCCACCTCAGGCATGTATCACTCACAGAGAGGGCATCTAGCTCTCCAACTCGTTTCCCTGAGGTCATGGCAAGCAGAAATGCTGCCTTCAGGGACAGCCACTTAAGCTCCACCTGGGCTAGGGGCTCGAAGGGAGGAGATGACAGGGCATCCAGCACTAGGGGCAAGTCCCAAGCTGGAGCCCTCGGGGTGCTAGGGGGACGCTGCCGTAAAGCCCCTCTCAGGAAGAGGGACAATAACCTGTGGCGCCCCGCTGTGGCGCCGTCCACTCCCACATGACGGGCAGATATAGCAGCCGTATAGACCTTCAAGGTGGAGTGAGAACGACCACTATCTAGAAGGGACTGCAGAAACTCTAAAATGGTGGCCACCGAGCAACGCTCCGGATTCTCGGCCTTACCCGAACACCAGTGGGAGAAGAGCTTCCATTTGTACTCATACTGTACTTGAGTGGATGGTGCTCTGGCCTTCAGGATAGTTTCCCTGACAGATGCCGTGAAAACGCTCAACAGTGGGTTTGGCCCCTCAGAGGCCAGGCCCAGAGCTGAAGGCGGTGAGGGTCGGGATGCCATCTCCGACCCCCGAGCTGTGACAGAAGGTCCTTCCTGTCGGGGAGACGCCATGGTGGGCTGCAGCAGAGACTGCGCAGCAGTGGGAACCAGACTCTCCCCGGCCAGCAGGGGGCGACTAGAAGGAGCCTGTGCCCCTGAGTAAGAACCCTGTAAAGCGTCTGCAATATCAGAGGCAGTGGCGGGAAGGCATACAGGAGACTGTCTGGCCAGTCGTGCGCCAGAGCATCCTGCCCCATCGGGCTAGTCACCTCCGACCAGGAGAACCAGAGGGGGCAGTGCCTTGATTCTTCCGAGGCGAAAAGGTCCACCTTGGCCTTGCCAAAAAGGCTCCAAATTGTCTCCACCACCTCTGGATGAAGCCTCCACTCCCCTGGAAGATAGGCCCTGTCCCCCCAGCATGACAGAGAGCAGAGGCACAGCTGTGACACCCTGACTCTCCTGTGCCTGTGCCACTTGGCATCCAAGTGGAGGCTGTTCAGCCACATCTGTATGGGGCGCAAAGACAGCAGGCTTAAGGGCACAACGGCTGAGGCAGCCGACAGTGTGCCCAGGAGCCGGAGGAACTGGATGTAAGGCACCATCTTGCCCAGCCTGAAGGTGGGAAGAAGGTGGGAAATGTCGTCCACACGACGAGGTGTCAGATAGGCCCTCATGGCGACCGAGTCTAGGACCATCCCAAGGTAAATAACCTGTTGGGCAGGGTCCAGACAACTCTTCTCGATGTTCACTCTCAGGCCCAACCGGGCTACGTGAGACAAGAGGCGCGCCGTATCCTGGGCCACTTGAGGCCGGGATGGCGCGCAGACCAGCCAGTCGTCTAGATACGGCAGGACCGTTACGCCCTGCTTTTGCAGGGGTGCGAGAGCTGCCGCCACGACCCTGATGACCACCCTTGGAGAGAGGGAGAGACCGAAGGGAAGCACCCGGAACTGAAAGGCGAACCTCAGGAACTTCCGGTGATGGGGTGCAATCGGCACGTGGAAGTAGGCGTCCCTCAAGTCAACGGTTGCGAACCACTCCCCCTGTGTGACAACACGAAGGGTGTCTGTTGTGGTCAGCATATGAAAGGGCAGTACCTTGAGGAATCTGTTGAGTCCGCTGAGGTCCAGCACTGGACGGTATCCGCCGACTTTCTTGGTTACAAGAAAGTACGCCGAGTAGAACCCCTCGGTCTGAAACAGAGGGTCTACCGGCTCGATTGCGCCCTTGGCCAAGAGGACGGATAACTCTTGGGCCGGAGCTAAGGCCTTCGCCGGGTCGCTGACAACTGTCATTCTGACCCGGTTGAAGGCTACGGGCCGGCGTCGGAACTGCAATTCGTATCCCCGGGTTAGGATAGAAACTACCCAGGGGTCGGAAGTACAGGCAGCCCAGTAACTGAGCTGCTGCTGGGAGAAGCAGCTGACGACCAGCCCCGGGGCTTCAGGGACTCGCCCCCCGGCCTCTGGAGCCCCTTGGGGGGCGCCGGTAAGGCGCTGGGGTAAGAGGCTGCCTAGAAGGCCGGCGATCAGGGGCCCGAAAGCCACTGGGAGGCAGTTGAGTGGGCCGCCGCGAACCACCACCATACGCTGGTGGCTGAGTGTGCCTGCTAGAGGGGCCGCTGGGCCTGCTGGGAGTGGGCACAGGCCTATGAAGACCCGAGAGCTGCTGCCTGGTCTGCCTAGCTTGGGCAGCCCGCTCCAGTGCCTCCAGGGCAGCTGCTCCAAACAGCTCCCCTGGCTCGACTGGCACGCTACGGAGGACTCTCCTACATGTCTCCGTTAGAGGAGACTGCGCCAGCCACACCTGGCGGCGAGTCTGCACCAGAAAGGACATAACTCGCCCCAGTTCCCTAGTCATTAACGCAAAGGCCTGTAGTGATGCATCACTGAGGCCCAGCAAAGGAGGCTCAGCCGGAGCCTGCTGCAGAGAGGTGGAGACGGCCAGCATTAAATGGGAGAGGGAGTTCCCGATACGACCCATGCGTGCCGCTGCGTTGTAGGCCCTACAGAGCAGTTCGTCTGTGACCCTGCACTGAGGCCGAGGGCACCTGGCATCAGGCCTTAGGGCCTCATCAGGAGCCAGAATCAGGGATGCGATGGTGGGCTCAATGGGTGGCATGCGACCCAGCCCCACTCTCGCCGAATCCTGCATGGCAGCCAAGGTCCGGGCATCAGAGCCGGAGTGTGCGAGGGCCTTGGTGTCCCTCCAGCATGCATGGAGCTCCCTCAGGTACTCCTCTGAAGGAGGAACAGTGAGGGGGACAGTGGCAGGGCTACGCCTGAAAAAGGCGCTAGCCTGAGCCGGATCGGCCTGCAGAACCGGAAGCTGTAAGCGTGTCAGGGCCGCACGAATAATGGCCGCCGTAGAGGCGTCCTCCTCCTGCAGAGAACCCTGAGCAGAGGAGTGGGAAGCCTCCTCGGGAGTGAGCAGGGCCTCGTCCTCCACCTCTTGATAAAATAATAAAATTCAATAACGTGCTTTAACCACCAGGTGTCCCTTTCTATCAGCTCTGCACCGTTATGGTGTAAATACAGCCTATCTACCAATTGGATCAAATATAAAAGTCAGCCGAATTAGTGTTGATACTGCAAGGAGACGTATTGTGTGAAAATAAATGTAAGATGTTGTTTAATTGCTTATATATTTATGATCTACGTCACGTTTTCAGTTTTGGCGGCAGTTCTTCCTGTTTGTCTAGAGGTCTTCTCAGCAGGGCTCTATAAATAGAGAACTACGGCAGATATGTAATATTTAATGCAGCCGAACCGTGTATTACAATTCTGTAATGCGATGACTTTCAAAGAGAAAAGCAAGCACACTCGGAATAAAGTTTTATTTTGTTTTTAAAAAACATTTTCAGATTTCACATCACATAAACCCCAAATCCCAGCATGCATTGCGGCTAAACCATCCAATCATCGAGCTGAGGATCTTGCCTACGTCAGTTTCCGGTTTCATTTATCACCGATGTATTTTGTTATACATACATTCCTTCACATTTACATTTTAATTTGCATTAAAGTATTTCGTGAGGCCTTCTAACATGTTTTTAAATATAACTACGGTTGTAGTTGAAAAGTTTGTAAATTAACATGAACCGAATGTTGCCTGGCAACTCAATCGCACAACGTCACGTCCGTTAATTCCACATCCACACGCATGGATTAACATCGATTTAATACATTAATGTAGCCTTTGTTTCTGCTAAAAGAGGTGTCGACCAGCTGGGGCAACAACAAAATTGGCGTAATCGAGTGTGAATATTAAAAAATAAATCATTATTATATTAATATTGACAATAACAACCGACCGTCGGAGTAGCATTTGCTTGGCATTTCCGGTTATTTCTCCAATGGTTAACATGGGTTAACAATACCGTGTAACTGTCACGTTTGAAGGGACGAAATCGTGACATCTTCACGTCTCCCAGCATGGTAAATCGTCTTGCTGTGATATCGGGTTGTCTATGGCTATGACATAACCACCTTTTTGAGGCCTCAATGCATTTCTCCTTAGGTCCGGAGCCCCCCTCCCTGTGTGAGAGGAGAGGGAAGAAACTGCCTACTCCCTTATCAGTGACACCCATAAATCATTATAGGTCTTACACTCAACTTAAAAAACCACTTGTTTTATACTGTAAATATAGAAAAACATAACATATGAAACATTTTCATTGTGAGTTATACAAGAATATAATTGATTATACTTGATTATAATTAACTTTTGTTTTAAGTATTCAACCTGATATGGAGATCTCAACAATAATAGTTAATATTACTTTCAAGGTTGGATAATTTTTTCAAGCGGTAAAGGAACACTTCCATCCTTCAGTTTATCACAAACATTTTAATTACAAATCTCCAAATTAGGTAAATGTACTTAGTTCCATTCTATCACTGGACATGAGTAATATATTTCTGCTTTTAACCTGCTTTAAGACACACTTCCTGGACTTTTGCTGTCTTTGTTAAACTGATCAAACCACTGATAAGTCCAAATCTGGACTCACTTAGACTGTAAATTCCAAACACATGTTTGCATTCTCTTATTTTTGGAACTAGTTTGATGGGAAAACCAGACCTGAAGACTCAAACTCTGACACAAGAAAATCCGAATGCCCTTTTCCCAAGATATAGACAGGCTACTTTATACAGCATAAATCATTCATGAAAGCACTGTGCACGATTATTCCCCCTCTCCTTTTAGACAGCCCCCTCTCCTCTTCCTTTGATCTCCTCTCTGCGCCAAGAACTATCAATATTTGCTAAACGTTTCTCACAAAGCCTGTCCGTGCACCGGGAGAAGCTGCATAGGTCTCACGGGCAAAGGGATAAGAAGACATAGGAGAGGCTTTAATGAGATGCCCGGAGCGATTCCCCTGTGCGTGCGCAAGGGCAGCAGATGTAGCGGCACAGGAAGTCCCATGGGACCCCGTCCTCGGAATTTCATCAGCGGCCGGGGAGAGACCCAGCCCAGACCTCCTCCTGTGGGGAGGGCCGGGTGACGGTCGTGGTAAATCATCTTTACTATGGATTGTAATTATCGGTCTGCTGACAACCCCTGCCCCCCCTCTCAGTGTGTGTGTGTGTGTGTGTGTGTGTGTGTGTGTGTGTGTGTGTGTGTGTGTGTGTGTGTGTGTGTGTGTGTGTGTGTGTGTGTGTGTGTGTGTGTGTGAGAGTGTTGCTGATGAGTCGCGTGGATTGAGGAGTGTTTTGTGGGATAACAATTAATTAATGTATTCATTCTTAAAATATTTATTATTTACCCCCCCTGCTCTGCTTTCAAAGCATAATTGTTGTGTGGGTAAATCTTTATTCTTTTAATCATCTTTGACCTTCTCAAAAAACGAAACTTCTGAAAGCAGCACAAACTTTGGTTTCTGTCTCAGTAACCTGCCCTTTTGAAATCCAGAAACATTGAATTACATGAATGAAAGTTCTATAAATTATATAATATAAAGCCTGGGTTACAACATTGAAAGGACATTGAATGATGGGCATTTACCAAGGGAAGGTTTGATGCGTCATGGAACAAGAACCAGTGTTTTTTGTAGAAACGCCAGGATATCTCAGCATCTCCTGCTTTGATTTTAAACATTTAAAAAGATCTGTGTCTGTGGAGTCCTCCAGCATCATGGTGCAAAACAAAATTGCCTTCTGTTAAAAAGCTCTGAACCACATATACAGTTTTTATTTTGTTGTCACCTTCAACATGAGTTTGAATGCAGTTTTCCAGCTGCGAATCTAAAACATGTCTCAGTAATATAACTGTATACTGGCCCATACTGTCTGTGGAGCAGCTCCACGTGTGGATGACATCATCACTACAGCCTGTCTCTCTGCTGTTGTGCTTCAGGAGAAACTGGTTCAAATGCAAACTGAACTGACATAATGTGAAACATGTTTTTAAATCAGTTTTTCCCATTAAAAACACAGTAATTCACATTGACTTCAATACTGCACGGCAGCCTAATTACATCAAAATGCAACTAATTATTCGATAACCTCGGCCTGCATGGTGAAGGCTATTCACTGAATATCGACTGGCAACATGGATTTTAGATATAATTTTTTTAACATCAATGGCTACAAACCTTAAATTATGAAATATGCTCGAGTCACACAAAGCACATTTTTATTTGATTTGGATAAAGTCTGCTACAAAGAATATTAAAATCAAATCAGTTTTATTTTATTTAGAAAAAATTAACCCCTTCAGTTGATCTTCATCATCAATAAGAAATCAAGTGGCTCCTGTCAGATTTCCTCTTGGGAAAATACAATGCTATAAAGCAACACTATAACCATTCATCCTGCAGGGATCTACAGTATAGGGATATTATACAGGAGGAAGACATACCATAAAGTATGCTTTGATGAGGTCATTACTGCTTGCCAGACACACTATAAGCCCCTACATGAATAGTATATGAATATTACAGGGAATCTGTCGTTAGGGGTTATTGCCAGGGTTGTCATTGTGCTTTACATCTTCATGTGGGGGCTGACAATGATGCACCAGCAAATCGGGTGAGAGAGCAGGTCATCACTGTCTGACAGGGGGGAGTGAGTGAGTGAGTGAGTGAGTGAGAGAGGGAGGGAGGGAGGGAGGGAGAATGGGGAGTGAGGGAGAGAGATGCTGGAGAACAGAGTAGCACATGCACAAGGTGCTCCATCGCTCTCAGATCTCCAGCGCTCAGAGATCAGGCATGACCAGCCTCGGGGTGGCTTAAAAAAAAGTATTTCACTTGGATGTGAACCTTTTTTCTTGCATACCGGATGGATTGTATTGCTTTGTTGTCTTCTCGGACTACTGGAAACCTGAGAGGTGATTTTACGCACACGTGCACACAGCCCTCACCGTGAGTCACCGGATGTCCGGATTAAAAAGCGTTGTGGATCTTTTTGGAGGGTACGAGAGAACTGATTTAGATGGATATACAAATGAAATAGGTTTCCCAAAGAGTGGAATATTTTCTCTAGGCTATACTCGCAGCCCACATGGCTTTGCCAAACTCATCGGGGTCTCCCGGAGCTGAGAAGCCCAACCCCAGTGTCATAGACCTGGGGACATTCTTCGTTGACTCCGATATCATATTTGGATTTACAAGTCATCTGCTAAAGAGAAAAAACAAGGTAAGAGTAACCTAAAGTGATGATTGAAACAAATATAGAAAGGATGATGCTTATTAAGAGGCGAGACAGACTGAGGTGCGTCTCCTGTCCGTTACTCAGGACCCTGAACAGTGCCTCGCAGCATCCTCAACGCCCTCTCTTGCTCACTAACTTAATCCTATCTTACTCCTAACCCATCATATCTGCGTGTCATTTATCACTTTTAGTCAAATGTTCCTGCGAGAAAAAGTGTCTTTGCCATTAATTACATTTTAAAATCCTTGATGATTGTAATGGCCAAAATGCCACTGAAAGGTTTGCCAGAAGTTGTTTAATCAATTAGAAGAGGCTCAAAATGAACACCAAGCCGATTTATATTTTCTTAATAACTCTTTGTTGTACCATTTGTGGACTGTAAATGTTTTTTAATTACTTGTGTTACTGTGTCTTAACACACATCTTTGTGTGTCCTTCAAAAATATTCGAGTATTTTGCATCCCAACTTGAAATTCTTCAAATAAAATAAAATTACAATTAAATAAATGTTTTTATTATTTATATTTTCCATTTAAATGTGTTATACGGCATGAGTTTGACAACCAGAGGACACACGACTATGGGTTTCCCTAAATAGGTCGTTTGAGGGCAGGAAAAGATAAATGTTTTAGAGCATACTGTCGCTTACATCACCCACATGAAATATTTAAAGTGTACTAATTAAATATTTAACCTAGTACCCCCGCACCCTTTTAGCTGGAGAGATACTGTTCTGTGTGTTTGCCAGAGGATGGCGCCAGACACCAACAGCACACAGAGGCAGTGCTGCTGAAGAGAGGCAACAGTTGAGACAGAAAACCTAATGAGAAAATTATCTATGGACTGATAGTTTTCTAAAAGTGGTATTTGTTTTCTCCTGACCACCAGTGAAAACTCCTGTTTTCCAAACCATTTTCAAGTCCACATCAATTATAAATGGAGATCACAACGTTGTAAAGGATACCTAAAATGTAATTACATTGTAGGTAAGTATATGGAATAAAGAGTCAGGAATAATCAATATGTTAATATCATAGTATTATGAAGCCATACAAACATGGAGTCTGGTGGTTAGAGCTGAAAAAAGCTGATAGAAAAGCATGTGACTGTCAGACTGTGTGGAATCAGATGATCTCTCCAGCCCTAGCAACAGGAAATATGTAATGGGGTTTAAACTATTAGAAAATTATATCACGTTTCATCACAAAGACGATTCAGAGTGGCTTCATAACCGTCATTTAGTCTCCCCCCCCCGCACACACACAGTTTCCACCAAAGTTTTCTTCAGCCCTCCCATTCTCAGAGTAACACCGCCTCCTGCGCACCGCTGAGCGCCCTCCTGTCCCAACAAATCCTCCGCTGTAAACTTCTGGTACACACTCACCAGTTGCTTTCGATCAGTAGGTACTGGTCCAGTTCAATCAGACAGATGACTGGTAAACCCCAATCATGTCTCCAGTCTCGCCTATGGCTATGCCCAGCGTTTTTTCGCGATAAACCTGTGAGACTCTCGAAGACGTTCTCCTGAAGGTGTTAGCTTGATCTGGGAGAATGAGCTCATTTGGGGGCAAATCAGCTCCTGATGGAAGGGACCATAACAACCGCATGTTCACTGTAAGTGTGGAACTGCACAATATTTAAGTAGGATTAGTTTCAGTCGTGTTTTTACGACTTAACAAAATAACAGCACAACTTGCATCTCATTGGGGCGCATTGGACAGGTGCTCTGTTTTCAAACGTATCGTCAAGGTACAAACAAACAGTTTCATGCTCACGCTTCGGCGAACTGGAGGTGAGACCGGTTGTTATTCTCACATTTGAGGTTAACCAAACTTTTCCTTATGCTGAAGGTGGAGGGATGTCCGGGTGGAGAGTCTCCGGTAACCCCCAGGAAAAGGCTTCACTCGGCGGAGGACGCGCGGTGCAGCAGCCGGCCTCCCCCCGAAGGAGCCGGCTCGGTTTCCATCTCCGAATCGGAGGAGAAGGGAGGCTTTTGCCAACTATGTCAACAGAAAGTCACAGAGCTGAAGAAGCAAGCTCTAGCCCTGGCAGACCAAAATTCACTGAAGGTTGGTTTTTATAACTTTTCCATAGTTTTAGGCCAATATCCTTATGAAATGTTAACTTTTTTTTGCAATTATTCACACTTGAAAGTTTTTAATCCTGATATCCTTAGCTCAACAAGTCAAATTATGTAAAAAAAAAACGCATGAAATTAGCATACTTTCACTTATTGTTTAGCACAAAGCAGATATATGGAACCTAGTGTGAGCTGCTTTAAAATGTATGTTGCCCGTCTTTTGGCCCTTTTTCCCCACCTGCACCTGCTCTTACGGCTGTTATCTATGAACAATGACATTTGGTCCTCTCTATGGTTTATAATTATACCAAGAAATTCTCACCATCTACATTGTAAAGTTGTTTATTGTAAGCTTGACTTCAAATTCTAGCCATGGATGTGAAAATGGAGGCTTTTGAGACTTTGAAAGTGGTCCATTGTTTGGCTAAACAATGCTTATCTCTTTATTTTGCTGCTGGGTGTGGGGGGGGGGAGTTGAAATGAGCGACCTGCTCACGTTGGAGACTGAGGAGGAAGTTAAGTCCCAGTCGACCTTCGCTGTGCATTGAAAGTGTTCCTGTATGGCTGCTCCCACAATTCCCACCGCTGTTAAATATAGGCCCTGAGACTACTGTTGTAGTGGCGGGCCAAGTTTGCCCTCGGGCTGGTTCTCCTCTGTTGTCCAGTTTTAGAGAGAGAGACCCAAAGTCGGATTAGATTACATCTCTTCAAGGTTCACCCCAAATCCCACAGCACCCAATGTTCCTACAGGGACAGGTAGACAAGGAACAAGGGGCATTTCTGAAGCACCTGGACCCTCTGTTTCAGACATGTGTGGTCTAATCTTTGTACTGAGCATATCAGATCTATGTTCAGGTATCAGGTAAGTCCACCCTGTAAACACATTAACTGCCATTATCTGCCATGGGAACTAACCTCCCCTTTTTATTGTGAGACCCTCCAGCAGTACTTTGTGGCCTTTACCAGGTGCTCTGTGTTGTAGAAAGAGATGGGAGCAGCCCCCTTACCCCCCTATTTTGCACTTGTTGATGGCTAAATTGGGCCTTAATTCTGGGGTGACAAACGGTGATGGCAGGGTGCTTTTATTGAACCAGGGTTATGGTATGGAAGGATAATAAACCCATTGTGTTTGTGAGTTTGGGCTGCCCACCTGTTGGGCCTCATAGGATGGACGGGGTTACGGATGATCGCTTCCAAATTGCTTCCTCGGCAGAGGCAAAAAGGTCAACAGGGCGACTCAGGTGGCCCGTTGGTGTGTCTGGGATCACGATACCTGCTAAGGTTTGGCCAGTGTTGTGTCTGTGGCGCTCATGGGAAAAAACGAGAGCGGAGACTGTTTACCCGAGGTCGCACTTCCCCTCCCGCCCCATCCGCCTGCAGTCCCGTTTTTGTGAAGAGGAAGTCGACTCGGTCCCCAGACATCCCTCTCCCCCTTACCCTGCTGCAGACTTATTGTTTGAATACAGTAGTAGTAGCGAGTGTTTGGGTAGAGTGAATGTGATTTTCTACATGAAAACTACTAGAGGGGAAAGTGCACTGTTCACTGCTTTTGTGTTTTCCTGTTTGTGTCTAGAGGAACCTGCAAGTGGGAACATATAGGGAAGTAAAGGCCTTTTCTCTTCACACTGTACCCCCAAGTTAAGTGAAGAAACTGTTGGTCAGCATTAAAAAACTCAAAATGACAAATTACACATACTATACATTCATATCCAATGGCAGCAATGAAATGCTTTTCATGCTTCCTGCCTCTCACACCCCGGCTTCAACATCAACTGTGCACACAGTCTTGTGTTTGCCAACTATTTAAACAGCACATCAACCAAAGTGCCCATATACACTTAATTTGAAATTATATTCTAATTACAAATATTGTATGACATTGTGTCACAGGCCTCAACCCTAAATTAACTTTGCTGAAATTATGTTTTTTAGGAAGCACCCTTTTCATCAGTCATTGCCCTTTTTATTTCATTCAAAGAGCAAATGGTTAAAAACAGGAAAGCATGAAAGAGCCACTGATAACCTCCAAACTGAATCTAATCAAGGGAATTCACCTACTTAATTTGCATAATTAAAAACGTACAGTTATAAATGACGTCACTAGTGAATAACAGACAGTCTGGATTCAATAATTGTAGACTGTGTTGTGGCTGGACACAGTAACTAGGTGAGGTATGATAAAAAGAAAGACCACTTAAACCTCAACTTCAAAGAAACCAGTTAGCTTCTTACTCCAAGTAGAGGCTCTGGATTAGATCCAAACTCTGCTATAAATGCTTACTGTTCTCTGTCTCTGTCCTGACACTCAGAGTTGTTTAATATTCTAGTGTTGTTATGATGAAACTGAATGAGAGGAAAGGGTTTTTTGTGCCTGTGCCATCAACCTTCTCATGAAAAGTTAAGAGAGTGTCCGTGACAACAATTGGCGATTAAGTTTGTAAAGAGCCAGCAGCCTGTGGTCATTGTAACCTGTAAGGACTATAATTCCTCGCCCGTGGCAGGGCTGCAGCAGCTCAAGCCCCTCAGTCACAGTTTAGACATAAGCTCTGTTACTTGATATCTGTTTTCTGAAGACTAACCATAATTGTATTCGCTGATCCATGAGAGAGATGACATTCAGGGAGAATGGGAGTAAAAAAGACTTGATTGTGTTGATGAAAAATGCCAGGAAGTGGATCAGTGCTAAGGTTCACACCATACTTGAAGATCAAGTTTTACAAATAAAACTATTTTTCGAAATGCGATTTCTCACAAAGATTGTCTGTATGGTCATTATGTAGCTGGGGCCAGCTGTTTATTAGCTAGGATTAGCATAAAAACAGGAAGTAGGGGGAGGGGGAAACAGATTCAGTAGCATAGCTCTGTCCAAAGCAAAAAAACTAGGAGCTCTAAAACTCTGTAATTAGCAAATATTTGTTATACTGCATTAAAACATAGGAAGAAAAGAGAGTGGAGAAGACATGTTGCATGATTGCATTCATCTATTTTTCTGCCAGGGGGAGTCACTTCCTGATAAACACTGCTACTTTGACTGTTTCCCAGTCTCTTTGCTAAGCTATAAGCTAACCAACTGATGGCTGTAAATCCATATTTAGCATACGGTAAACATGAGAGCAGTATCGATTTCTTCATCCAACTCTCTGCAAGAAAACGATAAGCACATTCACCAAAATGTCATTCTTTTAATATTTTAGCCAAGAATATGTGCTGTTGCCCTCTCTCTAAGGCAATGGAAGTTACTTTACTGATAAGACAAAAGGTTGGAATATGGAAAAATATGAAGTTTTCTTATAATTTTTAAGCCAGAGATGAAAAGCCCACACATTTTAGGTTTGGTATGTTGCACGAACTGTGGTCAGTGATAAAGTCAACTGCTCATAAATACTGAGGCCCATGAATATCCAAGCAGTCCTGGACCTTGTGAGCTCCACTTGTACACTGACTGATTAACAGAAAACGTCCTGCAGGGCTGTGACGGTTTAACATTTGGATTAAGTTGAGCCTTCCGAGGTTGAGGTCAGTTGCAGCCAGGCCTTACCTTTCTGATGACCTTTGCCCTCTGGATATAAGGAAACTGCATTTAGGTGCAGGTCACTATGGAGTTGAAGGTTTAATTAAGTTAAATCTCAGTGATAGAGAATGAGCACACCGCCTGCTAATCACGAACACTGTGCACTGCTGATGTATGCACGATGTGTCCAAGCCTATTATGGATGGTGTGTATGAGTGTGACTATGAATTTGGCTGCAGGAATTAATTTGTACCACGAGGCCTTTTGCCAGTCTTTTTTCATGTTCCGTTATTAAATAATTGGACCAGTAATTCTTGCAAACGACTCATTTGAATTCATGTTTGATTTGTTTCTGCTTTGTTCCTTGCTTGAACCTTGATTCATTTTACGTGCAGAGTTATAAGTGAATTTATGTTAATGTAACAAATCAGTTTTTCCTGAAGCACTGAAGAAAGAACAATTAATCATCCACATTGTGAAAAAAAAAAATTTCCCGGCCAGAAAGTCAGAGAGTGTACGAGCTGAGTTTATTTAACTCCCTGTGAAATGAACATTTGTTTTCACATGTCATTTTCTCATGCCTTCTTTTCCAACTTTCCCACTTGTGGATTTGTATAGCTGTAAACAAATAAGTGGGAGAGAGTGATCGGTTGCACTGGCCTGAGGAGACAGCAGAAACAATGCTTTGATGATGTCACTGTGAATAGATGAGTGTGGGAGAGAGACATTTGCTGGTGAACGGCTGCAGATCTACCTACCTGGCTACTGTTTCTCGGGCGGTCAGGGGGGGGGAGTGTTTCCTTTGTTGACTGACCTCTGACCTTTCTGTCAGTTCTCCCAGTCTTTATGGTGGGTTAGGGTTTCAGGGGGCTGACCTGGGCTGGAACAGGTGTACGCTACCAGGTTCGCTGCAGGAGGGCAGACGACAGGACAGAGTGACTGGCAGACGGATGGATTGAAAGCTAGAAAAAAGACTGTGTGAAAAACCCCTCCGGTTGTGAAACTTGAGCTAACGCAGAGTTAAAACAGAGCATGACCATATGATTCTATTCACCTTTAAGCACCTGAGCCCCTGGGGGCTCTCTGTGATGTGTGTGTTGTGAGTCTGTGTGCTGCTCAGCAGTGCATGCCCGCCGGAGAGTCTGGGAGGAGATGAGAGACGAGAGCGAGAAAATAGAGGAGACACTGGGCTTCTCCACGCTCCGTCCCTGCATGCAGTGTGACTTGTGCTTTATGGCATGTGGCTGTATTAAACCGCAGCGTAATAATCTGGTGTCAAGTGGTGCAGAGACCAAAGACATAAGTCATTGTGCTACCATTCTATACTATATCTCTGAGCCTCAGCGGCATGCAGCTGTTCACCGCCACTTTAACTCAAATCCCCACAGCTTTGTTTATTTTCTCTTTTTATATATTGCATGCACATTTGTCACATGAAGACTTTTTTATACACTTCTGTTAGGGCTATAGGTAGATCATACATATTCTTTCTGTAAGAGCTGGGTAAATATGTATGTAGCACCAAGTATTACAAATGTGAAGCAGTGGCCCATTTAATAATCTAAGTGACTTGTTCTTTCATTAGTTTGATCTCTCCAGACTGCCTTTTAACATCTAAAATATAAACATTACACATTTTATAAATATTAAAAATACTTTTGGAGAAACACGTGGATGTATTCTCACACTTAAGTATTAAACAACCATCATTTGGGTAGTTGATTCTAAGCTTTCATATTACAAGTACTATTCAGCACAATACCAAGCTGTAGTACTGTACAGTGTTATGGTACAAATGGACACAGTGAAGTAGAACAAAGGGCTCAGTTTGTTCACTTTTTGGTTCAAATGCTGCAGGAATTTACTTCCCTTGAAGAAAAATTACTTGATCTCCTCTACTTATATGGCGCATTGCAGCCACAGTACTTTAAATGTGGACAGTAGAACAGGTAGGAGTTAAGATTTTCACTTTTCTTGCCTCCAGATTTTCACAGCTGGTCCTGCTTTTCAAGGTTTCTTTCATTGGCCAGAAACCTTTTTTTTCTCCTAGCCTTCAGGCAGCCCTGGAATGAGGGTCACATCTTCACTATGGCTGCTGCAGTTTCATTTTACATCTTTAATTTGCTGAGCTGAAAGTGAATTGACTCCTTATCGCAATTGCAAGGGTAAATTGCTGCAAGGCCGATAGCAGGAAATGGGTTCAGGGTGTGCAGATGCAAGGGTTGATGGGTCCGGATGGAAAGAAAGTGAGCAGCAGTAAGGCTGATGCTCATCGCCTTTCATCAGGAGGACAGTGAGAGAATCTGTCTGAGTCGAGGAGTATTTAGGAATTCTCCACCTGAAATGATTGCAATTCCTTTTGTCTGCACTCCACTGCTGGCAGGATGAAACAGGAGCTGACTGGGTCTCCTCAGCAGATGCCCACTAACACACACAGGTGAACCCAGACTTAAGCTCAGACACACACACAAATGCACAGAGTTTACCTGAATGTGTCCTCTTCTGGCCATCTGGTCCTTTCTGGTACGGCTGCATGCCACTGTAATGTCTGCAGAGAGCCGTCCAGATGTTCCCTCAGTTACCTGTCAAGGTGAGAAGAGCTATTTAGGGCTGCTTAGACCTGGAAATCCACTCTGCCGTCTTCAGTTATTGGTGCAGTGCCTCTCTCATTCACTGAAGTCCAACATGTAAAGACAACCTATTATCCTTAACAGCTATTCAGTAAATATGTTCAATCAAAGTGTGTGACTGGGAGGACCAGCTGCACCATAACCTTATAATGAGCTGATGAGAAAGCAATAAGCTAAAAGAGGCTTAAACCCCTGTAAATGTTGGCCTGAAGTGGCCTGATCCATTTAGAAAGAAATGGGTTCTTAACAAATAATTGGTACTGCAATATAAGGGTTTAAAAGAATTGCAAATGTGGATTAAAAATATCTTTAAATAGTCACTAAATCTTGGTTTCCTTGGCATTTTGGGCAGATTGATACCACCCTAACAATGCCTGTGAAAAAGCCCAAATTGGAATACTAGCTAGTTGATAGGTAGTTATCTTCTTGGCATAACTTAAATACTAGAAGTAAGGGGGAAAAGACAGCCTTGTTTTGTCTCAAATTGCCTACCAGCACCCTTGAAGCTCATTGAAGCTATTTTTATTATATGTACAGCACTTTGGCTCGACCAAAAATCGTTTATAAATGTGCTATATAAATAAAACTTGATTTGATTTGATAAATAAACACATAGCCGTTCATCTTTTTAACCTGTACAAAACCTGAGGTGTAAAAAGAACAGTTGTGATTTTTATTGAACATTTAACAGAGCCAAGCTAGCTGTTTCTCCCTGCTTTTGTCTTTTACTAAACTAAGCTAAATGGCTCATGTCTGTAGCTTAATATGTAACATATAGTTATGAGAGGGTAATGTAAACTCACAACTTAAGTGGAATCAGTTCATAATTTGACTAACTATTTAAATTAAGACATGATGATGATGGGCAATCAAAACTGAGGCCTTTTGTGATCTTTTCACAGAATTCCTCGAACTGAAGCACCAGGTAAAGCTGACTATTGTGACAACACCTTTATTCTTTAGCTGTTTTCCAATTGTTACTGAATCTGAGGAATTATTGCCATGCATAATAGCACTTGTCTGAAAGGGTTTGCTGCTGTTTGGTGAAGGATCATGTGTTACAATGAGCCAGACTGAAATGAAACAATGGATCTGCTGTCTAGGCTGACAGGGCGATGTGTTACAGCACTGGTCTGCAGAGCATGAGAACGGAGCGACAAAGGCAGAAATGTCAACGAGCGAAGAACACAAATGCAAACGAGAAGTGTAACCAGTGAGAATTAATCATTTTGACTTGTTAATTTAGGGCGAGCCGCTTGTGTGTGTGTTTGTTTTATGCAATCCCGGGGCTCCTACTGCCCGGCTCCTCATAGTATTTCATGCTGAAGTGAGACGTGCATGATCCAGGCAGACTGCGGTCTATTATCCAGTCTGATTCTCTGTATTGGAAAAACATAGTTGTTGAGATACATTTTCAAGACGTTACACAGACACTGAGAAGCACTGAGTTGGAGGTAATCTGTTGCTGGCTCCATAAAACACGCTCAATTGACAGCAGGCCTTGTGGTAGCAGACAAATCGCCTGGCTTATAGCAAAGTGCTGAAAGAGAATGCCAGCGCTCTGTGTCCCTGCCAAGATGGATATGCAGACAGCAATCTCCGGACTGTTTGGGCGTGGCTCCTTGCTCCAAGCAAACAGCGGATCAGTAGAGTATGGTGCCTCAGTCTGACTCGACATCGCCTTGTTTGCTTTTTTCTTTGGCAGACGTCAATGGGGCTTCTGCTACTTCTCACCTGCTGCCTCTGAATAAGACCTCTTTGGCAATATTTACCCTCAGAGGCTGGTGCATTGAATGTTAGATATTGACTCTAGAGATGCAGATTTGCCAAATTCATTATTTATGTATACAATAATCAGATTATTATTATCACAGCAACACGCTGATGGTGAACATGCTTGCAAATAGTTGATGATTTACACATCAAGCAGACATGGAGGACATTAGCATTGGATTTGATTCTTGGCCGCCTGCCAGACATAAGTCAGATATTCACAATCCTTTTAGCTCTGTTTGGATCTCTACTGATCTCCACCAACTCCTGAGGGAAATACTCTTTTGTGGCTGAATGCAAGCACAATTAAAAAGCTTGTAACCCTAGTAAGTTAATTCATAGTTCATAGATATAAATGGGCTCAATACAAGTTCATTTTGAATGTAGTTAAATCCAATTTCTAAAATATTATTGTATACTGAATCCAAAAACCACATGTTTTAAGAACTACATTTATGATTAAATAGAGGTTTGCTTTAAAGAGATTTTTTGTTGCATTCAAAATAAATAAATTAAACATTGACATGGTCATCCTAGTCATCAAAGAAAAATGTACTTTTTCACATATTATAAAAACACATCAGATAAGGGAAACAAAAGAACATAGAAACACTCTGCAACACATAGCACTTTCAAAATGACTGGACACCTTGACACCCAAGAAACTCCAATAGAGGTTTCCGGATGTTTGCAAATGCTCCTGCCTTTCCCAAATTGATGTTTTGCTAAAGCAAAGCAGTTGATTCCTAGAGGAGCCTCTCAGTGAACAGAAGTAGTAAACTGTGCCACTTCTGTGTGAGTGCACCAGTGTGCTTTCATGCCATATTTCTATATATATGTCCGGGTGACAGTATGCATGCATCTCTGTGTTAGTGTATTTGTGTTTGTGTATTAGTAGATGAATTGTGATGGGTTGTGTTGGGATTGGTAGATGGTCTTACTGGCCTCCGCACCTATACGTTGGGCCATTTTTCTATCGTCAGGAGCTCATTCTGATACGCATATAGTGCTCCATAAATCGTGGCACAGTGTGAAAATGCCAGTCAAAGTTCACGCTGCTCATGTTCATTTCATGCTTGAGTGTCCAGCATTGTGAGCTTGGATGAGTGTGTGTATTGATGATGTGTGAACGTGCGTGTAAGTACCAGAGGAAAAAGAAAGATGAAGCACATTCAGAGTCCTTCCATCCTTTCCACTTTGCCGCAGAAGTCATCCATCTTTCTGAACTTAACTGCTACCAATTTATGATTGCATTATTACAGTCCGTTTTTTATCCTCATTCCAACACACAGGCCTGGTGGTGGTCTGGTTAATGGAGAAGGTGATGGAGAAGGTGACTGGCCAGTGCTATTACTCAGGAACTAGGTGGACTTAGCTTTAGGTGGAATATGATGAGAATATAACCTCTCTTTAGCTCTTTTACGTTTACTTTCTCCTGTTTTGGTCCTTTATATCAGGAACTAACATGCCACTTTACTACAGAGAAATCAGTTAATAGCTTAAATATTGGTTCGTTATATGCAATAAAGACCTGAAGCCTCCAATTGGCACCAACAGATGAAGCCTTTCTCCAGTCAGAAGAAAGAACAAATAGAAGCAAAAAGAAGAAAAAAGCTGTAAAGTGAATGTTTCAGTCTTCATTTTTCTTTCATTATTGAATGACTTGACTTAGCAATTTGCCTGCTGACATTTGAAAGAAAATAGCATAGGATGCATTCTACGAAATGGCAGCAAAGTTGCATTTAATCTGCTATAAAACTGTGTCGGTGAGTATCTCAATTGGTGCAAGAAAGAAAAGGTCAAACTCGGCTGTATGGATTTTCATAATGGCTTCTTACCGCAAAGAAGTCAATCCAGATACAGTAGCAGTGTTGTTGGTCTGTGATTGACAGGTAAAGTATTTTTCTGCCATTATTGCGCTTTCGGGATATGTTTCCTTTGAAAGCCCGATGAAGGGCTGAGTTACATTGTGGCTTTTGACACTTTTGTACAGCTAGACATAACTTAATTTGCTCCACTTTAGTTAGTATAGCCTTAAGTACTGCTACTTGACAGCTTTCTTTGAAATGCCTGTCTCATCCTATGATTAGACAAGATTAGCTGTTAAGAGAGAAATAGGTACTCCTACTGTACAATACATGTACAAACTCGTAAAAGTAGCACAGTAAGGAAGTGCCAGTTCTTCATAATTGGCAGGTTACAAACCTTTTTGGTGCAATCATAAACTTTGGAGGTCACAGCATTTGTTTTATTTATATTCAGATCAGCAGAGATATACTGTCTTGAGAAACAATGTTGAGTCTGTCATCTCTCTCAGAAGATTCTTGTTGTGGAGTAAACCGTCCCCTGCCTCTCTCCCATGATCCGACTCCCATTAATAGATACGTCCTGTATGCTTCCCCTCTTGTTACTGTCGCTCTATTTTATGATGTCACTCTCCCCGCTGAAGAGCTCTGGGCTGGTTTATCTCCTTCGTGTGTGTCTGGCACTTAAACTTAAACCTCTGTTTACGAGTCCCAAACTGCCTCTCCATCCTCTGTGTTTGCTGCTCAGTATCAGTTGTGCTTGCCCATAAAAGCCGTGCCATCCTCGCTGTTCTGGGAACAACGCTGTTGGGCCTCACTGTGCGGACCCCCAGCTAAGTGCTGCCTGATTCCCATGCTGAGTGTGAGAACAAGTCTGCGACAGAGTGTGTGTACAACTTTGTGTACATGTTTATTCATAGGATTGTCTCTTTGGTCTAACTGAAAGTGGTTAAATTGCTGTGCCATTTCACTTATGTTTGAAGCTGCTTTCAGTTAGTATTTTGTTCCTACTTGCTGCACACGTTTTATTCCCTGAAAGTGTCATCATTAATGTGGTATGCTTTGGGTGCTTCTGTCAGAAGCGTTTAAATCAAGACGAAAAGTAGAAGCTGTTGTTTACTGCTCTAAATGTATGCATCAAACAAAAACATTGCTGGAATGCCTTTGAACGTGTCTGTGCAATACGGAAGCGCTTCCCTCCCTCTGTGAGAAGGAGGGAAGCTCACAGGGAGCACACCTGTGTCTTTGGCTTTGGTGGATTCCTGCACAGTTTTAGGCCCCGGCCACACGAGGACGAAAACGGCTAAACGCATAGGATTAACGCAATCGCAAAAAAGCTTCCGTCCACACGCAATATTCACCGGATAGTGTCTGTCCACACGAGACCGCTCCGTTTAGCTCCAACCGCTGGAGAAGCTGCAGTACATATGCAGGAGCCTGTACATGGCGCTGTAACTTCCTCCACAAAAGCAGCGAAGAAGCATGGTTGTCATGGTTCGCCTTCTGTTTATTCTCCGCGCTGGGGGGCGAGGGAACCGGGCAGAGTTTTTCGCCAGTCAACGTGTATTAAAGTTTAAATCTTCCGGATACAATTATAAAAGTGCCGGTCAAAGGTCTTCTTTGTTATTTATTGAGCTTTAAAACAAATGAATAACGAATCTATATAATATAATAATAAAATACATGGAGCCTCAATTTTGTCTGTTTCATGCAGCAGCTGATCCAGTAATGAGTGACCGGCTGACAGTAAAAATAAACATATTTATAACTAGTTTAGGTAGTTTGAGAGGTGTCTCCGTCCTGTCAGATTAGACTTCACTCGCGTTTATGTCCATATCGAGAGAAAGATAAATAATCTGAATTCAGTGTGCAGTTTACTTTGACTCGGGGGTGAGCAGCAGAGGTGGGGAGAGGCGGGGCTATTGCCTCATCATTATCAGAAAATGATCGTATAGGGCGTACACACGGAGCCGTTGGACCCCCCAGAGCATTGCGTATGCCGTTCTATCCACCTTGGGACCCGTTATCGTTTCCGCAGTCGTTTAGTGCCGTATTCGGTCGTCCTCGTGTGGCCGAATGGTCTATATGACACTAAACAGTAACGCAAACGACCGTTTTCGTCCTCGTGTGGCCGGGGCCTTAGTTTTCAGACCGGGAGTGGATGCTTTCTGCTGTGTTCAGTCCTCTGACCCTCTGCTGTGTCCAACTCACCTCCCCCTTCTGTCCTTCAAGAGTAGCAACTCAACAGCTCATCGGGAGCCAAAACTTGTCATTGTCTTGTGTCCGCTGCAAGTCCAGACAACCAGCAGGCTGTAAAACTATTATGTGGTTAAAAATAAATGTGTGGTTTTGTTTACACACAGCATTTTACAGGTTGGGTCAGCTTGAGTTTGACGTTTGAGCAATATGTTAGTTTCCAGGGGAGGCGTTAGTCATACAAAGCAATGCTGACCTTTGGCCTGACTTTAGTTGTGAATGCAAACATCATGATTTTCTGTTTCACCTTTATTTCCTTTTCCTGTGCTGCTCCTATCTGTGCCTGACCTTAAACACAGGTTTTTACAAAACTTCCATGTGAGCATTCCTTCAAAAAATGTGTTCTCCACTGTCACACGGTCATTACCACATCCATCTAGCGAGATGTTAATCTCCTCCTCCTCCCCCCTACCCTGTCCATCCACTGACCCCTCTGCTTCCCCTCGTCCCACGCTGGGCATTTATGTCTTCATCGCTTTGTGAGTGGGACGCTGTTTTGGCTGCAGCATCTAATGGAGGGGTGAACCCAGGGCACACTTGAACTCCCACAGAAGCAGTCGCTGCAGACTACATTTGAACTGAATTTGACCTGTCAGACTATACCTGATCTGTGTGCTACTATCTCTTTTATGCGCTTCTTTCATGCCCTTACACACACATCTATAGTACATTTTCAACAGAGCCTGGTTCCCATACTAAAAGGCTGTTCAGAAAGTGATTCCTGCTCGTGTTGTTAATTTATAGAGGGTGCTGTAAAAGCCCTACAGTAGCCATTCAAAGTCATGGTGGTGCTATGGGAATGGAGGGCTCAAGGCTGGAACAATGCTTAATTAGCTCATAAACAAAGGCTGCTGGGGGATCAGAGAGGGCAATCAAAGGGTCCCGTTCCTTTGAGCTTCTCTCGCCATCAACAAAGCCCCTCTAATGGCCCCGTCACTACACTTGTTGTGTCTCACCATGGTGTGCTTCCTGACAACATAAAAGGCTCACATTCCAAAAAAAGTCTCGGAAAAGAGACGATCCACAACGCCTTTGGTCACTGCGCTCCCCACCCTCCCCTCCCTCTCTCTGCTAGATATTGACTTTGCTCCTCCGCTCACCTCTGCAGTGTATGCTTGGTTCCCCGTGGCGACCATAGGAGCTTTTATCTTCCTTCTTTTAGTCTTGTGTCCGTGACTTTGGTGGTCTGTTTTATTGCGTTCCTTTGTGTGAAGCTGTGATGGCACGCTGCTGGGACTCTGAGAGGAAGCGCTGGTCTGTGCCAGCTTCTGGAGAGGTTATTCAAGCTTGGCATGAAGACAGGTGTGTCAGGGATGTGTGTGTGGCCACGTGCACGCCTGCGGGCTCACGGTGGCTTGATGTCCATGTTTGCACAGGACAGTGAGTGTGTTGTTTTTCGAATGTTTGGACACGAGGCCTTTTAAAGAAAACAGACGTCCACAGCCACACGAGGACGGCCAGGCAGCAGGTCGGAGGCAATCTCTGATTGTTTGTGCGACTATCTTATCATCTCCTGTTTCCTGTCAAAACAGGAAAAGACTGGGGCGAAAATGGAGGCTAGGAAAGTGCTGCCTTGATGTGTATTGGCTGGAGGTCCAGATCTGCCCAACAGTGACCCTTCTGGTCAGGAAAAACAGACCCGTCCAGGGCGTAACCCGCAGCGGGACACTTCATGCTTTTATTTTTATCACTTTCACAAAGCAAAGCTAGGGATGCTTTTCCCAGCTGTTGACACGGGTCTGGTTCATTTTTGTCTCCAAAACAGCCAATGAGCAGCAGGCGGAAAAAGAAAGGGAGACGTCCCATCTGGCTGTAACCTTTTGGCTGGGAGCCTTACACTACAATTGTTGCCTCTGTTTAGGAAGGGAAATCCTTTTTGACATTTTGTTAATCATGAAAGCGAGACACTCCTTTTCTTTGGATGATCCCTGGACCTCCATCACAATACCTTTTCCGTCAGGCTGGAGTTGTCATGTGATTGTATCCATCCATCACACATATGTGTTACTTCTTTACAACAGGATGGCACACACACAGCAGACCTGGTAAATTCTCCTTTACGGGGCGTATGTGCGAGTACATTCCAGGCAGTAGAGTCTGCTATCAGTGTGGTTCAGGCGGGGGCTTAATGCTGACGGCATGGCAGGTAAAAGCCCTGGCGTCTGACATGGCTAAATGAGAAGGCACGGACAGGCACGCTACACAAACAGCTGATTACGGAGTCGGCTAATTATTGACTGTTGAAAAATGATAACCATCTCCTGCTCTGCCTAGGGAGTCTCCGTGTAAAACTGAGAGTTGCTCTTGTGTGGAATTCCAAGAGTTTAAAGGCAGAGCTAACTTTATCCCTTTCTCTCTAAAAAAGAAAGAGCTGCTTGCACAAGAATGCTATTGTTAGATGAACCAGATTGGACCAAGCAGGCTTTTTTGTTTCCCCAGCCAGTTGTATTGAGTGACCACATCTTTTATTTACCATGCAGAAGTAGCAATGGATTGCTAACACAGTTTCACAGGCCAAGATTGACCTCCTTTAGAATGTTTTTTTGTGTGTATTTGATGAGTAACTGGATATGAAACCAGGCAGGTACACATTGGCAATAGCTCCTTCAGCACGTAGCGTTCAGAGTGGCAGCAGTGGTCTGCTCTTTTCTCCGTGACCCAGATTAAGATTTGGCGTGTGCTTGTTGACTGGGGTCAATGTCATCAGCAGCGAGGTCGGAGTTCATTTGTCTTTCTTGACAGACCTTCAGGTGATGTTCCAATGCTCTGGCAGAAGGCCACACCAACGCTGACCTCCACCAGTCGCGCAATTAGTTACCCTTTGACCCCTCAGTCCCACAATCAAACCCTGAGCATAGACCAGGCATGCTTCTGCATCCCCAGACCCACTTTACGTGTGTGTGTGTGTGTGTGTGTGTGTGTGTGTGTGTGTGTGTGTGTGTGTGTGTGTGTGTGTGTGTGTGTTTGGAGCTCAAAAAGGCACAGATGTATAATGGGATATAGTCTGACATGATGTAATAGCTTCTTCTTGTTTCCCTCTACTTCAAACACGAAATTAGCTAAATAAAACGTTTGGAGACATGCCTAAAATGTTACACCCCCAACTTAATCTGGCTACTTTCCATTCTTCATAAATATATAAAAGAGCCATTAGTCTGCATCCATCTGTTGAAAACGGTGCAGCTCTTCCCTCTTTGAGTGAGTATTGTTATTTAACTGCTATTAACTGTGTGTTTCTCATGGTCCTAAGTGCAGTTAAAGCGCATCACTCAGGGCTTATGCAGACAGACAGACTCAGATGACTACCATCATACCCTGGAGCCAAAAATAAAAACCTCAAGCTTTGCTCTTTCACTTTGTTTGACATGTTCAACTCTAAACACGGAATTCAGCTGTGAACCTGCCGATTACCCCAATTCTCTCTCAGGACTGCATGTTTCTCCCTCACCATGAATTCCTCAGCTGTGTTGTGACATTTTATATAAGCAGGCAGAAAGAAAACCCCTGAAGAATGTGAAAAGCACAATTCAAGACAGAACTTAACAAAGCTGCCAACAACTCCAAGGATATCTCTTCATTTGGCAATGTGAATTGACAGCAACAGCAACGTCTGCCCATTTTTGCGTCCTTGTGAGAGTAGTAATGGTTTTGTAACTTGTTTCCTGTATTGTTGGCTAACTCCTACAGTTATCTTGTTTCTCCTTGGACAGTGATCTGTTTGACCTCTTAGTCGTGTAGAGGCTCGTTTAAACAGGATAAGTTACACATCTTTAACAAATCTTGGTATGAGCTTAAAGGTGGGGTAGGTAAGTTTCAGAAACCGGCTCGAGATACACTTTTTGTTATATTCCTTGGAATGCTCTTAACATCCCGATAGCAATGAATATCTTAAGTGCTTTGACAAAAAATCCATAAAAAAATGTCATCTGTAGAAGCCGTAATACTGTAAAAAGTACAAGCAATCGGCTAAACGGATTGGATGGCCTACCTGCCTGTCAGCCTTCCATCGGGGCACACATTTATCTTGTGCCCTCATTGGTCATGTGCGCGGTCGTGTGTGTTGGAGGAGGGGCTCTGTAAGGAAGCGGCAGATTTTCTCCGGTTGTGTATTTTCAAATTCTAGCGATCTCGAGCCGGTTTCTCAAACTTACCTACCCCACCTTTAACGTCTGGTCTGCTAGTATTTTCTAGCCACACTAGCATCATGGCTCTAGAGACTTAGATATTTCAATACTTTTGTGATCTTCTTCTCATCCTTTTCCATCCAAATTTCAATGTTTCCAATACTTGGGTTTATTACCAAATACCTACAAAACAATTAAGGTTTTCCCATTAGCCACCTAGGCTGCGTTTCGTACTACTCGTTAGCAATTGTAGCATGCTAACAACTAATATTAATGTTCACACCTGCTTAACACATTTGAAGTCGACCGGTATGGCTGTAGAATCTTAGTGTTGTTGTAGTTTAGTATTATGAGAAATGGGTTCCATTTTTAACATTATTCTTTCACATGAATTAATAAACTTGAAAACTAATTATTTTGAATCCCAACCAATCCTCCCCCATTCATTTGAATATAAGGTGAAATGGTTGTGGTTGCTTTTTAATGCGGGCCATAAGGCAATTTCTAGGATACTATTGTTCTTAAAAGACAAAGTGGCAAAATGTGCATGTGAAAACATTTTGATAAGCCAAGCATTTTCTAGGACTGTGAATGAAAATCCCTTGCACCCAGTAAGTGGATTAGTGGGCGCTTTTCTCCACCGAGATAGTTCCGCCGACTTCCTTATCTCGCTTATATTCAATTGCATGTGTCTAGACATATCTCAATTAGCAAGGACAAAAACTGATAATGGTTAGTGTTTATCTCAGTGTGTTCTTTCTGACAGTGCTCTCCCCTGCCCTCAACAACTAGTTCTCATAAACAGACAACAGTTTTCCATCAGTACATCCCCTTCGGGGCTGAAAGCCCTGGGCTGATGTTGAATTTTCTATTATTAGTGATAATTGTGTTCTCTGAGAAGTCATTGGCATGGTAATGACATCTTTCATGATAAATTAGTATTCCCCCCCTCTCTCTGCCTCACCTACACTAGGCTGTTGCACAAGACTGATTCCGCCACTCGCAACTCTGCTGCTCCATTGTTCTGCCAACACTCAGCGGCTTTGTGAGACACAAAGCATGTCACTCTCTGAGATAATGCTCTGCAGAATGGGAGGGGATGGGAAAGGGACGCTCAGCGAAGCTCACCTTGGCTCACCTTGGCTCAGGATGTTTTGTGCTTTTCTGTAGGAACATAGTTAAGGAGGCAGAATGGGGGACTAAGCTTTAGCTCGTTGTACAGTCCCTATGGCTTTGTGCTGTTCACATATCCTCCCTGGCACATGGGTCGATAAGTGAAAATTTAGATATCTGCTAAATAGAAATGTGCCATGCTCAACAATAACCACTTTACAGTGCCTCATTATGTGTCTTCTCCTCACAGACTATAGAGTCACTCCACATGCCGAGAGAGAGTGGGAGGGAAACTCCAGCAGCAACTGAAAACTTGAATATTTATCCACATGGCAGCTTGCCAGCATAATTACTGTACCGTCCATAATTGAGAGAATAATTGTCGTAGGATACTCAACATTTCACCTTGTCATCACTTTTATACCACTGTGTTTTCATGACTTGATGTGAAGCTATGCATTTTTCTTTGCTTAAGGTGTCTCGGATGAAATATTGTAATAACCATATTGGGCGCTCATGTAGTTTTCTCTGTGGTGCTTGGGTTAAAAAAAAAAAATGTGAAAGTTGATCTAAAAATGATTAATTCTTATCATGTTGTGTTGATGCGTGGACTGAGATATTTTCCATTACGGGATATTGAAGAAGATACCGTATGCAATTACTTCTGTTTGAGCATGAGTAACTCCCTCTGCATTTTATGTGATCATTTACCATTCACACACACACTTTAGGCTAAGGGAGTTCTTCGATGCAGATTAGATGCCATAAGCTTTAGCAGCAGTTTGTTTTCTCTCTAAATAAACTGCAGGGACCTGGGAGTGCTTCGTTTCACAATCCAAACGAAAAGCCCTCCTGTAGAACAAACTGCAGGCAATGCATCTCTCTCGGTGTGACAGTTCAGACAGAGCAGAAGCAGGTGGCTGTCATCACTGCGTACAGACTGAGAAGGGTTTGAAACACAAGCGAAGTAGTGCTGTGGGCTGTTGGAGGGAACTATTGTATCAGAAATCCTCTATACTGCAGTGAGTGTTTTTAGAGTGGGCTCTTAGACAAAAATAGATCTCTCAACAAGCTCCAGTGGATGTATACCGAACACTGTTTCAACTTGGCACAGCAGACTAATGAGGACTTTGCAAATGTATGGAACTGTGGGGAAATTGCGAATCTGACCTTCAAGTGCTCAGTTATAACTTTCAAGTGGTTATGTGCTTTTTACCCGTGCCTCCTTTTGTAAAAATAGTGAATCAGAGGTGCGGACTAAATCCTAATCTCTTATTCTTATAACCCTTTGGCTCTGAGAATGTGCCAGATGATTTGAAACCCTCCATCCCCTCACCCCACCTTTTCTTCCTCCCTTGTGCCCTTGCTTTCACCTGCGTTTAACAGCAACACCTGGCTCCTGCCGCTCCAGCTTGCCTGTTGAATTTTTCATTATGAGCTCATTTTGGTTCGTTTCCACTGCCAGGCCAGATTTGGAGAAAAAGGAGAAACTACCTTGAGAGCATCTCAGAGCCAAAAATCTGCCATTCTAATTAGAGGTGCACAATTGTTGGTGCAAGAACATAAACACAATCTATGTCCCTGGTGAGGATGGAATAGCAAGCTGTCTGACGTGCTCCACAACTGTTATGGGCATCGAAATGGAAAATCTTTTTAGGGGAAAAAAGTGTATCTAGTGATGCAGCTGAGCATTATTATTTCACTAATGAGAAAACTTTGGAGTGATGGTGCATTCTGTTCTCTTCTCTCTCTACATTCCTGAAATAAGTTTTGGATTGAAGCATTGAGACCAGTTTCTGGCAATTGCTAAAGTCCCTCATTCTCCCACTTGTGAGTCCAGGCTGGACCTCCCAACAGTCTGACCTCGGCCCGAGCCGATGAAAGCTTGACCAATTCGGGGCTGAGACAGTGAGGAGAGAGAGAGAGAGAGAGAGAGAGAGAGAGAGAGAGAGAGAGAGAGAGAGAGAGAGAGAGAGAGAGAGATGTTGGAGAGGGGGGAGAGAGAGAATGAAGTCTGTCCAAACAGTCTGAAAGGGGCTTGTTTTCTTTATGTGCGTGAGTGAACAGGAAAAGGTAATTAACTGGCCAAGTGGCGAAAGGCTGGAGTGATGGATGGCTGTGATGTAAAGACACACACACACACACACACACACACACACACACACACACACACACACACACACACACACACACACACACACACACACACACACACACACACACACACACACACACACACACACACACACACACACACACACACACACACACACACACACACACACACACACACACACACACACACACACACACACACACTATTCTTCCCTCTAGTGTGAAAGCCATGCTTTAGTAAACCTTTTATGTAATTGCACTTTTATAAAACCATGTATGTGAGTCTGCCGTCAGTGAGAGGAGCCACAAGCACTCCCATCCTGATAAATGGGACGACCATATGGAGTGATGACACGTCATTATGTGAGGTCATTAATGGTTGCAGGGCGGTTTGGCAAAAGACCCATGAGTGATTACAACTGACTCTATCTATGTTTAACCTGAGGGTCAGCAGGATCTATGGCCTTTATTTTTTTTTGATGGACAGCGACATCTGTTTTCATGGATGACAGGAGAAGCTGCAGGCTGCACTATAGTGTACAATGACCCGTGTGACAGTGCTAGTCAGCCCAAAACAAAGCGACATGTCACACCAGATCTTATCAAGATATTCTGATAAAAAGGCCAACATTTTGTAGTAGATCTTGTGTGCTCATTCTAATGGGGGATTTGCTCAACCCTGTAATCGTTTATCAGAGGATGTGTCACTGTGATATTCTGGACAGGTGGGTATGTGTTGAAAGTGTCACTGAGCCGATTTGCATTTTCTGTCAGCAGTTCTCTGACAGTTAAAGGGGGATAGGGCTAAATCACACTGGGCAGACAGACTGACGTCTTTGTGAGCTCCTCATAAACACATGCGTAAAGCAAGGAGTTGGCTGTTCATTTAAGGGAATACTGATGCAAGAATCTGATGCACTTCCTTCAACAAGGTAATCTAAAATCTAACAGCAGGAAGTTTGTTCAATGTAATGTTTTGTTAACTTTTTAAGTGAGCAGTTTGTCTTCAGGATAGTTTCAAAATATGGTAATGCCATGTTATCTCTCTAGGAACAATGTATCGCAAAGTTAGATGTGAAAATTATTTTTATTGTATAACAATTATTCAGTATACGCCAATAAGTGCTTGTTTTTTGTGTTTCATTGTGTTAAAAAGAGGATCAGTTAGAGATCAGACCCCTAAAAAAAGAGTAGAATCCATTTTGCGACCATATCTCTCACAGAAGCTTAAATTCAGATAATGAGATGAGACTCAAAATGTAGTCTGACTCAGACAAAAGCCTAATTTCATATCATAAATGCAGGAAAAGCAGGAGAGCTATTTCATTATTATTTGATGGAATCTCATTGTGCTCGAATGCAAAACCCTAAGAGTGACAGAAAAATGAATACATTTTTCACACAGCCACAGAGGGTGAATGAATTCATATCATAGTGCTGTGTGCTTTATGTCTGCGGTGGTATTATCAGGTAGGTAATGACAGATTTGCTGCAGATACCGCTGCTTTGTTTGCAGGAAAGTCTTATTACAGGTTTGTTTAATCTTGTCAAGTCAGCAAACAGGGACAGACATCTGTTTCATGTGATTTGGTTAGCCGCCCCATTTTGTGTTCTACCAAAGGCATTCCCGCAGAGTTAAATAGCATGCTAGTGTGACATCCTGAGTCATTGTCTTCTTTGCCTCCGAGCAGGGAGTGGTTAAGTTTAATGGTCTGTATCCCAGATCTGCTGCTGCACTAAAAGCTCCACCTGATATCTAATCACAGTCACAGGCCTTCCAGCTCTGCCCTCTTTTAGGGGATCCGGGTCGAGGCGGTGGGCTTTAAGATGGAGGTGGTGGGAGTCGTTGAGAAAGAGCAGGGGGCAGAGAGGGATTACACCACTGGATGTGTTGCTTTCATCCTGGGAATGTAATCTGCCGTAATGCCCTGCACTCACCCGGGGCAGCTGTGCTCATTCTTCTCCTGACTCCTGACTACCTGTGGGAAAGCAGGCCTGCTGGAAGCTCTCATCCTCACCCCGGGATCTGGACTGGGCTCCTGCGGTTTATTGGGGGGGGGGCAATCCCTTCGAGACGTATAGAGACGGTGTGTGGTTAGGGTCAACACTGTCTCAGGCCAAGTCAACATAGATGGCTCGGTCGCATCCTCACAGGGAAGCAGAGAAGGGGAAAGTCAGGAGTTGAAAGGGCATTCGATTCGGCAGCTGCTGTGTGGTCTTCACTTTACAAGACATGCAGTCATAGGAAGTACTGAGGAGTTGTAATGTGTAAACAGGACTGGTGTTGGTGAGAACAAAGTTGATTGAGGACAGATATAAAGCAGCGAGGTGTACTGACTCTTATGGAGGAATGTTTCCATGCGGGTAAGTTATGAAAAAGAAACCTGGAAGGGAGCAGGAAGGAATGAAAGACTGAGCAATTTAATCTCCCTGAACAGTTACAGAGAAGGAACACACAGGATGGAGAAATAGTTAAAGTACTGGACCTTTTCTGGCAAATCGCACTATGACTGATGTTGGAAATGAACAAATAAATCAAATTCAGCTAGGATGCAACAGAAACTGAAAAACAGTTCAGATAAGATCTGAACTTTTCTCATCACAGATGCACATTGATACCATTTTGTTTCATTGCTCTTTCTGCCAATGCTGCTGTGAGTTACAGTGAGCTTTCATGTCTGGGTAATATCTGTTGGGCTCAACTGGAATAGAAAATATGGTTTCTCAGGGTACTTTCAATGGAGCGTGCCTAAAAGTCTCTTGGCTAGTGTGGCGCCTCATGCATTTCAAATCACTATGACCTTCCCCTTGATTTAAGTCAGCTTGCTAGATCTGGCCTGGCGCTCCACAACAGAGGTACATCAGACTCTGAATCAGAAACAGTCAGAAGGCAGGTTCACTTTGTCTGGTTAGAGAAAAGGTGGACTGAAGAGTCGAGGTAAATGAGGTGTGAGTGGAGAAAAAATCCTACCGTACGTGTGACTTTGCCGGGTTTTGTAAGGAGACCTGGGAGGGGAAATCATGCACATCTCTCTCCCTGTCTCCTT
Organism: Pseudochaenichthys georgianus; assembly: GCF_902827115.2. Classification (NCBI taxonomy): domain Eukaryota; kingdom Metazoa; phylum Chordata; class Actinopteri; order Perciformes; family Channichthyidae; genus Pseudochaenichthys; species Pseudochaenichthys georgianus. The sequence goes on along the minus strand of NC_047524.1, from coordinate 15,881,487 downwards.
ATCCATACAGTAAGTGGTTACGGCTCAGCTTGTTCCCATCAGCCTCTGGGCATGGGCTGTCTGTGATGACGCTCTCCATCAGCCCAGAGAGACAGTCAGTTAGTCGGTGGCTCTCCCTCCTGCTGCTGCTGCCCTGCTTTTCATCACTGTTAGTGTGAGGGACAGAGACAAACTTGGGTCTCTAAGGGCAGCAGAGGGCTCATTCCAGAGGCAGGGCTTTCTTTCCCCAGTGAGCTCGGCACACCTCCTTTCCATAATAAGGCCATGGCATCTGACTACATTCGTCCCTAGAGTTTAATAAAGATCAGTGCTGACAGGCAGTAGACCAACACAACCACCCACAAGCCTCCAGGCAGGGGCCACAACCCCATCCACCTCCTCCCACATGTCTTTCTCTCTCTGTCCTCTTATCCTCGCTCGTGCAGTTTGACTCTCTCTACGGATAGACCTCGGGTTGAAAACCAAAACGATCTCTTGTACACTTGTACAGAACAATGGCCGAGGAGTCCGAGCTCTGAAGTAGCTCCACGCCTTTCGGGGAATGCTTTGAACAATTGGTTTGTGTTGATGCCGTGCATAACATGCTTCTCCCCAGCAGTGCTGCTCTTCACACCCACTTGCACCTGTCAGTTATTTATCATATGGATGATAAAAGAAACAATATGGCTTCAGGGGCTGGGTGTTATCCTGCATTATATGTTTCGTCTTCTCCACGTTATGCTGACGCAGATGCTCTTCAGCAGTTAGCCTGGTAGCAAAAATAAACAAAAGAGTAAACTACTTAACTTACAGTATAAGCAAGCTACAGCTGCAATGGGGAATTGACTAATCGACCAAAAGAAAAAGAATTGCCAACTTTTTTGATAATCAATTAATCACGGAAGTAGTCTTTCATGCAAAAAATGCTGTTTCAGACTCAAATATGAAGGTTTGCTACATTATGTCTGGATTCTTTTTCATATTGAAGGCATTATCCATGGGCTTTGGACATATAAAGACATCCCCATGGACTTTAAGAAATCTATTCCACCTTACCTGACATGTTAATGACCAAATGATTAATCCATTAATCTTGAAAATTATTCGAAATTAAGCGGTAATAAAACAACGGTTAGTTGCAGCCCTAGTTATATCTCTATATAAGTATATCTTAACCTACATTCCCTGAGCGATGTTTAAGATTTCCACCATTCTTGATGTCTTTTTTTGATATCCACTTCTCCACCTCTCATGTGGCATATCAAGATTGATTCTGTGGCCTTGAGTTTCATCACACCCACATCATTCTCCTCCGCAACGTCAACATCATTGTCCTCATCATGGGCGCCATCATTCTCATAAGCCCTGTGGCCCTGACCCTTTATTCACTCCGCTGGGCATAAAGCTCACAGACAGTTTTACAGGAGAAGACCCGCTTTCTAACCTCCAGAATCCTAACTGAATAGCAGATGGCTCAGCTTTGTGTGTCTTTTTATTAGCTCTCCTAAATCAACACCTAACAATGCATGGAGAGAGAGAGGGAAATTGATTTCTTCCATCTACCAGTGCCCCGAGGTGGGTAAGGGGTGTTTGGAGGGTAAAGGGTGAGAGGTGATGGAAGGGCGGAGTTGACTGGTTTTGACTTCGCTCCAATTTCCTGTCCAGGAATAATATACATGAATCCAGACTAGACTGTGAAGAAGGCAGCCAGAGGTGTTTTCTTTAGCTCCAATTTGTCATGGACTCTTTCATAGTATTTCAGCAGAACTGTCCTGTCTTGTGCTTAAAAATCCTGTCTGAGCGTGGAGATTGTTCACATGCCAGGATCTAGTTTCATTAGATACCTTCTTTTTTTTTTTTTTTTTTTTTTTAAAGCTCTGTCATATCCTGATCTTTTCTATTATAAGCTTCTTACATTTAAATCCATTCCTCGCTATAGCATCAACATTCACTTGATACCATACTGCACTTGATCTACTGTCAGCTCATCTTTCGTTGGGAGATTTATGGGATTTCCTACATCCTGAGTGTATTCCTATGTTGTGCATGTCCATGTGTCGAGCATGTAGCCAATAAAGTAAATCATTACCCAGAAGTATTCCGTGGACACCAGGCCAGCCGAGTTACAGTCCTCCACATGATTCTCCTTTAAAGGTCCCATGTCATGCTTTTCTGGTTGTTACCCGTCCCCTCGTGTGTTATGTAGCTTTTTATGCATGTAAACGGTCTGCAGAGTCACAAACCCTCAAAGTACACCCTGTAGCGAGTACAACTCTAACACAGAAAATACCTGTCTATGCTGCCCCAGAACGCCTCGTTGGAGATTTTTCTTTTTCCATTGTTTACTTCTTGGGTATAGTGATGTATTTCGGGTATAGTGACGTTACATTACGTCCGCGGAGCCGTTACGTTTGGACCAATCCGCTCCAACAAGCCGTTTAGGACAGAGTGAATACACATACTATACAGAGATGCTGTATGAGAAACCAATGTGAGTTTGGAAAATTGCACAATATAAATCTATTTTAGTATACCTCAACAATGGAATTATGATCAGTAGAAATGGCCATGGCATGGGACCTTTAAGTAAAGTGATGATATTGAGATTATCCTTATAAGAGTATAAATCAGTGGATACCGCTTTCTGTCCATTTTTCAGAATAACGGAAATGTACAGATGACATGTGTCCATTTTCTGTAAGGCGTGATCAACCTATTAATTCTGATCGTGTTTGCAGAGAAAGGTAGTCTAAAAGTCTCCGTATTGAGCTGCTTTCATGGCGAGGAGATTTAGAGTTCCCCACCCTGCCTCTTTGGTCTCTATGTCTATTGGGTTAGCTGTATTAAGTGGCACTGCATTAAGGGAGAGGATTGCTGTTTCCCTGCTGCCTCACTCCCCCTGATCACCTCGGAGGTTCCACAGAGCAAAGGCCTCATAAACATTTATGTATGTGCTGTGGGCTCCTGTCTTAGGCCACGACTCCGCTGGGCAGAAGCCCACCGCCCCTTTATGCCTCTTAAGAGACTGTTTGTTTGTGTGTGTGTGTTTGTGTTGGTGTGAGTGTTTGTTTGCCTAAAACACAGAGAAAGTTATGTTCCTCCCTCACTTAGGATTTGAATAGTTCATTGATAGCTCTGGGTGCCTCAAGCTTCCTGGTGGAGGTGGTTATTTTCACATTTGGTAGCTTATCATTATGTTTTCACGCTGGGACACTTATCGTATGTAAATTGTATGGCTTTGGGCACTACAATCCCCTCAGCTGTTGTTTTCCTTTTGTCAGTTCTCCCAAGCAGAGCTGGACACCCTAGGGAGCCTTCGCAGAGACAAAGTAAAAGAACAAAACTCCACTGGACATCATCACTACAGCAGTAATAAGCTGAAATCTGCTAGGCTAGGCCCCTCTTACATATCTTGCTTGTTGTTGTTTTTTTGTCAGGAATGTCTCTGTGGGATCTTCAGGTAATCCCTTCCGAGCGTTATTTCAGAGTCTCCTCTCGTTTGGTTTGGTCTCAGCTTCCCGGCAGACAATGTGAAATAAGCACATGCCTGATCAGCAGTCTTTAGTTGCATGCACCCAAAGCATCTCTGTCTAAACAAACAACCATCCCTAAACAAAAAGGAAGTGGTTAAAGCAGGGGTGTGAGGGTCCCAAGAGGCCGTTAAGGACCACACTGCCAGCAGACCACTGCCGAGCTTGGAAAATATGAACAACATGCAGGAAATCCTTTGAAAATATTAGATAGTGAGAGTTAAGCTTGCTAGAGTTGTGTTAAAGGCCCTCTCTGTGTCTGTTTTCTCTGCAGGACCCTGGATATGCATCCTTCCTGTTCGAGCAGCTCCAAAGACCCGGGAGCCATGAAGCTGTCAGCTGTTGCCAGGTGTGCTCCACCCCTCTCCACCAACTGAAGCAGGAGGCCTTGCAGACGCTCCACGCTCCCACCCTCAGCTCAGACATGGCAGCGCTGCCAACTAAATCCTTTTTACCGCAGCCTGCTAGATACACTGTGTCCTCCAGTGTCCATGCTAAACAGCTGTCTAAAGGACAACCAGCTGCCCACTCTGTCCTGCCCTTGGGGGAGCGGCACAGGGTACCAGGCTGGTCGCAGAGCCCCTCCGTCACCTCAGGGCCGAAGACAAGCGCCCAGGTGACGGTGGCAGGAGGGCAGATCAGTGGATCCGTGGGCACCATTCAGGCACAGCAGTACCTCGAGGGCGTGTGGAGCGTCTCCAGGGTCAACAACTACGTCCCTCAGCCTAAACCGGTATGTCTTCAATGTTACCTTTGCAATTTTATATAAAATCTCATGCATTTTAATTGTTTAAAATTAGAAAAATTAGGAGTGCAACAGCACCAATTGAAGACGATGAACAGTTAGGATGTGGCAATATCCATTTACAGTGGATCTGGATAAAAAACACTCACAATAAATTGATCAAGGTGAATTTCGGTTATCAGGATTATCATTAATTTCCTCACAAGTTATTTGAAAAAGCTGTCCGGGTTGCTCTTACAGAGAAGTGAAAATCGCCCACAAGAAAGAAAAGGAAAATGTTTTTAATTATTGATCTTTTTTTAAGCAGCGGGGGCTTATGATTTATTCATTGTTTAAAATGGATTGTATCGCACTAAAAACGATGTTCACTCAAAAGAGGCGTGTCCTATCAGTGATGCAATATTCATTTTAGTTTTTTTAACAAAACGTTATTGTGACATTAGATTTTAGGGCCATAAGACCATCATACACTTTGACAGTAATTAATAAAAAAGATAAAGGAGACATTTGAGGACAAATGCAATCCTGACAAAAAGTGATAATTAATATTACAAATAACCAAACCAAATCTGAAAGAAGATAACGGAACATTTTGATAAAGTACATTTAATGTCATATTGTTCATCAGACTGCATTTCAGACCTTTAAAAGCCTTGCAGAGGATTGGTGAGTCAGAGCTCTACAGGAGAGCTGACCTCTCATTCCTCAGTAGTCAAGGAGTCTGAGTGATCTGAGGTCAGAGGTCATCACAACACTAATCTGCCGACCTTCTCCTCAAGGGCATTTTAAATGACCACCCCAAAGCCTCACCATAACTCGTCTGTGCTTCGTTTGATGTCTAAGAGACTTGGAATGATCCAGAGTTTTCCCTTGGTGTCATGGGATCATGCTGTACCTTGTTTACAACTCGAGATGATGTATTTTTTACATTAACATAAGCTTTATGTGTAAACAGGGAATGTTAGCGCCTTAGAGCACATTTCTGGCTGGTGATATGTAACTTTTTCCTGATGTGTCTTTCCCTACCTTAAAAAATCTTTAACTTCCCGAGGTGTGCAGATCAAACAGCATGCGCTCACATTGTCTGGTTCTTGCACCATAATTCCCTTCATAAATGTAAACTGTAATTCTGCCATTTGTTCTGTGGATAACTGCAGCCTGTTACAAGTCTTGGCAGTGTTATTTCTTTCTGCTTGACAATTGAAGACAGATTTTCACTCCTCCCGTTTATGTCAACAAATGCCTTTAGAAATGGTTTATGGGAGGCCATCAAAAGCTTTTAACTGCAGGTACGCAATCTAGGGAAAATCAAACAGCCTGGCACAGAAGGGAGAGGCTGCCTTGTGTTCTCCATCTATGTGTCTAAAAAGCAATTAGTGGCCCTTTGAGATTGGATGAGTTCATCAATGGTTCGGGCCCTGCTTGGACAGACATTTTTTTCCCTTCAGGACATAACGTTACAAACACAGCAGAAATGGGTGTTATTTTCTCCAGCTAGTTTCTTTCATTAAAACCAGTCCCTTCAGAATGACACAAACCCACACACACTCACAAGGATGCCAAAAGGCACAAGCTTCAATTCATGATTCCCTCTTAGTCTCTCTGTGGGGAAAGCATGTGGCGGTGTTCAGGCAAAGAAGCAGATATGGACTTTGTGTGTGTTGGACAGAAATCCTCTCAACCAGGGAGCCTGGGGCATCCCATGCAAAGCCCATTATAGGGCACCAGAAAAGGCTCTGGTTAACATCTGGAATGATGTTTGTGGTCGTAGGAATTGAAACTATCTGGCTGCCTCTTTGTAATTGACTGACTCTGGTTCATATGTGTAGCTGCCTTGAATTGAGCAAATGGCACCCAAATGTGCCTTTCTGAGAAAACCCAAGAGACTTAGATAGGCTCCAGCTTCACAATTGCTAAATACATTTCTGGTGTTACTGGCTGTCTGAATGAAGACATTGAATGTGTTGTTATGCTACCATTCACAACAAGAAATCAATTGAACCAAATCTGCAGTTCTCTGTTTTACACCATAAAATCCACGGTCACTTGTGTGATAATCTACAGAGAGAGTGCTTTTGACCCGTGAGAGTTTCCGTTATTGACCCACTGGTTGCCTGCTGCATTGGTTGCCTCCATTGCCACCAATTTGAAGCCCAATGGATGATCTTGGCTGCTGTTTCTTTGGCGCAGCTGTGCCCGCATGGCAACGTACCACAGAAAGCTTTGATGACAAGAGTAGAAAAGGACACAGGAAGGAAAGGGAAAGAACATTCTTGCCAATTTAAGAAACCATATTTCGAAAAATGGAAATAGATTGGTGAGTTCTGTCCAGAGAGAGTTCAGGGTGTTTGTGTACTTTTCTCACATGATAGTATCGCTATAAGTCAATTCTCATCTCAGTTGCACTCTGTAGGTGACAGAGGCCAGCCAAGCACGACAGCCAGATTACCACAAGGCCTATTTCACTCCGCAGTAACCGTCTGTTGACCGCTGGGATCAAAGGTCACAGGGGAGTCCTGGTACTCTCAGCATCGAGTGAGAAGATGGTCTCCTGATAGGGTGCTGGCCTACGATGCTACCTTCAGACTTCACAGCTAGGTCTCCACTGAACTTTTTTTCCCCTTTAAACTCTCTCCATTATGTTCAAAACACTCTCGCTTTGTCTCTTTCCCCCCCTCTTTTGTCTGCCTATTCCTTCGAGTGGCAAGCCAAGGCAAGTAGATCAGGGAGGGCTGGGGGTTAAAGGGTGGAAGGCCAGCTCATTACTGGCTCTCGGTACAAATGGGCGAGCACACATGGCTCCACTGACACGGCCTAATTACCTGACCAGGGGATAGATTGTTCTTTTCAGCCAGAATCAGGGCCAGTGCAGGTCCAAGGCTACAGACAGCAGCTTGGCTGAGGGGCTTAAGTCCCCATTTTTTAATACCATGGGGAATACTCTTTGATAGGAACTGTGATGAGCTCCAGTGTGTGTCTGTGCATGTGTGTGAACCTATATGTGTGTGTTTATAGTTTATCAATTTGTAGCCTGCACCCCATCTACAAACAGCTGTCCCTGTGTGCTCCTGAAAATGTGCCGCCTCTTGACCGACTCAATCAGTGACAGATTTGATGAGCTACACACATCAGCTTCCTGTACGGCTGCGTGTGAAGTACTCTAGTCTTTCGTGCCAGAGTGTAATGGGAGTTCCTAACCTGTCATCGACACCAGCATGGTGTGAGGCTTTCCGCTCTGGCGTCTGCGTGAGGGTCTGTATTTGGCTCATTTCAGTTTGTGTTTTCTGTGGTGTACTTTCCAAGTCATAACTTCACATACCACAGCTTGATATCAGACTTAACCTCCATGATGATGTCTCAGGAGAGCAAAGCCAGACCTCTAAAACAAAGCAGTGATTCTTAACACTGATAACAAGCTCAAAGGGAAGAAATGGGAAAGTGGGAATGCATGGAGAAAATGCTTTGCAGGACCATCATTTGACAAATGGTCAGTGAAGCTTTTCTGTGCTTTAATATAGTAACAGATTGTACTGAATGTAAAGCTAACACTCTGCAGAGCAATAGCCAAGCCTCTTATGTGAATGCCAGAATGTGAGTATGTCCTCACATCCTGATGTATAGCATTCAAATGTCAGGCTTGGCATATAAATAGTGCGGCTGTCAGCCCGTGTTGACAAATGGCAGATAATAGATGGCCAGACACTTTGTAATAAAAAAAGATTTAATTGTAGGTGCCAAGCATGAATCCAGGGCAAACAGTGAGGTAAATATGCAGAGGCCCTGAACTGTGTTTATAATACATCTGCTGTCAAATGGCACTGAGGCTCCAGTGCTGCGTTGTTCTCAATACAAGGTCGTTGCTGATTACACAATGTTCATGTGTCAGTGTTATAAATGTTTTTAGGAAAACTTTGGCCCTTATTTATTTAATTTCGGATGCTGAAAAACCGCAGAACTGGTTCTTGTCAGCTGCTATTGATCACTGTCTCGCAGGATAAACTAGCGGCTCCGGTGAGGATTAACCTTTTGTCAGTATGGTGACTCCAGCTGAAGCGCAGTCACGGAGTTGGATTTCGGCTTGTATAATTAGGTCTCTGCACTCCTTCAGCTGGACTGCAGCAATCAGTGATCCTCTGCAGGCTCCAGAGCTCCAGCCAAACCTTTATGCTTCATCTCCACTGAGCTAAGAGGGCTAGAAGGCTTAGTGTATGACTGACTTCTAATGGTGTGGTTTTAAATCATTATCAGCCATATTCACTTTTAACTAACTATGAAAAAGCTCTATCACCATTAAAGAATGATCATCTTGAATTGACTTTTCTGTTTACATCAAAGAGCAGAGTAAATTAAAAGTGTACCAACATTTTTTATGACTTTCCGAGTTTTGGTTTCGAATTGATTTGGCATTTACGGGAATTCTCCCAGTTGGAACTTTCTTTCAAATGATTAATACGCCACATGTTTTTAGCACAATGCATGCTAGTGAAACAAGTGAAACTTAGTTTGAGAATCCACCCAGTAATTTGGATTGGCTACAAAAATGTTATGGCCATGTTACACCCGTCTACCCAGTTTCATGAATCTGGGCGTGGGAGTTTTTTAATAATCCTGCACAATGACAAACAGACAAACCGAGCAAATAAACATAACTTCCTTGGCCAAGGAAATGAAAATGAAGATTTACAGGTGATCGAACCAGTGTGTCTGTCTTTAGTGACCAGAGGCCAAGGTCTGAAACAAATGCAGCTCACCTCTGTTCACCCTTCAAGGCACAGTTTCCATACCTCGTAAACATTTAGAGAACAAATGTCATTACTCAAATTGTTGTTGATGTCATTTATTCCCATAGAAACTCATCCTTAGATAGTTTAAGTATAACTCAACCTATTGGACGACATTGCTGATGAGTGAAGGTCCAAATTAGCCGTGGAGGTATAGATATAATCGGGAGTAGAGTGAAGTGAATCGCTTGTGATTTAATTACTAATTAAATGTGGGTCATCACTTAATTACAGTAGGCTACAGCCAGAGCAACCTCAAGAGTGTTGCCAGAATCAATGAATGGTGCAGCATCCTTGCTGTTCTGCAGGGAGATCTCTGCTGTGGATACTGCTGACTCCCGCTAACCAGTGCTGGCTGCAGCAGCTGCCTGTCCATCTGTGGCACAGGGGGAGTAAATGGGGTGGACGGAAGGTGGGCAGGAGCAGTACAACTTGTAAGTGATGGTTGTGGTCTTATCCCTGTATCTGTGTGTCAACAGGTTCAGGGTTTGATGAGGGAAGCAGACAGGGATGTCTCAGCCGCGGAGGCCTCTGATTCCACCATGACCACCAGCAGCAGCAGCACCTTGACTTCCTGCCGGCTGAGGAACTCCAGCCAACCGGGACTCCCAGCAACCGTCACCGGACCCTCCCCCTCTGCTTCCTCCTCTGCAGCAGCCTCCTTCTTCATTAGGTAAGCGCCTTTCTCATCCGTCCTGTCAAATCACACCACGGTTGAGTCTGTCAAAACGTTCAGAGATTGGATTGATGTGCCGTGGTGCTAAATGAAGTGTTTAGTGTTTGTGTACGTACACACCTGCATGAATTCAGGCTTAAGTGTGTGTGTGTGCGTGTGTGTTTACAAAAGGAAAGCCGAATAGGAGATGTGCACAGACTTGCTTACCAATGTCTGTGGAAGGCAGTGGTTCATGGTGTTCCCTGTGGGGCACATATTCTATGGAGATGTTGTTTTTGCCATGGTAGAATTATAGCATTGCCCTGAGATACGCACCATCATGGGACTAAATGAACCTTTAGTTACAGGCATCACTGCCCGTGAATGGAAAACAGAATTACATCATTTGATATGAAGAGGGGGTGCCTCACGAAAGGGGCTTACGTTAAAGCCAAGTATTGTCCTGAGGTATTTTATGTTTAGTTATTCTTTGTTTCGCTTCTTCGACTTTAAAATGGCTTTTCAGGATTTGCAGCTTTGCAGGACCATTATTTTGTGAAACCATTTGGTCCCCATGTTTTTCAGGCTAAGCAAGGATTTTTCAGCACTGCTTGGCTCTGACGTTGTTGTTGCCCCGGAGAATACTTCACCCTCTCCAGGCGGGTGCAATGTGCTATATTGTCATTGATAGATTCCCTGGCAGGCTGGTCAGTGCATACCTTCCCTGCTTCTTCTCTCCAAGGAGTGCTACACCATAATGAATGCTTGCAAATGGGAAGCTGGCTAAGGATGATACATAGGACTATTGAAGCTCTGCACCACAGGAGGTGAAGGGACTTGTGGAGTGTGACAGCATGCCCATGGGGGAACACTGTGGGGCTCAGTTTTTCTGCAAGCACCCCAAATGGATTTTGTCTTGCCAGCGTTCACAGGGTCCGAATATATCAGTGGGTCCATGAGGCCTATCCTTTGACTAATGGGGACATTCCTACCCATTCCAGATCCTCCACTAAATATGCAACTTCCTGTTCACACCACTTCCTGTCACAACAGAGAGGTGTAGACATCTGCTAGACGGGGTTAATTCCTGACATTGATTTATTAGTTCTCATGTTTTCTTTGGACCTGAGCTCAAAAAGAGTAGCGTATAAAGCTCAGTGCAGGGGAAACAAAGGGAGGTGGACTTGTTTTTTCCCTTGCAGCAGGTCCTGGTGGGGCAGAGGGGGTGGAGGTGGAAGCGCAGTAAACGGTTCCACCTTTTATTTCATCCCAAAGATAATTTGCTGCCAAGAATGTGGTGTTTTGCTTGGCCCAGAAAACATAATGACGGCTTCAAACCGCATCACATTCCGCTATCACAGTAAAGTAAAGGGTGCTGGAGATGCACTGTGCTTGATTTGAAGCTCACGCCCGTTTCCTGACCCTCCCCAGCTGCCTGCAACAGGAATATCATCATCATCACCATCATCATCCTTTTGTTGTCTTCATTTTGTCTTCTTGTATACCGCTGCTGATTGAAATGTGAATCCTTAAAAGTCTAAATAAATTGAGTCAATCAGCAGACTTTCTTGTTTTGAGAAAAAAAACCCATAGTGTTTTGGACTTAATTGAAAACTCATATCTGATTAGTATTCCTCTTTGTTCACAAAATATACAATTAGTGGTATGCATGTGTAAATCCTGAGAGTCCAGGAAGTAGGAGCGGAATAACCAAACAGCAGTTTCTACCCCAATGGAGGAGAGAGAGCTTCTCAGACACTTGTCTGACATTCACTAACACCGTTCCACTCAGAGATGACATTTTAATTAGAATGCAATTAGCCAGAGTCTAACTGCTTTAGCAAGTCTGCTGCTGAGAGAAAAGAAGAGCATGGTGAATAATAACGATTCAACGTTTACATTTTTCTATGCAAAAAGAAGTCAACCGTTCAACGGGGCAAAAAAAAGCTTTTCATTTGTTTCATTTAGGATGTCCACTGAGTTGAAAAATCACTTTAGTATAAATGTCAATTTGACCAGAAGGTCAGAGTCACATTCTTAACCAATTCTGTGCACAAATTAGCAATGTGTGCACAGAATGATAATTGATGCCCCTTCATATTTTGCCGTAAACTAGCTTTCCAATTTTCAACACATTTCTGAAATTCTTTCAAAATAAGGTCTTTTTTTAATAAACTACTGAATTGTTTTTAATCATATTCTTACTATTAAGTTAATCCATTAATTTCAGTATTTATACTTTCTATATTTTTCTGTTGAACACCATCTTTTGTATTTTTCACTCCCCTGAAACTCATGGAATAACAGATTGTCAGTGTTATATGGGTAGACACATTATACATTGTGGAGAGCAAATGATTAGTTTTAAAGAAGTAGTTATTAATTCAAGGGAACAAATGACTAATTTGTACACATGAGTATCAGACTGCTTAACTCTTATACCTTATGCCTTATTGCCAGACCGTGCAATTAATAAGAATGGGATTCTACCGTCTGCACTGTTGGTCATGGAAACATTTGACAATAAAAGTCTGTCTTTAGATGTTATCTTGTGATGCCTCTATTTTCAGAAACTAGAAAAAGGTGTTAACTCACAGGATTACTGTATCTTTTATACATGTATCTCTCTTATCCAGTTTTGAAAGTGTTCTTTGATCCTGCTTCCTGTCTCTGGTAATTGTGTAAAGCAAAGAGATGACCCCGGGGTCAGTAATGACCAATTGGCAATTAGAGTGACTATACAGTCGCAGAGAGACAGGAAGAGTCAAGGGTCAAACTCTGACCGGATTTGCGTGTGTGTGCATGTGTGCATATAATTATGTGTGTGTGTTTGTCAGAGTATAGCTGGGGGTGGGGTAAATAAATTTAGAGCCATGTGTTCAGCTGACTATCACGTTAAGCACTGATTGCCTTGTGACAGAGCATATGATCAGTGTATTGACATAGCGTTGTGTAATGAAGGCAGGCGGAGCTCACAGCAGGAGCTGGACGGTGAGGCTAGCTGCGGCCCTGCTGATCCCCCTACCCATCTCTCTGTCCCATTAACACCTGCTGATTGTGCCGGTGTGTTCATTACCCACTGTGCCCGCGGGATTTCTCAGAGCTCACTGCTAAGAGGAGTCTGCTGCTCACTTTGTACATTACTTTCTAGGCATGCTCATATCTGCATATCAGCATTAGACGGTTTCTTTGGTCCGCTGTTAGTCCCTTGTTTATGTTTGTTTGGAGGAAGGTTTAGTAGCCAATTCATTTTATTACCTCACACTAATCACACTCTGGAGAGTTATGATTTACTCACTCTAAAGATACATGGAGGTAATGAATATGAGAGAGTGGAAGACCTTGGGGACACAAAAAGTGTGCAGAGATTCTCAGAGCTCGGAGGTGGCACAAAGGCTGGCGGGCGGGCTGTTGCAGGGGCAGGGCGGACAGCTGTTTGCTGGAATGCGGCCCTGGAGGAGTGTCAGGAGGAAGTGTTTTTATGGTCATCCATCGCCTCCGTGCAGCTGCTGCCCAGGTGAGGGTTTGCGCGGTAATGACTGTGATTGTGCAGAAGGAATCCTCCTGTAATTGTGGCAGCAGGGCCATGTAGCCTCTGTTTCTCCTGCACACACAAGACCCTGCCTTTGTGTCAGCAACACTCACTCTGCCCTTCATCCCCCAGGCTGCACCGAGTAACCATAGAAACACGTCATTAGCTTGTGGGAATAAAATGTGAGTGTTTTCTTTTTTTTTTTCGAAAGTGGAGATTGGAAATCAGGAACTTGAAATAGCCCTCTCTACTCCACTGGACTATAATTTAGTCAGAGGGAGAGGGACAAGCATCTCTTCAATAATGAATCCTGGGTGTTACAAAGTGGAAGCACTGCAGGATCACAAGTGCTCTTTCTTGTTCGCGACAACACATGCTGGCTGCCTTCCTTAATTACGTTGTTTAATCAGTTTATAGTTTGATTGTTTATGAAGGAAATAGGTCACCCTGTTTGTTTTTCAATGGGAAGCTAGTAGTTCTAACATCTTTCCTGTTAGAGGGGTGATCAATACAGAGAGGCTCAAAGCAGACAAAGCAGGACAGTGCTCTGTTGTGTTGGCTGTGCTGTGATTGACAGCAGGGATCCCGGTTACTGACAAATAGGCAGGACAGATTATGTGGAGCGGAGGGGTCTGCTGAGCAGTCGCTCTGGCCCACATGGCAGGGGGATCAACATACAGAGCAGGACGAGGGTTGCTGCCCAGCACGAATGAGCTTGTAAATGTTGTGATTCAGAAGGCTTGCTCCATCCCGACAGCATCATAGACAGGAAGTCTGTATCTGTGGAGAGCAATATTGGATTCACTACCATGCGAGTCAAGTAAGTTATGTTGTACACAGACAACATTGAGCTCACTTGGATGCGTGATGTTCTTGATGTTCGTGTTGTACATGCAGGCAGTTTTTTTTATTCTACATGTTGAGCACCTCTCTTTCCTCTCTCTCTCTCTCTCTCTCTCTCTCTCTCTCTCTTTATCTTCCTCCCTTTCCGCTGTGTGGAGTGTGCAGTTTTGTGCAGTTAGAGTTGGACTGTCTTTCTCCCTGGAGGTGAGAGGGTAATGGTTTTGTTGTCAAGCCACAGCGAGATGGATTCCTCCAACATAGTGAGAGTGTGAGCAGAATGTATAGCATGGCAGAAAACATACTGTTGAAATGCTGGCTCCATATACAGCCACAGAGGAGCTGACATGTTAATACTACCTGCACCTCCAGAGCCTGCCTGACAAATGAGAATTGATTCATATCAATCTGTTGAATCTGTACAACACATGCCCAGGGCAGCGAATGGCTCATCACAAGTATTGAGTGGGTGGTAGCTGGGGGGGTTGAGCTGCACTGTGGTATTTGTCTTTGTTTACTGTTGGATAAAACACCAGCTGGCATTTTGCTGCCATAATCAGGCTGATGGGACTAATGGCTGCCTCAGTGTAGCGGCAGACGCAGCGGCAGCACCAGCTGAGGCCATGAAGGGGCTGCAGCCTGTAGATAAGCCCAGGTGTGAGTCTATCCAAGGCTGTCAGGCGCCGTCAAGGCTGAGGTGTTGATGGAGAGCCAGTCTGGCCCTGCAGCCTCAGGGAACTACAGCAGGTAGATGCATCCCACTATCCTCATGCACTCATAATCCTCCATGATTCTGGTGTCACTAACATTGTTTTCTGATATGGAGCTACAGATTTAATCTTTACTGTAGCCAACATTGTTACAGGAAAGACCATGTCCAGGCAGCCTGGCTGTCTCGTATATATTGCATGCTGCACAGTGGTATGAACTGAATATTGCATGAGAAACTCTTATTTGGATTCTATGTGTTGCTCTTCACTTTATCGGTGTGCAGAAGAATTTGCTGCTCAGCTGGAGTTCAGCTTACTCGCTGTGGCAGATTCCCCAGCTTCTTTTCGGGTGTCATTTCCCCGGGATATGATAACATGGTGTGATAGTGCTGTGCCCCTGCAGGATCAGGGTGATGGGCACTGTTGTGGCAGGCAGCGTGGAATCACTTGTGCCTGTCATCATGAATGGCAAACAGCTCAAGTGATAAAGAAAAGAAAAGCGGAGCGTTTGTCTCAGCCTGTGTGAGGGATAACCCCGGTGCCCTTTCTCCTGTTCCCCCAAATAAATCCCTGAGTCAGGAAGTCTGTCTGGCCCACTCATATAGCCTGCAGGGGGGCAGTGGAGGGGGGGCTGACAAACAAAGAGATGAAGTGCTGACTCAAGCCTGTGCTTTCACCCTGGGTCCTCGTGTACTAAGCCCTGTGGGGAGAGGGGAAAGCACTGCCATCAACTCCTGACAGATTACTTTCATAAGTGGAGAAATTAGAGGATGTGAAGCATAGCCCTCTGTCCTGTAGGTTTGTCACCTAACATAGGGCTGCCTTTGTCTCAGCATGTTGGTAAGAGCAATCAAAAAGGATAGGTTGTGTGTGACTAGTTTAATGTGGGCAGGAGATGTCCCGCCCTCAGCATCTGTCTATTTCCAGCTTTGTTTGCCTTCCCACGTCGGGCATTTCCCAACTGGATATCGGCTCCTATAGTTGCCCACAGGGATCCATGATCAGCACATTAGTGTTTAGTTCTTATGCTCAATCCTCCAGACCCCATCCTGTTGAATGGATCCTATGCATCAGGCCTGTGGGGGCGGAGGGGTGCCATCTAAACCTCTTTAGTGTCCTTCAGTGAAAGGTGTCATGCAAATGGCGTCTATTATATTTGCCATTACTGTCACTTCTGCATCGGTTTGAGACACAGTGTGAGAGTGCTGTGGAATAAGAAAGAAGTCATTGCAATAGCTGGTGGCAGGGAATACACGTTTTATGACCCATTGTGTACAGATGCAGAATAGAGCCGATGGCCTCTGCTCCCATGAGCTGCCTTTATGTCTTACAATCCAGAGAAACAAAGATGGCTCCTGGTGGCGCTTCACTTCAGGCATCACTGCTCCTGAGTATTCAGCCTTCTATGTAACATGAATAACTAATAGCTGCCTAATCAGTGGTTGGAGGTTGATTTCCCCAACCACTAGTGCTTGACGTTTTTTCAGACACACATACAGCATCCCTGTCCTTCTGTTTGTCAACGGGAAGGGTCGAGTTTTTACGGATGGAGCTCAGATTACCTCTGTGGATAAGGCCATTTTCATGACAGGTGGTTTAGCATTTACCTCATCACCCACAGCCTCAGTTGCTGACACATTTCACCGTCATCACTCTGCCTTCTTTTAAAAAAAATAATCTCCATCAACAGGTTGATGCCGGAGGGTTGAATAGTTCAAACGGCAACATTGCAGCTGAGGGGAAAAAACAAGGAATTATGGAACTGATGAAACACACTATATATACTGAGTTTATTATCTGCAAATGTAGACAATTAACCTTTGGCTTCACTGTAGACTGTAGTGATACATATATAACGATCCACATTAAGACACAGCGGAAAACATAATAGGCTAGTGCCTCTACTACGTATTCCACATCATGTATGCAGCACTTCTTAGTGGAGAATTAGTTAGGATTAAGAGTTATTGTGTCGGATATTATGCCCTCGACCTTTTCTTTTTGGACACATTAAAAAACGTTTTTACCATTTTCAAAGTCGCGAAGATGATTGATGTCCTCTGTGTTTCTGTGCTTTCCTCATGCACAGCTTCTTGAAAGGAGAGGATTATAGCCTGTAATCGGTTCACGACCCAGCACATGAGAGCCAGCTGCAGTGTGCTAAAAATCCCATTATCCCCATACGCTCTATGTGGCCCAGTGCTGTGTGTTAGCTCTGTGGTCGACTTTATGAGTGTGTGATACGGGATAAACTGCTTAACTGAAATAATGCAGTTGTAGTCATTAACATCTTAGCGGCTTTTCTCAGGGACACATTTTCCCATGCAGATTATTACTCCCCTTTTCAATATACACCTGTGATGCGTTTATTGATCCAAGTAACCATTTATTCCCTCATGTGGATGAGACATGTCGCTTCATCTTCTATTCCCAGAACTGCTATCATGACCATCTCCTTGACCGTACAGCTCATTTCACCTGACTTGGGACGCCCTCTAGTTTTTTGTTGGGTTGCATATTGACTTGAATATAGATGAAAGATTAAGAAACACGTGTTAGAAAACCCCTCCCCCTGTGTTCTGTCGTTTCTTTTCTGTCTCTTAGTCTTCGGACGGACCACTGATTAATCACTCCCAAATGTTCTCAGCAGCCTGCGGGCCTGTTTGTTGTGATAGCCTCTGTGTGTGGAAGTGCAAATAAATAATCACTAGGTGTCTTACCCTGGCACCAGATGATTAATGAAGCAGAGAAGTGGAGCAGAAGTATGGTGGCTTTTTTTTTTGCCTCTATCTTTCTTTTCCAAACTCATCATTCTCTCTTCATTCTGATATAGTGTTGTGAATGAATCTTACGAGGACGTTATATTTGATTAAGGGGGCACTCCATGTTGCTAATAATCCTCATTTGTCTTTCGTACATCAAATATCCTGTCTCCACTGTGTTCTGGACAGGACAGGAGACAGTAAACGTCACTTAGTAATCGTGAGTTCTTCTTCCTGAGAAGAACTGCCTGGTTTCCAAGGCAAGGCGTGGGTGGGATGTTGAAGGTGAATCAGAGTTCAACATGTGTTTGGAAAACGTGAAGTTATTCCAGTTATAGCAGCCTTGGAGAGAGTAGCATAGCAGAATACCTGGAGCTGTGTCTGAGGAGCAGAGCAGAAACGCACTGGAAGAGATGAAAGCAGCTGTTGTCAGCAGTGCCAGGGGTGGGTGGCTGCCGTCTGCAGAGCAGGGAGGAACATGTCTTCATTATCATCTGTCACCCATCAGCTGAAAAGTGAATTTTTTCCCCACATTTTAATTTTTTTGCTGCCTGAACCAATTTTTACACAACAGCCGAGCACTTTCTCCATTCGTACCCGAAGATGTCATTTCCTGGAAGCCTTATGCAAACAAGTGAGGGTCGATTACTAAAGATATTCCTTCGAAGACCTTTTGACTCTCCTTGCAGGTATCTCCAATACATCCTCAGTCTAGGGGCCTCAGGCTCCTTTATCTCATTGACTGACAAATGGGTGGTGCAGAGCTAATGCAAATGTACTTTGTTCACCTCTCCATGGCCGAATGTTCTAGCTATTTAAGGCCATATTAGCAAAGTGTGATGCTGATTGCTACGAAGAACAACACAATACACTTTGAATAGAGTTATAACCCCTGACTTTTACCCTTAGATTTCCTTCTTCTGCTTGTCTTAAGCCCTCCTTAAGCCTCTAACTTGACAAGCTTTGTGGCTTTTCAGTGTTGGGATGGTGGTGAGTGGAGGGGGTTTGTGGGTGTGTGACTGTGTGTAGGGTGTCTGGCACTTTATTGGCAGAGCATTAAACACAAAAAACAGCGGATGTCAGTGTTACCACAAAAAGGGTTTGTCACACTCTCCTGCAGAGGCTAACTGCACCAGTAATACTCCCATCATTAAGGGTTTGACCTTGGCACAGACACAGAGCAGCGTGTTTGCTCAGACCTTTTGTAGGGGACAATCTGTTCGCCTTGTGATGTACAAAGGAAACATAAGATGAATCAGCCAACCAAAGTTATTTTGATATTTCTTGTAAAATGAATGACGATGTTTCTTTTACCTCTGCGCTAACATCCACTGTTGCTTGCTCTGATGAGCCGTCGGACCAAAACAGGCTTTCTTGAATATTTATGAGTTTTTCACTTTTTGGCGCCAACTGTTCCATTTATTCTCGGCTGACTGGGGATTCCCATCTTTGGGAATAAAGCAATTCCAAGCTGGCTGTGGCATGGCCCCAACGATCATTTTTACCTTTTTCCTTCTCAGGCAGAAAATAATGTACCTCCTCATGGACAGCATCTAGCTGGCACAGAGCCAGACCCCCTGATCGAAGAGAGGACTTGGCTCTGCTGCTCCCTCTCTTGCTGCCTCTTTCGTTATTTCTGTCCTCTCTTCCTCCTTCCTCTTCCTGACTGTATTAGGAGATTCTTTATCCTATTCCATCTCAGTGCTCCCAATTTTCTTTTCATCACATCTTCTCTGCTTTATTCCCTTTTCCCCACTTGCACTCCCTTTAATTCTTCCACAATATTTCAAATGATCCCCCGTTACTCAAGCTATTCTCCAGAGGATGCTCTAATCCCTCGTTTTCCAGCTCAGTCCGCAGATCGTTTCCAAAGAGTTTTGAGGGTGCTGTGACAGAACAGGTTCACAAACTCCTGTTAGAATGTTATTTACGCAAGTCAATTGCACAAGGACATTAGTTTTGTGGGGAATCTTTTTTTGTATTCACAGATGTTGCATGAATGCTTTGGCCTTACCTAATTGGCCGGGGATTGGTTCTGTAAAGATGCACGTGCAGCCTTGGGCTGTCAGCAGTCAGCGCACAAATGATGCCCCATTTGGTATTCTGTTTCCAAGGCCAGACGCTGTGCAGGAACAAAAGCCTTGTTGAACACCTTGATGGAACAAAGAGCTTTTCTAAAAGGCGTTGGTCCAAATGTGTATGGAAGGTGCCAATATCCTGATATTGCTCTGCTAACTGGACATCACATTCATAGCTGTATGGCTGAGCTAGGATAAGTTTATCTATTTCTGAGGATTTATAGGAAGTGTATAAATCCTAGCCTGGAGGTGTTTGGCCACTTCCTGCAAACTGCTGTTGTAAAAACTGACACAGGAGCTCTACCTTCCAACTGCCATTAAAGCAGCCAGGCAGGAGAAAACAGGCTGCCAGTCAGTGGAAACCGTCTGAGCTTTGGATTGATAAGAATCAACTGACAGCCAGATAAGCCTGTTGGTTCTCTCTTCCATGTTAATGCAACTTGGGCTGCCGAAGGAGAGAGGAAACACATTTTCAAAAACGACTGGCAAGGGTCTGGGTTTTGGTTGATAGTAATCTGAATGATAAGATAACCACACTGCACGAAATGTCTGTTTTTCTATCTCCAGGTGGGAGTTTTATTTTTTCTGTGAAGCGAAATTGCACTTTTTTTTTTTCTACAGTCCAATTAACATTTGTTGAACCACATTCCAAGATGAATCACTATATTCAGGATGTTTCAGCCTCGGACATTTTTTTTGTTTTGAGTGATTTAGGATAAGGGAAAGGTAGCGAGAAAAATTAATGTTTATACCAGTGGTCCCTTGATTGCAGAGAGACTATAGAAAGGAGACAGGCTCACAACCAGACTAAACCCCAGCGCCACACAGGAGGCTCCAATCGTCTTTGTCATACATTCAACAGCCTCTGTTATAGTCGCCATGTGCCTAATGCTGTGTCTCTCAGGTAACCCTATCCGCATATTTCTTTGGTTATTTTAAGAGGCTATGTGACCCCCTGAGCTTTTAGTGTTTGGCTAATGCATATATTTATACATGAATGGCCATAAATCTGGTGGATGCTGACACTCACAGCAAACTGTCTTTCTTTACTGACCCATATTAGATACAGCTAGAATGGTTGACTTTAAGAAAAAGCGTTTTATGGTGAGGGAAGCATTCGCCTCATACTTAATGATCGGCATCCTGACCCCGCTTGTAAATCTTGCCTGGGTGGGCCCTTATGCTGCCAGGGCTGGTTGGCAGAGTATGACATCATCTCCCTTGTCTATGCGCCACATGAATCTGTGTGTGTTCACAGGCTGATGTCATGCTTGCTTAATCACCAGTGAAGCCGAGCGGAGGCTGGTCAGACTGCAGGTGACCAAGAGGGTAGCACAGAGATGCAGATTTATTATAATTCACACTAAATTTGGGAAATCAAACTGCAATATCTTTCTTCACTGCGGAGCCTGGTCATCAGTATGGTGCTCTTGCTTTAACTAAAGTCTGAATCCCTCTACCAGCTCAGTTGGTAGATGTATGTTATCCCCCCACACCTTTGGGGCACAGGGCTGTTTGATCGTGCCAAGGGCAGCCCATCAATAAGACAGTGTGTACTGATTTTAGCTCTGGGGAGGTTTCCTATTGATTATCTTACGGCTCAAAAGCA
Organism: Pseudochaenichthys georgianus; assembly: GCF_902827115.2. Classification (NCBI taxonomy): domain Eukaryota; kingdom Metazoa; phylum Chordata; class Actinopteri; order Perciformes; family Channichthyidae; genus Pseudochaenichthys; species Pseudochaenichthys georgianus. Next base: position 15,860,266 of record NC_047524.1, on the reverse strand, counting down.
GAGCACCTCACCTGATAGACCAACACCCATCCAGCCTAATCAATCATGACCGTCTGCTGATATGGCATTATGGGCTAGCAGTGTCTTCAGCATCCAACAACATGTCTTCAACAACTCCAAAAATCTCACAAATGCCTTTACTACTGAGTCCAGCGAGGGAGCCTGACTCATTGTGCTGTAGTCATAATCATTGCATGGTGTAGAGCAGGCCGGGGTTTTCAAAGTGTGGGAAGGTGAGCCTCCCCTCAGAGAACAGAAGAACAGCCGCGCTCCCCTTCCCAATTATTATTGCTATTATTATTATTATTATTATTGTTGTTGTTGTTGCAGGGTATTCAATTGCATTTCAAAGAGGTCCAGTAAGAGACGTCAACTTTGCCTCCTTATTACACTCACCCCTACTTTAGTGGGAACAATGAGTCTGCGTTTTTGATGCGCACAGGCGGATGATGCGGGATGCAATGTAGACAGGAATAAACGCAGATCATCCTCTGGCTGCAGCCTTGACCGGTACTTGCTTTTGATCAAAGTAAGTATTATTCAAATTAAAATAAAGGGCGGTGCCGGCCGTCAGCAAACCGAGCTGGCCGTCAACGGCCTGCTGACGACCGGCCGTTCTGTTTTTCTCCAGAACACACAGATGGCCAGTCCGCCCCTGCCAGGACCGGTCCATGAAAATCCTAGCTTCAAGTAATCGTGGTCATACTTCCTCCGTTTTCTGCTAGACGCTGTCTCCTCTCTCACTTTAGGTAACTTCACAAAAAATCGATCCATGTTGCCGCTCGCATAAAGTTAGCTGAAGTTAACTAGCTAGATTTCACTGTTTCTCGTTATTTTTTTCTCACGCTGCACCTCCCCTGAAGCTCTCTGGCGCCCCCCCCCCCCCCCCCCTCCCCCGGGGAGGCGCGCCTCACACTTTGAAAATCGCTGGTGTAGAGCCTGGCAGGAGCCCAGTGTTCCCATCTCCATTCATAAAGAGCTATGCCGACCTGCTAATCATCAGCAGTGTGAGGCAGACTCTCTGTGGGGGGGTGAAAGGTGAAGCAGCCTGGTATCAGACCCAATGATCTGATCCCTGCATGAATGGCCAGAGCTTTCTTATCTTGTCTGCAGAGGAAAAATAAGTAGAATCACAGAAAGGAAATGTCAAGGATAGTATATATGGCAAACATGGTCATTGGCCAAAGACCGGGGCTACCTTAAGAGGTGTATAGCTGGCTAGGAGAACAGAGACAAATGCACAAACAAGCTAATGGTTGCACCAGCTAATGATTCTCCGGGGCAGAGGAATGTCTCTTGGTGATTTGACAAAGCTTGAAAAGAGGACTGGAGCTATTATTGACAGCGGGCCAAAGTGAGGCTTTGAAAGCAGCGGGCGCTCACAGCTTGCACCCTCTCTCTGTTCTGCGGTCATTGACCTGCTCCTCCTCCTCACTCACTGTCACTCCCTTTATAGGTAAGGACAAAATCTAGATGTCCTTCGTTGAACAAAGGCAACAGGAGACCTTTTATTGCAAACGATCCTTGATTTTACATCTGTCTTGCTTTGGCTCATTTATATATATTACGATCATTATCTGTCCCTGAGGTCTGTTCATAAGGAGACAGTGATGGAGCTAACAGGCTATCAGGACCCTCCCAACTGTGGCTGTTCCACATTATGACGTCATTTTGATGTATAACACTTGAAATCACAATAAGGGCTGTAGTAATGAACTGAGAATAATTACCGGTTGCATTGTCCGAGTGATCAGTGTGCACATTAGTATTGTCTCAGACTCATCTGTTGCCAGTCAGGATCCAAAGTGTAAAAGTAGCACGTGGCAGAGCTTCAGGAGGCGTGCTCTTTAAAATCAGACCAGCTAAGGCAAATTAATGTGGACACTGCAGAAAAGCAGAGGTATGCGTGGCAAAGAAGTACGATAAAGGTTATGTGATATATCAAACAGCTTAATTACCACTGTATACTTTGCTCTCCAAATAAAAAAGCAGTGGTGGGTTTTCAGTTTTGTTGCCTTCAAAATGTAATCCAGCTGAGTTCATATCAGGGGCACTGTGTCGGAGGCAGAGAGAGCTTGGTGTGGGTTTGTGTACTTTCATCTAGCAAGTCTCACACCCACTCTGTCTGCCGATATGTTGCAGTAGGCACTCTGCAGCCAAAGCAGCAGCCTTTCAAAAAGGCTGGCTAGTCGGGGGCTGAGAGGGCTTACTGGTAAATTGGCAGCCCAGGGAATACCGGGTACTCTCACCCCGGCGCTCGCCCACTCACATGCTTTCATTCCCCTTTTTACCCTTGACCATTGACTGACTGCACTCTTTCTCTCTAGCAAGCATAAATCTGCCTTTCTAAGAAGTCATTTGTTCATTGTTTGTCCTCTCCCCTACTCTCCCTCACTTTCACTCTTCTTTTTAATCTCTCTCAGTTTTCCAATTGACTCAGAGCATCGTTCATTCAGGCAATCCATCTTTCTGCTCTTAAGTATATCCTCCCTTATCTGTGTGTCTCTCCTCATGATTAATAACACTCTCAATCATCGGGCTAATTACATCCTTCAACAAAGGCAAAAAAAAATACAATTGTGCACAAGTGTACACTCACTAGCCGCACATACTCTCTCGTGCTCATGCATGCATGCACTGTAGGCATACTAGCCAAATCTGTTTGAAGTGAGGGACCCTAAAAGAAGAGAAGGCTCCTGTATGCATTAAGTATTCATGTGACGTGTGGTGGGGGGTATACATGTGCTTGTGTGTGTGTGTGTGTGTGTGTGTGTGTAAGGGGTAGAGAGAGAAAGAGAATACTCGCAAATTGCGCCGCGAGCAGCCAGCAATCGAGCGCTGACACCTCGTCTGGCAGTTGGAGGGAAAAGGGGCTGGGCTGAGGAAAGAAAGAGAGAGAGCGAGAAGAGGGCGGCAGTGAGAGAGGAGGGAGTTTGCCTGTGTGTAAGTGTGTGTGTGAGAGAGAGAGAGGCAGGCAGGGAGAGAGAGAGACACGGCAGGACAGCTGCCAGCATTTCTCCGATAGCAGTGGAAAGACCGAGAGGCGGAACAGGAGTAGGAATTCTCCTCATTCTCAGCCAGCCAAGGAAGTCTTCCAGTCCAGCCAAGCGTGCTGAATCTCTCCCCCTCCTCCCGCCTGTACGCAGCAGAGACTCTGGGAAGGACCTGGGCATCAGGACCTGAAGCCACTCACAGCAGACGCACCACAGTGGATTTACTTAATGAGAGACAACCATGCTGCCTCTGGGAAGAATGCAGAATTGGATGTGAGAGAAGGAGTGAGTTGGAGAGCAAGCTGGTGCTGGGTTTCTGCATCACTAAACTGACGCTGAACTTTGTCTGGAGGAACAAGCATGCGGAGAGTTAGAGGTGCTTAAGTGGTGCATGAACAGAGGAGGTGCTCCTTCTCATCCTGACCTCCTACAAAGCTCTCTGGACCACCTGCTCACTGTGAAGCTCCTGCAGTCTGCTCACCTCCACCCTGACCCACCTGGCCCTTGTTCCATTTAGCTAGTATGACGCCCACGCCTCCTCCTCCTCCTGGTTCTCCCTCGGCCCCCCCAGCTTCTTACAAACCTCTGTGAAATCAAGTGGAACCTCGATGATTGCGATCGGAGCAAAGAGGACCCCAGTGCCCCAACTAGTGAGCAGCCCCGCCTCGCTCTGTTCTCTGTGACTGCATGTGCTGGCGTGTCAAATGTGCAAGTAATGGAGAACAGTGGCAACACAGACATGGACCGCAAAGTTGAACTCTATCGGTTGTCCGTTTTTGGACTATAAGCATAAGCCAGATAATGGATTGGAAGGAGCTGTAAGTACACCATTGCAGCATGTTCTTTTCTGGTGCATGTTGAAACAAACCTGTGGTTCAGCTCGAGTATACACACTGCGGGAATATTTTGTACAAACTTGAAAGGCACAGGTTTTCCTTTGAGTGTTTAAACCAAGTTGTGTAGGAAAACGGCTTCATTAGCATGGAGATTGGGAGTGAACAGGTGGACAAGCTGTTGTGGGCGAATACATCTGAGACTCCCCTCACCGCCTATTTTCCATTGACTGATCATATAGTTGGGCAAGGCAGCGAGAGGAAGAGGGAAGGAGGGAGCAAGGGAGAGATAGAGACATAGAGAGAGAAAGTGACAAGCAATTAATTTCCCTGTGCGCATGTGGTTGTTGTCTACCTTGAAGAACACACGTGCACCGGTCATCATTGTGCAGCATGAACAAAACCTCAAGGTTACAAGCACTGCTTTATGTTGTGAGCAAGACTGTTATAAATCAGTACAGTATACTTGCCCTTTTTCCCTCTTGATGCTTGATTTATCTCTTTGCTAGAAGAGGACGGGGGACAGAATGAGGTATGTGACAGAGACAGAGAGACAGGGTACATTTATCTTGAATGAAGACTGCGGAAACCTCACATAAATGCGCATACCCACTCTCCAGCCTGCACACACACAAACGCAGTCGCACACAGCCACGTGTACTCTGGTGTAGTTTCCCCTTTCTCTCTCTCTCTCTCCATATCACATTCATCTATTCCATCTCATTTTTTTTCAGTCACACGATCCGTCTCGCATGCTATCACACATCGGCAGCTCCCTGGGGAGAGCCTTCTCCTGTAGCCTCCTTGGATGCAATAATTATTCCATCAGCCGGCACTGTGTTCCCTGATTGTGCTCTTGGGCTGTCGCTGCAGGGGGCGCACAGTGGAGAGGGGAGTGTTGAGGAGACGAGGGGGGCCGGTTGTCACTCCAGGACGCAGGGAGAGGGAAGTGGAGGGGGGGTTGTCTTTTTGTCAGCAGCCCACCCAGTCCTGTCCGGAGCCCAGAGCAGGGCTAATGAGCTCAGGCTGGCCTATTAGGAAACTGCTCACCGGGACACACGTGGCTCTGCCCTTTTTATGCTCTTTCACATGCCCTGCTTCTTTTACTTCTCCCTTTTTCCCTTGCTCTGCAGATTTCTCATCTTTCAATCTCTCGTTTGAATTTTCTTTTCTCTCTCCCCAGTGTTGACAATAACATCTTTGTCTGCCCCGCATCGCTATGAAATCTGACTGCTTTAATGAAAACCATTTGAGTGCATTTGAATTTCCTCAGAGTATTACTTTCCTCCCTGACCTTGAGTTTCCAGCTGAGGAACGGTGTTAGCTGATCCAGGGCGAAGCCATACCTGGAACCACTCTGAAGTCTGGCCAGATTCCCTGCAGGCGGTGCAGACTTATTGGTGCTGTCCTTTGAGTTTCAGGAGGTTAGACAGAAAGGAGAGCATGTGCCTGATTCAGTTGGCCCTGTGACCAATCCATGTCTCCCTAGCACGACTCTCGGAGACAAGAGGCCAGGTTGATAGTGGATTTTAATTAGAGCACTGTCAAAAAGCTGGATTCAGTTACAGCTGAGGGTTCTGTTGGATGCCAGCACAGCAGAACTCATCAGGCAGACATGCCTAATAAAGAGAGAGTTGGGTTTACCTGCCTGGCTCTCAACTGCTGGTTCTGGCCAACAAGTCTGTTGGAAATGATCAAAGATCCCAACAAACAGCACAAGCTTTGACTTAAAATAATGGGTGAACACTATTGTAATTGTTTTGCTTTGGTAACAGAGATAGACATGACTGTATCCCAGAGGGCAGCGTTTCAGCACTACTCTCCTGTCATGTCTATGACAATTGTTTTGTGTTTGATCAAAGATGAATGCATGCGTTTACCGTGCCTTCCTGCTATGACAGTCTTTATTTAGTCCCTGATAGGCAAAGAGCCTTGCCTGGTGATAACTGTTCTTATGGATTTGCAGTGTCTATAGCAAAATCAAGGCATAAGTGCACTCTACCTGCTCCAGTTGAAGTGGAGGGGCTGAAGCATTATCATTCCTGGCAGGGGAGTTTGAGGTGGGAGTTGTAAGAAACATCAGTTTTAGAGTGGGAAATGGTCGGGAGTGGTGGCACCATGTAGCTCTCCTGCTGACATTGTTTTCTTTAGGGGAACTAAAATGAGATTGTTGACCTTTTATGTTACTGTTTCAGCGTGGGATTTCTAAAGGCTTTGCAGCACACCCTTATAAAAACGTTGCTTGGTACCATGCTGTGAGAAAACATAAGAGGAATACAAACAAATATTTGCTTATGTATGAACTGTTTGTATTTGTGGTTTCTAAGTTTAGCTTCAACCTCAAAGCGTTATTTGTTCTCTCTTTGCAGGGCAGCTCAGAAGCTGAACCTGTCCTCTAAGCGGAAGAAGCACCAGCCCTCACTGCTCCACCCGCAGGAGCCCTCCATTTACCCCACCAACTTCAGCGGCATCCTGCAGGTCTCGCCGCCCGCTGCCCCGCCATGCCTGCTCCGAGCCGTGTCCAAAGTGAAAGAGAACCCAGGGATGGGAAAGGTGAGAACAGACTTGAATGCATAACTCCATTGCTTGTAAAGTACATACACATGGAGACTCTGCTCATTTAAGCCCTATTAACCCCCCTGCTACACACCCACACACAGATCCACACAGACCCCTATTTAAAGGGGAGAATGCAGGGTGGTGACACACTTGTCCGCAGGCAGCGTGCCGTCTGGTCCAGTCCATGCAGATGCAGTCAGATAAGCCTACTGGAATGTCATGAGTTCATGCTGTTTGTGAGAACAACATTCCTCTGTCTGAAAACAGAAAGACAGAAAAAACTATAATCCACAAAATGGAGGACACGTTGAAGAGCAGGGTCTCTAATTCCCTTTTAGGTACAGTGTGCAATGATGAAAGTCAGGCTGGCAGCAGTAGGACGGTCATTAAACAAAGCTGTATAAACACATCGCTCTTCCTTTGTGGTTTATTTGGTATTGTTTGTCTGAGCGGCGTCCTGTATTTCTGAGGCAGAAAAAGTCCCCTAACAAGATTAGATCCCACCTGGATAGGAAGCGCTCTCTTCTGTTGTCAGGTATCCAGACGGTTGAGATTTTGACACATATTGTAACTCTTCCATTCAGACAAAGACTTCATAAAAAACAGTGTTATTAACAAGCCTACTCAAGCCCACACCTGAGGTATACTATACATCTGTGCCGCTAAAAGGGATGGTTTGAAAGGGAAATCAAGATTTATGACATTGTTTCAAGCCCTGATTTTCAGGTTATTGTAAAGGAAATACAGCAATGCTAATTATTTGTCCCTGTTTCTCTCTTTTCCTTTGTGGAATCACAGTGGTAATAACATTTGATGTCCCCTACATGGTTTGGATTTTGCTTGTGACTGTTTTATATTCAATCTAAGACTCTGGTGAATTTCTTGTTTCCATCAACCGTATGTGTGTCACTTCCACTTTTGACCTTAACACAGTTCCAGACGTTGACTGTTGAGTGGTTAGAGGAATGCCAAGCCACACTAATGGATTTTCTGGGGGGATCAAGGGACACAGAAACAGGGCCATTAGCACAGAGTCCGAGGTGTGAAAATACTGCACCCAGTCCTCTGTGGCCTGCAGTATCTGATCTCTGCCAACATAAATACAACTGTGACATTAGCTTGCCTGGTAGCCTCTGTCTGGTCGACAGACACTCGGTAGTCATATGTAGAAGCCCAGTTTAAATGTCATAGCAAATGTAATTTACTCAACATATGCACACGTCAGTCACAATCACGGCTCCCTACGGAGTGTAAAGAGACTTTGCACTTGGCCTTCAGAATGCAGGATGAATTCACTCACTGAAAGAAAGGGATTTCCACTGACATTGTTTCAGAGAGCTGGAGCCTACGTCTGTAGAAATATTTATATACTAGTCGTGGGAAGAATGGGCCTTTTGTGTAGGCGTGGAGACGGTGGAGAGTCCCAGGCTGAGTGAGACAGTCTGTCAAAAAGAAACAGGAGTTAGTTTTAAGGTTTTTCTTTCAATGCCTGAGAGGCTTCTTAGGTATTTTTTCAAAAAGCTTTGAAATGGATCAGGATGGAGTTGCCTTTCACATATACTTAAAGATATAGAAACTGTTCTGTTGATACAATGCTAGGCACAACACTAAACACTCAGGGGTCAGGAGAGACTTCTATACATATCCCACAAGCTGTTTATGTCTCCTGTCTGTCACAGACACATTCCCACAGTGCCTTTGGAGATATAGTCGAGGAGTATTTCTGACCATGAGATAGTGAGGCAATATAGAGTTGTCAGCAATACAAAAGAAGGCACATTGAAAGTCAAATGGATTGTCACAAGCACGGCCACACCCACAAAACACACAGTCAGTACATCCTCACCGCATGTAGAGGCTGGAAATGGTTAAATGTGTGATTTTGTTTGTAAGAGGTGCCACTATACACTGGCAGAATGACCTCACTCCTGTAACCATGGCAATGACGTTAGACATGAATGGGCTTGTCAGAGCAGTGCCGAATCAACATCTTTAGATTTAAGCCGCTATCCTTTTTAGCGTTTCATGCGGGCATGATGAACTGTACCCTGACCTGTGGAATGTGTTAAGACTGTAAGCTCACGTTATGAATGTCACGCCCCAGAAATGCAACAGGGTATGATTCGAGCTTCTTAATGTAGAGCTGCCATTTTCCAGGCCACGGAGGGGAGGGAGAGGAGAAAGAAGGAAGAGTATGTAGGTGGAAAAAGAGGGGGGCCATATGCTCCTGCACTCACATGCTGGTGAGCTGCTACCGGTCCAGAAAAACAAACCCCGCTTCGAGGGATAATCCCCCAGCGTGGCAATTCACACACATTAATTTCCACCATTTTCTTCTGTGACTTTCAATACGCACTTTGCTGGTTTTCACTGACACCATTAGGCAGTGTGTTGACCCATCAGGTTCACCAGTCAATGGTAGACTGGGTGTTTCCATGGAAACCGCCGATGTCCATCAAATTTGACATAGTGGATGTGATGTTAATGCACAATGCGGCTTTCATTTTAAATACCTAAAACTTATATTTAAAAAACGTAACATTCATGATTTCTCTTTCCTCTGCTAGTGCACTGCCAGTAGAATGTATAAACCTCAGCCTGCAATTGTGTTACTCTCCGTGCTTAACCTGAAAAATGCTTCCTTAAATCCCACTCCGTCTGCACATTTTTCATGTGTTATGCTTTTTCACTTTCTAATCCAGCCTTTTCTTCTGCTTATCTACCTCCCTCTGTGGTTCAGGTGAAAGTGATGATGCGTATCTGTCCGTCCCTGGAGACTGCAGACTCCTCAGAGTCTCAGTCCTTCTTGAAAGTGGACAGCAGGAAGAAGCAGCTCACCCTCTACGACCCTGCGTCCAGCCCACACTCCAGCTCAGGACACAGGAGATCTGCCACTGTGGCTGTCCCAAAGATATTTGCCTTCGATGCCGTTTTTACCCAGGATGCCTCACAAGTAAGTGCCAGCAGGGAAGGTGTACTATATGTGTGTCTTCATGCTGGCAGGGTGTGACCGGGGGCTTAGAGAAAAAATGCCTGTCTTGGGTCAGGGGGCATTCTTACCAGTGTGGGCCTAACAGCTGGGCCTTTTAAGCCCCCTGGGGAATGATTTGAATCCACCCAAGTTATATCTAACCTCTCCTTTCATAGAACAGCTATATCTGACCTCAACCCTCTGTAACACACAGCAGGCATACCCACGGAGATCAAAGACAAAGGTCAGATACATGTTTACTATATGCAGACCAGTTTTGCTCTCTCCACAGTTTAAAACAAACACCATAGTCTTTTAATGAAATAATTGTATATATGTCACTCATTGCAACATTTCCTAAAAAAGAAATCTGAGGTCAAGTATTTTTTGCATTTCCCCATGGTGCTGTAAACTCTAAATAGCTGTGAGTATTGTGTCTCTGTAGCAATGAGAGCTTCAGATCTTATATCATGCCACCTACATGGAGCAAGTCTTTTCCTAAGTAAGCTGCTGATAGCTAAAGCCCAAATGTTGCTGCTGGAGAGCTGAGGCCAAGCTGCTAGATTGTGCCGCTGGGACAGCACTGCTGGTGGCTAACAGTAGCGGCAGGCTGTTCTGCTGTTGGAGGTCTTGTTTGCAGTGTGATGTATGGGAAGGGGCCTCCGCTGCAAAAGCACTGCCCCAGAGGACCCATGCTGAAACAGATTGCAAAAAAAGAGCCGCAAGTTGCAGCACACACACTCCCGAGTGATGAAAAACACTCAAACCATTAATGTGATTCTTTATAACCAATGCATAATAACGGTTTAGTTTCTAGGATATCGTTTTGGATTCATTGTTCTCTGTATGCCAGTTTCAAAGTCTTGGATGTAGTTCAAATGTAAATTGACTGTGTGGATGCTGTTTGTGTTTCCACAGGCTGAGGTGTGTTCAGGGACAGTAGCCGAGGTCATCCAGTCTGCGGTGAACGGTGCAGACGGTTGCATCTTCTGCTTCGGCCAAGTCAAGCTCGGTAAGCTCTTCCACTGGCAAGAGATTAAACAAGAGCCTTTGTTAGTCGAAGAAAACTCTCATTGCTCTTTGTTGGCTGCACTTGATGTCCACAATTGGCTTAGCAGTGCACTGGAGTGAGTCAAGGAATGGGAGATTGGAGGAAAGAAATGGGTAGTGAGTCTGGGGTGGGGATGAGGGGTAAAGTGCTGCATCCATGCTTCAGGGCTCAGTCTGTAATTAAAATCTTAGTAATTGGCCTGGGCAGTGCTCTCAGGCTGAAGGGCTAGCTCTCCTCATGCTGCGGTTTCCACCAGGTATAATTCTCCACAGAATTACTGATTCTGGAATGAGTCCTTGGAGTAGAGTCGTTTTAGTTTACATTTACTGGATACTACCTCGAAAGCCCCACATCAGCCCCTATTATTATTTTTATAATCACTTGTATATTATAACCATCAGAAAATATCTCATGTTCTTGTCTATTAGTTTGCCAACTCACTGCGCGTTCGAGACTTGATGAGAGAACTCATTTTAATTTTGAACATATAGTGAGAGTATAAGGCAGTATTTCCACATTCATCCCCCTCTCTCTTTCACACATCCCCAGGCAAGACATACACCATGATTGGCAAAGACAGCTCCACTCAGAGCCTAGGCATTGTGCCCTGTGCCATTTCCTGGCTCTTCAAGCTCATCAATGAGCGCAAGGAGAAGACGGGCACCCGCTTCTCCGTTCGAGTGTCTGCTGTGGAAATCTTTGGGAAAGATGAGGAGCTGAAGGACTTGCTGTCTGACGTGTCCAGCGGCAGCCTGCAGGAGGGCCAGTCCCCTGGCATCAGTCTGAGAGAGGATCCAATCTGTGGCACTCAAGTGAGAAACACCTCTCCACTCTTTCTTTGTTCCCTGAGCCTTCCATTCTCTCTGTGGGTTTACAGTCTTAGTCTGACTGAGTATTGATCTTTTTATGTCTATGATCTCTAAAAGATATTTGACTTTCACTTGTGAGTGCTCTTGTGTGTATGTGTGTTTTTTCATCTCTTTTTGTACTTCCCAGTCCACCTCGCTCTATCCTGACTCTCTCTCAAATCCCCCCTTTATATTTCCACCAAACTCATCTGTGGTATTGATGGCTTTCTTCTTACCTTTGTATCGACTCTTTTGTCAGCATCTGTCAGCATCTATTACCCATGTGTTATTGCTGGCCCTCTGCAGCACAATAGGAGCATTATCGGGCGATGGGGGAGGACCGTATGATTGCAGGCACTCACAGGTGTCGCTGTCAGATGTTGTTTTTTGGGGATCTGTATGGACTGTGACTTCAAAGGCTGTTTAATTCTGTGAAGCGCCTTCTTGCTTCGCCCTCTCAACAGCCACATGTGGGCTCCCTTCATGATGCCCCCCGCCTTCTCTCTCTCTTTTACCTCCTCCTTTGCCCCTCTTCTCTTTCTGTATCTCACCACCAACATCATCACATCCACGGTGAGGGAAGTGCCCCTGCCTCCTGCTCCACCATTACCTCTCCTAATCCTCCTCCCTCTGTGTGCATATCTGCTGTTTTAATCGCCCCCGAGACCCAATCTAATGGGAAAGAAATGTGTGCTGGGGTACTAATTGGCTCCCGTCTCATTCTCTTTCCTCTCTTCCCTGGTATCCTTCCCACATCCGTCCTCTTTCTCAAGCCCTATGTGGCCTTCATTGCTCAACCCTAACCCTATTTTCCATCTCTTCCTCCCCCCACAGCTCCAGAATCAGAGTGAGCTTCGTGCCCCAACGGCTGAGAAAGCCGCCCTCTTCCTTGATGCGGCCATCTCAGCACGCAGCACCAGCAGACCCAGCGTTGAGGAGGACGAGCGAAGGAACTCCCACATGCTGTTCACTCTGCACATTTACCAGTACCGCATGGAGAAGAGTGGCAAGGGAGGAAGTTAGTAGAAATTAATTACTGCATTTACACCACTAGCCATGTTCCAACAAGTAACCACCTTACTGTACATGTACAGTATGCAATACACTACTATGGTCATTGATCGATTATTTAGCACTTTTACACATAGTTTCACATATGTATTCAAAAATAGAACAGATGCAGCATAATTTCTTTAGTTGTTTCCTCTCCTGATTACAGTCAAAGGGGACTTCCATTATACACTGAATGTAATAAGGTGATTTTGTGGTGATGTTGATGGCAGAAAAGTTGACTATAAGTATGAATAGAGCAAACAAGTCGCTTATTTGCAATGTTTATGGATGACTAGGTTGTGGGCTCTGCACGACTGAAATGTATTTGTATGCATGTCTTGTGCTTTGATCAACAGCAAATTAAGATTTGAAGCCTCACTGACAGGAGCTTCATGTTTTGCTGCTGCACTAGCAATTACATCAGTCTTCCACATAACAATGTGCTGCCCTGTGATTTTTACAATGACAGCCAATTCCCTCTCGCTGTATTTGAAATCAGATGAAGAGGATGTGCCTCCTCGTTAACATGAGGTACACATCTGGTGTGACTTTACCAGTCAGTCTGCAATTTGAATCACTTCCGTGTGAAAATACTGATACAAAAATAAATCAGAGAACTCTGCCAATCTTCTGGGCTGAGCCGTGGCACTCTGTCCTCTTAGCACTGTGCGTGAGGAACTGACTTCAGAGAGGGAATGTCTGGCCTGTGTTCACCTGGTTGTTCTTCTCTTTTTGGCACAGTGTCAGGTGGACGGAGCAGGCTGCACCTTATCGACCTGGGAAGTTGTGAAAAGGTCCTTAGTAAAAGCAGAGACGGAGGGGGAGGCTTGTGTCTTTCTCTCAACGCATTAGGAAATGTCATCATGGCTTTGGCAAATGGAGCAAAACATGTACCTTACAGGTAAGAAATGCACCATTAGTTATACAGCCTCTCTTACTGTGTTTTAGCCTCTGTAAAGTTGTGTTATAAGTAATACTTTCAGGCAAGTTGCTGCATGTGTCATCAGCCATGCAGGTTTTCTGTCTGAACGTTTATCTAGTGTGTTTAGTTAGCATTGTATAATAGCTTTCCCTGTTGTTGCACAAGATTATATTAAAGGAACTCAGGTATGACAAGACTAATGACATCAGCTCAGTATTTGTCAGCTCAGTGAACTTAAAATGGCTCCTCCTGAGCTCATGTCGGCTACCGTTATTGTTCTTTTGAAATACTACCATGCTGTTTGTTAATAACAGTGTTATGCACCCTGTAGGGACAGCAAACTGACAATGCTGTTGAGGGAGTCCCTTGGCAACATTAACTGCAGAACCACCATGATCGCCCACATCTCTGAATCCCCCGCCAACTATGCTGACTCACTCACCACTATCCAGCTGGCATCCCGCATCCACCGCATGAGGAAGAAAAAAACAAAGGTACAAGGATAGCTTAAAAAGCACTGATAAATATGACGTAATAAACTGATATTGAAATATTGTATTCAATATGCATGAATATTAGTTGTACATATTTAGAAGTTAACAACATAGTTGTTCAGCAACTTAAATTACACTTCTAAATAATGATTTAGGTAGTAGCGTTGCTACATCTAATGGTTTTGTTTATAAATGCAGAGTAATTGGTAATTTAACATTATATTTAAGTGTTGCTATTACAGCAATTACAATCTTAATGTGCGTGTGCCACTTTGATAGCATTCATCACATTTCATGCCACGACTCACGTCCCTAAATCTTTCATCCCCCTGCAATTTAGTAGCTATTAACCAAACGAATGTGTGAATGCTTCTGCAAATGAAAGATTATTAGTGCACTAACTCAGAGCTAGTTTTTCGAGGCTCCTCAACGCATAATCATGTAATCAATAGCACTGCCCGAGGAAGTGTGTAATGCATTCCTTCGGATTAGGGAAATATATGCTCCAGATAATTAGGGGGAATGACAGCATGTATTTATTTGGTACCAGTCCCAGACATGATTATAACACAGTCTACATACAGCAGTTTATATGATTGACATTAATTTCTGTGTGACTATTGACGTGCACTTTTAACCTTTAGATAAATATCGACAGGTAATTTCATAGAAATAAAAAATTACCCATTGATTGATTTCAATATGAAATCGCTGAGGAAATGAATCTACTAAGGATTAAAACGTTTTTGTAAAAAGGAATGAATGTTATATTAATAATGTAAGACAATAGAATCACATTACTGTCATCTCTTAATTAGAATATATTTAAAACCCAAAAGATTAACTTCTCTTCTGCTTTATCTCTGCTTTACAGTATGCATCCAGTTCATCTGGAGGGGAAAGTTCCTGTGAGGAGGGGAGGATCCGCCGGCCGCCCCACCTCAGGCCGTTCCACCCTCGGACCGTGGCACTGGACCCAGACCTGCCCTCCATGCTCAGTGACCCCGACTACTCCTCCAGTAGTGAACAGTCTTGTGATACCGTCATCTATGTGGGCCCTGGTGGGTCTGCCCTCTCGGACAGGGAGCTTAGTGACAACGAAGGCCCACCTGCCTTTGTTCCAATCATCCCCTCCCTGAACAGAAGGAGGTGTACAAAAGAGGGCTCTATGGACAGAGACCAGTTCTTTAAATGCAACACATTTGCTGAGCTGCAGGAGAGGCTAGAGTGTATAGACGGCAGTGAACAACCCACTGCCTTTGTTGGAGAGGTCAAGCAAGGCCCGGCTAGCCCCAAGACCGACATCTCTAAGGAGAGCGAAGGTTCTGCTTCACCAAAGACTGCAGCAAATAGTTCTCACACTCAAGAGGGCGACTCCGAAAACCAATCCCCTAAATCTGGTGCCACAAATCTGCCCTGCAGTCCCACTACAACATCTAAACTAGACAATGCAATGGCACAATGCACACCTGCAGAAGAGGTACCTTCAGACAGTGTCCAAAATGTGTGCAGAACAAGCGCTGATGGTGAGAAAGCCTTTGTTTCTGAAAACATAGTTAGCGCGAATAAACTAACAACTGCTTCTGGGACTGACTCTGAGCCTGTGGTGAGAGAGAAGGTGTACTTTAACAAAAAAGCTTTGCCCAAGCCCTCCCCACCACCATCACAGCAGAGAGACCCCAGCAAGGAACATGCTGGCACTGTGGGAAGATCCAGCACCAGAATGCCTCCTGTAGGAATGAGCCACCAGGTTGTAAAAAGGCGGGATCCTTACACTTCCTCTCTGCTCAGATCTCCTGTGGAAGTGTGCCAGGTGCGCTCTACCTTTAGGGAAAGATGTCTAGATCGGGACATCCTTAGAGCCACTGTGACCGTGCAGCAGCCTGTGGAGCTGAATGGAGAGGATGAGATGGTGTTCACCGTGGTGGAGGAACTGTCAATAGGTAGTCTTGTAGATGGAGATCGGCCATCCAGCATTATCAGCTTTAGCAGTGACTGCTCCCTTCAGGCCCTAGCTTCTGGTTCACGACCTGTCAGCATCATCAGCAGCATCAATGATGAATTTGACGCCTACACATCATCCATGGGAGGATCAGAGGTGAACGTTGCAGTGGGCACACCCCTCCAGGAGGGAGCGTGTATAGATAACAGGGGTTCGTCTATCAGCTCTTGGCTGAGTGAGGTTAGTGTCTGCACCTTGGAAAGTGAAGGGGCTCATTCATCGGACGTCTTCCTTCCACAGGCCAAACACATGGGGCCAGAGGCCGCCTTTTACTTTGATTCCCTGGATATGTTTCATTGTGTCTCTTCTCCTAGAGATCCCAAGAACTCCCTCAATGACAGTGGGTTTAGTTTTTCAGAACATGATAGCGATAGTGCTGCCTCAAGCAAACTATCTTTGACAAAATGCCCCCCATCTCCGGAATCAGCCAAAGGCTCCCTCCGATTCACATCTAAAATAACTAAAGCTCACTCGCTTAGCTCGTCCCAACTTCCACAGGGCCCCTCCTTAGTCCACTCTAGTCTTCCCAGGAAGATTAAACCTACCTCATCCATCTCTCATAGTAGTAGCAGCAGAGAGCCACCAAGGCAAGAGGCTAAGCAGGAGGATCCTTGGCAGCGCGTTGACAACCACTCAGATCCTCTTCCCGACTCCAGCAGCACCAGCAAATTTCTCCGAAATCCCCCCAGTGGTATCCCCACCAGCAAGACAGCACACAACAGCAACAGTGTACCTCGCCCACCCAAGGTGCAGGGGCCTACCTCATCCCAGAGGGTGGTCGATGGCTGTGAGAAGTCAGCCAGCAAGAATCCACCCAGCAAAATGCCTCAGCTGAGACGAGGTGCCACCACCTTGGGAACAGTGCCCGTGATTCATTCTTCCGCAGACTACAAGGGATCTCTAGATATTATTGCATCGACCACAAGCCTTAAATACTCCTCCCTGGGGAAAAACAACAAGGCCATTTCACAGAAAGCGAGCAATCTCCCTAAACCTGGTTGCATCTCACCTCCCCCTCCTCCAGTGAGAAAGTCTAGCCTTGACCACAAGACTAAGATCCTGCTGCCCCAAAGTGCCTTAAACTCAGCATATGGGGAAGCAGGACGGGCTTCTGGAGCAAGGACAGCTGTATCAGAGGATGAGCTTGAGGTACGCCACAGAGCAGACTCTACCAGTTTCAAAACCTCCAGTCTCAACATAGCCAAAGTTACCTCCAGCCTGAAGGCCAGAGGGCCTAGAGGAGCGGCTGGGCAGCATTATGGCAGTCAAATGTCCCTGGAAAGATGTGAAAGCCTGTCCTTATCTGGTTCCAGACCGACGCTTAGTAGGGAGAATAGTGGGACAAGCCTGGGGAGCGGTAGTAGCAAATCCAGCAGATCCATTCCTAGATTTGGAATTCCTAATTCATCCAGCTCTCCAATAGCTACCTGCCCATCATCGCTGAGTGGAGGAAGTATTAGCAAAACAGGTCAGGTTAAAGCTGCTGTGAATCCCAGGTCATTAGGGACCCTTAATAGTAGTAAGGCACGCTCACTGTCAGTCAACAGCTCCAAGGGCCTTAGCTCCTCCACCAAATCTTTGGCCGCCCCTTTGACCAGAAATACCAATGCTAACCTCCCTCCATCAGGGCGGACATCAGCTCCTCGAACCAACACTGCTACTGTCAGCACTAAGCCTGGGAGAGGAACTATCATGGGCACAAAGCAGGCCATGAGGGCTGCCAACAGCCGTGTGAGCGAACTCGCAACAGGCAACATATCAGGCAAACACATAAGAGGAGCAGGAGATTCAGACAGCGGGAATGACAGCGGTGTGAATGTGAATGAGGACAAATCCCCGATAGCCATCCTGCCCTCCCCATACAGCAAAATCACAGCACCCAGGCGGCCTCAACGGTACAGCAGCGGCCATGGCAGCGACAACAGTAGTGTGTTGAGCGGGGAGCTGCCTCCGGCTATGGGCCGCACAGCTCTGTTCTACCACAGTGGTGGCAGCAGCGGATATGAGAGCATGATCCGTGACAGCGAGGCCACGGGGAGCGCTTCCTCTGCCCACGACTCCATGAGCGAGAGTGGCGTGTCGTCTTCAGGCAGAACAAGGAGCTCCAAGTTTCCCAAGAAGAGAGCAAATGGTGAGAATCTCATTTTGGGTTTTTGGGCCATAAATGAGCCAATGCGAGTGCCGTTAGAGGTTACATGCATACCTATCATACTGGCAATAAGAGTGTTGGTACGATCTATCAAACAGTACATGTCCTTGAAGCTACGCACATTAAATCCAGAAATAAATGCCCTCTCCTAGGAAATTAGCCATATAGCGCTTCTACCTTCATGAATCCATTCTTATTACATTCACGACTTGCTGCTTCATTGGATTTTCTCTCCTCCTGTATCAGCAGAATACATTATTCATACATATATGGGGAAATGATAATGCATATATCAAACAACACAACTTTGCACTGTGTGATAATCAAATAAGATGAGTTGTACATCACCAGCAATGAGCTGGTTCAGGTTTTTGCAACCCTGTATATATATAACCATTTGAATTAATGTGCATTAAACCAACCTGATTTCATTCAGGCTGTGTGTGTATCGAATAGCAACCCATGAAACCCTCATAAATATGCAATCACAACAACTCGGCTTGCCTATGTAAGGCCTTGCATCACTTTACATCTCAGAGTGAGACTCATACATATTTATTCATAAATCCCAGCAAATAACACCATTGTATGTCAACAACTCAACTGGTGCCTGTCTGACCTTATGCATGTGTTTTTAGGCTTCCAGAGAAGACGACTTATCCCGGCAACCCTGCCAGAAACCAATTCCCTGGGGAAGAAGGTGGCCACAGCCGGGCAGTGGGTGGACTTGCCCCCTATGTCGGGACCTCTGAAGGAGCCTTTTGAGATCAAGGTGTATGAGATCGATGATGTGGAGAGGCTACAGAGGCGGCGTCAGGAGGAAACTGCAGAGGTAAGCAGAGGGTCGTCCCCCACTTGTTTTTCATAGTCAAACATCTCGCTGAACTTGTTTAAGATAATGTTGTGTCTGGGTCAAGGTGTCGTTAATCCCTCTTGCCAAGCCTCGGCCATACTTTCCATGTGCGACATTGATGCCATGCATGCCCAAGACGTGTCACATTGACTTGTGTTGTGGGAATGTCTTAGTTCGCTTCTTCCCAGTTTCTTTTTAAAGAACAAGCAAGTTATTAGATGTCTCAGACGTCTGACCTTCAGTTAGCTCAGTGGCAAATCCAGGAGTTCAGATGTCTGTGTCCAGATTTCCATAGCATGGTATTTTTGAAACGTTCCAAAGGAGTGTCAAGAGTTCAGGAGGCAATTACTGACGGGGGTTAATTGGTTTGGATATGAGTGATGACTCGGCTTACTGCTGATGCTGATGTGGGGGGTTAAGAAAGAAAAGAGGAGATAGTGTGAGAAGATTGGTCAGGGAATGTGTGATGAATGCAGGGGCGCCCAACACCAGCTCAAATCAGCTCACTGCTTGCATTCCTCACTGGACGCCTGACTGCTTTTTATAGCCGACTCTTCATCTGTGGATCATTAACTGCTCCCACAAGTTTGCTGCTGCCAGACAGGGATTTGTTAAGAGAAGATATTAAATCAGCCCTATGGCGGTTTGATTTTCACTTTCAATTAGGAGACAAATTCATGTTTTTTTCTCTCCCAGTCATCACTGCCCGAATGAGAAAGTTGCTTTTCTGTGCTATTTTGAAATTAGCATTGGTGTCTCGTGCATCAGTAACCTTGTCTACAGTTTATGTATATATTATATTTACACACTGTTTATGTGCTATTCATATAATATTCTGTCTGGTTTAACATGCTAACTTGTTTTATTTGTTCCCCCCCATTTTGTCATCAGCAACCATTCCAGGATGTTGACAAGGTGAGCTAATTTTAATGGTGACCGAGGTTTCAGTATTAGCACAAAAGGCTGTACTAAAGCAGTTACATTATCATCATAATAATTCAACCTACAATCGCCATCATACTGTAAAATCTGAACAATGCCCACATCACAGCACAACTCAGCTTAAGACTTTGTCTTAAACGTTATTATCGCAACAAAAATAACATTTATTCTTTGGGGGCAGGGTTATTTAAGACTAACTATAAGTACTAAGGTGGCCAATGGTTTCTTTTGTATAGCTTTATAATGACTTTTACTGGTAGTTTTCCTAATTCATGCTGTGCCAACTTGAACTGTGTACTAATAGGCACTTCACTCAACTCATCTGTAATTAAACATCTTTGTATATCCCTTAGGGCCTGCTGTATTTTAACAATAAGCTGAAGATGTTAGAGAGAAGGCAGCAGAAAGTGAGAGAACTGAGGGCAAAGTATGAGGTGTTAATGGAGGAGCTAGAAGACACCAAGGCCCGACTGATGATGGACCCCAGCAAGTGGATGGGAGAGTGTAAGTAACTGCTTAAATGTTCTGTTACTGTTAGTTGATAACTATATAATGTTAATTATTTTAAGACAAACTGTGTAAACAAATATTTTTTACACTTTTTCAACAGTTGACGTGGACCAGGCTTTGGATAAAGAGTCTCCGGAGTACCATGAGGCCTTGGCACAGGCCACAGAAGAGCTGGAGTTCTGTGTCAATCTATGCAAGTCCCGTGTCATGATGGTGACCTGCTTTGATATCAGCATGCCAAAAACTGGTGCTCAGGAGGGACTGCGTGAAGTCGAAGTGTGAGGACAAAAGAAAGTCGAGCTGGAGAAATGAGGAAGTGAGAAAACAAAGGATGGTAAAATGTAGCAGTCAGTGATTAGATATCACTGGAATGAAGAACAACAAGTGACAGAGATGAGATGAGAGTGGATCTTCGCATGAACAGAGGACATCTTAAACACCTAGCTACAGTGCCTCGTTGCCTAAAGACATATTTAAATGGCAGAGATATCAAACGTGAGCACAAATGCTGTTGCTTGTATTGCAAGGCAGTGGCCATCACTTACTCAAGAGTCAATGAACAACACCTGGAAGTGCCTTTTGTATTGTTTTTGAGTTATTATTTTTCATATGGTGCAGGTATCCTTAAGCATACCTGAGCAAACCCTGAACATATTGCTTTTAAGAAAAATATTTTATATTGCATTGTATAGTGTATTTATATGATTATGTGGTGTGTACAAATATCCTTTTAAGGGACAAATAAAGAGGAAAAAAGAAAAAGCAATAAGCTAATGTTATTGCGCTCCCAGACTTTGCCTTTTCTCTTGTTTCAAACCTCAGTCAGCATTTTATTCATGTTTATTCAGCCTCTTGCGCCTTATGTTAACTCTCTGGTTCTGTAGTTTTTTAGATTTTCATACTGGACTACGTTTTCTCATCAAGGACTGCATTTGCTGTTGTCGCTCATAGCCTGCCAGCTGGCCTGTGAAAGCTAGCAGGGTTGAGTGAATGTTTTCCCTCCAGTTGCCTTGATCAAAATGGGTCTCAGTGGATGTACTAAGGTAGAACAGCAGTTATATTGGGGAGCTGGAAGGCTTATAAAAGCTGTGCTTGCCTGTGTTTATCTCACTGAAAATGAGACATTACGCCAAAACATATCAATCAGAGGGCCACTGTGATGGATAGGGAGGTATTATTCTTGATTCAGCCATTCTCTCTGGTGCCTCAATGCAACATGTGGTCAAGCAACCCTTGGAGACCCTCCCTACACCAGCCTACGAGCAGGAGGATAGCATGATGAATGGGTACACTGATAGCAGTGCACCTAATTTCTCTCTAAATAGGCTTGGGGTGGGTGATATCTATACACTGTAAAACAAAGCAGCACACATGAGACAGCACAAGTCTACTGGCCTATTATACAACACTTTTTCAAGCGCTACCAAGCCTCGGCTCTATGCATTCCAATACATTTACTGCAACTACTGTAAGAACCTCAATGCTGACATTTTGGCATCTTTTATCCCTAGTTATTTTTCTTATTTTAAATAGTACAATTAACTAGGTTAATGCAGTTTCTCAAGAACTTTTTGTTTACCATGAGTTGATGCAGTGAATAAGAGCAAATGATCGGGACATTTTGTTTAGAAAATCAATCATGATGTCAGCTCTTTGTAGCTGCCAGAATGTGTTTGTAATGATTCAAACGGCTGACGCAAAGAAAACAAAGATGATCGGTGCAAATTATTGTTGTGAAAAACAAACTGGCTTTGTTGAATTGTGGTATGTTTGATTTCTATATTTCTGTTGCAAATATAACTTTGTTTTCTTTCTTTAAAAAATATGTACTCTCTCAGGCCCTTTCTGAAGATGCTGCATGAGCTTTTTTTAATCATTTTTAAGAATGATTTCTACTCCATTTTTTACCATTCTAATTTTTTACAATAACTTCAATTTTCACTAATGTGGGGTAAGGCTCATAAACTAAAAAAATATAACCAAACCAAGACCTTTTTTCCAAGAAATTATTATATGTGGGGTCATATTTCATATCAAAACTCATATTTTCGAATATCTTTCTTTTTGTATAGGATTTTCCAACCCTGTGTATAAATGTATGATATGGCAGCTTGTGTTTTACTTTTACAGTACCTGTGAATAAAATGTTTCTTCTTACTGATGATTCAGAGTTGACTTTTGTTTCCCAGATTCACATATATTCTATATTCATGGGATTGTTTGTTCACAAACAATTGAACAGAAGATAAGACTGAAAGCACTTTATGTAAGTCTGCAATTTCCTAGGGAAATCCAAACAACAATCATATGCGGCCTACTTGCTTTTTCAATTCCGATTTTTCGTCGTCCCATACACAACAGGTAGCTGCAACCTGAGCCACATAAGAAATGTAAAGCCATCTGACACAGGTGACATTGGTGTAGCGTGCTTACTTACTTCATTTGTTTAAAGCAATTTATTAACACATACACAATGTCCATTAGTTTGATATAAAACAACACAGTAGGCTCATGCAGAGGTGGCACAAATACTCATCTTGTACTTGTGTAAAAGTAGAAGTACCATAGTGTAGGAATACTAAGGAATAAGTCCTGAAACTCAAGTAAAAGCAGAAAAGTATTGGCATCCAAATATACTTAAAGTAACAAAAGTAAAAGTACTCATTATGCAGATTGGTCAATTTCAGAAGAATATAAATCATATGTTTTGATAATTATAATTGATGCATTAATGTGTTTATCAAAGCTGGTTAATTTACTTTTGTTGTATACCGCAGGGAAGCTTTTCAATCATAAATCAAAATCTCCAAAAGTACATCTGTAAAAAACGCAGATTTTAAGACCCTTAATATTTTTCAAAGTGTCTCTTCTGCCTGAATGACCTTTTACTCATTGTGGGCGTGTCAGTCTGTTGATTGACTCATGCTGCACCTGAACACACCGTTTATTTCCAGTGTAGAGAAGATCATAAAAATACTATATAGGCCTACGTCGTCTTCTGTGGATTATACAACATTATTGTGTAGTTGTATATAAGATAAGCGTTCCAGTTGAATTTCGCTAATGTAATATGTCAGTGTTGTGAACTTGTGAGCACCAGAGCAACATTACATCAACACCACGGTAGGCCTACTGGGATAGCGACAGAGACGTCAGAAAGATATCTCAGAACAACACCAACCACCAGATATTTTCAAGGCTAGCTACTACTAGAGGTAAGTGCTAAAATATCTGTTTACATGTGGTAAAATCGGTCGAACTGACAAGCTGCTAGCTGGTTGTGCACCGTTAGCATTACCTCTTGCCATTACTAGCTAGCATAGCTCTTTCCAGCTCTAACCTGAGCAGAGGTCTAATCAGCCTTAATGGCAAACACCCGTGTGCCTGGCCTTTGCAGTATATTGCAATCATTACATTAGTTGAGTAGGAACTTAAGGTGCCAGTCAAAGATATTACTATTGTTCTACATTTGGTTCACACCACACAGAGAACTCACATTTTGCTGTTGAATTCCATCAGGATATCATTTTCCTTGATTAAATGACAGTATATCTCACTAACTCTCAAACTGTTTAGATTTTATGGACTGTTCCTAGTGGATGAACATACAGTTTTTGATGATACTTGACTCAACAGTAGCACATTGGTAAAGATGAGTTGATGTACACTAAAGGAAATTAGATAAAAAGAGGGGGTGCCGGTCCAGAGTGATTAATTGCTCCATGTTTCAGGAGGGCCATCTGCTCAGTGTGATACATGGAGTCCTGTGAAGTATTCCAACTGTAGATGGGCGAGTGTGTTGAGCTAGAACTTGAGCCCTGCTGGGCCATAACATCTTGCCTCCTCCTGGTTAATTCTGTTTTGATCAAAACCATAAGCGGTTAATTTGGCGACCTTGCAAGACCAGCTGGTCACCGTTTCAAATCACATTTTCTTTTTTTCTCTGGCAAGTGGTTTTGTGATGCTCTTTGTCACCTTGTGAAGACTGAGTTCTGAAAAATCATAAAACACCTTTAAACGCATATTTGACAAATTCGATGGAGGAAATGCTATCCTCTATAGAGGATTAGGCGAGTCTCCAGCCTGCAGTGATTTGACAGGCGGCAAAAGCCTTTTGACAAATCTTTCAAGGTCTTGTAGGCTCAGTCTGTACCTAGTTGCTGGTAGGAAGTTGGTGTCTGAGTGGAAACAGTTGTCCGGGGCTGCTGCAGACGTCTGATGGCTGCTGAGCACAGTCAGCCCTGTGTCCCAGCACACTTCGCCTCAGGGCTCTCATCATTAGCAGGGAGTTGGGTGTTGTAGGAGAATAAAAACGAGTTCACTGCAGAGTCAGCAGTTCCTCCTCACCCTTCACCCTACCCAGCAGTGACCCTGTGTTTGAACTCTATTCACTCCTCTCTGAGTTTTTATCCAAAAGCAATCCCAATCCACTTGAATTCCCTGTCCATTTGATATATTTACCTTTCTTTGTCTTTTGTTTCCATTATCGTCTGCTGACACATTCACAGTGGTTTCTCCTGTCAAATTGATTCAGTGCAGAGAGGAGAGTTCTCTTTGAAAAAAAAAGTTTAAATCCTACAAATGATATTCTCTGGTATTCATAATTTCAGATGACCTCAAGGCTGAATGTTAATTAGCGTCAGATATATTAAAGGAGAACAAGCTTTTTGAACCCTCATCCCTCCGCCTGCATCTGCCCTGGACATTGTTTGTGGTAGTAGTTGCTCACTTTTGGATTTACAGCCCTGCAGTAAGTCCCACAGATTGGTCTGTCTAAGCCAAGCTTGCTCTTTGAAGAAGACCCATAAACCTGACCAAATACTGCCACTTATTCTCAGTAATTAAAACAAGCTGTCGTGGAGAAAAGTCCTTAAATTATCAGCGGCTAGGCAAGATGTTAGCCCCACAAACACAGTCTCTCTGCCTGCGTGGTTGTGCTTCAGGGGGGTCGTAACCATTGACATCTCCATCCTCAGAACAGATTGCATGTGTGAGGAGTTTTGCACCAAGACAGAAACCTTTTAAGAGTTGTAGTCCTGAAGGCTTCCCCCCCCCAATGTACTGTAAATACAGGATGGGTGGCCATTCAAGACCAACAACATGCAACTGAGCTAAGATAACACCACAGGCAGTTAATCAAACTGATGCAATCCATAATGTTAAAGTGAATTAATTAGCCTTTCAGAGACAACTTGAAATGATCTACCACGGAAGATTTGACCTTGTTTACTGTGTTTAATTTAGCAAGCTTTGGGTTAAGAGAGGCTAGGGAACCAACAATTATATGATGTAATGATTTAGATATAGGGCCACTGATTTACCATACTACCACCAACTGTAATCTTAATCATCTTCCTTGTATAACCGTCACTAAACTCCCCAGGTCTTCATCCAGCATCTCTGGTTTAGGCGGTAATGAGGATCAGGATGTGGGCTATAAAGTTGAAACAGATTGCTGTGTGTTGACCTGCAAGCTGGCAATGTAATGAGTTTCTAGGTGATGCACACACTCACACAGCCACTCTCTGATGCTGTCAGACAGTGGGCAGGCAGTGTCACTCCATTCTGTACACAGAAAGCACTGATGGAGGAATAATTCACAGTAGAGGTGGATGGTTCATCTTTTTGAAAGTTGCATTTTTGGAGTCCTTTTTATTTTCACAGTCTTTGCCCAGGTCTTTTCTAACGGCATGCAATTCATAAAGCTGGTTATCATTGGTTATGTTTGGGAAGTACATTTTGCGCTGACCTTGTCAAAGAATGATGAGGAGAAGTACTTCCACCACCACATGCACTGACCTTGTTCTTTCAGTGGTCTTGTAGTCCCTCGGTACAGATTGCTTGTAGATAACTGCGGATTTACATAAAGGCATTGTTTAGAAACGCAGTTCTAAATGCTTTTAGAATACTAATGTGAGAAGTTAATGTGCAATGAATATTCATGATTTAAAAAAAGAACGTTCTACACAATTGAGCAGAAAAAAGACATTGTAAAGCCCTTGATTACAGTTGTTAGGTAGGTTGCAGTACACTACAGTCAGGTTAATGACTTGGAGTTCTCCTGTGCAGGACTTAAAAAAAGGTTTCAGCCTTTTCAAAGAACTGCAAATTGCACTCATGAGATCACTGACATTAAATGTCATTATTTCCATAGAACAAGCTAAATAATTTGAATCCACAGAAGGTCCTCACTAAGATATTGCTGTTTATTGTGGAGTTGAACTGAATAGCCCTCCATTCCATCAGGTTGTGCTCTGTTGACAGATGGGCTGGCGTGATGAAAAATACCTTTTTTAATTAGTCTGTCTGAAGACATATTTTTCATAGGAGGCAGCCCCCTCTATGTTTCAGTGGCCACAAGGCTCTTAGCTGGCTCCCAGCAGCAGCCATCTGGTGGACAGCAGAGCAGGGGCTGCAGAGACCCCCCTCTCCACTGAGCCCACACCTAGCCCAAGGACACAAGGAAAATAACTCGTGCCCGACAGGTCTTCACTCTGTTCAATCGGGTACGTTACTATCTATGAGATCACGGTTTAATGGGACAACAAGACCTGTTCTTTTCTATCGCGGCAAATGTCATTGACGGTACCATGTTACAGTATTGTTCCGTAAATTCAATGAAGCAATGGTTTAAAATAACTTTATTTTCTCTCATTTGTAACTCGTGTACAAACATCAACAACTGCCTATGTTTAAGATATTTTAGATTATTTCCCATGAATATTACATCAGCTGGTTTTCTGATGCAGGATATGACTGTTTCTCTAAGAGGGAAGACTCTGAATAAAACACCACGAGATCAGTCTTTACCGTGCCTTTATCATGTGAGATAACAAAGGTTTAAACCTGAAATCATACTGCCAACTTTTAAAATGACATTTTCTGAATTGTCTTTACAGATATCAAACCCTAAAGCCAACTGTATTTGAAAGTTGTTTTATAAGGCTGTTATGGTCTTAACCCAAGTCAGAACATAAACACTGTAAATATAGCACGTCTTGCTCACTGCAACAGTTTTTATTTAAATAAAAGCGTCCATATCAGCATTATGTATTTGGAATTCATATTGACAGGCTGTGTGAGAGATACATGCATCGGCAGATTGCAGGACACATTTTATTGTAAAGAATCTTCTTTCTGCTTGGATGACCTCACATTCAGTTGGTTATGATTGACATATCATTGTACCTACATGCTTTTTCTTTTGGTTGGGGGATCAGAGCATGTTCAAATTGTGCATTGCACTTTCCATCTTTTCTCGCATGAACTGTGACTTATGAAATGCGAGGCTTATGACACTTTTAGGTCTCTGCTGCTGTTGAGGTCAATTGGATTCTTGTCTTCATTGAATTGTAGATTTTTTTTATTTTGCTGGAAAAAAACATTTACTATTTGTTAAAACAACCCTAAACTCTGGGAAATCCATTTAAAGTTGTCTTATATCTTAACGAAATGTTCTCTTTGGATTCTGTTTGGTTACTTTGGAATTCGTTGTGATATCATTTGCATTGCATTAACAGTTTGCATGTTTTCACCATGGCTATACAAATATTACATTACATTGCATTTAGCTGACGCTTTTATCCAAAGCGACTTACAATAAGTGCATTCGACCAACAAGACACAACCTTGAAGAAAACAGAATCATAAAGTACATCAGGTTTCATAGAGCCAACACATTTCAAGTGCTACTCAACTGGCTTTAGATAAGCCAGTCCTTTATTAGTATATAAGTGCTTTGTTAGCAGTTCTTTGTTAGTCATTCTATCGCTCGAAGTGGAGTCGAAAGAGATGAGTTTTCAGTCTGCGCCAGAAGACTTGCAAGTTATCTGCTGTCCTGATTTCAATGGGGAGCTCATTCCACCATTTTGGAGCCAGGATAGCAAACCCACGTGTTTTTGCTGATGGGAACTTGGGTCCCCCTCGCAGTGCGGGTGCAGCGAGCCGTTTGGCCGATGCAGAGCGGAGTGCACGTGCTGGGGTGTACGGTTTAACCATGTCCTGGATGTAGGAAGGGCCAGATCCATTCACAGCATGGTACGCAAATATAATCAAACTTTCATGGTCCAATCAGACAAAGCCTTGTTCTAACCTCAGGCTGTTGTCTGCCCCCCACTCACACCTCCTGATTATGTGTGCTGTTTTCATTTACACATGTAGATGATGATTATTATAGTGGTTACAGTCGGTGTTGTTTTTCTTCCTTTGCAGCAGTGAGGGGGCCCTCATTGTCAACACTGAGACAGTGCATTGTCTCGTCACACAGTTTCAGGCGCACCACAGCGGTGACAGCCCAAACACTGTCTTTGTGTTTCCTCTCTGTCTCCCAGATTAGAGCCTGATTGGGCAGGTTGCTGACAGGAGGCTGTCAGTAGTTGTGATGTATGAAGTGGAATATGTGCATGTGAAGAGGTTAATTACACAACATTTAAGACCCTTATTTCCTTCACCATTCATACTGTAGCCAATCACATCCAAGACACTCGCTTATCAAAAGTAGGCTGGCAGCTCTGCCCCGTGGCAACAGTTGCCGTGATGGCGGATAGTCTGGCAGGCAGCGTGTGTCCTGCTGTTTGCCTATTTGAGATGGTTGGCAGCTTGGTTCAATTCCCCCCTCCTTATACTGCTATTCATTCATAGCCAAATGAAGGTGGAGAATAAATGTGTTCCCTGAATTCCTGATAGACTAGACCATTCTTACTTATGTCTGGTTTTTGCTTCATTTAAGCTGTCAATCATGTTAAAATAGACACCATTTTGTAGAAATCAAGCAAATATATAACACAATACTTAATATACCAGTGCCTTTGAAAGAGACTTAAGCTATATTGTCATGCACTCTAATGGTTTTATGAAAGTGATACACATTTCAACGCAAGCCAGTTTTTACAAAAGCTTATGTCTTTTACAAAATATATTTAAAATACTTCCTTCTAAAGTTAATAGTTAAATCAATCAGTTCTGATTTAACAGTTAGCCTCCTGACCAATTGATATTGTTACATAGTTTGCCACTGCATTAGACAAAGTAGAAACTGGTGAACGATACACAGGTTCAGTTTCAGTTTAAGTGACAAACTTTGAAGTCAAACGCCGACATGATGAGATGCACTCTCAACTTAACCCCCCCTGGTGCTGACACTTGTCCACAGCTCGAATTGAATGGCCGAAACCAGTCACTCCATGTCAACAACGTTGTAACTCAGCTGCCTAACTCACAACTCAAGCTTTCATCTAGTTCACTTTAAAGTATGAGCTCTTTGACATGTCAGAGACACATGTATGCATCCTCTCTTGTCACAGTGAGGGCCCTTTCACCACTGTGGAAATGAGCAGGACATCTGACATTCCCGATGGACTTTTTGCATAAGTGACAGAGATTAGTGGAAAACTTGAATATGTACAGTTATAGAAATCCATATATCTGTTAGACTGTAACCCTTCTGAAGTGACATACTGAAATCTTGTTCTGAAGTGATAAATAACCTATTATGCAAAGATCCATGGATGAGTTTAATCTAAAGGAGGACTGTGCTAATTATTTTTCTTTTATGAGAATATATTTCTCTGTGGAGCTCAGTATTGAAGGCAGTTTTGCAGATTCTCAAAGGTATTAAAATCATGGAGCCTTGAATGAATCCCCTTTATGATTGGACGTTATGGATGTGTTAGTGTGTGGTTACATATTCTCTAGTGAGAACCGTTTTAACAACAAAGTGTATGTTTTTTATTTTGTACTGTGGTACAAGAAAGTAATTTGACTTTGGTTCTTGTTGTTACAGTAATGAAACTGGATAGCTACCCCTCTGAGGCTAGAACAAAACACTGTCCTTGACAGCGCTCAGCCACTTTATTTCCAAATGAAGTAACAAGACATTGTTCAAAATAGCAGCAGTGAGATTATTTCTGCTGCAAATTTCCCCGAGGTAATGTTCATTGTGTTTTAGTATATGTTGTTCCATAGCAACTGAGATGAAATGGTTTTATTGATTTTAATGTAGAGCAAATTAGGCCTCACCCTGGAGTATCCACTGCACTGCCTACATAGCGCTATGAACATCGTTCGACAGATACATTCTTCCTCCTCTTTAATTACCTCTGGTTACCTGAATGGCATGGTACACAGAGAGTTGCCCTCCTAATTAGCTGTCAGCTGTTTTAAGGCACAGCTCATTGATTGTGTGATCGCTAATAGGACGTGAAATCCTGCTGCCTTCTCGATTGATATAGACGAGAATGAATGGCTGTTTTTAATTTGGCACCAACACAAGTTAAGTATTGAAATACAGTAGGCAAATGTGTTAAATCAGTGTTTTACAATCACATTGGAGTTCTAAAAACTTTAGTGCACATCCTTGGGAACCTATTAAAATGTGAGAGAAGTGCTTTTAATGCTGATTTAAACACATCATTTAACAGTAATCCCTGTCTGGGCAATCCTGAGATACAGTTGGGTGATGTCCGTTTGGCTGACGGAATGCTTTAGTATCTTCAAACTGTAGCTTTTAGCTTACTGTGCAAAAGAAACGTACGGTTCTTTAATCTTGCTTTGCATTTTGGATAGATGTGTTGTGAAGGTATTGCAAAGATGGTTGTAAGATATTGCTTCTACATCTTCCTACAAGTCCTCTCTTAGTAATTCTGTATGATTCTGAATCATCACTTTAAAATGGTAAAACATTTTTAATCAAATGCATGGAAATAGTAGAAAAGCTTTTTTACACATGGTATATCTGTGTTTTATGCAGTGTTTTGAAACCATATCAAAACTAAAAACTGCATATTTGCTTTTTTGTTAAGCACCCATCACCACCATACATGTCAAATCAATAATAATGAAAACAGAAGGTTGTACTACAGCTGTTATTGTTTTAGCATGATTGAAATAAAAAAAAGATTTCTTGATTTAATAAGTAAATGTTGTCCTGTGCACGTTGCCACAATGTTAGGTACATTTTGGCAGTTGTACATGGAATATCCAGACCTCGGCGAGTTGTTTCTTTGTTCATTAGTAATCATTGATCTTCTCTCTGGGAATGTGACTAGTCTGGATGAACAGGTGGGCCGATGCCTGCAGGCATGTGAACTCGAGGCCTCTGCAGCTCCACCATCAACACTTTGTGCTCGGGAGACTTTTGCGGACGTGTGGCAGTCCCCCTCCTCCTTCCATCTCCACAGCTCCCCAAACACAGTTGTTCATGAATATGGATGGCAGGCAAGGCTTCCTGGCATCATTAACGTGCCACAAGCCCATATAAATCACATCACCATAAAACCTCCAAATGCTCTGATGGAGAAGGTAACACGATAACAACCCGCAGAAGTCAAGAATACAAACAATTCTTGAGGAAAAACACTGGGTTCTTGGTTAGTGGCTTGTTCTGCCCATTTGATTGGGTCCTATATTACTCTGCAGTTGTGTAGTAGTGTTAACAACCTCAAACATCTCATGTGACAGGGCTGGATGCGGTTACATGCAGACACAGTTTATCTTGGCTTAGATGTTGACAGGCTCTCATGCACAGCTGCAATGGACTTGAACCCTTAGAAAAACTCCCCCCTCTCAGCATGGGGAAGAAAGTCCGACATCTTTTCACTTTGTAAAATGAGGGCACATATTAAACTCTGTGCCCACTTTTGTACTGTACTACATAGACTACAGGGTTTGCCAGGGTTGAAAGTAAAGGTCATTTTACAGAGCAACAATATGATCATTGTCTATAACTATGTAAATATAATGTATGATGTCCTTTATTGTTTCATGTGGAACCTATATGCTGCAGGTCTCCCTTGAAAAAGAAATCTATGATCTCAATGGGACCAATCTGGTTAAATAAAGGTTTGAAATGAAATAAAATCAGATTGAATAAAGATCGAGTTATCCAAAATAGATTTTGATAAGTAAATTGAACATTTTCGTATAATGGATTGACAAGACTTGTTTATATCTTTTTAAATGCATATCCTTCTGTCTCTCTCTGTGGAAAGAATGGAGTGGTTAGGGGCAAAACACATTTTAAATGGTACAATCAGCAGCTGGACCCTGCACTGAGGGCATTTTGACAATCTGTTGGCAGCCAGCCCCATCCTCTCTTGTCCTCCTGGACAAAGCCATGGCCATGAAACACACAAAATGCTTGGTGTGTATTATTGTTGACAGTTTAAAAGACCTTCTAACCATCTGTAGTGTTCTTCAATAGGAACCTTAATGACTTGACTTCTTAAAACAAATGAACATGCCGTGTGTATCCTCTGGCCAGGTTTAGACCAACAAAAGCACGGCGTCAAAAAACCTAGGCTGAAGTCGAATAGTCCATTTAGCTTAGGAACATTCCTAAAGGAGTGAAATGACCCGGAAGTCCCTCAGTGGCAGCCATGATAAGTGCCGTTCGAATTCTCCAGAATGATGAGAATGAAAGGAAAGGAGGTTTCAAACTTCCTTTATAACCTCCTTTAGCGTAGGAACCACTGGATCTCCCTAACCGACAGGAGAAGCGAAAATGCTGCCCCACAATGCATTGCAGCCGCAGCATTTGCCGTCACTCAACAGTCGGCCGTTCACGGAAACAACCGATTATGACCGAGAAATGATATCATGAAAGTTACGGTGCTTATTAAGCATTTTAAAACGTAGGTGGTAAGTTGCCAAAGTGCTTTGTTTTGAACGTTCATCAGTATTATAATCAAAGAGAGAAATATGAACGTTAGTTTTCACTGAAATGATCAAATAAAGTCAACATTTCAGTCTTCACTGAGCTGTGTGGGGTTTGTTCAACTTTTAAAAGATGTTTGAATGGTGATATACACAGTGATAGATGTTAAGGACTAACGTTTATAATAAATACATCTGTATTGATTTTAAGATCTTTAGTTCATATAATCATATGTATTGGGATCATTTGTATTAATGTGGACCGGAGGGAGAGGGTGACGAGCATAAGTTTCACTTTCCTTTTTTATTTCAATTCCAACTTTGGTCATGAAGAATATGTTTCCCTGTTGTCCACGTTCATAAAGCAAAGCAGCAGCATCAGCCGTAAGTCTTCACGTGGTATATGTCTCGTCTGAAAGGAGTGCTGACAGAGAGCACCAGAACACCGCTCTATGCTCCAGCCCTTAAAATATTGCAATACCCATAAGGAGCCGTACACATGCCGCAGTGTTTGCGTGGCTGTGTCTTTAGTTGTAAGCACAGTGGCAATCAGTTGTTATTAGCATCTGGTTAGCTAGCTATGACTGATATAGTTCTATAATCGGCTGAAACTCATCATGACGTGAAACGGTTAACAAAGAAAAAGGGAAACTCAAGCTGCTGCTACACTTTATTTTATTTATCTAAAATTAAGCACTTTTAAGATGCACATATTTTCAAAAGCTATTTTATTTATTTTCTCTATTTTATTTGTAAATGCAGCCCGAGAGGAACATTACACATATCCACAGTATTTAAGTAATGTTAATTGAAAATAAATAATGTTGTTTTTGAATTGTACTTTCTTTATTTGATTGGCAGTCAGTTGTTGATTACATGCAGATGTTGATAAAGCTCCAGGTCACTTCAATATATATCACACTAATTCATGAAGCAAGTTAGACATTTTGATGTTCCGGACCTTTGCATGGGGACATTTTCTCTAACTGGACCTCGTTGAATTTTAGTTGAAGACCCCTGGTCTATACGATAAAGAACTTTAGCCGATACAACCCGTTTCGTCTCCGTGTGGACGGGGCCTAAAATGTAGTGGTACGATAATTATCGGTCCGATATTAGGAATTATGACGTCATCCCGATAAACCGATAACAGTATTAATAGCCCCGATAATATACAATATATTTTTTGGGTAAAAAAAAGAAAAAAGTACTGCGGTGTGGGTGGATTTGGATTAGGGGCGCTTGTTTTTCACTCGGCTCCTCCCGTTTTGCCAGTACTGTGGTATTGGTGGTTTAGGAAGAGGGGAGTTTTTCACAAATCCAGCGCTCCCTAACTCATGCCTGGCTGTGATGTAAATTGTGTGAAGCCAGGACAGTAAACAAACATGTCGTCGGTGGTATGGGACTATTTCAAAGTTTCAGAGTTAGATAGTTCGCTTGCTATTTGTATTAACAAATGCAATGCAGAAGTTCCACGAGGAGGGAAAAAGGCAACGAGCTATAATACTTCCAACCTGATTAGTCACCTGAAACATCGCCATCGCTACGATGGTGTGTTAAAAGCGTACGAAGACGCCTGCGCTGCTAAACTAGCGGCGAATCCAAAGCCAGCTGCAAAGGTACCACTAGGTGTGCAAAAACTACAGGTACATTTAATATATACTTATATTATTATCGGGTATCGGTCTTGAGAAGCAGGAAGTTATCCGTATCGGTTTCAAAAAGCCAATATCGTGCATCCCTACTAAAATGTAATCTTCTTACCGTTATCTGGAGCAATGCACCCAAATCAAATTAGCCTCTTGTGTTCATTTTTTCAATGCAGTGCTATTGTTGGTCTGAACATAGCAGGGCCTTCGACACCAAGACTGATAACTTTAATGAGAACTCTTAATAAAACAATGTTACCCTCCACACTGATTAACGTTCACGCTTGTAGACAGTGGTAATGATTACGTACCGCGTGCGACATGCCAAACCATCGTCAGGCCCTGATGGATGTGTATTTGGGGAACTTTGAATAATAGATATTTGTTGCACTGCTTGTGGATAGGACTTTACATGAACGTTTAATATTGTATAATAACCTTTGCACACCTTACTTCTAAAATGAATGGATAGTTGTTTAAAAGTGAGATGTCACAATGAACACAATCAGAAACACATGTAGCACTGATCCTTATCATGGGCAGGGGGACTAACTAAAAAGCAAAGTTGCTACTTTGAAGAGAAGACAGTGGTCTGCCTGCTATTTTATTCTATGACGGTACACTACTGCAAACTTCAAAAAAGCCCTCGAAAAAGGGGTTGTTCTGAATTTGACTTGTGGACGGTTTTGATGACCCCCCCCCCCCCCCCCCGTGCCCCCAGTGGATTCTGGGGGCACGGCGATGCCAGCCTTCTTCACAAACCTTCCATTTTTGTCTTTGGAGAGAATCCATGCAAAATTCATTGTTTTCACCCTGCAAAGACAGAGGATGGATACATCTTCTGGAAGCATACAGTATTTATGAGGAGAAGAGAGGGATGTTGCCTTAGCTTAACGCTGGAACTTTTTCTTTCCCTTTTTTTTTACATTATGAGTTATTGTAGATGATTCAAATACATTGCACTCATCCTCCCTTACCAATTGAAGCATGATGGAGAATTATTCAGCAAGGTTGTACATGATTGAACGTGGGGTTGCAGCTCTTTGATCTTCTCAAGAGATAATTCAAGAAGTTGTACAGTAGTATTTTTCAGCTACTCCAGATCTACATTTAAAACGGGCATTTCAGTTGTAGTAACAATTTAGCTGATTATAATTTATTTGAGCTCTATAGCGTCATATTTTAATATTACTTAATGCTCAAACATTGACAGATATGATACAGAACTACATGTATCCCCCAAGAATCAGAGCTGCATTATAAAGGACTTTGAAGTTTTATTGTAAACAATGTGAACAATTAGTATTGAATCTGTAATGTTAAAATGACTATAGTGTCGAACTGTAATTCAAAGCTTTTTATCTGAATATAGTGTGGCATGTAACAAGTGCAATATTTACATCTAGCTGCTTCACTGTAAGACAGGATGAATAGCTCATTACTAATGCTATATAGGCCATTGTAAAGCAGCTGTAAATCCAAGATGACTAATGTTTTATTTTGATGCAGCAATTCTTTTGTCACTTTAGTTTCATGTTTTATTAGGCTCTGATTTCCTGTGGGATTCTGCACAACGGCCATCATCCATTTAGAGCTGTGGAAATCCGGCGAATTTTCTGAAAATGATAGCCTGTAACTCAATTTAGACAACTTCAGAGCAATGCTCTCCCACTTCATACAGAATTACATTAACAATAGCCGAATGCTGATATTAACCAAGTAATGTAATTACAACTACAGGTTTGGTGCTAAAGCAATTATCAAGAGGAGTGAATATTCTCAAATCAGATTATGAAGGTGAACTTCAACCCCACTGGATTGAATAAAACCTAATTTATGAAGCATGGCTACACCTCCCTTTGTCTTTGACTTGTCTTTTACCGTAAGATTAATATTCAGTGATGTTGCATTGACATCCACTTAAACCTACATTTGTCTTTGATTAACCTTGATTGACAGGCTATATCTCAATAAATTATACAACTTGTTTTTTTAATGGCTATTATAGTATATAGTTCACTTTGTTTTTCTCTATACTATATTTACACACAACAGTACAACAACTGTACCAGATAAAATAAAAGCAGAACAAGAAGCAAGCCATGAGTGAGCTGCCACTGTTAGAATAGGTGAGCGAAGTGTTGCTCTGGAGCTAATGGGGGGTGTTGCCCCTTGGATACAGGCCATTATTATTGCCCTAGGTCAGGATTATTGAAAAGCTAATGTTTAGAGATGCAGCAGGATGGAGATGTGGGTAGGGGAAGTTTGAGCTTGGATTGACTCCTTAATGTAATTACACCCACTCAGGGGAGAAGCGATGACAGAAGTGGGCTGGGGATTTGAGAGAGGCATGTGGCAGCCTCCCAAAAGAGAGCAGAGGAGTGTCAGCAGACCTCTCTCAGGGTGAGGGTCGGCCTCATGGCCTCAGGCCAGGCACACAGGATTAAAACATCCTGGCCGTAGGGCCTGGAAACAACAGATCCAGACACAGGACCGTGCAGCTGGAATTGGAATAATGCGACTTGAGGATGGTGCATATAATTCATTGTTATTCCAATATGCTTTTCTTTTTCTGAGCACAGCGACTGGGTTGTTTTCCATACCAATTCTGCTGCCTGTTTTTGTTGCACTGAACTGAAGAAACATTTTCAATGTGAACGTTTGTGATTGATGCATAATGTTGTTCAAGACTTTGGGCAAAGCTTGTTATTTATGTCAGGTGTGATTTCCAGTGTTGACAATGCAGCATTTACTTCTTGACATGCTACCACCGAAAGGATTGCCCACTCTGGAGTTGGCACTCCCTCACACAGAGAAAGGAAGAGAAGGGGGAAAGAAAGGCCCTTTGATGAAAGGACTGAACCCAGCCCCCCACTCTCGCTCTTTCCCTCCCTCCTTCCCTCCCTTGCCCTGTGGAGTTAATCTGGCAAAGAGGAGGCAGCAACAGCCAATTTACACAAGCAGCAGCAGCTTTTTTTTTGCTGTGCCTTCTCTTCCCCTGTCTTGCCTTCCCCCATCCACCGCTCAGTTCTTTGTGTCTACGGTTGTTTGGCCATGTTTGTGTGCACAGTGTCTGTGTAATTCAGCATGCATTGGCTGGTGGAATAATATCAAGTACAGTAAGGTGAAAGACGGTCCAACCCCTGAGGCTGGCAACACCTGCCTCCTGCAAGCTGTGCAGCTGAGGTGTCACGGCACAGGTACCACCACCTAGCTTCACCCAGTCTCGCGCGCCAGTCTGTCATCCGCCTTTTCTTTGTTGGCTTCCATTCTGTCTGCATTCTCATTAAGACTTTTGAACAAAGCTACAAAATAAAAGGATTAAGAGTTCTCCATGATTGAGCCGTACCCTCCCACCTCCCCTCCATGCACACACACACACACACACACACACACACACACACACACACACACACACACACACACACACACACACACACACACACACACACACACACACACACACACACACACACACACACACACACACACACACACACACACACACACACACACACACACACACACACACACACACACACACACACACTGATGTTGGATGAGCATCCCTTTTGGGCATATCAGACTCAGCTGTGCCTCAGGAACAGAGTGATATAAAAAAACGTTTCAATTACCAACAGGACTGAGATGGCAGTAAAATGAATCGCCTGGATGACCCTGTGTTTTATCTACTTCATGGCGGGTTGATTTATGCGTTATTCAACAGCGTTTGCTTTTTCCAACAGAAATGATCTTTACACAAACTATGGTTTTTGTTTTGCAGCAGTATTAGTAAAGGCTGGGCTGTTCTTTCTGCTTCCTGCTGTAATGCTTTCAATCAATTCTCCACACTCACTGATTCTCTTATATTTCTCAATCGAATCCGGATATTTTAGCCCATCGCTTTTTCTTGGCCAGATCAATTAAATCAAAGTTCATCCAAGCCAGACATAAATTATTGAATGAATGGCATCTGGATCTGGTGTGGCTATGCATTCATCCAAGCCCTGATGGGAATGGGAGCTGTAATGATTCA
The DNA here is from genome assembly GCF_902827115.2 of Pseudochaenichthys georgianus. NCBI lineage: Eukaryota > Metazoa > Chordata > Actinopteri > Perciformes > Channichthyidae > Pseudochaenichthys > Pseudochaenichthys georgianus. Next base: position 15,821,750 of record NC_047524.1, on the reverse strand, counting down.
TCCATCCCAATAACACAGTTAGTCTTCATATGGTCAGGAATGTATCTGATGCAATATCTAAGGTAGCAGTAGTTATAGTTTTAGTGAGAGAGCTAACACTGTCCTTAAAAGTGACATTTTGAATTGCATTCCGAGTAGCAAAACAGCTACGTCTTCTTGCAGATTATGTTTTTATGGTTGTATTTTGTGTAAGACATTTTATTTTTACCATTGTGAACCAAGAAGCAAACATTGCTGCCAGTGTTCAATATACTGTGGATGAATGGTGTTGTGGCACTAAGTATGATCAAATTACAATCTTTTAGTTACAAATGTAGTCTCCTTTCCGACTAGATATTTAGGTGTGCCTCTCCTGAGCTGTTGGGCAAAGGTGAAGGAGAGCAGCCTCTTTCTAATTTACACAATGATGCATCAGCACTTTGTGTGCCACGGGTCAATACGGGTCTGCCAGCACCTCGTGCAGCCTGTCAGAGCCAATAGACTGGCCGACATGACATGTCCTGCACCACTGATTGAATTACTGGCCATTTGTCTGCCATGATTGTCTTGCTGTCATATCAGCGTTAATCTCGTTATGGGCGCTGCCTATCATATCCTCATGAACCATGACCAAGGAATTAAAAAACATTTTGCTACGAAATTAGGATTGTCTTTGTTATAGGATGCCATTTATATCTTTTTAGGAACAATTTTAATTCTTAAAAACCTTTTTAGACAGATTTCTTATGAGTAGTCGTGTAATGTCTATGCCAGCCTGTCGGACCCCATCTTTTCATCCCGGCTGCAATATTCATTTCACACACACAGTACATCTCAAAACAACATGAATCATTTTAGCAATGTTCATTCAATTGACATTCGTTTCTTGTATTCCTGTGAGGTTTTAGAGACCTATTCTTAATGCATTTAGCTTTGAGTCTCAATTTAACCAAATGATATCATTAAAGGTATTATGATTCTGTTAAATAAAGGATTTGCTAATGATGAAAAGGATTATTAGGATACTTACCTCCAACTCAGCATCTTGTTTAAGTGTGTATCATTGCATGTATAAAGTATTATTGTAATGTTTATGTTTATTCTAGACGCATACAACATTTTCAATCAATCCAATTTTTTAAAGAACATTGTTCCCAATACACTTTACGATACAAAAAAAAGAATTGATTTTAATAAAGCATATAGCATCAAATATAATGATGCATGAATTAAGTTAAACAACCTCATAAACAAAGGGTTAAGGACCTGACTAAGCTTTGGGCTAGACTGTAATGGGCAGGGTTGGCAAATGTAGCCAACGGATTTGTTATGTTACCTAAAGTAATGACCAGGAGAACGTCAGTGAAAAGGGCGTGCCAGTGATTACATGACCTGCAACGTGCAGTATATACTATGTAGTAATTACCATGGAGGAGTGGCGTGGACTGAATTCCGATTAGTAAATAAATAAGAATTCACAGAGGACATCAACTGGAAGAAATGCTCCCAGAATTGCTTACATTACAGTAAACTTGAGTGTTGGCCTAAGATGAAATACAGTATCAATATATTTGTAATGGGTTCTTTCCGGCCTGTGTATATTAAGTTGGTCTTTATCATAAAGGCAAATGCATATGAATTGCCACTAAATAAATGCCACTTGCTGAGACTTTAATAACCAATAGGTAATGTTGCTTTGTTCTCTTACATTTCTGGCGTACATTCTCAACAATACAGAGCCGCACCACAGAATTGTTAATAATTCAGACAGGGTGGAATATGCATGCTTTTTCTCTCAAAGACTACTTAAAATGCACAGACTGAGACTCTTCAAATATTGATTTTCTCCTTCTCTCCAATTGTGTTCTTATGCAGCTAACCTGAGATATAGCCCTTCCTGTGACATATGAAACACACGAGTGTGAAGTGGTTGTTAGGCTACAAATTCTTGTTCTTGTCTAGATTTCTTGTAGTGCCTTTTCATGCTTTAGCTCAGTATTTGCACCAGTTCCTATATAACACAATGGTAATTTGTGGCATTCTGCAATATACAAACATAAATTCTATCCAACATGATTAACCAGCTCACTAAACCAACCACAGTAACTGCCTTGAATGTAAATTTCTTTTTACAGCCTGTCAGGCCTTAGCAAGACGCTTGGTGGCACAACTTCAGAGGAACTCCTTCATGGCGGTAATTTATCTGCTGCCGTTTTCAAAAGCTCATAGTTCACCTTGCTCCTCGGATCTGGGCCTGGCCTGGCACGTATTATTTAACAGGGAGATGAATGGCCGATTGGGCGTTGCTCATGTGTCATGGCGTAAGTCATGATAAATAACAGGACTACACTGACGGGTCACAGGACAGTAAAGAGTAGAGATATCAACATCAACACAAGCTCAACCAACCGCAATGTAATTTTGCAAGTCGTTAAATCACTGCCAGAGAAATACGAGTCCAAGGTTATTGAGCGCAGTGTGAGTGATGGAGACTTCGAGTGGTCCACAAGGCTCAAGTTTCTGCGGAAATTAGATTTAACACTGTGTCATGTCAAAGACCTCCTCAGCCGAGTAGACATGGAAAAAGCTGAGTGGAACTGAACTGTGTCTGTAGATGCAGCGCTTCAGATGTGTGGTGCTTTAGATAGGGAGAAATGATGGTCTGAAACGTTATCTGGAAAAGAATCAACTCAGCATTGTTTCGCCAGCACTGCCTATTCTCTACAGCAGGGCTTTTTATTTACAAGAATGTTGCATTTATTCTGAGGGACAGTGCCCATCTACTACATAATGGAGAAGGAGAAAGGCAAAGAAGAATGAAGTGATAGGGGTTAAAGATGTGCGTTGGAAGGTGGGGGGGTGGTGTGTAAGCGAGGTACACCATCCAATTTGTGATGGACCAGATGCTGTACCCTCAAGCGAGGTATTTTACCCCAAACGGTACCTGTAAAAACTCCATCTGTTAAAATGGGCCCTGGAATATGTCAGTACTAGCTGAAGGCTCTCTTGCTGTGCTGGAGCTGGCTGTCTGGCTCTGAGGATCCTGTGTTGTCAGCTGTGCCCCATGGGCTGAGAGAGGAGAGAGATGCCGCCATGGCAGTCTGACAGCAGGGCTGTGGCAGCCCGCACCGTATCTCCAAGAGGGGGAGGAAGGGGGGCAGAGAGGGGGAAAATGGAGAGTGATTCGATCATAACATGATGCCCATGTTGTTGAATGTCAGTGTGGTGGACAGATTGCAAATAATTTCTTCTAAATGTCACAAAAGGTGGCATATGCATACGGCTGCAAAATGTACTCAGCTGAATGAAGAAATGAATGGTCAGCATGCCTCTGGATGTGTCACCAGCTGATGTGTCCTCTGAAGCACGAGAGAAGCAGTCAGTCCTGTAGGTGCACAGCACATGGGTGTTTTTGCAGGTGGAAAAGGGGTGTATGTGCACAAGTGTGTATTTAATTGGCCAACAAGTTTTAAATAAAGTTATTTGAGCTTAACATCCACTATGTATGTATTGGGGTTATGTTACACTGATTCAGAGAGCAGCTCACTCAAAGGAAGTGTCTTTCTTTCCCTCATATTGTGGGATGAAGTCAGTACTGTGCACTTCATATGAGTAGGTGTTGTATTTTCTGTATTATTAAGATAAAGTATGATATGTCTTCTTGGCATTTGTTTTTCTTGAAGTCTGTAGCAGCAAGCAGAGTTTGACCTTTCAATTAGGGTGTGGTTGAAGGCTGAGATCTATTACTCTGCTCCCAGTAATGCTAGTTCTAATTGTAAAGGACCTTGAGCTGAGGCTGAAACAAGAACTCGTCTGATCAGTATTCCAGACCCAGAGGATGTGCTGCTGAATGATCACGTTCACACTATAAGTTCCCAAGCTGATACTCCCTCTGGACTCTGAGGCAAAACATTGCCTGTATTTTTCCATCCAGTCTTTTTCAATTTCACCTCAACATTTCGCTCTGGTTCAAATGTCCATCTCTATAAAGGACCTGAGATGCAACTTTGCTAGCTCACGTGACAAAGCAGCATAACTGGGGTAAGTGGTTCCCTGGCCATCGCAGCAATCACAAAGGGGTAATCTGTGTGCTGAGCCGCCCTACACGGATCCAGGGCTAACACTGTGGTTATACATCTGTCCTCTATCTGTGCTTGGAGGACATTTATTCCCAAACTAGCAAAAACTGTCATACCTTTCATTTGCAAATGAGGTCAAACAGCAGGAGGAAGACTGCACAATGTCTATATTTTACTTTCATTTTGTCGTGATTTCCTCCAATTTATACACTTCTTCTCATTATAACTATTCTTACACCTGCAGCAGTTCTGTGCTTGTGTGGAAATAATCAATCCCCATAGCAGTAATCAATGGGGGGAGAAGTATGCAGTAATTTAGTTAATTAAAAGCTGGGGGGCATCAGACAAGACTGGGTGTTAGATCTCCATTTTAGAGGTGGCATAATTATATGCTATACTTTGTGAAAAATGGCTGATGGGGATTTCCTGCCTGGCCAAGAGAACTAGGAATGAATATTCATCAGGCATTGTTAAATGGTGTTTGTAGACATATTACCTCTTCGGGAGATTTACCCTCGCTCTTCAGTTACTCATCCAAAGAAGCATTAGTGGAAAACAATTCCACGATCCTCAGTGTTGAACGTAGTATTGTGCGTGCATGTTAACAACCCAACAGAAGCATGTCTTGTAGACATTCAAGAAATGAGATTCTCCAGCAATGTGGCAGCCATCCTGGCAAAACACCAATTAGCTGTGATCTGTTCAAAGTAAGTGGACTTGGAGCGAACGCCAAAATCAAATAGGAACACGAGGGATGCATTTCTTCTCATTTGAAGTCATTCTGATGGGCAACCTGCGCATGGTGGAACATATGGCAGACAATTCCGGTGTGTTTTGATAATGTTCATAAACACAGACCATTGCCATGCTTCATTTCAACACAAGAACACTTTGCTAAAGGGAAATGCAGCATAGAAAAATGAGGGGCTGTAAATTGGTCTGTAATTGCATTCTCCAGGGAACAACCTACGCACAGACCGTGTCCCATTTGCACTTTCTGTGTAACACCTACACAAACTGTGTGCAAGTTATCTGCATAATTTGCTTTTGAGCAATTTCATGCAAATGTCAATCTTTCTCCACCACAAATACATCTCTTACTGTAACCACAGCAACTACTCTAACATCGGGATGATGATGATGATCATCCAGTTGACTAACTCAATGTCACAGATTTTTATTTTGGAGTGTAAGAGAGATTGTTTCTTCAGTTACCTTTGACAATTAACCAGGTTATAGAATTTAATTGGGCTTGTTTAATTGGACCTTAAATTACAGTCCCATTTTAAATTCATTATGCTAATTATATAACGTAACAACTACATAGAAAGCTTGTTCTACAATTGTACGGCAGTAGTGGTGAGATGTGCACTAAGATTGTTTCTGTGGCTGATTCAGGGCGCTCCCCCTCTGGAGGAGCAGAGAGCCGCAGGGCCTGCCGGTCTGACTTTACGTGGGGCTGTCACTCTCTGTTTGAGATGTCAATCAAACATGATGGATATTGTAATTGTTCTGCCTGTTCATGGCTGAAGATCCAAAAGCGCTGACAATTTCTACAGAAATGAATTGGATTTTCTTCTTATAATTTAGTTTTGCCTTAAATCACATTCTGCACTGTGGGCTTTTATAATTAGTTCAATATTGAGATTTAGCCATTTTTTCAAATATCCTGTTTATTACACAGACAGCTGGACCACAGCCGTACCTCCATGTCCTCACACCACCCTGCCGTGAGGTACTTGTATCACGTCTACTCTTATTACATCTCCGCCTCAGCAGGCCCTGTGCATCCACTTCAGCTCGATGCTGCGCTCGACCTGCTCCTATAATAAAAAGAGGGGGTTTTTACAGACATGGTACAGTCCGACTACAATGTTTTAATTAAAAGACCTGCTTCAGAGGTGGGAGGCTCATAGGGTGAGAGGTGGACCATAGGGTGAGAGACATATGCCCTCACAAGCACAAAGACAGATGGACACCGTTGTTGGGTCGTTTAATGCTAATCATTATGAAGATGAGCATGTCTTAGGGACGTAGGGTATAAAGGTGTATCAATGGCAATTATGTCCTGGTCTTAAACGATAAGAAGGGTTGTTCATGTAGCATTTTCAAGGAAAAAGACGTGTTCCCTGGACGCGTCTATAATGAGTTTACTGCGTCCATAAAACAATGTGTCCCCAGGACGATGAGCCCTGATAGCGAACACTACGGTACATCCTTTACTGCAAATATCAAGGAATGTCAAGTTTTACAACTTTTGAAATGACTCGGGACAGAAATACTGCTACAGTATAGGGAAGTCTCTTCACATCCCTGTTGTGTTTGGGCTTTTCATGGTGTGTGTCATTCAAAATGACCGCCACTTGTAATTACATTCAATTTTACTAATGAATCCCTCATTTTAGATGACTGACTTGATTTTCCCTTTTTTTCATTTCAATAAAAATATTAATATTGCTTCTCTGCAGCATCTACTTGTTAGTTTAGTTTTTTAATTGTGCAACAAAATAGAAGTATTAGTGATAATAGTGTTTTTCCTGTTTACGATGTAAAACATATATGGTGAGATTATCATTGTTAATTCATAAGGTCTTCAGATGAATAATAGATATTGTCCTTTGAGACCTGTGCCCTTGTGCCTACCCTTGTTATTGAGAGAATTCCAGATCATAGCAGGCCAGCACGTTTCCTTTGGTGTTCTCCTGGAAAGTCTTTTCAAACCGGCCACAGATCCATCATGTTGCCTGGGTATTGCACACATCCTAAATCATCTTATATGATGTTGTGAGTTTCCTACTCTTGTCTGCTGTTACATTCGTTTTTTTACATTTCTTCTAAAGCTGTGCTGTATGTGTTTTCCTGAATTGCTATTGCAGTCTCAGTTCCGGATGTTTTTATAATAGGGCGAATATAATCACTAGCTCTGCAGCATGATTACATTTAGTAAGGGTTTCCCTCCGTGTGATGAATCATGAACTTGATAAACATTTCACTAGTTCTGCATTTAAATCACTAAGAAAATGACTTCTCAGCCTGTATGACAAATGTGATCATCATACTTGGTAATGTAAGAATGATACACTCCTCATTACGATCTACTGTGTTTGAAATAGCAATAATTAAACATCTGCCACATTTCAATTATTTCCACTTGTGGGTAAGAACGGCCCCGAGCAAACGGTAGGCTGTGCCCGACGCATCTCTGCTGCGAGAGCCAGAATAATCAAGATAATTATCTCCCTCAGCAACAGGGTTTTCAAAAGGAATTAACATAAAACATTGCTAATTTGAATGGGAGAACTAATGCAACTCAAATCATTATAGTAAGATGGGATGAGGGAGGCTTGAATCACTCACCCCCATTAAGAGTAAAAGGAGGGGGAGGAGATAGTGGTTTGTATATCAAAGGTGGAGTCAGAGCTTTTGTCCCTAACTGAATGTGCTGAAAGCCAGTATTGCAGGAAATGCGGGTGAGTGATCAGCTGACTACAC